>NC_134354.1:136813200-137513200 GCF_048569485.1 Anomaloglossus baeobatrachus
AATCTTACTGGGAGCTGAACGGAGACTGCAGGAATTGAGCACCTGAAGGGCCGTCTGCTCTAGGAATGTCAGGACCTGTGACTGATCATGTGCCTTATCCTTCTGCAGCTGTTCAACTGCTGTAGCCTCAGTACATGTTCCAGTGACTCCTGTCCTGCTCTGTACTATCAGGAACTGCAAGATGTGTGTGTGTGTGTGTGTGTGTGTGTGTGTGTGTGTGTGTGTGTAAGTAAATATGCCTGTTGCAGGGCTCTGTGTATCAATGTGTGCATGTAGTATATATGTAGCAGATCTGTGTGTGTCTATATGTGCATGTAGTGTGCATGTAGCAGAGCTGTGTGTCTATTCTGTATGTGCATGTAGTGTACACTGTGTGCATAATTATTAGGCAAATGAGTACTTTGATCACATGATCATTTTTATACATGTTGTCCTACTCCAAGCTGTATAGGTTTGAGAGCCAACTACCAATTAAGTAAATCAGGTGATGTGCATCTCTGTAATGAGGAGGGGTGTGGTGTAATGACATCAACACCCTATATAAGGTGTGTTTAATTATTAGGTAACTTCTTTCCTTTGGCAAAATGGGTCAGAAGAGAGATTTGACGGGCGCTGAAAAGTCCGAAATTGTGAGATTGTCACGGTTCCGCCTCCCCGTCCACATGGCTAGGGGGCTGAGCCTTCTCCTGGGCCTCACTTCCGGAGCTTGGATGCTTTAAAAACTGACATCTCCAGTGAACCAGCGTCGGCTATAAGCTTAGCGCTGCTTTGCCTGTGATTGCTGGTACTGTAAGTGTTATCCTGATCCGTCTGTGCCTGTGCCCCCATGTCCTGTCTGTGTTCCGTCCCCTAGTCGTCCCCCCCTCCTACATCCCCACTTGGTTGCTTCCTCTGGTACGGACCTCGGCCTGACCTCGACTCTGCTTCTGCTCTTTCTTTCGGTCCTCCTTCTGCCCGTACTGTGCTTGACCCGGCCCACCTGACCATTCCTCGCATGCCCCGCAGCACTGCTCCCCAGCTGTGCTGTGAGGCAGTGTACGAGCACACACTGTGTATCTACCGTATTTTTCGCTTTATAAGACGCACTTTTGTTCCCCCAAATTTTGGGGGAAAGTAGGGGGTGCGTCTTATAAGCCGAATATACGGGGGGGGGAGGGGGGGTGGTATATATATATGTACCCTGCAGCGTCCAGGGGAGGTGGGGGCAGCAGCTCTGGAGCACAGTGGAACGCTGCGGGCTGCTGCCTTTGATCTCCTGCACCCGCTCATATAATATGCACAGCCGCTGTCCATCTCCAATGGTGCTGAAATCGCACGCAGTGAGGGGCTGGTGAGCGGTGCATATTATATGAGCCTGCGTCCCAGTGTGATCGCACATGCCCACCCCTGTGTTAGATTTGGCCCCCAGGCTGCTGCTCATTCTAAAATAAAAAATCTTTACTCACCCTGCAGCGTTTCTCCTCGTGCCCCTGCTTCCAGTGTGATCAGGCAAGCAGAGATCTCAGCCTGCTGTGCCGATCACATGACCGCACTGACAACCAGGAAGTAAGGAAGAACAGAAGCACGGAGCAGACAGGAGGGAGCTCAGCACTGCAGGAGATAAGGAAAGAGGGGTTTATTTTACTTTGGGCAGCAGCCTAGGGGCCATATCTGACACAGGGGGACTTGTGCGATCTATAGGGGCCCATGGGCAGCACTATGGGGGCGATATCTGACACAGGGGGACTTGTGCGATCTATAGGGGCCCATGGGCAGCACTATGGGGGAGATATCTGACACAGGGGGACTTGTGCGATCTATATAGGGGCCATGGGCAGCACTATGGGGGCGATATCTGACACAGGGGGACTTGTGCGATCTATAGGGGCCATGGGCAGCACTATGGGGGCGATATCTGACACAGGGGGACTTGTGCGATCTATATAGGGGCCATGGGCAGCACTATGGGGGCGATATCTGACACAGGGGGACTTGTGCGATCTATAGGGGCCATGGGCAGCACTATGGGGGCGATATCTGACACAGGGGGACTTGTGCGATCTATATAGGGGCCATGGGCAGCACTATGGGGGCGATATCTGACACAGGGGGACTTGTGCGATCTATATAGGGGCCATGGGCAGCACTATGGGGGCGATATCTGACACAGGGGGACTTGTGCGATCTATAGGGGCCATGGGCAGCACTATGGGGGCGATATCTGACACAGGGGGACTTGTGCAATCTATAGGGGCCCATGGGCAGCACTATGGGGGCGATATCTGACACAGGGGGACTTGTGCGATCTATAGGGGCCCATGGGCAGCACTATGGGGGAGATATCTGACACAGGGGGACTTGTGCGATCTATATAGGGGCCATGGGCAGCACTATGGGGGAGATATCTGACACAGGGGGACTTGTGCGATCTATAGGGGCCATGGGCAGCACTATGGGGGCGATATCTGACACAGGGGGACTTGTGCGATCTATATAGGGGCCATGGGCAGCACTATGGGGGCGATATCTGACACAGGGGGACTTGTGCGATCTATAGGGGCCATGGGCAGCACTATGGGGGCGATATCTGACACAGGGGGACTTGTGCGATCTATATAGGGGCCATGGGCAGCACTATGGGGGCGATATCTGACACAGGGGGACTTGTGCGATCTATATAGGGGCCATGGGCAGCACTATGGGGGCGATATCTGACACAGGGGGACTTGTGCGATCTATAGGGGCCATGGGCAGCACTATGGGGGCGATATCTGACACAGGGGGACTTGTGCGATCTATAGGGGCCATGGGCAGCACTATGGGGGCGATATCTGACACAGGGGGACTTGTGCGATCTATATAGGGGCCATGGGCAGCACTATGGGGGCGATATCTGACACAGGGGGACTTGTGCGATCTATAGGGGCCATGGGCAGCACTATGGGGGCGATATCTGACACAGGGGGACTTGTGCGATCTATATAGGGGCCATGGGCAGCACTATGGGGGCGATATCTGACACAGGGGGACTTGTGCGATCTATATAGGGGCCATGGGCAGCACTATGGGGGCGATATCTGACACAGGGGGACTTGTGCGATCTATAGGGGCCATGGGCAGCACTATGGGGGCGATATCTGACACAGGGGGACTTGTGCGATCTATAGGGGCCATGGGCAGCACTATGGGGGCAATATCTAACACAGGGGGACTTGTGCGATCTATAGGGGCCATGGGCAGCAGCATGGGGGCGTTATCTAACACGGGAACGTGTGCAATCCATAGGGGACCATAGGCAGCACAGGGGAACGTGTGCCATCACAAGGGGGCTATATTCAATATAAGGGGGCCATATCCAGATTAAGGGGGCTAATTTTAGGATGGGGGGCTATGAGGGACATATACCCTATATGATTTGTTAGAGGGACACTGGCATTATAAGATGGACCCCATTTACCATTAAAAAAAAAAATTCTCTTTTCCTTCACCAAATTTGGGGGTGCGTCTTATAATCAGGTGCGTCTTATAAAGCGAAAAATACGGTACTTCCTGGTTCTTTTTGCTCCGTGTAGTGTCTTCTGCTGCAGAGCTCCAGCTCCCCCTGGTGGCAGCTTGACAGAGATGTCTTGCAGAGGGATGCAGCAGTCTTGAAATTGCCAAACTTTTGAAACGTGATCACCGAACAATCAAGCGTTTCATGGCAAATAGCCAACAGGGTCGCAAGACGCGTGTTGGGCTAAAAAGGCGCAAAATAACTGCCCATGAATTGAGGAAAATCAAGCGTGAAGATGCCAAGATGCCGTTTGCCACCAGTTTGGCCATATTTCAGAGCTGCAACGTTACTGGAGTATCAAAAAGCACAAGGTGTGCCATACTCAGGGACATGGCCAAGGTAAGGAAGGCTGAAAAACAAAAACCTTTGAACAAGAAACATAAACTGATTTTTCAAAGGTTTTATGGACTGATGAAATGAGAGTGACTCTTGATGGGCCAGATGGATGGGCCAGAGGCTGGATCAGTAAAGGGCAGAGAGCTTCACTCCGACTCAGACGCCAGCAAGGTGGAGGTGGGGTACTGGTATGGGCTGTTATCATCAAAGATGAACTTGTGGGACCTTTTCGGGTTGAGGATGGCGTGAAGCTCAACTCCCAACTTTTTGTTTTTTCCATACATTTGTAAGTGAACTCTTTCTAATGCCATTTTTGGATCCAGCCCATAGATCCTGTGATGCAGTAGTACAGAAGTTTAATTATAAGGTTGCATAAATCTCATCTGGAGTTCAAGTCATGCACTCTCGATAAGCTTATTGCTCTGCTCCTGAACAGCCACTTGGAGCTCATTTTATCTTGTTGAGATTAATAAGACACATTTACAAGCTCCTAGCGTACTGGTCCCAAGGTTGCCAATGTGAACTTTCCATTATTAGAAATATTACCTGCCGCTCTCCATAGATCACAGCTCATTACAGGAATGGATGGAGATCTTTAACATCCCTTTCCTCCAACTAGCAGAATGAGTGGTCTCATATGCACCAAGTGTGCATCAGTGCGTGCAGTCCGAATTATACAGGTGTCCTCCCAGATACTTTCATTGAGAATCATTTGTACCATGGTAGATATTTGTCATCCATCTGAACTCCGCTACCAAGCAGATCCCCCGTGGTTAACAGTTTAAAAGTTTCTCTCTGGAAATGCGGCATGTATATTAATGGACTCACAAGGCCTTTAATGTAACTGAAATTGGAAAGCCAGAGGTCAGCTTTCTAATCTGCATATAATTGATTTCAATACAATGGCACTGTTCTATTGCTGTGGGTAGAACATCTGCTGTCTGTAGAGGAACAGGATATAATTATCCGCTCTGATCTTCAGACCACGAGGTTACCTTCAGCTCAGCCACGTTGTGACCCAGCGCAGATCCTGGAAGAGCCAAAATATCTCACCAGCCTCACTTAAAACATCAGAAATCTCCCACAGATCAGTATTTTAGGGACGTTTTATGTCCCAGAGGTGGGGACGAAGACATGGCAGGGGAAGAAGGGGCAGGAGAAGGGTGTCATGGCTAAAATGGGTGTGCCTGAGGCAAAAAAAATCCCTGTGGCATGCTTTGTAGGTCGTAAATCAGACTCTAAATAAATTGAACCCTGCCCCACCCACAGCCATTTGTTTCACTTCACATATATATCTTGGTCCTTTGCTTCCCATACAGAGCAAGTTTTTTAACTGCAGGTGAGGTTACATATAGGCTAGGGACCCCAAAAAAAGAGATTACCTTGGCGTTGGTTTTGGGGCTCTTTTGCATTGATCAATACAATGGCTAAACATCTATATATATAATTGCCTTATTCTGTCTGTCTGTCTGTCTGTCTGTCATGCTCCGAAATTGTGTCCTTACGGTGACACAAAGCTGATTGGCCGCTGGGCTCGCCATGGCCCTGCCCCCCCACACGGATTGGCCTCTCGCCCCGGCTCTCTGCAGGCCCCGCCCCCCTCACGCAATGCACGCTCACTCTGGCCCAACTGACACGGAGCTCCGATTCCCAGGTGAGTACACACACACATCAGATCACACTCACTCTCACACTCACTCTCACACACACCTCACACATCACATCCACACACTCACAACATCCTGGGATATCGCTTGCTTCTACACCGGCTCCGTCAGGATCCCGGCAGCGCCAGACATAACCTTGCGATGCTGGGATCTTGACGGAGGCCGTGAAAGCTGGTAACCATTATACACATCGGGTAACTAAGGTCCCTTAGTTACCCGATGTGTATCATAGTTACCAGTGTACACCGGCTCACACTCACTCTCACACACACCTCACACACACATCACATCGCATCCACACATCAAGGTCCTGCAGCTGCGGAACATACACACACATAACAGCACACACACACACACACACACAAATCAGATCACACTCACACACACCTCACACACGCCTCACATCGCATCCAAATACTCACAACATCCTGGGATATCGCTTGCTTCTCGGCGGCGATACTGTGCTGTTGTGAGCTTCCAGGACCTGCCGGGGGATCACATGGCCAGAAGCATGTGATATCCCGTCCCCAGATGTTGTGAGTATCAGCGCGTATGTGCAATATCGTCAGTGTGTGTGTCTTTGTGTGTGAGTGTATGCGATCGGGTGTGTGTGAGTGTATGCGATCGGGTGTGTGTGAGTGTATGCGATCGGGTGTGTGTGAGTGTATGCGATCGGGTGTGTGTGAGTGTATGCGATCGGGTGTGTGTGAGTGTATGCGATCGGGTGTGTGTGAGTGTATGCGATCGGGTGTGTGTGAGTGTATGCGATCGGGTGGGTGTGAGTGTATGCGATCGGGTGGGTGTGTGTGGGTGTGTGTGAGTGTATGCGATCGGATCTGTGAGTGTCGGCAGAGGAGCACGGCGTGCTGGAGGAGGCTGAGAGGAGAGAGGCTGAACCTGGGGAAGGCTGGGATGGGGAGGCTGATGCTGGAGACGGAGAGGCTGATGCTGGCGCAGCATGGCGGATGGAGCACCTTTGGGAGTGCGCAGCATGGCGGATGGAGCACGTTTGGGAGTGCGCAGCATGGCGGATGGAGCACGTTTGGGAGTGCGCAGCATGGCGGATGGAGCACGTTTGGGAGTGCGCAGCATGGCGGATGGAGCACGTTTGGAAATGCGCAGCATGGCGGATGGAGCACGTTTGGGAGTGCGCAGCATGGGGGATGCAGCACGATGGGGAGTGCGGAGTATGGCGGATGGAGCACGTTTGGGAGTGCGCAGCATGGCGGATGGAGCGCGTTTGGGAGTGCGCAGCATGGGAGATGGAGCACGATGGGGAGTGCACAGCATGGCGGATGGAGCACGTTTGGGAGTGTGCAGCATGGGGGATGGAGCACGATGGGGAGTGCGCAGCATGGGGGATGGAGCACGTTTGGGAGTGCGCAGCATGGGAGATGGAGCACGATGGGGAGTGCGCAGCATGGCGGATGGAGCACGTTTGGGAGTGCGCAGCATGGGGGATGGAGCACGATGGGGAGTGCGCAGCATGGCGGATGGAGCACGTTTGGGAGTGCGCAGCATGGGAGATGGAGCACGATGGGAGTGCGCAGCATGGGAGATGGAGCACGATGGGGAGTGCGCAGCATGGCGGATGGAGCACGTTTGGGAGTGCGCAGCATGGGGGATGGAGCACGATGGGGAGTGCGCAGCATGGCGGATGGAGCACGTTTGGGAGTGTGCAGCATGGCGAATGGAGCACGTTTGGGAGTGCGCAGGATGGGAGATGGAGCACGATGGGGGGTGCGCAGCATAGGGGATGGAGCACGTTTGGGAGTGCGCAGCATGGCGGATGGAGCACGTTTGGGAGTGCGCAGCATGAGGGATGGAGCACGTGTGGGAGTGCGCAGCATGAGGGATGGAGCACGTGTGGGAGTGCGCAGCATGGCGGATGGAGCATGTTTGGGAGTGCGCAGCATGGGAGATGGAGCACGATGGGGAGTGCGCAGCATGGCGGATGGAGCACGTTTGGGAGTGCGCAGAATGGGGGATGGAGCACGTTTGGGAGTGCGCAGGATGGGAGATGGAGCACGATGGGGGGTGCGCAGCATACGGGATGGAGCACGATGGGGAGTGCGCTGCATGGGGGATGGAGCACGATGGGAAGTGCACACCTCCCCCCAACACACACACACACATACGCGCGCGCGCGCACTGCACAACACACCACACCGCACACACACACACTGGGAACCACAAACAACTGCCCTACACAGACAACCACACACACAGACAACGCTGCACACACAAATATATGCACATACCGCACAACACGCACATTGCACAAAACATACCTCCCCCCCAAAACACACCACACACACACAAACTGCGCAACACACACACAACGCTACAGACACACAGCGCTCCACAAACAACGCACCACACAAACAACACCGCTCTCACCCCCCATCACACCCAGACAACATCCAGAACATGTACAGCGCCCTACACAAACACTTGGTAACTACACACAAAAACATCATATATATATATATATATATATATATATATATATATATATATATATATATATATATATATATATATATATATATATATATATAACAAAAATCATACATGAACTACACAATACGTAAATTCTAGAATACCCGATGCGTAGAATCGGGCCACCTTCTAGTCTCTAATATTCCTATTATTCATAGCAGTTATGCATATTCCATTTTTCATGTTTTTTCACTTTTTCAGATAGTTCATTGTATTTTTCAGTCTAGTATTCCCATAGCAGTTCTGCTTTTCATTATTCCCCTATACATTGTGACTTGTGTGCAACTCTTTATCCTATTGTAAATCAGACTCTGTCCAAGGTATCGGCAAATGTTGGTAATTTTATTTTAGAGAGAGGATGCTATCCACAAAAACACTAACTTGGCACTTAATATTTCAGTGTAACGGGTCAGAGATATTTTATACCACTCTAAACATGACATGAAAAATAAAAAGTTAAAATACACTACAAATAAATAATTAGAACTTCGGGCTCATGCTTCCGCACCCCCTGTGAGATCGGGGTTAGACACTACACAGGCCTTTCCTTCACTCAGCTAGGCCCAAAATGGGGGGTCACATGGACTTTGCTCTGCCCCCTGAGAATTAGAGGTCAGACGAGCCTTTCGCTGCCCAGTGGGGCTTCCTCTTGCCGGTCAACCAGACACGAATTAAAATGTGGAGGCGTGTTGCTTAAGGGTCTCATGTTGAAAAGTAATCTGTGCTATTGTTTTATTATTGTTATTATTATTGTTCATCTTTTTTTTACACTATTATTTTTTTCCAGCTAAGACTGAATCTTTGGCACTTTATAAAGTTTGTGGCTGATGTAATAAAATATTTGTGTGTTACAAAAAAAATCAAAAAAAATCTGTGAACAGTGATATCAGTTTCACTGGTGACACTAACAATCCGTGGGCTGACCATTACAGCACTGGATAGAGCTGTATATACTGTATACTGCTGATGTCCAGTGAAGACCTCTAAATTTACTTTATGTTCATGCTGAAACCTGTAAAATAACCTTCAGTTGTTCACAAAGCTTATGTGAAAACCCTACTAATATCTCAAGCACGTAGAGTACAAGGTTATTGACAGGGACGCGTTCTATGTCCCCAAGCCTCCATCGTCATCTGCAAGCTCATCAGTATGCTACTTTGATGGGATCAATACTGTTTATGTGAGCTTTCATTTATCATTCATCCTCTTGTCAATTGATAGAATGGAAAATAAAATGGAAAATCAAAACAAAAATATATCTGTTCTGCAGTCACATTAAAGGGAACCTGTCAGGTGCAATATGTACCCAGAACCTCGAGCAGTTCTGGGTGTATATTGCTAATCCCTGCCTAACCGTCCCTGTATACACTAGCATAGATAAAGAGATCTTTAGAAAAAGTATTTCTAAATATCTTTTATCATATGCTAATGAGTTTGGGGACTAGTCCCAAGGGTGTTGCTTCCCTTGCTAGTCGGCCACATTAGCATGTTAGTACACCCCTGTGGGCCCCTGTGGGTGTGCTAACATGCTAATGAATACGCAGCATCACAGGATGATCTCACTCACCTCTCCACAGCCAACGCCGCCCAACACTGGATTTCAGCTCAGTGTCCATGACCCCGGAGTTTCGGTCATTTGCACTATGAAGCCGGATGTACACGTCCTGTAAGCCGAAATCCAGCGTCGGACGCAATGGCAGCGGAGAGATGAGTGAGATCATCCTCTGACGCTATTAAAGATATAATAATAATAATAAAAGGGTTTAGGAATTACAGCTCTTGATAAAGAGGAAGCTAAATATTAAAGGGACCAAAACTAATTAGACAATTATATCATTATCTATTCCCTCATTAATTCATAATAAATTAAGCAGGTAAAAGGTCTGGAGCTGATTCTAGATGTGGCATTTGCATTAGAAAGCTGTTTCTGTGAACCCACAACATTCTATCAAAGGAGTCCTCAATGGAGGTCAAACAGAACATCAGACAGATAGCATAAATGTTAGGAGTGAACAAATCAATAACTTGGTACATTCTGCAAAAAAAGAGCACACTGGTGAGCGTGGGAATGCAAAAAATGCCTGGATGTCCACAGAACACAATAGTGATAGATAATTGCAGAATCATTTACATGGTGAAGAAAACCCTCTTCACAACATCCCCTCAAGTGAAGAACACTCTCTAGGAAGTAGGTGTTTCATTAAGCTAGGTCTACCATAGGGAGAAGATTTCATGAGAACAAATATAAAGGGTTCACTACAAGGTGCAAACCATTAATCAGCCTTAAAACTAGAAAAGCCAGATTAGACTTTGCCAAAAAACATCTAAAGAAGCCGCCTGGCTCTGGAAAAGCATTCTTTGGACAGATGAAACCAAGACCAACCTGTACCAGAATGATGGGAAGAAGTATGGAAAATGCTTGGATTGGCTCATGATGGAAAGCACACCACATCCTCTGCAATACATGTTGGAGGCAGTGAGATGACCGGGTATGCATGGCTTTCAATGGCACTGTGTCACTGGTGTTTATTGATCATGTGACTGAAGACAGAAGCAGCTGAATGAATGCTGAAGTGTACAGGGCTGTACTTTCTGCTCAGATTCAAACAAATACAGCAAGATTGATTGGACAGCGCTTCAGAGTAAAGATGGACAATGACCGAAACATACTGTGAAAGCACCAAGGAGATTTTGAAGGCAAATAAGTGGAATATTCTTTAATGGCTGAGTTAATCACCAGATATCAATCCCATCATGCATATATTTCACATACCGTATTTTTCAGATTATAAGACGCACTTTTCCTCCCAAAATTGTGGAAGGAAAATGAGGGGTGCGTCTTACAATCCGAATGTAACTTTTACCAGGTGGTGATTGAGATGGTTCACAGGAGGCAGGGGCTCTGTGCGGTGGCCGGCGGAGCTACTGTGTGCGGCCAGCGCAGCTGCTGTGGTCGGTGGCCGGCGCATCTGCTGTGGTCGGCAGTGGCCGGTGCAGCTGCTGTGTGCGGCGGCGGCCGGTGATGTTCAAGCCATTCTGAGGATGTCAGTGGTAAGGACTTCAAAGAATGGCACCCAGAATCCGCGCGTGCGCAGATGGAGCTCTTGGCTCAAGAGCTCCATTTGCGCACGCGCTGCCTCCGGGTAAAGCACATCTTCAGAATAACCCGTGCCTCGCCACCCCCCTCACAGAACAGAACCAGCACGGGCAAGAGCAGAGCCAGCACGGGGCACAGCAGAGCCAGCACGGGGCACAGCAGAGCCAGCACGGAGCAGAGCCAGGACAGAACAGAGCAGCGGAGCAGCGCCTGCACTCCCAGCACAGCAGTAAGACACCACCAGATTATAAAACAGACTCCATATATTTTTTTTTACCTCTTTACCTTTTTTTTTCCCTCTGAATTTGGGGTGCGTCTTATAAAACGAAAAATACGGTACTTAACACAAAATTAATAGAAAAAGATCCTCAATCAACTACAGTAAAGCCCTGGCAAAGCATCACATATTTAAATAAGAAATATCGGCCTGCAGAGCTGAAATCATGAAGAATCACTGTCACTGTCCAAATATTTCTGGACCTATCTGTATCTGCCTTCTCTGGCTGATGGAATTTTCTGCTGGAAGTAACATGGCGCAGGACAATTGCAGATCTCTATCCATGTGAATATACAATGATAAATTGGGAAAAAAGGATGTCCCCTTTAAAGGCTCAGCAGTGGCATCTACACAAGGACTCCTTCCATTGCGCTTGTTAAATGTCTCAGGACGCACCGTGGAAGTAAAGTTTTTGCTTTAGGGAACGTGTCATGTATAATCATTGTCATATGAATGTGGCTGAGGCACATTTAGCTGGTTCTGGGAGGAACTACATGGAATATAAATGTATTGTCTGTACAGGTCTATTCTTCTTGTTTCTGCTTTTGCACTTTTCCAGTGTGCATGGGCGACATGGTTTAGTGATTGTCGTGATGAACATTTAGTGTAATTTCACATATTCCCCTTAAGCGTAAGGTTTAATTTGTACAATCCCATTTCTTTTAGCCACTCTAGGTAATTTTAATTCTATGTGATACTCACTGTGTGTAATGACCGGCATCTAATGCTTCTAATTGACATCATATTAGAAATTGGTATTAACTATTAACTGTTCAGGGCTCGTGCAGAAGACTGTATTTTCGATCCGACTCTCGGACCAATGTTATTCAATGAGGTCGTGCACGTCTGATTTTTTCCTACAAGGAACAATGTTGCAGCATGCACAATTTGCCTCCAAGAATCAGGTGGCGCTCGGCCATTTAAGGCTACTTTCACACATCCGGTTTGAGCAGTGCGGCTCAATCCGGCTGTGAAACCTATGCAACGGATGCGGCGAAAACACCGCATCCTTTGCATAAGTTTTTACATGCAGCCCGTCCGTTTTTTTCCGGTTGCGGCACGCTACTGAGCATGCGCAGTGGAAGAAACCGCATGCGGCGGCCGGATGCGGTTTTTTCCGCATCGCGCCGCATCCGGCGTCCATAGGCATGCATTGAAAAATGCGCCGCAGCGGGCGGATGCGGCGCGATGCAGTTTTTTTGCTGGAGCAAAAAACGTGCCAGGGAACGTTCCATCCGGCCGCGGCATCGGCTAAATCTGCCGCATGCGGCAAAAACCGGACCGAACGCAAGCCCATGTGGCACAATATGGCACTAATGTAAGTCTATGCAAAAAAAAAAAGGCAACCGGCGGCAAAAAAAACAGTTGCGGTTTTTCTGCAGAGCGCCGTATTGTGCCGCAGAGCAAAAACCGGATGTGTGAAAGTAGCCTAAGCTGGACCACACTCGGATGACAAAATGGAGAAGATGGAGAATCTTATTTTTCTAGTCTTCTCCACATCTGAGAAACATGGATCCCCCTACATTTTTCTCGGATGAAGAAAATACGATAGTGTGAACCCAGCCGAAGGGCTATTAAAGGGAACTTGTCATCAGTTTTGGGGCCTTTAAGCTGCGACCACCACCAGTGGGCTCTTATATACAGCATTCTAATATTCTGTATATAAGAGCCCAGGCCGCTGCGTAGAACATAAAAATCACTTTATAATACGGTACTTACCTAAATGGTCGCTGCGGTGGAGTGGGGTCATATGGGCATCTCCGTTCTCCGGTGCCGGCGCCTCCTCTTTTTGCCATCTTTGGCCATCTTCTGAAGCCTGTGTGCATGACGCGTCCTACGTTATACACACTCGCCGGTCCCGTACAAGCGCACTACAACACTTTGATCTGCCTTGCTCAGGGCAGATCAAAGTGCGCCTGCTCAGGACCTGAATGCCAGCGAGTGTGAATGACATAGGACGTGTCATGCACCCCAGATTCAGAAGAAGCACGACAAAGATGGCCGAAAGAGGAGGCGCCGGCACCGGAGAACAAAGACGCCCATATGACCCAACTGCACCACAGCGACCATTTAGGTGAGTATTATAAAGTGATTTTTACGATCTACACAGCGGCCTGGGCTCTTATATATACAGGATGTTAGAATACTGTATATAAGAGCCCACTGGTGGTGGCCGCAGCTTATAGGCCCCAAATCTGGTGACAGGTTGCCTTTAAGGATAATAACAGGATGCTACAAGGATTGTAAAAACTGACAAATGGACCAAAATGGGTCTAGTACACTGCAAAACAGATGGACCATTTTTCTTGTATCTGAAAAAAATCGATCCACGAAAACCAGCCTAACAGAAATAATAAAAAGTTATTGTAGATAAAATACCCATTAATAGATAACAAAATACACAAGTGTTGTCAATAGGATGAACCAACATAGATGGTTCATACTATCAGACGGGGCATCTGTCTATCCATACTTTTGTTTCATCTATCCATAAATATTCTGGTCTATAGGCTGCTTTACACACAGCGACATCGTTAGCGATGTCGCTGGTGAAAGCACCCGCCCCCGTCGTTTGTGCGTAATGGGCAAATTGCTGCCCGTGTCGTACAAAATGGCTGGTATCCATCAAACATACTTACCTTCCTGATGACGTGACTGTGGCCGGCGAACAGCCTCTTTTCTAAGGAGGTGGTTTGTGTGGCGTCACAGCGACGTCACACGGCAGGCGTCCAATAGAAGCGGAGGGGCGGAGAGCAGCTGCATGAAAGTCACGCCCACCTCGTTGCCGGAGGATGCAGGTACGGTGTTGTTCATCGTTCCTGGGGTGTCACACGTAGCGATGTGTGCTGCCTCAGGAACGACGAACAACCTGCGTCCAAAATCAGCAACAACATTTGGGAAATGGACGCCGTGTTAACAATCAACGATTTGGTGAGTATTTTCAATCATTTACGGTCGCTTGTACGTGTCACATGCAACAACGTCGCTAACGAGGCCGGATGTGCGTCACGAATTCCGAGACCCCAAAGACATCTCGTTAGCGATGTCGTTGTGTGTAAAGCCCACTTATCTCAATAGGTGGTCAGAAGAGTTGCTGATTATTTAATTATGCCTATAGACCCAAAAATATCATCACTATGGCAAACAGTAGTATATCACACAAATACATAAAAAAACTCAGTAAAATATTATTATATACCATAATTCTTCTCAAACGTTCTGCTACACTGAATGCAATATACCAATAATAAAAATAACTGCCTGTTTACTGATACAGAGATGACCCCCAGAGCCAACCTTCCCTAATTAGAAGACATGGGGGCAGATGTTCTAATGTTGGCTATCATTCTAACAGCATAAATGTAGATAAGGCTATCAGTAGACGAGCACAGTCTTTCACCGTAATGTGGGCTGTTTGATATATTTGGAACACGTCTGGAGAACATTAGACTTTCATTGGTTTTTATACCGCTGTTTGGATAATGTTGTGCCTAAAAAGTCAAATATATCAATAAGCTCAAGAAAACCACAACCCTTTTTTTTATACACCTTTAGGCCCCATTCTCACGTGCGTATAAAACATGTACATAACAGACTGGTACTGTTGTCATTAGTGTTTTCCACAAGTGTGTCATCAGAGTGCCATCCATGTGTCATTAGAGTACCATCAGTGTTTTCCCATCAGAGTGCCATCAGTGTATTCCTTCAAAGTGCCACCAGTGTTTTCCATCAGAGTGCCATAGGTGGTTTCCATCAGTCATATCAGTGTTTTCCATTGGTGTGCCATCAGAGTGCCATGCATATGTCATCAAATTGCCATCAATGTTTTTCATTAGACTGCCATCTGTGTGTCATCAGAGTGCCATCAGTGTATTCCTTCAAAGTGCCATCAGTGTTTTCCATTAGAGTGCCATCAATGTGTTCTATCAAAGTGCCATTAGTGTTTCCCATCAGTGTTCTCTATTAGTGTGTCAGAGAGTCATCCGTGTTTTTCCCATTTGGCTAAAGAAATAAATATATTACAAAGCTTCTTGTATACTTTCATTTCAATGTTAAACACGTACAGCGTTTAAAAAGCTTCTATTGGATGCCTGCCGTGTCACGTCGCTGTGATGCCGCATGACCCCTTAGAAAGGAGGCGGATCGCCAGCCAGAGCGACGTCGCAGGGCAGGTAAGCGTGTGACGGGGGAGAGCAATTTTGTGCGCGATGGGCAGTGATATGAACGTGTCGCACAAACGAGGGGGCGGGTCCGCACGATAACGATATCGTTACTGAGTAAAGCCCCCTAAAGAGTCTTCAATTCTTTTTGACAAATTAAATTGTTTAAAAAAATTTGTGCAAAACATTCTGGTGCCCCTAACTCCCCATGGGTCTTCATCCTCATAAATGTGCACGGGGGCACCTGGCAGAGATCTGTTTTCTTGATTTCAATAATTGTATACACAGCACACATGGCACACTGATGCCGTCCATGTTCTGTGCGTGTTTTTCACTGACACATAGACTTGTACTGGCTCTTGTTATTTGTGCTGCCAGAGGATAAAACGGACAAGTCTCCATGTGTTTTACATGGACACACGTTTTGTGTAAATATACACCATAGCACCATAGGTTATAGTGGGTAGGCGTGAAAAAACGGATGCCAAGCGTACCGGAAACACGAACATATGAAGGGGGACTCTAAAGGGGGCTTTACACGCTACGATATTGTTAATGTTTTATCGTCGGGGTCACGGTGTTTGTGACGCACATCTGGCGTCATTAACGATATCGCAGCGTGTGACACTTTGTGCGACCTAAAGCGATCGCAAAAGTGGCACAAATCGTTTGCCGCGGAGAGGTCGTCCTAAAACCAAAAATCGGTCACCTTTCATTAGCGATGTAGTTCCTCGTTCCTGCGGCAGTACACATCGCTGTGTGTGAAGCCGCAGGAGCGAGGAACATCTCCTTACCTGCCTCCACCAGCTATGCGGAAGGAAGGAGGTGGGCGGGATGTTTACATCCCGCTAATCTCCGCCCCTCCGCTTCTATTGGATGCCTGCCGTGTCACGTCGCTGTGATGCCGCATGACCCCTTAGAAAGGAGGCGGATCGCCAGCCAGAGCGACGTCGCAGGGCAGGTAAGCGTGTGACGGGGGAGCGCAATTTTGTGCGTGATGGGCAGCGATATGAACGTGTCGCACAAACGAGGGGGCGGGTCCACACGATAACGATATCGTTACTGAGTAAAGCCCCCTAAAGAGTCTTCAATTCTTTTTGACAAATTAAATTGTTTAAAAAAATTTGTGCAAAACATTCTGGTGCCCCTAACTCCCCATGGGTCTTCATCCTCATAAATGTGCACGGGGGCACCTGGCAGAGATCTGTTTTTTTTATTTCAGTAATTGTATACATAGCCAGGAAGCGAAACAAATAATTGGGAATCTTACCGGAAAGTAATCCTGCGAGTCTGAATTTCCCCCACCTTCCCCCAAACTCTTCTAAGTCTAATTATCATTATTAATAAGGAGTGACAGATCTAGGTGGCTCAACATGAACACAGAAAAGCTGGTAACTTCTTTTTTGAAACATGGAGAAAAAAAATCACAGCCTATAATTGTGATATCCGAAGATTACTGAGAAAAGAGAATGCATCTCCTCCGCCTGAAACCTCTAACACAGTACAGGGGTTTCCCAAAAATAAAGAAAACTAATCAACGAAAAATTATATTGTTATAAGTGTATAAATACTTTTAATTATTTATTTATGCTCGTCTTGTGTAGGCGGCAATTACGGTGTCTAACAAAAGTATTCACACCCCGTGAATTTTTACACTTATTGTAACTTTACTTTATTTTTATTGGGATTTTTTTTAGTAATATAACAACACTAAATAGTAAGTATTTGTGAAGTGTAGAGGAAATTATAAAAGCTTTTCTAAATAGTTAAAAAATCTAAATCCAAAAATTGGGATGTGCATTTATATTCCGCCCCTGTGAGTTAATACTTCCTTTCCATCGGGCTTTGTGTAAATTGTGTTTAAGGCCTTGAGCGCACTAGAAAATGGAGTTTTCTTAAGAAAATTCTGCACCCTCTGAAAGATTACCGCACTTGCGGTAAAAAAAACGCAGCAAACCGCACCCGAAAACGCATGCGGTTTTACTGCGATTTTCCGTGGTTTTGTTGCGAATTTTCCGCAGGTTGTGCCCTGCGTTTTTTTACCATTATCTATAGCAAAAAGTGCAGGCACCTGCGGAACAGAAATTATATGCACATTATTTTTGCTGCAGAAATTCTGCAGCTAAACCTGTAGGGGAAAAAAAAAACACAGTGTGCGCACAGCATTTTTTTTACCTTAGGTTTTGCTGGGGAAGGACTGCAGCAAGGTTATGAACATTTTCTACAGCAATTCATGCAGCAAAACCGCGGCAAAAACCGCAGCGTGCGCACAGGGCCTAAAGGGGTTGTCCACTGCTTTAAGATTGATGGCCTATCCTTAGGAGAGGTCATCAATGTCTGATCAGACGGGGTCCGATATCTAGGACCCCCTCCGATCAGCTGTTCTTGGTGCCTACAGGGGCAACATGTGGCCAGAAATGCTCAGTTATGCAGCTGCCCCATCAACTCATAGAGGCGCTGCACATTCACCTCCCATTCAAATCAATAGGAGGCGGATGTGCAGTAATCGTCAGCAGCTGCTATCATAAGATGGAACAGCTCCGGGACCAAGCATTTCCAGCCACCTGCTGCCACTGCCAGCACAGAGAACAGCTGATCGGCGGGGGTGCTGGGTATCGGACCCCAGCCTATCAGACAATAATGACCTATCCTAAGGATTCAAATCAATTGGGAGCAGATGTGCAGTACCTGGCTAAGGTTGCTATCTGAAGACAGGGCAGCTCCAGAACTGAGCATTCCTGGCCACTGGCGGCACCAAGAACAGCTGATCGGCGGGGGTGACAGGTGTCGGACCCTGGCCAATGAGGCACTGATGACCTATCCTATGGATTCAAATCAATAGGAGGCGGATGTGCAGTAGTCAGCCACGGCCGCTATCTGAAGATGGGGCAGCTCCACAACTTAGCATTTCTAGCCACTTGCTGCTGCCAGCACCAAGAATAGCAGATCTGTGGGAGTGCTGGGTGTCAGACCCTGGCCAGACAGAAATTGATGACATATCCTAAGGATTCAAATCAATAGGAGGTAGATGTGCAGTATCCGGCTGCTATCTGAAGACAGGCCATCTCCAGAACTGAGCATCTCTTGCCACCTGCTGCTTCCGGCACCAAAAACAGCTGATCAGCGGGGGTGTGGGAAGTCCATCCCCGGCTGATCAGACATTGATGACCTATCCTAAGGATAAGCCATCAATGTAAAAGTAGGGGACAACCTCTAAGCGTTTGGAAGGTATACCCATGAGAAGGTTTCAGACATATTCCACCATATGCGTGTACACTTGCTTACGTGTACTGGACAGTATCCTCTATTTTGCAGATGGCACACTGCTGTACTTTTTTATACAGTAAGAGGATATTGATGCACAATATTTTGTTCGAGGCTAAAATGACACTTTTTTTGCTCCTTTGGATGAGTGAATCCCTATGGATGAGTTTAATGTATACATTCTGCTCTGAGTTTCATTGCACATTTTTGTATATAATGTCATGTAAAATTTAACTACATGACACATACATATAACCTACATCAAAAAGTGCTTTGTGCACTAGCGTTGGGCATATGTAATAATTATCTGGTAATAATATTGATTTATAGAATACAGAACAGTGATAACTACAGAGATACACCAATCCCCCCATATCTTTGTATCTCCAGATGCACTTATAGTAATTAATGCTGGGTCAGCCATCTGTCACCATTCATTACTACTGTACTGTACCAGCATCCACTCCAGCAATATCCCCAGCTCCAGCCCACTCCTATCACCCTCAATAATTCAGGGCAAACACAACTACCATAGCCACTTCCCAATACAAAGTAATAAAGAAAACATCTAAAATAAAATAATAATAATAATAATAATAATAATAATAATAAAGTGCGTCTGGCCACAAATGATTAGTTAGTGAGCAGGAAAATTAACTTTACTGTAGCATTAGGCTACAAGTCTCTCCATCGTGCACCGTTAGAGGTCTTAGAAATGGTGACACAAACAAAATTTACCGTAATTTTTTAACATATTTCTGAAATATAATAATATAAAATAAAATATAATAAAAACTATAAAGGATATTTATCTGAGGACTCACGTTGAAAGGATAGTTCACAATGGACTCATATAATCAACACCTGAAAATAATGGTGGAAACAATTTTTTCCCAATTTCACCCCACTAGGAAATTTGTTTTCCCATTTTTCAGTACATTGTGGTGGAGCTTGTGCCTTATTTGCATAGAAAATCAACAATCAATTTCTCTAAGGCCTCCTTCACATGTCCATGTGCCCGGTATGTGTGATGATCATTTTCACACGTATCGGAGACACGAACACACGTAGACCCATTAAAATCAATAGGTCTGGCCCACCTGCGTCTTTTCACATCGACCGTGTGTCCGTGTGCTCCACACGTAGACATGTCTGCTTTTCTTAGCAGCAAAGGTGTCACACGGACTGCACACTGATGTGATCCGTACGACATGTACCGGAGAAAACCACGTGTCTGTGAAATAAAATGCTTTTCTATACTCATCTGTCTCCACCGCTGATGTCTCCAGCACTGCCATCACTTGCTTCCAACCCCCACTCATTACATATTCACTGCACTGAGGACCGGAAGCAGCAGCACCATGGACAGGTAAGTATAGAAGTTCATGCTGCCGTTTGCTATGCGGATGTTACACTAACAGCACACGCTGAACACACACACGGACACACATATACGAACCTACACTATGGACCGTGCAAACACGAACGTGTGAAAGAGGCCTCAAGAGGAACTACGAATTTCTAAAAGAAAGTAATAAGCGTTACAGGAACTTTACATCAGTATGGGGTATAAAAACCCGATGACAGGTTCCCCTTAAAAATCAGGATAGGCTGCTCACAAGCATCAATACATCTGAAATAATTAATAAAATGATTATTAATAATAACAACATATACTTATGGCCTATTTAGATGAGCTAATAATCATAAGACCAAGTTCACAGGAATGATCGTCCCCAATGAATGCCATAACTAAACAGGAGGGCAACCGCCTGACGTACGAGCAAAACATTCGTTCCTCAACTGAGATGTTTTTTAGGCCTACTTAAAAAATAGGTGTGAACAGGTGATGAGCTGCTTACAAGAGAAAGCTGTAAACCATCGCTTACAGTCCAAGTCCAAATTGTTAACATAAAAAAAAATCGCTATGTGCCCATACAATGTTCATTAGCTGGGATCGACCCTTCTAATGGGGTCATTACCTTTTTACTCCTTATGATCAGGGACACAGCTCTGTAATGGAGAGTAAAGGGTAAGTATATATTATTACATTAATGCACGCAGCTTTTTAATTAAGCTTTTCAATGATCTGAGCTTCACCTGTGGCACCTGCGGAGCAGCGGCAAGAAACGCTCCCAACTGCCACGTGTTAATGAACGCTACATGTGCGCATAGAGAATCATTGTTCTTGGCAGGACATATTGACCACGGGAGCGATCTGCTGGATGATTGGGTGACCCGGCGGTCTGTTTATCTGATAATCGGAAAACAAGCTCTCCTAGGAACACTCATTCCCCAGTATCGGCCGGTGTAAGTGTAACATAAAGGGAACCTGTCATATGGAGAGATGCTATTAACTTGGAGATATGAGGTTAATCTGCAGGTTAATAGCATTCTGAACCTGCCTGGCACCTGCACATTAGACCCTGCTGCTGGTAGGAAAAGAGCTTTAATCCTCCCAGCAGTGTCCTGGTTTCAGTCATGGAGGCGGCACCAGTGCAGGTTCAGTCACCGCTGTGTGTATGGAAAGCGGCCGCTATAACCATGCCCTTGCACTGACTGACAGCTGCTCAACATTAGAGGAAGCTTTCAGTCAGTGGGAGGGGGCATGGTTACAGCCACCGATCTCCATACACAGCCGTGACTGACACTGCTGGGAAGATTAAAGCTCTTGTTCTTCCGGCAGCGGGGTCTAATATGCAGGTCCCGGGCAGATTCAGAATGCTATTAACCTGCAAGGAAATAGAATTTTTCTAAGTGTTAAAGAGACTGTCCAGAGGTCTGTACTGTCTGTGCCGGCAGAAGATGACGCTGAGCACAACAGGCCGGAGGTCCAGGAGATCCCCTTTAACTCACTGCACCGGTTACCTCCATTCATTATACTAATCCCATGTTATGTGACCGCACACTGTGTTATGGCGACTTGTCAAGAGTTTATCAATCTACTGTAATAGTAACAACAGCGCCCAGTGGATCGCACCATAGACGCCGGCACGTCTGCAAAACACCTCAACCTGCCAACACCCAGGGCATTTATCAATCTAACTGTATAAACAGAAGATCATAATAATAACATTTTTTATTGCTATAGCTCCAACATGTTCCGCAGCGCTTTACATTTCATAAAAGACATATACAGACAACATCAGATACAAGTTATCAGATACAGGAGTAGTGAGGGCCCGGCTCCTAATCTTACATCCGCATCCACAACCACAGCATTAGATTGATGTGGATACATAATACCTAATGAATGGGAATGACATTCATAACAATAATAAAGCTTCTGCTGCCGTAGAGTAAGCGGTACCACTGCCACCAATCACAACCAGAACGGCTGCACTGATCACCAGCCATCAGGCATTGCATGCAAAATAGACTGGAATGTAAGCATGTTATTAACTAATAAAGTGTCTATGAGAAAGAGGAGAGTGATCATATAGGACTGAGCTACCTTCTCTGCACTACCAGGTGAGAGTCACCACATATATACCAAATATCAGGGAATCTATGAGAATCCCACTACTGTATACAGGATAGTATATACATATTCTGTATACACAGCAGTGCCTCAATCACAGGAGCGACCAGCGGTCCATATCTTAGAAGACGTCTCAGTAATTGGACATCATCACTATAACCACAGACGTAATAATATAATAATAACAATAATAACAACAATATAATAATATAGCAATATGACATATAGGAGTGCTGATATAGAAAGAGCGTAAATAAACTGAAAACAGTCAGAATTCCCGGAGATCCATCATCCGGATGTAAGATGTAGGTGACAGCGAATTGTCAGATTTCCCAGCACATGTGATGACTGCACGGTGCTGATAACAAATCCCAAACCAGTCTCCAGGGGTTCAGCAGATCGCACCCCAATATTCTGCTACATTAGAGGTTACTGCTGACAATACCAGTAATGCACCTGCACAGGGGGAATACCACTATAGTGAGGGCATAGCCTGGCAGCTAGGGCATGGGCAGCTAGGGCATGAGGGGCTGTAGGGGGCTTCTCCACCGTGGCCAGGGTATTCAGATACAGGGATAGGATACACAATGAAAGCTTAGCCCCAGATAAGAGAAAGCCTGGCAATGTGCAGAACAGCTGCAGCCATTGCACCTCTGCACCTTGGGCTGCAGACCCCTTCATGGTGCCCCAGGCAGGACAGTGCTGCATGCTGCATGGCAGGACAGTCAGGGCTCACCTTCCTCTTCTCCCATGTGTTCCTCACTCCAGGAGCAGCACAGTAACATCAACCTCATTCACCCCACGTGTGTGAGGCCGGCCCGGGGTCCAGTGTGTGAGGCCGGTCCAGGGTCCAGTGTGTGAGGCCGGTCCAGGGTCCAGTGTGTGAGGCCGGTCCGGGGTCCAGTGTGTGAGGCCGGTCCAGGGTCCAGTGTGTGAGGCCGGTCCGGGGTCCAGTGTGTGAGGCCGGTCCAGGGTCCAGTGTGTGAGGCCGGCCCGGGGTCTAGTGTGTGAGGCCGGCCGGGGTCCAGTGTGCGCTCCCCGTGCAGACAGCGGGTCCTCCTGGCTGGTCCCTCGTATGGGAAGCGCTGCTACACACAGATGCTACAGAGCAGAATGGGAGGAGGGTGGACAACCATGCAGAATCCCTGGGAAAGATGCTCCTGTGTGTGAGGCTGGAGCAGCATTATGTCACCGGCAGGATCCTGAGAGCGGCACAATGCTGCGTCAGTGCTGAGCCATTACACGTACAGGATTACCTCACCGCACTGCGCCCTCCCTGGTGGATAGTGTTATTACATACTGTATACAGTACGGGGCTGGCAAGCGGATTTTTTTCTTCAGACAACCCCAAAAAAAGACAATATTTCTTTATATATATAATCTTATAAGGGCAAGTGCAGAGAAGCGAATATTCAGTCTCTGTGCAATCCAACCAAACAGTGACCCGCTCTCGGACCGATGTTAGTCTATGAGGATGTGCCCATAACCAAGTTTTTTCCTCAGACGAGTCACGTATTAAAAAATCCAGAAAAGTAGGACGATTTTGTCATCCGTGCTTGTCATCCGTGCGCTGTCCGTGTGCTGTCGTGTGCTGTCCGAGTGCTGTCCGTACACTGTCTGTAGGCTGTCCGTGTGCTGTCCATACACTGTACGCTGTCCGTGTGCTGTCCGTGTGCTCTCCGTACACTGTCTGTACGTTGTCCGTGTGCTGTCCGTACACTGTCTGTACGCTGTCTGTGTGCTGTCCGTACACTGTACACTGTCCGTGTGCTGTCCATGTGTTGTCCGAGTGCTATCCATGTGCTATCCATGTGCTGTCCGAGTGCTGTCTGTTTTTTTGTCAACAGCCATTATTCATTTCCATTTACAGCAGGGGTCTCAGACTCAGCTGAGTATAAGTGCCGCCCATAGAAAAACATATAATTTGGGGGGCTGCATTCTTTACAGGACAAAGTGACATTTTTAGTGATACCATATTTTTTTTTTTATAAATCTTTGGATCACGTTTTCTGAACATTTTTCGCTCATTTATTATAACAAATGTGCATCTTGTTTACTTCAGTTTATGTATAAAAAAACATTTTTAAATGGTAAAAAAAGTCATGCTTTATTTTGAATTTTTTAAACATTTTTTCTTTACATTTTATCCCTTTTATTTGAGTAATATAATTTTTCAATTAGCATCATATAGTATTTTTGGCCAACATCCTGTAGTAATGTGCCCATCTTGTCCCCTGTAGTAATGTGCCCATCTTGTCCCCTCTAGTAATGTACACATCTTGTCACCTATAGTAATGTGGCCATCCTTGTGCCCATCATGTCCCATGTAGTAATGTGCCCATCCTGTCCCATGTAGTAATATGCTCATCTTGTCCCATGTAGTAATATGCTCATCCTGTCCCCTGTAGTAATGTGCCTATCTTGTCCCCTGTAGTAATGTGCCCATCCTTGTCTCCTGTAGTAATGTGCTCATCCTTGTCTCCTGTAGTAATGTGCCCATCTTGTCCCCTGTAGTAATGTATCCATCTTGTCTCCTGTAGTAATGTGCCCATCCTTGTCTCCTGTAGTAATGTGCTCATCCTTGTCTCCTGTAGTAATGTGCCCATCTTGTCCCCTGTAGTAATGTATCCATCTTGTCTCCTGTAGTAATGTGCCCATCCTTGTCCCCTGTAGTAATGTGCCCATCTTGTCCCATTGAGTACTGTGTCCATTAGGGATGATCGAAAACCTCAAATATTCGGCTTCGCGAATATCCGACGAATTGGTCGCCGTTATGTGAATATTCGATGCGCAATGTAAGTCTATCGGAAGCCCGAATAGTTCCAAATAGTTGCTATTCGAGTTTACCGTAGACTTACATTGCGCATCGAATATTCGCAAATAGTGGCAACCTATTTGGCAAATATTCGCGAAGCCGAATATTTGAGGTATTCAATCATCCCTAGTGCCCTTCCTTGTCCCCTGTAGCAATGTGCCAATCTTGTCCCCTGTAATAGTGTGCCCATCCTTGTGCCCATCATGACCCCAGTTGTACTGTGCCTATCCTTGTGCCCATGCTGGTTCCTTTCTTTTAGCAATGTTCCATCCTGTAGTAAAGTCCCTTATTATGTCATTGTTCACATACACGAAAAAATAGATTCTTCTCACCTGTCCTCCGTTCCATCTGTGCCCTCTTACCTGATTTTTGTGGTCCGCAAACCCCGTGACTATTGCAGCCCGGGGGCCACTACCCTCAGCGCTTTACTTCAGTTGAATGGTTTGCGGTGCCGCACACAGAAGGTCTCTGCAGCTATTCCAATGGCAGCCGCCGGCCAATAAAAGGCGAGCAGCTGACATACACCGGCCGGCAGCTGCCATTGACACAGCTGTACAGAGAGCTTCTCTGTGCGGCACCGCAAATCATTCAACTGAAGTAAAGTGCTAAGGGCGCTATAATCACGGAGTCTGTGCAGGCCACATGTTTGGGACCCCTTATTTACAGTGTTCTATGCTATAGAATTGTAATGTATCCACAAAAAAACTGACGTCACTAGGATGGTACGTGTGGTGTCAGTTTTTTTCTTGCACCCATTGTTGTCTCCCATGAATAGGAACAACCTGTTGTATATACAGTATTTCTTGCATTGCATATTTTTCCTCCTATCAGGAAATTCCTTTATTGTTACTAGGTAGATTTAGACTATATGAAGATTGTCCCTATGTTCCTCCCTTAGCTGGCTTCTGTATAGGATGCTCCTCCCTTCTTCCTCAGTTTAGTCTAGAGGAACCATTGCTGAAGACACATGTGTACACTCTGTACAGATTATTTCTTTTCACCTGCCTTTACTTTGTACTTAATACAAGATTCTAGAAGAAAACAACAGCGTTTCTCCTGGTCTTCCTACAAGTCATCGTTTCTGGCTGAGTTTAAAATTATCTGTGGATGCTGGTAGTGTGAGTACAAACATACAGTTATCTAAGGGACTGATAATTAGAGCGCTTGGGATTCATAGCTACCAGGAAGAGACAGAATAGTGAAAAGGACTAGCTGTGACCGGGATTAGTATACATATATCAGTAAAAAACCTGTTTCCAGGAGTGCTATACTGCATACAATCCAGAGAAAGGATTACCCCAAGGAGCTGATAACAAGCCACA
Organism: Anomaloglossus baeobatrachus; assembly: GCF_048569485.1. NCBI lineage: Eukaryota > Metazoa > Chordata > Amphibia > Anura > Aromobatidae > Anomaloglossus > Anomaloglossus baeobatrachus. The sequence continues at coordinate 136,839,654 of NC_134354.1, forward strand.
GCATAAAACTTTATAGCAGCTTGCAGACAGAAAGTGCCCTGTAAAGTATTAACCTGTTATCAGAACTGTGTGCAGCTATAAACCTAGAATCACCCATAAGCTAATTGTAAGTTGCAGCCAGAGACTCTGCAAATATATTCTGCAAACACAGGCTGCTCCCCAGCTAAGATGGCAACATTGTATTGGTCTCCCTGACAATTAGTGCAGAGCAACATTCACCCTTCCTGATGGAGGTAAAAAGAACCCTCTCACTGCCTGGTCTAGTGCAACAAGAGAAAGACATGGACGCACACTTAAATTACAGTGAAAGATCTAAGCGGTTGACCAAACCAACATGGAAGGAGAACCTAGAAACAACCAGAAGTGAACTGATTGCCCACACAACATTATTGTGGCAAAGAGTGCAAAAACAAGTGACTGTTTTATCTGCGCCTGGTGCTCATGAGCTAAGACCAGAGGGAGCCCTTGAACAACTGTACTCAATATACCTGTCCTACAAAGACATTTGTAAAAAATATTCCTCTACCCTGCTGAGATGAAATACGTCTGAGTCTCAAAAAGAACTACAGGACTTCCAACAGCTTAATGCTGAACGAGACCGCACCGTGCGCGACATTGTGAAAGAGACTGAAGCAAAAATGGCGCAAATGTCAGGAGCGGCATCTTACAAATCCAGGTCCGTTAAGAGCTCAAGGCACTCACTCAAATCAGGCTCATCAAGGTACTCACTCAAATCAGGCTCATCAAGGTACTCAACCCTCAACGAGCAGCTCATAAAGGCGCGCGCTGAAGCAAAAACAACAAATGTACAAGCCATCTTTGCCCAGAGAGAAGCAGAGATGAAAGCAGAATCCGCACGCAAGGAAGCAGAGACAATTGCAGAATCTGCATGCAAAAAGGCAGAAATTGAAGCCCTACAGAAGGTATGTGAATATGTGGCGGCCATGGCAAGGCTAAAGGTCTTTGAGCAAGCTCTGGGTGGGAGCCAAGAAGGCAGCGCCAGTTTGTGTGATCTCGACACAGAAGACTCACTTAAGCGTACAAGAGATTAAGTACTGAGCCAAGCCGACGAACCGCGAACTACCATCAACATTCCTGTCAGCGCCAACACTTCTCCAGAGCTTCAAGACACTGATCCACCTACAGCTTCCAGCCATCCAAGTCAGTCCAATGCACCTCAGACTTTCAAGCCTGAACCTGTTTCATATTCCAATGCACAGCCACACCCTGCGCATCAGCAACCTCTGTATGCCCATGTCTACATGCAACCTAACGCCGACAAGGCGCTACACTCCCAACAACTGTGTAGTTCTGGCCCCGCATACAACAGAGACTGTAAACACCAAATCGATCACTGGTCTAAATGCCTACACTACTCCGTATTGTCCCACGTTCCCGAACCAAGAAGCTACGAACCATGCAACCAACACCACGCAGTCAGCAAATGTGACCCCAAGGACGGAAAGAACAGACATGTCCGACTTTGCGAGGTACATGATCCGCCGAGAACTTACCAACACCGGTCTCACAAAGTTTGATGACCAGCCCGAAAACTACAGAGGGTGGAAGTGTGCCTTCAAAACCGCAACGCGTGACCTCGGCATTACGGCTGCTGAAGAGCTGGACCTGCTAATAAGGTGGCTAGGGCCACGGTCTACAGAGAGAATCAAGAGACTCAGATCCGTCCACATCAGCGACCCAACAACTTGTCTTGCAACCGCATGGGACAGACTAGAGAAAGGCTTCGGCAGTCCTGAAGCAATTGAGGATGCATTACTCAAACAGCTATATGACCTTCCCAAAATATCTGGCAAGGATGCTTCAAGGTACCAGGAACTCAGCGACCTGCTGTCCGAGCTTCAGCTGGCCAAAACAGACACACACCTACCTGGCCTCAGCTACCTGGACACCGCTCGTGGGGTGAAACCCATAGTCACCAAGTTACCTTACAATGTGCAGGAAAGGTGGACCATGGTAGGAGCAAACTATAAAAAGGAGCACCAAGTCTCCTTCCCTCCATTCTCCTACTTCTGCAAGGTAATCAACGGCATCACAGAACGTAAGGCAGACCCCAGCTTCACCTGTGCAGAACCCACCGGCTCCACTTCACCAGCTCCCAGATATGAGAGCCCTTATCAAAATGCCAGAAAACATAGGGGCCCCGTATCAGTCAAAAAGACTGATGTTCTACCACCTACACCAATGTCAGCACCAGACAAGGGCAATGAAGGCGGGAAGGCAAAAAATCTGAACCGCCAGTGTCCTATTTACAAAGTGCCACATCCTCTGAAGAAGTGCATTGGCTTCAGGAAGACACCCCTTCAATAATGAAAGGAACTTTTGAAAAGGTTTGGGGTATGTTTCAGGTGTTGTGCCTCTACAGAACACCTTGCCAAGGACTGTAAGGTTACAATTAAGTGCATGGAGTGTGACAGCGCGGATCACGTACAAGCGCTCCACCCATCTCAGCCTGATCCTACACCTACGCCTTCTCCTACCACAAGTCATGGCGGGGAGAGTACAGGCCAAGCTGCAAACCACCTCACACTATCCTTCTCGTGCACTGAAGTCTGCGGAGAAAATCTCTGTGACAAGTTTTGTGCGAAAATATGCCTAGCAATGGTATATCCCAAAGGTCACCCAGAAAGGGCCGTGAAGGTGTACAGCATCCTGGACGACCAGCGGAACAGGTCACTGGCCAGGTCTGAACTCTTCGACTTGTTCAGCTTAAAAGGAAATGGCTACCCTTACACACTAGGTACTTGCAGCGGCATCTCAGAAGCTTGCGGAAGAAGAGCCAGTGGTCTCATCTCTTGAAAATACTGTAGAGATACCTTTACCAACACTCGTCGAGTGCAACCAGATATCGGCTAACCGGGAAGAGATTCCGACACCGGAGGCAGCTCTTCACCACCCTCACCTGAAAACTATCGCCAGCAAGATCCCAGCTCTCGATCATAGTGCAAAAATTTTGATTCTGCTTGGAAGGGACATCCTACGGCTACATAAAGTGCACCAACAAATCAACGGGTTACACGACGCGCCATTTGCTCAGCGCTACGACTAAAGGCTGCTTTACACGAGTCGATCTATTGTGCGATGCATCGTTGGGGTCACGGATTTTGTGACGCACTTCCGTCATTCGTAACGACATCTCCTCATGTGACAGCTCCTTGCGAGTTCAACCGATGCCTAATCGTTTGAAATTCGGCCATCGTGTACTCATCGTTTAATTCCATAAAATCGGTCAGTTTAGTCTTAATGAACGACACATCGCAAAGTGTGACACCGTGTAATCGGCCATCCTCGTAGTTGTTTGGGACGTCATTAAATGTTCAGGGCGTATTTGTGGTTTTAATTATTCACGCCTAATCTAATCTGATTGGTTGTAGCAGATGCGTTTTGATTGGTTATTACTGTTATAAAAGACGGCGCTGTAGTCATGTGTGAACATTCATCCTTGGCGTCATGCACAGTGTTTTATAGTGCGTTTCTCCTAATTTTTCTTACGTTAGTTTGTTAGCTGGATTTTCCGACCTCACTCCTTGTATACCTTTTTTGTGGTAAGTTGTTATATGCCAATCTTTCCTTTTTGGATCTACATCGACATTTGGCATCATTATAATGTTTGTGCTTTATATATTTTAAGGTATCAGGATGTTCAGCAATGTCGAAACTGACATTTTATCTGTGGGTCTCCTTATGACCGAGATATTGCAGGAGGAGGAGGAAATGGACCAAAATACACGTATGAATCCTCGCCCCAAAAGATTATGGTCACGTCAATGGCTGCTTCGAAGGGATGAGATATCCCACGTGCGTCTAGTGCATGATTTACAGGAACGCAATCCGCATGATTATCGCAACTATCTACGTATGTCGGAAGAATCTTTCTCATTAGTCCTGACGCGTATCAGCCCATACATAAAGCGCAGAGATACTTTAATGCGTAAGGCTGTTCCTGCGGAAGAAAGGTTGCTGGTGACTTTGCGCTATCTTGCCACAGGCCGTAGCCTCACTGATTTACAATATTCTGCCGGTATTTCGAGATCCCTATTAAGTTCCTTAATTCCGGAGACTTGTCAGGCAATAATACATGCGTTAGCAGATTTCATGCCTTTCCCCAAGACAACTTCAGAATGGTCTGATATAGCTCATAATTTTGCGACGAGGTGGCAATTTCCCTGCTGTGGTGGTGCGATTGATGGCAAGCACATAAGAATAATTAAACCCCCAAATAGTGGTTCTTTTTTTTATAACTATAAAGGTTTCTTTAGTATAATTTTATTTGCAGTTGTTAATGCAAATTATGAATATTTAACAGTGGATGTAGGAATAAATGGCCGTGTTTCCGATGGTGGCGTTTTAGAACAAACTGATTTTGGAAAGCGTTTATTTAGTTCCTTTTTATATACAGTGCGTATTCCTTGTATTTTTTTCTTGATAAGATTTACATCCACAGGCTCATTAGGGAAATGGTTTTTATAGATAGTAATCAGATCCGCATAAGCGGCTTGTTTGATGCGTTTGTTACTATATTCAGGCGATTTAATTTTCCAAAGACAGGTTAAAGTGCGATATTTTTCAATGAAATCACGCAAAAATAATTCGTTTTGATGAGCCGTCATCTGTGAATGAATATATGAGAACATTTTATTTTACACTGTTATAATAAACATGTATTTTTTTTTATCAAAAAAAAAAATTGAACCAAAAAATAAACCATAAAAACATTATTATGTTGCAAAAAACATAATACACGATAAAACATACACAAATAATAAAAAATAAACATTAAAAAGATAAAAAAAAATGTGAACGGCTAAATGACAATAAATAAACCATACAAAAACAAATTTAACCAACCTTTGGAGGATAGATACTCTGAATGCGTCAGAAATCAGACCACAAACAAGATTGATGCTAAGGACACACGAGGCAACAAAGACAGGCGCAGAAGCCAAACTATATATATGGGATGTAAGCAATCAACCACATTAGCAGAACTGGATTGAGCAGGTCAGAAGAATTCAGGGCGTGCAACAATCCAGACAACGTCACGGAGGGCTGTATAGTTTGCCTAATTACCCCCATACAAAAGACAGATTGAACAAAGGAAAACATGTGTGAAGCCTTTTGGACGTCCGCCATGGCCAATCAATATATCGATGAGCGTTTTGTTGTCGTTTGACAACACTCAACGTGTGACACATGGACAACTACCAAAAAAAAAAAAAAAGACTTTGCCAAATAAATCGCACGATGGATTGACTCGTGTAAAGCAGCCTTAAGGCTGGGTGATCATAGGAAATGTCTAATTAGGCAAAATGAAGAGTCCCGACGTGATCTCCTCCTACAAGACGAACATCCTCCCAAACGGTCCCGGCACTCACTTTCAACCATGTCCGCATCACTACTGGGTGAAAGAGAGGCTGAGTGACACCATGTGGTGACAGCAGCTGCCCGACTCCGTGGACGCACACCATCTCTGGGATGACAACTTCGGGTCAACAGTGTTTGAGTCTACAAACGAAGACAAGTTTGCACTGACGAGAGAAGACAAGGAATTCATAAAGATTGTGGATAAAGAGTTCTCTCAAAACAACTCTAAGGGGTACTTTGCACGTTGCGACATCGCTACTGCGATATCGTCGGGGTCAAATCGAAAGTGACGCACATCCGGCGCCGGTAACGACGTCACAACATGTAAAGCCTTGGAGAGAAGATGAACGAGCGTGAAACAGTCAAAAATCGGTGATCTGTGTCACGTCGTTCATTTTCATAATGTCGGTGTGTCCGCAGGTACGATGTTGTTTGTCGTTCCTGCAGCTCCACACATCGCTGTGTGTGAAGCCGCTGGACCGACAAACATCACCTTACCTGCGCCCGCCATCCACCGGCAATGCGGAAGGGAGAAGGTGGGCGGGATGTTTACATTCGCTCATCACCGCCCCTCCGCTTCTATTGGCCGCCTACCGTGTGACGTCGCTGTGACGCCGCACGACCCGCCCCCTTAGGAAGGAGGTGGGTCGCCGGCCAGAGCGACATCGCAGGGCAAGTAAGTGCGTGTGAAGCTGCCGTAGCAATAATGTTTGCTACGGCAGTTATCACAAGATATCACATGTGCGACGGGGGCGCTCCAAGGCCAAGGTTGCCAAACAACTTCCAGCAGGCATCTGCAAGGTTCTCTTCTCTAAAATGCACCTTGAAAAGAAAACCAGAGTTGGAGAAACACTTTGTCGACTTCATGCAAAATATCCTCAACAGAGATGATCCCCAACAGTGGCACCACATTCCCACCGAACAAAAACCAGCTGACCGAGAAATGAGACTCACTGCTGCGTCCAAACTCGGCGACAACATGTGGCTGACACCTCCAAGTATCTTATATGAGGAGACCTGCGATAACTACATCGGCATCATGTACGAGCTGGTGGAAGCAGAATCCGACAAGGAAATTAGACCAATCGTCTCCGCTCGCTACACTTCACATCACATCAAAACAGAAGTTAAGACCTCACCGTTTCGAGCGCTTTTCGAGTGGGTCATCTGCGGAACGAGCCGTAGCTCGTCTTATGCACATCGCTCACTGTTTCTACAAGTCTTCAACGTGCCACGGCTGGCACATGTGCGTGAATCATCCTGGTGTCATCGACAAAGAACGTGCCAAACAATTCCGGTCTGACTGTGGAACTAATTTCACAGGGGCTTGTAAGGAACTGCAGCTAAACAACTACTTGGCTGACAACGGCTGTACCTGGGTGTTCAATCCCCCACACTCGTCACACATGGGTGGATCTTGGGAACGTATGATCGGAATCGCACGAAGAATCCTTGACTCCATGCTACTAAATCACAAACTTCCTCTCACCCACAAAGTGCTGGTGACCTTCCTCGCAGAGGTATCCGCTATAATAAACGAAAGACCTCTGGTTCCTTTATCATCCGACCCCGACGCTCCAATTATTCTCACTCCAGCCACACTCCTCACACAGAAAATTGGAGCTTCTTCAGTCCCTCCTGGGGACTTCAATCAAAAGGACATTTTCATACGTCAAAGGAAGCAAATACAACATCTGTCCAACGTGTTCTGACATCGGTGGAAAACCGAGTATTTGCATCTGCTTCAAAGCCGTCACAAATGGCAGAAGTCATCTCGTAACCTGCAAGTAGGAGACATTGTCTTGCTGAAAGACAGAGAGGCTCATCGCAACGAGGGGCCAATGGGACTCATCACCAAGGCTGTACTCAGCGACAATGGAAAGACCCGGAAGGTAGAAGTGAAGGTGACGAAGGGTGGTTCAACCCGAATCTTCTTTCGTCCAGTCACCAAACTCGTGCTACTTTTACCGAAGGAGGACGTTACATAAACTAATTTTGTCATTGGACACTGCCACGGCGGGGAGTGCACCTTTCCTTACCCCTACTGTACTGAGACACAACTGTCTGTGTCCAATTGAACCTTGAACTTTTCCTTTGGACTAAAACTTTACCGTTGGATTATTGGGTTGGAGGAAGAGTTGGCATGTTTTCGGCTTCCCCAATCGGAAGATTGGTTTGTTGAACTTGAATTCATTTTCCATTTTTTCTACCTTTACATTTTTTTTATGCAAGTACTATGCGTCATCGACCAAGCATGGACTTGAATTCATTGCATTACCGTTGCATTTTTTCGTGTTTCTCTCTTTTCTCGTTACTGGTTTCATGACATCGTGGGACAGGATCGACTCCTTACGTTGTACAAGGACTTGTGAAATCAGATGATTTCAGATGGGGAGTGTTGTGTCCCATGAATGGGAACAACCTGTTGTATATACAGTATTTATTGCATTGCATATTTTTCCTCCTGTCAGGAAATTCCTTTATTGTTACTAGGTAGACTGTATAGACTGTATAGACTGTACTAGTTTAGACTGTATGAAGATTGTCCCTATGTTCCTCCCTTAGCTGGCTTCTGTATAGGATGCTCCTCCCTTCTTCCTCAGTTTAGTCTAGAGGAATCATTGCTGAAAACACATGTGTACACCCTGTACAGATTATTCCTTTTCACCTGGAACCCCGGTCGCAGGGGATCGTGTCAAGGGACACGGATCTGCCAAGGAGGGCAGCCGGCGGCCTTGAGCCATCTCCGGGCAGGGGCCAGGGCACAACGGGGTATGCGGACCCTAGGCCGGGAAGTAGCTTCAAGCGTCCTGGTAATTTACCCGATGGGGGTGAAGTCTTCAAGATTCATCCCTCACCCGCTCCAAAATCGGGGTACTAGCGCACCGATGGTATAGGACTTTTCCCAAAACACAGTCCATCAAATCCCAAGCGTGAACCCTGAGAGAAAGCTCATGCCATTAGCCATAGTTCCACACTACAGGGTCCAAACAGTGAAGAAGGTGCCACGGAAAAGGTCACAGGCTAACAAGCAACACAAAGGGCATGGATCCAAGCGTGCTCCCTTCTTGTTGCAGTAGTGCTCAGAATTCTGGTTTACAAGCTGTCGGTGTCAGTATTCTTGGACTGAGTGAGTACGCAGAAACCCTTTCCTTCCCAATGGCATCCCTTTGCTACAGTCACCGGGCCCCGGGGCACAACGCCCTACCCACGGAGGGGTTAAACACCTTGCTGCCATATCACCGCCACCAGGCGCTCCAACAGCAGCGGTGGTACTCCATCTTACCACGCACCGTGGGTGGCGTCACGAACTTTAAAATCCCCTGTATATATCCCCCTTTTCACTTTGAGTGTGCGCGCGACCCCCCTCTCGGGTCCAGAGACCCCTCGAGCCACCACGGCTCCGGATCCGAGCGGCTTGGCCCCTGACGCAGGGGCAGTACAATAGCATGCTGCAACTTTTTTCTCATCCACAATCTGGATGAGAAAAAAACTGAGCATCTGCTCTCCCTCATTGACTAACATTGGAATAAGTGCTATGACAGATTGTTTCACATTGCACTCATCCGAATCATACGCCAATGGGATGCTAGCCTTAGGGGTACTTTGCACACTACGACATCGCAGCTGCGATGTCGGTGGGGTCAAATTGAAAGTGACGCACATCTGGCCTCGCTGTCGATATCGTAGTGTGTAAATCCTTTTTCATACGATTAACGAGCGCAAAAGCTTCGTAATCGTATCATTGGTGTAGTGTCCGACATTTTCATAGTTTCGCTGCAGCGACGGTACGATGTTGTTCCTCGTTCCTGCGGCAGCACACATCGCTGTGTGAGAAGCCGCAGGAGCAAGGAACATCAGCTTACCTGCGTCACTGCGGCTCACGCCGGCTATGCGGAAGGACGGAGGTGGGCAGGATGTTTACGTTCCGCTCATCCCCGCCCCTCCGCTTCTATTGGCCGCCTGCCGTGTGACGTCGCTGTGACGCTGCACGACCCGCCCCCTTAGGAAGGAGGCGGGTCGCCGGCCAGAGCGACGTCGCAGGGCAGGTAAGTCAATTTGAAGCTGCCGTAGTGATAATGTTCGCTTCGGCAGCTACCACAAGATATCGCTGCTGCGACGGGGGCGGGGACTATCGCTCTCGGCATCGCAAGCATGCAAGCATGTCCGAGTTTGGTCGGATATTCACTTCGCACTCCACCAGGCAAGTGAACGAGTGCGGGAAACCATCGGACTGATGGCATCTGAGTGCAGTCCAATCTCTGGGGACTGACACAATGGAAAAGATGGAGACTTTTTTTTCTCCATCTTCTCATCAGAGAGAATCAGATCAAACTATGCTCATACTCTGATCAAACTCTGATTAGAATGACATTTGCATAACTGACCAGATTCTCTCTGATGAATCTACAGTCGTCTGTACCTGCCCTTAGTGAGATATCTCCACTGCCCAGAATATTGATATGTAGGCGTTAAAGCCAGGTTCACACAACCATATTTTTGGCATGATCTATTTTACTCCAAAAATCAGAAGAGACTCACCTATTCACGTCTATGGGTTTGAAAAAAAAAACAGATGACGCATTATAGCATGTGATTTTTAGAAATACATTGTTAATAGCTGCTGAGGTAAAAAAACGAATTGCACAGCGACAGTACATGGAGTGAGAAAAATAGTCCGACTTTACTGGATGAAAATCACATAGATTTTTAATATGCTCTTGTGACCTGAGCCATAATCTGTACAAGATCCCTCCCCTACAAAGAATATCATGGACACATCCATTTCATTGATGGGCACTGGAACAAAGTGCGCTATTTGTACAGTCTCTCAAGGATTTTCAGAGTTGGCTATAGCTATGCATTCACGTATACTGTATTTAGTGTGGAACAGGTAAAATAAAGCGCTGTTACTTACCACAAATAGATTCAAAGAGACTTTAGTCCTCCATCATGTTCAGTACTAGTCTAGACGCATTTTCACCCAGATTCTTGGGGTTCACCAGGGGGATTCATAGGAATAGAGGACAGTTACCCAGAAGGAGATAGTGTGGCATCCGGTAACAATCCCCTCCATGTAGCATGAGCAATACTACATGGTGGTCACTGTTCCCATGTGCCACACTATCTCCTTCTGGATGATGGGGGACTAAAATCTGTTTTTAATCTATTTGAAATAAATAACAGTGTTTTATTACCTGTTCCACAAAAAATATATGTGACTGTTCGGCTATTACAGCTCATGTTGTTAGACCACTATATATATCCTGCTATATCAAGTCTATGAGAGCAGTATATAGCCTCTTTGTCTATTATATACACAGATTCCTTTGAATGTGTGGGACAGAATATATTTATACATGTGTGTTTATTTCTAGGGTATCTACAGGGTCTTTGAGGGTCAGCCTCCGTTGAGTGGTTGGACCAAGTTGACCCAACGCGTGAGGTAAGATAATATCAATTTAGGTCCATATTAGAGGCAGCTAGCCCCTTTTGACCGTATTTACAATTTCTGATACCAGACTGTTTTAGAGTGTTCAGCTCCTGAATGTTTTTATAGTATAAAGAAAAGTTACATTTTAAAAGAGTGTTTTCTTCAGATTCTAAGAAGCAAATCTAAGGAAAAATCACCACTATCGACCCATCACCAGCCGGCCAAATTAGAAAATAGCTGTAAGAACTTCCAATACGTGAGAAAATGATGGATTAGTAACATATGTCCATACATTCACATTTCAAAGACACCCGAAAAATGCTAAAAAAACAATGTAAAAGTGCTTAGTAAACAAAAATATATAAAAGCAGTTAAAAATGATGCTTTAAGTTAAGGATCAGTTCACTTGTCCTTTAACACTAGAAGTCCCAGAGAGGGGTGATTTGACATTTCTACCATTGAAACCCTATGGAGCTCGAAATTCCTGGGACTTCTAGTGTTAATCATCCGTCAAAACAGATCCTGCAGAGCGCCGTTGGGAAAAAAGTCTGCAAACTCAACTTTTTGTGACCGTTGTTAACTGATTTCCGCTGGATCATTTTCTGAACACTGGAGTCTATGGAAAATGGATCCGTTAACGGATTGCTATTTAGTCATCCGTTATTCTTGCATTAACAAATCTGTTTTTTCTTGCAGGATCAATTTCAAATGTAGAATAAATAGCAATCTGTTAGCAAATCCGTTCTCCATAGACTCCAATATTAAAAAAACTGATCCAGCAGAAATAATTTTGCCAACAGTTCTCTGCAGGATCTTCTAATGGATGATTACAGGACATGTGAACTCAGCCTAAGGCCCCTTCTCCACTAGCGTTTTTGTCCTGCATATTTCCTCGCCTTGAGAAACGGATTGCAATCTTGCAAATGGTTTCCTATGAGGCTGTCTCCATTTCCCCGTTTTTTAAGGACTCTACACAGGCTCTCCATGAAATCGCAGCATGCTGCGATTTGATGCGATTCTCAGCTCTGTCACCCTCATGCAAGTCAGAATCCGGGTGGCATGCGCATGTCACACGGATCCTGACACTTGCATACAGGGTCAGACTGGCTACCGGAGGAATCTCCTGTAAAACCAGGCCTGGCCGCTGTTACCTGCACTGAACCCTGGAGCTGTCCCCTGAGCTCCAGACTGCAGCCTGAACAGCGAGCGCCGAGTGACTGATTCCCCGGCGATTGCTGGTCAGGTCAGCACAGCTGCAGACAGATCAGGCAGACGCTGGAGCTCAGATTACAGCTCTGGAGCTCTGTGCAGGTAACTGCGGCCAGGACTGGTTTTACAGGAGATTTCTCCTGTAGCCAGTCTGACGCTGCTTTCCTAAAAACTCACATAACACCCGCATGACGCTCACATGTCATACGGATGCTATGTGAGGAAAAAAACACACACCACACGCAGATCACACGCAGGATACTCGACTCACATTTTGAGCCGAGTATCGCTGCGATTTTTTTACACGCTAGTGGAGAAGGGGCCTAAGGCCTCTTCTCCACTAGCGTTTTTTAAATCACAGCGATACTCGGCTCAAAATGTGAGTCGAGTATCCTGCGTGTGATCTGCGTGTGATATGCGTACAATGTGTGTTTTTTTCCTCACATAGCATCCGTATGACATGTGAGCGTCATGCGGGTGCTATGTGAGTTTTTAGGTAAGCAGCGTCAGACTGGCTACAGGAGAAATCTCCTGTAAAACCAGTCCTGGCTGGGGTTACCTCCACTGATCTCCAGAGCTGTAACCTGAGCTCCAGCGTCTGCCTGGTCTGTTTGCAGCTGTGCTGACCTGAACAGCAATCGCCGGGGAATCTATCACTCGGCGCTCGCTGTTCAGGCTGCAGTCTGGAGCCCAGGGGACAGCTCCGGGGTTCAGTGCAGGTAACCGCAGCCAGGACTGGTTTTACAGGAGATTCCTCCGGTAGCCAGTCTGACGCGGTATGCAAGTGTCAGGATCCGTGTGACATGCGCATGCCACCCGGATTCTGACTTGCATGGGGGTGAGAGAGCTGAGAATCGCATCAAATCGCAGCATGCTGCGATTTCAAGGAGAGCCCGTGTATCGTCTGGAAAAAAAGGGAAAATGGAGACAGCATCATTAGAATCATTTGCAAGATTGCAAACCGTTTCTCAATGCAAGGGAATTTGGAGAAAAAAAACGCTAGTGGAGAAGAGGCCTTAGGCCTCTTTCACACGTCCGTGAAAATCACGCACGTTTTTCACGGACGTATCAAAGGTGCGTATTGCCCTCCGTATGCCGTGTTTATGGCACACGTGTTCTCTGTGTGCTATCCATGATAACACACAGAGAACAGGGAGAACGGGGACTTTCTGCTCACCTGTCCCTGGCGTTGCTGTCCATGGTGCTGATCTTCGGTCTCCGGTCCTGCTGACGCCCCGCTGCTGCTGCTTCCGGCCCACAGTGGAGTGAATATGCGATGAGCATAATGAGCGAGCGTGGGTTGGAAGCAAGTGCCAGCAGCGGCAGAGACAGCAGCACTGGAGAAGGTTAGTATAGAAATTCCTTTTAATTCACAGACACGTGTGTTTTCTCTGGAGCGTGTCACAGGGATCACATCCATGCGGTTCGTGTACGGTCCGTATGACACCCGTGATGCCGGAGAAAAACGGACATGTCTATGTGTGGATCACACGGGCACATGTATGTCCACATGGTCACACGGTCCATGGCAAAACACGCAGATGAGCGCAGACCCATTGATTTTAATGGGTCTACGTGTACCCGTGTCTCCGGCACGTGAGGAAACGGACCTCACAAGTAACGGAGACACGGATGTGTGAACTCAGCCTTACAAAGCTTCCTAGAAAAAGAAATATTCCCAAAGCATTTTCTGTTTGAAAAACTGATGGTTTTAGCCATTGGAAAAAGATGCAATGTGAACACAGCCTTACAAAACTTTTTCTATTTTTCATAAAACAGCTTTTGTAGCTACTGCAGTTTACAGTAAACGTTCCTGCGCCCCAGCTGTTGTAATGTAAACCTCAGATTCAGCAGGACTATGTTTTGAAAAGGATAAGGAATTTTCACGTCAATCTGTGATTGACATAAAGCTTTGCCTCAGGCTTTACATGTTTACATGTTGAAGAATTGAGACAGATTTTTGGCCTCACATCCAATCCCAATATGAATAGGGTTTTTGTAACCCCATCATAAATAAATCTGTGCACATTTTTTGTCCACAGTACAGCAAAACAATCCACATGAATAAATAGCGTGCTATTCATTCCATATTTGAAAGTGTTGCATTAGTCCTATCGTTTAGCCCCATTGAATGAGCCTTCAGAATTTAGCCACGGGTGTGAATTTTTGATGTGAAGATGATCGAAATGCACATTTGTGGTAAAATCTGAATGTCAGCTTCTGATTTCTCCAGGAAATTCTGTAATAAACACCAAAGTCCCAATACTAAAGTGTCAATAGATTTAAAGGGACTGTCAGCTGGTTTCAGCAATGTAATCTGAAGACAGCATGCTGGAAGTGCTAAAACAAAGATTTCAGCCCTGTGTCTGTAAAGCTGGGGTCACACTAAACGACAGCGACAACGTCGTAGCTGTTACTTCACCATTTTCTGTGACGTAGCAGCAACCTTGTAAGTCGCTGTTATAATCGCTGCTTAGCTGTCAAACACAGCAGCCGAAGCAGCGATCATAACGACACGCGTCGCTGTGCTGCAACATGTGCAGAGAGCAGGGAGCCGCGCACAGTGAGCGCTGGCTCCCTGCTCTCTTAGCTACAGTACACATCGGGTTAATTACACGATGTGTACTGCAGCTACATGTGCAGAGAGCAGGGAGCCGCGCACACTGCTTAGCGCTGGCTCCTTGCTCTCCTAGCTACAGTACACATCGGGTTAATTACACGATGTGTACTGCAGCTACATGTGCAGAGAGCAGGGAGCCGCGCACACTGCTTAGCGCTGGCTCCCTGCTCTCCTAGCTACAGTACACATCGGGTTAATTACACGATGTGTACTGCAGCTACATGTGCAGAGAGCAGGAGCCGGCGCTGGCAGCGTGAGAGCGGCGGAGGCTGGTAACGAAGGTAAATATCGGGTAACCACCTTGGTTACCCGATGTTTACCTTGGTTACAGCTTACCGCAGCTGCCAGATGCCGGCTCCTGCTCCCTGCTCGCTTTATTTCGTCGCTCTCTCGCTGTCACACACAGCGATCTGTGCGTCACAGCGGGAGAGTGACGACCAAAAAATGAAGCTGGACATTCAGCAACGAGCGGCGACCTCACAGCAGGGGCCAGCTCGTTGCTGGATGTCACACACTGCGACAGCGACGGGACGTCGCTGCAACGTCACAGAAAATGGTGACGTAGCAGCGACGTCGTTGTCGTTGTCGCTGTGTGTCACACCACCTTTAGCCTCTTATTGTTATCATTTATGGATCTCATTACTTACAGCAAAGATGGAACTGCAGGTGTATATTGCCCAGGCCAAAAGACTACTACTCCAGCAGGATATGTCGCGGGCGGAGGAGGGGACGCTGCGCTCTCCCACTGCTCGGGTCCGGCCGCTGCGGCTGCTGCTGCTCAGTAGTGGCTTGAGCGGTGGGCCGGATCAGCCGCGCCGTTTAGCTGCCCCAGCACTAGCGCTGCACGTTGCTTATCAGTCAGGGGGTACAGTTCTAGTAGCGGACTAAGTTTTTTCCGGAAAACCTGCAAGGCATCAGGTTTCCCATCGTACTGCGGTAGCCAGGCAGCTCCGGGCACATAGGGCAAAGAGAACGGCATCACCTGAGCGAGAGCTGGGGCCGCGGCGCCCCCCGCCAGCGCGGCCGGGACCTGGGCAGGCCCATTCCCATCTACGGGTGCTCCCACGACTGCGTCCGCCGCTCCTCCAGCGGCTCCGTCGGGCGCAGACATCTTGTTTCCGTCCCCCTTAGTCTCTTTCCAGCTCCTCCTCTACAGGGGCGGGGTTTTGGCCTTCGCGCCTCCACTACTCGAGGAGACGCTCGAGTGGGAACTTTTCGCGGCCAAGATGGCGGCTTCTCAAATTTTCCGGCCGGACACCTCCGGCGGTTACAAGGCGCACCTCTACCAGACGGCAGAGCGGTAAGATCATGTTCGTGACGCCAAGTTGTCGCGGGCGGAGGAGGGGACGCTGCGCTCTCCCACTGCTCGGGTCCGGCCGCGGCTGCTGCAGCTGCTGCAGCTGCTGCTGCTCGGTGGTGGCTCGAGCGGTGGGCCGGATCCTGGGGACTCGAGCGGCGCTCCTCGCCCGTGAGTGAAAAGGGTGGGGATTGGATTGTGGGGATTTGGTTATTGTCCGTGACGCCACCCACAGTCGTGGTGATATTGGTGACACCACCGCTGCTCTGGACGGGGATCCCGGGAGCGATGACTGGGAGCAGCCTGGATGTTAGTTCTCCCCTCCGTGGGTAGGGGGTTGGTTGTCCCGGGGCCCGCTGATGGGGTAGGGATGGATGGCAGGCGGGTTACGGGGCCTGGCGAGGTGCAGGGTCGCGGGGGCAGCGCTGTGCCGCACGGCACGGTGGTACTCACTCAGCCAATGATAAGGACACAGTTCTCGGTAAAACACACGGCTGGATGGATGGGTCCCACAGACGGCTGCGGTGTTGTTTCTCCCGGCAGGTTGATGGTGACTGCCTTTCCCTGCACCTATGTAGTGTAACGGTTCCAATGGGTTCCCAGCGGTAACCCGCTCCCCGGCTTGGATGTGGGCCGGAGGAGCCCCTTTTGCCCGCAGGCTCTGGCCCTGGGAACGGTAGCCTTGGCAGTGGCTGTGTTTCCCTCTCTCGGTTGGACTGTTGCCTTCTGTCGGGACTTGGCTGCTGGGAAACCCAGGAGGTTCCCTTCGCTAACGAATTTGTCAAATTCACGGCAACTCCTAGCCTTGCCGGGGTCCGTAAGCCCCTGCTGGATGGTGCTGGCTTCTCTTTGCGTACCGGTCCACCGCCCGTCCACAGTCTTTACGGTAAACTCCGATAGGCCACTCCTGCAGACGGTCACCACCGTCTGCCAACCTTGCTGATCTGTCCGGGCCACACACCCGGACCAACTTCAGTCTGCTCCTCTACCACTTTCCTTCCTCTCACTTCCACTTCCAAACTGAACTCTAAACTTTTCCCGCCTCCAGGACTGTGTACTCCTCGGTGGGCGGGACCAACCGCCTGGCCCACCCCCCTGGTGTGAACATCAGCCCCTGGAGGGAGGCAACAAGGGTTTTCGTCTGACTTTGGTGTGCCTGACCGGGAGTGTGAGGTGTGTAGGTGTTGTTCTCTGTGGCCCCTGCCTTGTCCAGGGCGCCACATTCCCCCTTAGTAAAATGCAGACCGTCCGCGGGCTGCTTGTCCATCACCGGTTTTATTTTCACAAACTGAAAGATAAACGGTAAAACAGAGATTACAATTAAAATAACATCTTCCCACATTGGGAGGTACTCTTACTTTAACGTTGCAAAACGGTTACGGCTTCCGCTCTCTGCCACCCAAGTAACTTGGCCCTGATGCTGCCCCTAAGCAAACAGGGCCCACCCCTTGACCCCAGTCCAGCACAAGTTACCCGAGCGGGTTCTGTCCTGTTCAGGGGACCCACGGTAGTGGCGGGCCTGGGCCATCACTTCCCTCCAGGCCCATCCTCCAAATCAGCCTCTCCGGAGGCGGCAACGGTGAAAGCCATAAAACAACATTTTTATTTACAAGCCACAAGTTCGTGGTTGCCTTGCAAGTTCTCAGGCTTGTCCATAAGGAGTTCATTATGCAACACTTGTAAACAGTCCCCACGGGGACAACGGTGCCGGCAACGACCGGTTTCAATCACGCTGACAATCAGGTGAATCTTCGGTTATCATTTTTTTTTTCTTATCATTCGAGGAAACTTTAAACAACACATACAGACACATTTCCCCCCCCCCCCTTAAAGAGTAGTTTACCTGTACCTAAGTGGGGGTCTACCTAGGTTAGGATGAGTGGACCTCCGGGGTCCGGTGTCAGTGGGGACAGGCAGTGGGACAGAGGGAACAATCAGTTCCTCTTCCCTGCTATCGTGTGGGGCAGGCGGAGGCATAGGGGAGCTGGGTACAGGTTCATCCCTGGGCACTGGCTCATGGTTGACCACTTCCATCACTTCTTCATCGACGGGTTGTGGGAACAGTATCACTGGAAGAATCACCGCGCCATTCTGTGTAGGCCAGTCTGCTGGAAAGTCATCCATCACGGTGTGGATTACCTCTTTTGCCTTCTCTGCCGGTCTAGGAACCGGAGTTTCAGCCACTGCCCTCAATGCTGGTGGGCACCTCTTTAGATGGTCCCGGGAAACAGTGGCCAAAGTGCCCCCTTGGTCATGACTGATCTGGTAGGCCTTCCCATCTTCCCATCCTGTGGGCTGTATGACATATGGGGTTTGCTCCCATTGATCATCCAGCTTGTGGGTCCTCCTCTTTTGCTTCAGCACTACATCTCCAGGCTGGAAAGGGCAAGCAGACGCCTTTTGGTTGAAGCACTGCTCCTGTTGTTCCCGACTCCGACTCAAGTTTTTCTCAACATACTCCTGAATTTGTCGATACTGCACCCTCCGCCGAGTGTCCCATTCGGCTGTTGAAGGGAGTGCTTCTTGGGCTTCCAATCCCATGTCCAGATCCACCGGTAGCCGGCCGGGGCGAGCCCTCATCAGGTATGCTGGGGTGCATTTCGTTGAGCTGGAAGGGATATTGTTGTACATATCGACCAAGTCAGGTAGCTTCTCCGGCCACAGGTTCCGCTCTTCTAGCGGCAACGTCTTGAGGAGGCCCAGGACCAGGTGGTTCATCTTTTCACACATGCCGTTGGTTTGGGCATGGTAAGGCGTGGTCCGGTTTTTCTTGCAGCCGTATAACTGACAGAATTCATGGAATACCTCCGCTTCAAAGGCCGGGCCTTGGTCAGTAAGCACCTTCTCAGGGTATCCATGTGGTCGGCAGAAATAAGCCTGGAACGCTCTAGCGGCGGTACGGCCAGTTAGGTCTTTGACTGGGACAACCACCATGAACCTCGAATAGTGGTCTACGATGGTTAGAGCGCAGGTGTACCCACTTCGGCTGGAGGTGAGCTTTACATGGTCTAGGGTAACCAGCTCCAGCGGTTGATGTGTAATGATCGGGTGTAGGGGCGCCTTCTGGCTGGCCTCATCTTTCCTTCTCAGCGTGCAAGGGCCACACTCTCGGCACCAGGCCTCTACAGATTCCCGCATTCCACTCCAATAGAACCGCTCTCTCAACAGCATCTCTAGTTTCTTCCATCTGAAGTGTCCAGCACCATCATGGTATGCTTGCAGGACGGTGGGCACGTTAGCTTGGGAAATTACCAACTGGCGGATCTTCTCATGGGTCTTCGGGTTAATCAGCTCACGGTACAACTTCCCCTGGTGCAGATACAGCCGGGTCCGTTCTCGCCACAGGCGTTGGGCTTCAGCTGGGGCGACAGGGTCTATCCCAGCAGCGCCTTGTTCCACCAAGATATTGACTAGGCGGACAGCGGGTGCCTGGTCTTGGGCTTCTTGCCACTCCTGGCTGGGCAGCGGGTCCAGGTTTACCCGTTGTTGATGGACATGCACCTTCTCAGTCGGTGGCTGATGAAATGCGGGCAACTCAATCTCTTCGAGGTCGTCATCCTCGGGCCCTTCTTCCAACAGGTGGGGCATCCGAGAGAGTGCATCGGCATTAACGTTGGCACGGCCGGCCCTGTACTTGATGGTGAAATCGTAGTTGGCTAGCCTAGCCACCCACCGCTGTTCCAACGCGCCCAGCTTGGCTGTGTCCAGGTGGGTCAGCGGGTTATTATCCGTGAAAGCGGTAAACTTAGCCGCTGCTAGGTAATGGCGGAACCGCTCGGTGATAGCCCACACTAGTGCCAGGAGTTCAAGCTTGAAAGAGCTGTTGTTCTCAGGGTTCCTCTCAGTCGGTCGAAGCCTTCGGCTAGCATAAGCAATCACTTTTTCTTTTCCGTCTTGGACCTGGGATAGGACTGCCCCCAAGCCTACATTACTGGCATCGGGGACTGGCGGTTACCTGGACTTGCTGCAAAGTGGTCAGTACTGTACTATAACTATAATTGTGGGTAAATTATTGGTTGTGGTTATGCCAATAATAATTAATTGATTATCTATAACTGTGTGTACAAGGCTTCGTTTATACCACAACAGGAATATGAATATGACACACAATTAGGCGATCACAATAGGTAGTAGTGAGTTTGGGCACACTACCATCAAATAATGTAAATGGGAAATTACAGTGTGAGTTGACTTATATGCCATTGTATTACATCCTTAATTTTTTATGATTAATACTGTGATCCTATTGTGTGTACCATACAATGCCAACTGTTCACAATCACTGCTATTGACCTTTTGCTTGCAGTTCTGTTAACCCCTTGAGGACTCAATTGCTGTATAATTTTTAATGTATTCATAATAAAGATTATAATTTTATCAAAAGGAATCATACCACAATTTTTTCGTTGTGTATAATTACTGGCATCGGTGTAGAGGATGAAGGGGTGGTTGTAATCAGGGTATGCTAGGATTTCTTCTCCGGTCAGGGCCGCTCTCAGCTGACGGAAGGATTCCTCATGCCTCTCTTCCCACACCAATGGGGCTCCTAGGGGTCTACCACCTTTGGTCTGTCCCACGAGGAGGTCTTGCATGGGGGCAGCCATCTTCGTGTACCCCTTGATGAAGCGACGGTAATACCCCACTAGGCCTAGGAACTGCCTCACCTCTCTCACCGTGGTCGGCCTCGGCCAGTCCTGGATGGCGGAGATTTTCTCAGGGTCAGGGGCGACACCCTCTGCACTGACCACATGCCCTAGGTACTGCACTCTGGGTTTCAGCAGATGACACTTTGAGGGCTTCAACTTCATCCCATATTTGGCAAGGGACGCGAACACCTCGGCTAGGTGCTCCAGGTGGGCTTCATATGTCTGGGAGTACACAATCACGTCATCCAGGTACAGCAGGACAGTCTCAAAATTTAGATGCCCCAGACAGCATTCCATCAGCCGTTGGAAGGTTCCAGGGGCATTGCACAGCCCGAACGGCATGCTATTAAATTCGCAGAGTCCCATAGGGGTGACAAATGCAGTCTTCTCTCGATCTTGTGGCGCCACAGCCACCTGCCAGTACCCGTTGGTGAGGTCAAGGGTGGAAAAATAGTTAGCGGTTCTCGGCGCAGCCAGAGATTCTTCAATGCGGGGCAGAGGGCAAGCGTCCTTATGCGTTATCTGGTTAATTTTCCGGTAGTCCACACACATTCGCATGGTGCCATCCTTCTTCTTAACCAGTACCAACGGGGCGGCCCAGGGACTACAGCTGTCCCTAATAACCCCTGCCTCCTTCATGTTCCTCAACATGTCCTTGGCACATTGGTAGTGTGCAGGGGGAATAGGCCTGTACCTCTCTTTGATAGGGGGGTGTTCACCGGTGGGGATATGGTGTTGGACCCCTCTAATCTGCCCAAAGTCTAGGGGATGTTTGCTAAAAACTCGCTCATACTCCCGTACCACCCAGTATACCCCTTCTTTGTGATGTGTGGGGGTATCGTCAGTGCCTACATGTAGCTGTCGGCACCACTCGTCTAACTCCCCTGGGGATGGGTGAGTGCTGGCAGTAGGTGGTGAGGTTGGGGGAACGGCCTCGCGGATGGTGTGGGGATCCAGAGTGAACAACTTGGCAAGAGTAGCGTACCGGGGAAGCCTGACTTCTTCCTCCCCGCAGTTCAGCACCCTTACGGACACTCTCCCCTTCCTTACATCTACCACCCCTCGGGCGGCCATTACTGTGGGCCAGTGTTCAGAGGGAATGGGCTCTATCATGGCGGGGTAGTCACGCCCCTGGGGCCCTACCGCTGCCCTACACCAAATCATCATCTCGCTCCTGAGAGGCACAATCAAAGGGGCAACATCCATCAC
Source organism: Anomaloglossus baeobatrachus (assembly GCF_048569485.1). Taxonomy (NCBI): domain Eukaryota; kingdom Metazoa; phylum Chordata; class Amphibia; order Anura; family Aromobatidae; genus Anomaloglossus; species Anomaloglossus baeobatrachus. The sequence goes on from NC_134354.1 coordinate 136,861,451, forward strand.
TCTCACCCCACCAATCTCTCCTCCTGTCGAGTTCACATGCTGGCGGTACATCAGGGCTCGGATCTCACGCTGCACAGCTCTCTGTCGGCTCCCCGCCGCCGTAGCGGCCAGCTCCTACAGTAGGGTCAGCACATCACTCATACAGTGCTCCATCACGTTAGTCCCTAGCACTACCTTCGGGTTATGATCACTGGGTTAATTCATTATCACAATTATACCCTGGTGTTGTAGTTCAGCTCGTCCCACAGTCATGGCCACTTGCTTGTACCCCACTTGGGTCAATGGGAGTCCATCAGCAGCAATCAGTGTCATACTGGCATCTGGGGGAGCCAGTTCGTCTTTTCCCCAATACTGTTGATACAGTGTGTATGGTATAGTGGTTACCTGTGATCCAGTGTCCAGGAGAGCCATCACCGGTATGCCGTCCACAGCCACGGGGATGATGGGCCGGGCCCCGATGTACCGGTCCCGCCAGTCTGGGGGGCCATGGGGTTCTACTCCTGAGGATTGGCCCGTGGCCCCAGGGGTTGCTCGTTTAACGGACACCGTCGGGAGTAGTGGCCGGGTTTGCTGCACCTGTAACAGATTGGGGGTCCATACCGTGAGTCATTGGCCCTTCTCCGCTGCATCCAGGGGATGTCCTCAGGGCTGTCGGCGAGCTGCATCTTCACCGGGGCCTGGGATCTGGTCGGAGGCTGGAGTGTGGCGAGGATCTTAGTGAGGTCCCCATCCATGCGGCGAACTTGAGCAGCAAGTTCTTCCATCGTTCCGCTTGGGGCTGCAGGCACTGGAGGTGCTGATGGGGTAGCGGCCACCACAACGGGAGCAGTCTCAACTGGCCACGGTGCTGGCTCAGGGGCTTCAGATGAGGGGGGGTTGCAGAGCTTTGATGGCCCGTTCCTTTAATATGGCAAAGTCCACATCAGGGTGTTCTAGGGCCCACAGCCGGAGTTGTTTGCCGTCCTCTGAGGACCTCATCCCCTGCACAAACTGCTCACTTAACATTTTGTTACTGTCCGCACTGTTGATGGTGTCCACCCGCTTCAGTGTGCGGAGTGCGGTTTGCAGGCGCAAGGTATAGTCCCGAATGCTATCTGCGGGCCGTTGCCGGCATTGATAGAACTGCATCCGCAACTCCGCCTCGGTACGGGTCTCAAAGGCAGTCTGCAGCTTCTCAAAGATGGTGGCTACAGAGGACCGATCCCCCTCGGCCCAGGTCTCCGCCTCTTGCTCAGCCGCGCCGGTTAGCTGCCCCAACACTAGCGCTGCATGTTGCTTATCAGTCAGGGGGTACAGTTCTAGTAGCGGACTAAGTTTTTTCCGGAAAACCTGCAAGGCATCAGGTTTCCCATCGTACTGCGTTAGCCAGGCAGCTCCGGGCACATAGGGCAAAGAGAACGGCATCAACTGAGCGAGAGCTGGGGCCGCGGCGCCCCCCGCCAGCGCGGCCGGGACCTGGGCAGGCCCATTCCCATCTACGGGTGCTCCCACGACTGCGTCCGCCGCTCCTCCAGCGGCTCCGTCGGGCGCAGACATCTTGTTTCCGTCCCCCTTAGTCTCTTTCCGGCTCCTCCTCTACAGGGGCGGGGTTTTGGCCTTCGCGCCTCCACTACTCGAGGAGACGCTCGAGCGGGAACTTTTCGCGGCCAAGATGGCGGCTTCTCAAATTTTCCGGCCGGACACCTCCGGCGGTTACAAGGCGCACCTCTACCAGACGGCAGAGCGGTAAGATCCTGTTCGTGACGCTGCAGCTCGGTGGTGGCTCGAGCGGTGGGCCGGATCCTGGGGACTCGAGCGGCGCTCCTCGCCCGTGAGTGAAAAGGGTGGGGATTGGATTGTTGGGATTTGGTTATTGTCCGTGACGCCACCCACAGTCGTGGTGATATTGGTGACACCACCGCTGCTGTGGACGGGGATCCCGGGAGCGATGACTGGGAGCAGCCTGGATGTTAGTTCTCCCCTCCGTGGGTAGGGGGTTGGTTGTCCCGGGGCCCGCTGATGGGGTAGGGATGGATGGCAGGCGGGTTACGGGGCCTCGCGAGGTGCAGGGTCGCGGGGGCAGCGCTGTGCCGCATGGCACGGTGGTACTCACTCAGCCAATGATGAGAACACAGTTCTCTGTAAAACACACGGCTGGATGGACGGGTCCCACAGACGGCTGCGGTGTTGTTTCTCCCGGCAGGTTGATGGTGACTGCCTTTCCCTGCACCTATGTAGTGTAACGGTTCCAATGGGTTCCCAGCGGTAACCCGCTCCCCGGCTTGGATGTGGGCCGGAGGAGCCCCTTTTGCCCGCAGGCTCTGGCCCTGGGAACGGTAGCCTTGGCGGTGGCTGTGTTTCCCTCTCTCGGTTGGACTGTTGCCTTCTGTCGGGACTTGGCTGCTGGGAAACCCAGGAGGTTCCCTTCACTAACGAATTTGGCAAATTCACGCGACTCCTAGCCTTGCCGGGGTCCGTAAGCCCCTGCCGGATGGTGCTGGCTTCTCTTTGCATACCGGTCCGGTACCGCTGGGCCACCGCCCGTCCACGGTCTTTACGATAAACTCCGATAGGCCACTCCTGCAGACGGTCACCACCGTCTGCCAACCTTGCTGATCTGTCCGGGCCACACACCCGGACCAACTTCAGTCTGCTCCTCTACCACTTTCCTTCCTCTCACTTCCACTTCCAAACTGAACTCTAAACGTTTCCCACCTCCAGGACTGTGTACTCCTCGGTGGACGGGACCAACCGCCTGGCCCACCCCCTGGTGTGAACATCAGCTCCTGGAGGGAGGCAACAAGGGTTTTCATCTGACTTTGGTGTGCCTGACCGGGATTGTGGGGTGTGTAGGTGTTGTTCTCTGTGGCCCCTGGCTTGTCCAGGGCGCCACAGATACAGCTAGCCCCCACTAGGTGGAGCCATCACAGGTGCAGGAGGAGCCAATCACACTCACTTCCAAACATTGGAGGAGGCAATTGCTAGATGATAAAACTGCACACTGATGGCTTGCATAGAGCACTGTTTACACTTGCAGACGCACAGTCTCAAACCTGCAGCCTATTAGGCTAGGCCCATACTATTAGATCAGGGGGGCTGCCAAGCCGTACCCCAACTGCGCACTACATGGAACTCTAAAGGGGCCTGGCTGTATCCTGTACAAAATGTATGAGGTTTTTTGTTAGCGTTATGTCCATAAGATGGAAGCCTATGTTGCGGATGGGGGCCAGACCACTGCAAGGGGGTGCTCGGATACGGGTTCGTTACTGTGGCTCGAGTGGCAGCCTGACCCGGGCTCGTGCAGCCGTCCATCCTCACAACCGTAGGAAGGGTGTATTTACAGGGGGAAAGTTTGTCAGTGACGCCACCCGTGGGTTGCGGTGAGAGTTGGTAGCACCGCCGCTGCCTGGATATGGGACGCCCGGGGCTAATAGAGTGGGGGCAGCAGGATGGTATCCCCTCCACAGGTAGGGGAGGCGTTGTCCCGGGGCCCAGGTGAACAGTAATCAAAATCAAAAGGTTATCAAAATTAGGTCTATTTACTCTAGAAAAGAGAAGACTTAGGGGAGACCTAATAAACATGTACAAATATATCAGAGGGCCATATAGAGATATCTCCCATGATCTGTTTGTACCAAGGACTATGACAAGAACAAGGGGGCATTCTCTTCGATTGGAGGAAAGAAAATTCCTACATCAGCATAGAAGAGGGTTCTTCACGGTAAGAGCAGTGAGGCTCTGGAACTCTCTTCCTGAGGAAGTGGTGATGGCCAACTCACTGAATGAATTTAAGAGAGGAATGGATGCTTTTCTTGATAGCAAAATTATAGAAGGTTATAAATAGCATAATCTTACAGGTAGATAGAAGAGCGACCAAGATTATTAGAGGAATGGGTGGGCTGCAACACCAAGACAGGTTATTAAGCTTGGGGTTATTTAGTTTGGAAAAACAAAGGCTTAGTGGGGATATAATCACAATGTATAAACATATGAGGGGACAGTACAGAGACCTTTCCAAAGATCTCTTTACACCTAGGCCTGCGACTGGAACACGGGAGCATCCGCTACGTCTTGAGGAAAGAAGGTTTAATCATAATCACAGACGACGATTCTTTACTGTACGAGCAGTGAGACTATGGAACTCTCTGCCGCATGATGTTGTAATGAGTGATTCACTACTAACATTTAAGCAGAGCCTGGATGCCTTTCTTGAAAAATATATTACCAGTTATGTATATTAGATTTTATGACAGGGTGTTGATCCAGGGAACTAGTCTGATTGCCGTATGTGGAGTCAGGAAGGAATTTTTTTCCCCATTGGAGCTTATTTGACACATTGGGTTTTTTTTGCCTTCCTCTGGATCAACATGTTAGGCTACGGGTTGAACTAGATGGACTTAGTCTCCCTTCAACCTTAAAAACTATGAAACTAGGAATAATATGCTGCGGAGAGTGTCATGCAGGGCTGGTCCGGGCAAGGATGGTGTACTCACAGTTCCAAGGACATTCACACAGATTCCAGTAGTAAACCAAATTGCCAGTGACCGGTAACCTCCGGCGGATGTGTATTCGGGTCCCACACCCTGGTACAGCAAACAGGGGTCCCTTCCTCCTGCACTCAGTGTTTGTGTCTTCAACGGGACAACTCCGCTTGAAACGGTAGAAGTCCACTCCCGGGTACTTTGTATGTTGGGAGCTGTGGCCCGCGAAATCTGACCCTTGGGATCTCTGTGGGTTCTGGCGGACACCCTATCCCCCGCGTTGGGCTTCCGTTTCGCTCTCTGGGCTTGCTGGTGGGACAAGACATGGAGTCTTGTCCCTGGCTGGCTAATTGACAAGGGGCTTGAAACCTTCCTCGCCCTAGGGTCCAGGCACCCCGACTGTGCACGGCCTCCTGACTGGATTCCCGCTGTCGGCACCGGCGGGCTACAACCCTGCCCTGGTCCACTTAAGCTCTCCCGAGACCGGATCTCTGTTGCCTGTGGTCTTGTTTGCCGTCTGCCACCTAGTCCATAGTCCGGTAGTCCAGGGGCCCCAACCCCTGACTCCGCTGTCTCTCTATACTCCTCTGTCTTCTTCCCTCCCAGAACACCTCAGGACCCCTAGGTGGGTGCTCCCATCTGCCTGGTCCCGCCCACTGGTGTGTCCCTATTGCCATGGGGGTGACTAGGCTTTGCTGGCTTGTGTTGTGTACCTGGGTGTAGGTTTGTGTTGGTATGCCAAGGAGGATGGAGTCCTGCACCTGGTAGATGTGTGCAGTCTCTGTGACAACCTAGTTTTGCCAGGGCGTCACACCTACAACCCTTGTCACGGGAACCTCATGTTTGTAGGTCCCTACACTATATATAATATAAAAAAAGCAAAAAAGAGGAATAAATATCATTACTTACAGCAAAGATGGAATTGCAGCTGCAGGAGGAGAAAATCACACACACACTTCCAAACATGGAGGAGGAGATTGCTGGATGATAAAACTATACACTGATGGCTTGCATAGAGCACTGTTCACACTACCAGACACATAGTCACAAACCCGCAGCCTATTAGGTGACGCCTAATTGCTTTTTTATATTATATATAGTGTATATAATATACGTTAGAGTTCCTGTCCCTATGTAGTGTGTCGCGGGTGGAGGAGGGGACGCTGCGCTCTCCCACTGCTCGGGTCCGGCTGCCGCTGCTGCTGCGGCCTCCGCTGCTCGGTGGCTCGAGCGATGGGCCGGAACCCGGGGACTCGAGCTGCGCTCCTCGCCCGTGAGTGAAAAGGGGTTTGGTTTTGGGGATGTATTGTCCGTGACGCCACCCACGGTTGTGGTGATTGTGTGGACACCACCGCTGCTCTGTATGGGGATCCCGGGAGCGGTGACAGGGAGCAGCTTTGTTGTTATTTCTCCCCTCCGTGGGTAGGGGGTTGGTTGTCCCGGGGCCCGGTGATGGGGTAGGGGTGGATGGCAGGCCAGGTGGATGGCAGGCAGAGAAACTGGTGCCTTGGCGGTGGCGGTGTCTCTCTCCTACGGTTGGACTGTTGCCTTCAATCGGGACTTAGCTGTTGGGAGACCCGGAGGTCCCCTTCACTGACGGATTTGGCAAATTCACGGCGACTCCTAGCCTTGCCGGGATCCGAAAGGCCCCTGCCAATGGTGCTGGCTTCTCTTCGTATACCAGTCTGGTACCGCCGGGCCACCACCCGTCCACGGTCCTTTCGGCAACCTCCGATCAGCCTCTCCTGCAGATGGTCACCACCGTCTGCTAACCTTGCTGTCTCAGTCCGGGGCACATACCCGGACCAACTTCAGGCTTTCAACTGTCCCTTTCTCTTCCATCTTAACTCCTCTCTCTAGCTCCTCTACCACTCAACTCTTAAACTCATCTGCCTGGTTTTCCCGCCTCCAGGACTGTGAACTCCTCGGTGGGCGGAGCCAACCGCCTGGCCCACCCCCTGGTGTGGACATCAGCCCCTGGAGGAAGGCAACAAGGATTTCTGGTGTAGCTTTGGTGTACCTATCCGGGGTGTAGGGTGTGGTGGTGTCATTACCTGTGACCCCTGGCTTGCCCAGGGCGTCACATTCCCCCTTAGCAAAATGCAGACCGTCCGCGGGCTGCCCGTCCAACACCGGTTTTATTTTTCTGAAAAAAGATAAAAACATAATACAAATAAAATAACATCATCCCACAATGGGAGGCACTTTTCTTAAACGTTACGGTAACGGTTGCGGCTGCCGCTCTCTCCCACCCAAGTAACCTGGCCCTGATGCTGCCCCTAAGAAACAGGCAGCACCCCTTGACCCCAGTCCTGAACCAAGTCACCCGAGCGGGATCTGTCCTTCCCCTCCAGAGGGTAGCCACTGGTTCCTGTGGTGGCTGGGCCCCAGCCTGCTCCACTGCGGGCCCTTCCTCCAACCTGCCTCTCCGCAGGCGGTAACGGTAAGCTGCAACAACAACATTTTTATTTACAAGCCACTAACGTTTGTGGTTGCCCTGCAAGTTCATGGGCTTGTCCGTAAGGAGTCCCTTCCGCAACTTTTCAAGCGGTCCCCACGGGGACAACGGTGCCGGCAACGGCCGGTTCAAATCACGGTTGCAGACAATCAGATGAGACTTCGGTGATCATTTTCATCTTTCTCATAACTTTCAGAACTTTAAAACACACACAGGTGGTCCCAACGGGGACGGTGCAACGATGCTCCGCTGCCATCACTCTGATTCCTCGACATCACCTGAGGGAGGGGGTGTGGCGCTCACACGGGCCTCCTGGCTGCCCCTTAACTTTGCATCCAGCGCAAACCACCCCCTCTCCCCGCAGTGCCGGGTGTACTGTACAAGGTCCCCTGGCATCAGGTTGCGGCCTGGGTGCTCTTCTGGCAGGTGAGCATTCACATCCCGCCGGGCTATAAACACTTGGCCTCCAGGCCCGGTTCATAAATGAATCCATAGCCCCGGCGGACATCAAACCGCCTCACCTGCCCCTCATACAGCGGTCCCCGGACACGGAAGGTCGCTTGTCTCAGGCTCTCCTTCTCCCGTATCGTACGGGCCACCATCTCCGCCTTCCTTCTTTCTCTCTCCTCGATTTCCAGGCCCAGTGGTACCGGCTCCCTGTCCCAGTACGGTGCTGCTGCGAGCTCCGGCGCACGGGTCGGGCCCCGCGAGACCTCTCGGACACTGCCCACTACTGTTGATCTGGGCGGCAGGACCCGCGGTGACTTGGCCTTGGACGCCACCTTGCAGCGGCAACCCGGCGCAACCTCAGCCGAGGTTTTGGGATGGGCACAGGGGCTTTCCTCTGCTGGGCCTTCGGCACGGAGCGGGCTATCGGCTCCGACTCGGGGAACTTCTCGGGGGACGCCTCCGGTTCTGACTTTGGGGCTTTCCACGGCAGCACCTCCGGTCGGCTACGGGCTCCGGCTACAGGTCGGTCCGCCTGGGCGGACATGCTGGGTATCGCTACCGGTTGCGGTGGTAGCGGGCCTAGTGGCGGGGTCACGGCTTCCGGGACGGGTGGCGAGGGAGGTAGCAGGGTGAGAGGGTTTAGACCGGGTCCCGCAGCCGCGATGACCGGCCCTTCAAGGGCATCGGGGTGTGGGTCACTCACCCTCCCTTCCGCAGCTTCCTCCTCGCGTCTCCGCACGGTCAAGATGACATCCGCCATGTCGGTCTCCCACTCCTCCATGAGGAGCTGCATTTTGACCTGCAGCCTCTGGTAAAGCTGCGCGGTCCGGATTTCCACCCACGCCGCGGTTCCAGGCGCGGGGGCTACGGTGCTTCGGGACGGCATCCACATGTTGCTGGCGGCTTCTCCCAGGAACAACATGGCTGCAAAGTCCTGGCGTCCCTGCCTTTATAGCCGCAGCTACATGCGACCAGTCGCCATTTCGTACCCCTTAGCCTCTTTCCGGCCCCTCCTCTATCGGGGCGTGGTTTTGGCCTTCGCGCCTCCACTACTCGAGGAGACGCTCGAGCGGGAACTCTTCACGCCAAAGATGGCGGCTTCTGAAATTTTCCGGCCGGACACCTCCGGCGGTAACAAGGCGCACCTCTACCCAACGGCAGAGCGGTAAGATCCTGTTCGTGACGCCAAGTTGTCGCGGGCAAAGGAGGGGACGCTGCGCTCTCCCACTGCTCGGGTCCGGCTGCCGCTGCTGCTGCGACCTCTGCTGCTCGGTGGCTCGAGCGATGGGCCGGATCCCGGGGACTCGAGCGGCGCTCCTCGCCCGTGAGTGAAAAGGGGTTTGGTTTTGGGGATGTATTTTCCGTGACGCCACCCACGGTTGTGGTGATTGTGTGGACACCACCGCTGCTCTGTATGGGGATTCCGGGAGCGGTGACAGGGAGCAGCTTTGTTGTTATTTCTCCCCTCCGTGGGTAGGGGGTTGGTTGTCCCGGGGCCCGGTGATGGGGTAGGGGTGGATGGCAGGCCGGGTGCGGGGCCTGGTGAGGTGCAGGGTCGCGGGGGCAGCGCTGTGCCGTACGGCACGGTGGTACTCACTCAGCCTGAGACGTTGACACAGTTCTCGGTAAAACACACGGCTGGAAAGACGGTTCCCACGGACGGCTGCTGTTGCTTTTCCCCGGTAGTTAACGGTGACTGTCTCTTTCCCTGCACCTTGTGAAATGTTGGTAGCGATGGGTTCCCACCGGTAACCCGCTTCCCGACTTGGATATTGGCAGGAGGAGCCCCTCTTTGCCCGCAGGCGCTGGCCCTGAGAAACTGGTGCCTTGGCGGTGGCGGTGTCTCTCTCCTACGGTTGGACTGTTGCCTTCAATCGGGACTTAGCTGTTGGGAGACCCGGAGGTCCCCTTCACTGACGGATTTGGCAAATTCACGGCGACTCCTAGCCTTGCCGGGATCCGAAAGGCCCCTGCCAATGGTGCTGGCTTCTCTTCGTATACCGGTCCGGTACCGCCGGGCCACCACCCGTCCACGGTCCTTTCGGCAACCTCCGATCGGCCTCTCCTGCAGACGGTCACCACCGTCTGCTAACCTTGCTGTCTCAGTCCGGGGCACACACCCAGACCAACTTCAGGCTTTCAACTGTCATTTTCTCTTCCACCTTAACTCCTCTCTCTTGCTCCTCTACCACTCAACTCCTAAACTCATCTGCCTGGTTTTCCCGCCTCCAGGACTGTGAACTCCTCGGTGGGCGGAGCCAACCGCCTGGCCCACCCCCTGGTGTGGACATCAGCCCCTGGAGGAAGGCAACAAGGATTTTTGGTGTAGCTTTGGTGTACCTATCCGGGGTGTAGGGTGTGGTGGTGTCATTACCTGTGACCCCTGCCTTGCCCAAGGCGTCACATAGTGCGCAATTGGTGTACGGCTTGGCAGCCCGCCTGATCTAATAGTATGGGCGTCGTCTAATAGGCTGCGGGTTTGTGACTGTCCATCTGCTAGTGTGTTTTATCATCCAGCAATCGCCCCCTCCATGTTTGCAAGTGTATGTGTGATTTGCTCCTCTTGCACCTGTGATGCCTCCCTCTAGTGGGGGCTTAGGCTACTTTCACACATCAGTTTTTTTCCATCAGCGCAATCCGGAAAAAGCCAGATCCGTTTTATCCCCATTGATTTGTATTAGCGCCGGATTGTGCTGGATGGCATTGCGTTGCATCCGGCTTTTGCGTAATTGGCTAATGCGGCGGCCGGATGGAACGTCTCTTGTAACGTTTTTTTGTCTCTAACAAAAAAACTAATTCGGCGCCGTACGGCTTTTTTTTATAATGGAAGCCTATGTGCGCCGGATTCGTTGTCATCCGTCATATGCTGCAAACCAGCGCTGGTTTCCGTTTTTTGTTTCTGGGCATGCCAGACGTTGTGTAAATAGTCTCTCTCTTTCTCTCTGTCGATGTGTCGGTTGGTCCGTCAGTCTATCTCTCTGTCGGTCAGTCTCTGTCGGTCGGTCTCTCCCTCCCTCCTTTATACTTACCGATCACGGGCGCGGCGCTGCACAGCTGTCACACTGCTCTGGCGGCTTCTCCTCTTTTGAACATGCCGGCTGCTCATTACTCCATCTCGTATTCCCTGCTTCCCCTATGATTGGTTGCAGTCAGACATGCCCCCACGCTGAGTGACAGCTGTCTCACTGCAACCAATCACAGCCGCCGGTGGGCGGGTCTATATAGTGCAGTAAAATAAATAAATAATTAAAAAAAACACGTGCGGTCCCCCCCAATTTTGATATAGCCAAGGTAAAGCCACACGGCTGATGGCTGGTATTCTCAAGATGGGGAGCTCCGCGTTATGGAGAGCCCCACAGCCTAAAAATATCAGCCAGCAGACGCCCGGAATTGCCGCATCCATTAGATATGACAGTCCCGGGACGTTACCCGGCTCATCCCGAATTGCCCTGGTGAGGTGGCAATCGGGGTAATAAGGAGTTAATGGCAGCCCATAGCTGCCACTAAGTCCTAGGTTAATCATGGTAGGCGTCTATGAGACACCCCCAATGATTAACCTGTAAGTGAAAGTAAATAAACACACACACACGAAAAACCCTGTATTTGAAATAAAAGACAAAAAACACCACTTCACAATTCACCACTTTATTAACCCCCAAATACACCTCCAGGTCCGACGTAATCCACACGAGGTTCCGCGATGCTTTCAGCTCTGCTACATGAAGCTGACAGGAGCGGCCGTAGAACACCAACTCCTGTGAGCTCCACGCAGCAACTGAAGTGAGTCGCGCTGTCAGCGGGGACATCACTCGGTCGAGTAATGCTGATGTGTGTGCGGTGATGATAGGGGTGGTAGTGCCTGCGTGTGTGCGGTGATAGGGGCGGTAGTGCCTGGGTGTGTGCGGTGATGATGGGGGCGGTAGTGCGGAGGTGTGTGCGGGGATGATGGGGGCAGTAGTGCCGGTGTGTGCAGTGATGATGGGGGCGGTAGTGCTGGTGTGCATTGATGATAGGTGCGGTATTGCCTGGGTGTGTGCGGTGATGATGGGTGCGGTAGTGCCTGAGTGTGTGCGGGGATGATGGGGCAGTAGTGCCGGGGTGTGTGCGGTGATGATGGGTGCGCTAGTGCCTGGGTGTGTGCGGGGATGATGTGGGCGGTACTGCCTGTGTGTGCATTGATGATAGGTGCGGTAGTGACTGGATGTGTGCAATGATGATGGGGGCAGTAGTGCCGGGTTGTGTGCGGTGATGATGGGGGTGGTACTGCCGGTGTGTGCGGCGATGATGGGGGCGGTAGTGCCAGTGCGTGTCGTGATGATGGGGGTGATAGTACCGGTGTATGCAGTGATGATGGGGTCTCTCTCTCTCTCGGCATGAAAAAGAAACAAAAACAAAAAAAAACAAACAAAATCCGTTTTTTGCTGGATCCGTTGCATCAGTTATTACACAATCTGCGAGGGATCCGTTGCATCAGGCACAAATCGGATTGTGCCTGATGCCAAAAAACTGATGTATGAAAGTTGCTTTAGCTGTATCCTGCTGGAGTAGTAGCTTTTCGCCTAGGTACTGTACAGTTGCAGTTCCATCTTTGCTGTAAGTAATGATATTTATTCCTCTTTTTTGCTTTTTTATATCATTTGTGGATCTCAGCAGCGTGAGTTAAGGGGGCTTTACACGCTGCGATATCGTTAGTGAATTATTGTCGGGGTCACGGTGTTTATGACGCACATCCGGCTTCATTAACGATATCGCAGTGTGTGACACGTACGAGCGACCTTAAACGATCGCAAAAGAGGTCAAAATCGTTTGCCGTGGAGAGGTCGTCCTGAAACCAAAAATCGTTGTCTGCTTATTAGCGATGTTGTTTGTCGTTCCTGCGGCACCACACATCGCTGTGTGTGACACCGCAGGAGCGACGAACATCTCCTTATCTGTATCCCGCCTGCAATGCGGAAGGAAGGCGGTGGGTGGGATGTTACGTCCCGCTCATCTCCGCCCCTCCGCTTCTATTGGACGCCTGCCGTGTGACGTCGCTGTGACGCCACACAAACCGCCCCCTTAAAAAGGAGGCGGATCGCTGGCCAGAGCGATGTCGCAGGGAAGGTAAGTTCGTGTGACGGGGACTAACGAGGTTGTGCGCCACGGGCAGCGATTTGCCCGTGTCGCACAACCGACGGGGGCAAAGATCGCAGCGTGTAAAGTACCCTTTATAGTCTGGCTTCACCCACCTCTGTGAGTAGCAGCTTCTGTCTATGGAAATGTACACTGAAATAATAATTATTTTTTAATCTTTAATATATTTATCTAGATATTTTTGACATATTCTGACCATCTCCCCCTATTAAGGTCATAAAACAACTTTGAGAAAAATTTCAACATTTAAATCCTTTCTTTTAAAATATATTCCTGCTTTCCACTGTAAATCGGGCTAATATATTACCCCATTTACAGTGGAAATGCAGCATCATCTCCTACGACCCAGCAGCTCCTTCCTTCCCTACAGCTAGCGATCACATGACCTTTAGATCAGAAGGAGGAAGCGTCATTTAGCACAAAGTATGCAGCAATCGGGAAGGCAGAGACGGTAAGGAACTGACCCTGCCTTCTATATGGGGAGCCTGGCTGTTCTGACAGCCGGCTTCCTTTTCCCGCAGTTGTACAGTTGTGTGCAGCTACTCATTTTAGTAAGTCAAAGCATAAGACAATGCGAATTGCCTGCATGTTTATGTGGCGCCCCTGACCTGGTCAGGCACCACTGAGTACTGCACCCATGCTGGGGACAGTACAACACAGGTAATCCAGAAGGCTGACCGAGGTGTGACTACACAGGCGCATAGTGATCAGGTCTCACACATGTACCTTTGGGAGGACCCTTGGGGATCCCAGGAGGGGGCAAAGCCTTCACCTCCACTTGAGGAGTGGAGGGGGCGAAGCCTCCATCTCCACTCAAGGGGTGTGGTAGAGAGCCTGGTTGCTAGGTGGCGTAGGCAGGCACAAGGGGAAAAGAGAAGGAGGAGTAAACAGTCTGAAGCAGAGTGTGGAGGAGTGAGGAGCATGGAAGTGGAGCTCAGACAGGAGCAGCAGTGCAGGTCCCACAAGTGAGCCAGTTTAGTGTGCAGCTCAGGAAGAGCAGAAGCAGACCCTGGAGCTGTTGCAGTCTAACAGCGTCCGCGCAGTGACTACCGACGGGGGAGAACGGTCACCTGGTAGTGCTGCCCGAACACCACACACAGCTGGAGAGAGAGCAGTGTAGTGGAAAGTAAGGAGACTGTCAGGGAGTACCAGGCCCAAACGGGCGGCAGATCCCGGTGCGGGGATAGATCCACCTTTCCTTGCTAAACCTGCCGGTGTGGGGCCCTTAAAGCCCACGCCACAACACCACAAAAGCCGCAGCCACGTAGCCACAGTTAGGGCCCATAGTTCACAGGAGGCAAGCAGCTGGAGTGATCTGGTCCAGGCGACAAGCAAACGGCAAACAAAAGAGGGGAGCAGCTACTTCCCTGGGTGACCCCCATAGGGACTAAAAGTCGGGGTTACCACAAACCACAGAAGGGCTAAGGAAGGCGAGTCGGTAGCCACCCTCATCAGTCAGCCTGAAGGATACCTGATTCCAGCCTGGTTCATCCCAGCTACGCCCGGGTTACTCACCCTGCCATCAACAGTGAGTAAAACCCCTGAAAGACATTCTGCTTGTGTTGAGTTATTCTGCGCCTTGTGGTTCCACACACTTACACAGGGCCCTGGGGCTTGCCTCACTCTCAGGAGGCTATTACAACTGACTGCACCCACCATCAGCCCCAGGCATCCCTTAATCTGCAGTGGCGGTCCCCACTAACCGCAATTCTGAGAGTGGCGTCACGACAATCCTAAATAGAAGATCTCCTACCTGTGACAAGATCCCGCTGCGTGGAGTCCCTGAAGGTAATGCACCGACACAACACTTGTGGGGCTTCACATCTGGCGTCACGAACAGGATAAGGACTAGACCTGTTCAGACAGGTGACCATGTGCCTGGGCGGTCCGCTTGGAAAATTGGAAGCGCCGCCATATTGCCACCATGAAAAGCGCGCTGAAAAACAACAGCAGCCCGCGCTGGGAGAAGTTACCGCCCACGAAGAGGTGTGGCTACCCAGAGATCCCCTGCAGAGTTCTGACCTCGCAAGTGATGAGAGCGGAGGCGTTCAGAGACGTCGGGACAGAAAGGGAGCCAGAAGCCTGCTGCTGGAAGAGGCAGAGCAGAAACTGAAGAGCCTGCAACTGGAGGCAGCGACGAGTCCACTGCTGGGAAATCGTGCAGAAGAAGGCGCAGAGGAAATGGCGTCTGAACGCAGAAACCCAGAACCAGGCTCCGATGCCTGGTGGTATCGGGAGCTTGCCCAGTTCTGCGACCGACTGGAGACCCGGGTCGTAGAGCAGATCAGAGAGGAGCGCACGGAGCTTCTGGAGATGGCTGCCGCGATGCAGGCCTATGAGAGGGGAACCGCGCGACGAGTGCCAGACCGAGCGGCGACGACTCAGACCCCGATGGTGCCACCGATGGGTGAGTCCAGTGTTGCCCCTGCCAGCGCGAGTGCCCCGACCCCTGCTGCCACGCCCGCGGTCCCTGAAGAGGCGCCCGGCGCGGCGACGCTGGACCAGGCCGCAGCAGCGATGCCCTGCCCGGCCCGTCAAGACCCCACCGCAGCAGCGACGCTCATCCACGCCGCAGGCGAGGTGCTGAACCAGGCCGCAGCCACGCCAGGTGCGGCCCGCCAAGCTCCGATCGCTGCAGCGACGCCCAGCCCAGCCTGCACAGATCCCATCGCAGCTGCGACGCCAATTCAGGCCGCCGCAGCGATGCCCTGCCCGGCCCGCCAAGAACCGGCCACAGTAGCGATGCCCGCTAAGACTCCAGCTGCGACCCTGAGTGCGACTGCGACAGCAACGCTGATCCAGGCCGCCGCCATGCAGGGCGCGGCCCGCCAAGACCAGGCCGCCGCCATGTCAGGCGCGGCCCGCCAAGACAAGAATGTACCTCTGTTTACCCCGGCCTGCAAGGCCAGAGCAGACACCGCTCCCCAGTCTAAGGAAGTCCCTGCTAGGAAGTCCCTGATAGGAGAGGACCCTGAATACTGGAAGCTGAAGGCTGACCTAGAGGCCCAGTTCCCACAGGAGATGGTGGATCGGTATCTGCTCCCTCCGCACACCCCCAAGGCGACTCCTGCAGCAACCACGCCAAAGAGTCCCCCGCCCGGGCCTGCTGATGACCACCCATCCCCGGCGCTGCCACAACAGGAGTGCTCAGAAGAACTAAGGGGGAGAGGAGGCCAGGAAGCTGAGGAGCTGACCCCGGAGCCATCAGCAGTGGATCCATGCCCCGCGCCAGAGATGCCATGAATAAGACGCTCTGGTCGAAACGCGTTGGTTTACACGCCTAACACTTGTGCCTCTGTGCTTACTGGACTACATTTTGTTTTTACTTGTCTAAATAAAAGCAAGTTTTAATCTACTACTCTCCTTGATGCTGGATATCTGCCTTTTTTGAAGCTGTCTTTCCGCCCGGGCCTGGGCGTTCCCTGCATCGGTTGGAGTCTGAGAGTGAAGAGGGGTGAGCTGACTATGATTTTTTGTTCTTTCCGCGCCAGAGATGCTGCCGTATTCCCGCTGGGATGAAGAGAGCCCGACACCCTCCGCTGAGGAAGATTTGTCCAGAAACCTCACCTGGGAGCCTGCAAGCAGTGAAGTAGCAGCCCAGCAGAATCCAGCCCGCAAGACACGGCGCCGCAGCAGAACAAAGTTTTCCCCTGCACCGCAATCTCCGGATAGAAAAGATGAAGTAACAGCCAGAGACTTGGAAGAGAAACGGTCTTTAAGGAGAGCTAAATCCCAGGTCAGAGGCCCACTTTGTCGAGGAGTTGTAGAAGACTTCAGTTTGAAGAGTGGATATGGTTTCATAGTTGCACCTGGTATGAAAGAAGGCATCTTTGTGAATAGGAGGGATGTTAGAGCCCATTTGCCTAGAGGACATCCAGGAAGAAACTTACAGATGGGAGATACAGTGGAATTCACAATGCATCAAGGAGAAAGAGGATGGTATGCACTCGACGTTACGCCATGTACCAGAGATTCCTATAGAAACCCAGCTGTCTCCATACCACAAGAAAAAGAAACAGATACAGAAGAAGAGGAAAGAAAAGATAAAGAACCCATTGATGAGACCACTACAGATGATGACAGAGATGGAGAAAGCAACAGGTGCCGCAGCCCTACAGGCCCAAGCCCTGGTAAGGAGGAATCTATGTAAAGTAAAGAAAGAAGTACAGCAAGTTACAGTTTTGACCAGTTTGCAACGTTTATAAGTTTAAGCATGTGCCCACATGAACTAATGTGAGAAACCCATGAACCTTAAGGCTATGAACTGGCTATAGCCACAAACTCTCGCAGTGTACATAGTTACCCCAGAGGTACCACCACCAGAGCCAGCCTGTTTAGGGGCTTGGCTCACCTGCAACCAGGGAGCACGTCCGTTTATGGGGCCTTGGCTCGCCTGCAACCAGGGAGCATGCCTGTTTATGGGGCCTGGCTCTCCACCACAAAGAGGGTACCTGGTCAGCACCAACTGTGGATATATAAGAATAAGGCTGCACATCAAACTTAGATAATGGTATAATGCCTCAAGCATATGGAAAAATATTGGAATATACAATGAAAAATGCTACTTGCTAATTTGAACATGTGAATAATGAATTGCATACCTGCTATGAATTTTAGGAAAAAGGAGATATTTAGCAATCGCATTGATCAATGTAACTGAGCCCCAAAACCTCGTCAAGGTATATCTCTACATTGGGGTCCCTAGCTCTGTGACCCTAACTGTGTGTCATCTCATTGCAATTAAAAACTGCTATGGGTGGAGAGGGGTAACTAAGGACTTTCTTATATAGGAGATGGAAAAAACATGGCCGAAAGGGGCGGAGCTGTGTTCACATTCAGAAAAAAAAACTACATATAACTGAATAGGATAACTGAAGTGAGCACTAATATATATATATGAGTGCAAGCCAAAAATACATACCATATATTCCAATATTTTTCCATATGCTTGAGGCATTATACCAGTATCCAAGTTTGATGTGCAGCCTTATTCTTATATATGGTATGTATTTTTGGCTTGCATTCATATATATATATTAGTGCTCACTTCAGTTATCCTATTCAGTTATATGTAGTTTTTTTTCTGAATGTGAACACAGCTCCGCCCCTTTCGGCCATGTTTTTTCCATCTCCTATATAAGAAAGTCCTTAGTTACCCCTCTCCACCCATAGCAGTTTTTAATTGCAATGAGATGACACACAGTTAGGGTCACAGAGCTAGGGACCCCAATGTAGAGATATACCTTGACGAGGTTTTGGGGCTCAGTTACATTGATCAATGCGATTGCTAAATATCTCCTTTTTCCTAAAATTCATAGCAGGTATGCAATTCATTATTCACATGTTCAAATTAGCAAGTAGCATTTTTCATTGTATATTCCAATATTTTTCCATATGCTTGAGGCATTATACCATTATCTAAGTTTGATGTGCAGCCTTATTCTTATATATGGTATGTATTTTTGGCTTGCACTCATATATATATATTAGTGCTCACTTCAGTTATCCTATTCAGTTATATGTAGTTTTTTTTCTGAATGTGAACACAGCTCCGCCCCTTTCGGCCATGTTTTTTCCATCTCCTATATAAGAAAGTCCTTAGTTACCCCTCTCCACCCATAGCAGTTTTTAATTGCAATGAGATGACACACAGTTAGGGTCACAGAGCTAGGGACCCCAATGTAGAGATATACCTTGACGAGGTTTTGGGGCTCAGTTACATTGATCAATGCGATTGCTAAATATCTCCTTTTTCCTAAAATTCATAGCAGGTATGCAATTCATTATTCACATGTTCAAATTAGCAAGTAGCATTTTTCATTGTATATTCCAATATTTTTCCATATGCTTGAGGCATTATACCATTATCTAAGTTTGATGTGCAGCCTTATTCTTATATATGGTATGTATTTTTGGCTTGCACTCATATATATATATTAGTGCTCACTTCAGTTATCCTATTCAGTTATAAGCACCAACTGTGGAGGCCGCCTCTACATCCTGCCAGAAGTGGCTGAAGGCGCGGCTTCACCAGGCCAGGTATGCCCTGAAGACCACCAGACCATGAAAGCCGCCTCTACATCCTGCCAGAAGTGGCTGAAGGCGCGGCCAACGTGAGAGGGTTTAGGGTGGGTTAACGGACTTGTGGGTGGAGGGTGGTGATGTATGGTACCTGGTGGTTTTAAAAGTTTTACCATGTTTTACTGTTTTATGCATTTTAAAATGTTGTCTTGCAGCCCGAGGACGTGCTGGTGATAACTAAGGGGGAATGTGGCGCCCCTGACCTGGTCAGGCACCACTGAGTACTGCACCCATGCTGGGGACAGTACAACACAGGTAATCCAGAAGGCTGACCGAGGTGTGACTACACAGGCGCATAGTGATCAGGTCTCACACATGTACCTTTGGGAGGACCCCTGGGGATCCCAGGAGGGGGCAAAGCCTTCACCTCCACTTGAGGAGTGGAGGGGGCGAAGCCTCCATCTCCACTCAAGGGGTGTGGTAGAGAGCCTGGTTGCTAGGTGGCGTAGGCAGGCACAAGGGGAAAAGAGAAGGAGGAGTAAACAGTCTGAAGCAGAGTGTGGAGGAGTGAGGAGCATGGAAGTGGAGCTCAGACAGGAGCAGCAGTGCAGGTCCCATGAGTGAGCCAGTTTAGTGTGCAGCTCAGGAAGAGCAGAAGCAGACCCTGGAGCTGTTGCAGTCTAACAGCGTCCGCGCAGTGACTACCGACGGGGGAGAACGGTCACCTGGTAGTGCTGCCCGAACACCACACACAGCTGGAGAGAGAGCAGTGTAGTGGAAAGTAAGGAGACTGTCAGGGAGTACCAGGCCCAAACGGGCGGCAGATCCCGGTGCGGGGATAGATCCACCTTTCCTTGCTAAACCTGCCGGTGTGGGGCCCTTAAAGCCCACGCCACAACACCACAAAAGCCGCAGCCACGTAGCCACAGTTAGGGCCCATAGTTCACAGGAGGCAAGCAGCTGGAGTGATCTGGTCCAGGCGACAAGCAAACGGCAAACAAAAGAGGGGAGCAGCTACTTCCCTGGGTGACCCCCATAGGGACTAAAAGTCGGGGTTACCACAAACCACAGAAGGGCTAAGGAAGGCGAGTCGGTAGCCACCCTCATCAGTCAGCCTGAAGGATACCTGATTCCAGCCTGGTTCATCCCAGCTACGCCCGGGTTACTCACCCTGCCATCAACAGTGAGTAAAACCCCTGAAAGACATTCTGCTTGTGTTGAGTTATTCTGCGCCTTGTGGTTCCACACACTTACACAGGGCCCTGGGGCTTGCCTCACTCTCAGGAGGCTATTACAACTGACTGCACCCACCATCAGCCCCAGGCATCCCTTAATCTGCAGTGGCGGTCCCCACTAACCGCAATTCTGAGAGTGGCGTCACGACAATCCTAAATAGAAGATCTCCTACCTGTGACAAGATCCCGCTGCGTGGAGTCCCTGAAGGTAATGCACCGACACAACACTTATGGGGCTTCACATTTAAAGGGTGGTCTGCAAGTAATTAAAAGTTCAACTCTGGCAGGGCTCATAAAATGCACATTTTTAAAATAAGGATTATACAGTCATTTTGAAAGCATTTTTAAGTAACCACTGCAGCATCATCAGGTCTAAGGGCCCATTTACACACAACGATATTGCTAACGAGATATCGTCGGGGTCACGGTGTTGGTGACGCACATCCGGCCTCGTTAGCGATGTCGTTGTGTGTGACACCTTTTTGTGATCAGTAATGATTGCATAAAGGTGTGAAATCATTCGTCGTGTACACGTCGTTTATTTCTAAAAAATCGTTCCTCGTTTGGAACGCAGGTTGTTTGTCGTTCCTGCGGCAGCACACATCGCTATGTGTGACACCGCAGGAACTATGAACATCGCACCTGCGGCCGCCAGCAATGAGGAAGGAAGGAGGTGGGCGGGATGTTCCGGCCGCTTATCTCCGCCCCTCCGCTTCTATTTGGCGGCTGCTTAGTGATGCCGCTGTGACGCCGAACGAACCTCCCCCTTAAAGGAGAGATTGTTCGGCGGCCACAGCGACGTCAATGAATAGGTAATTGCATGTAATTCTGACGTAGCGATATTGTTCGCTACGGCAGCGATCACCCCGTGATGCGCCACCGACGTGGGCAGGTGCTATCGCTCGCGACATCGCTAGCAATGTCGCAGCCTGTAAAGCCCGCTTTAGAGATGTTATGAATATTGTACGTAGTTTGTATTGCGAAATCTGGTGGCAGGGTGGCTTTAACATGTCTGAGAATTGCTCTTGTGCTTAATTAACTTCATGGATAAGATATTATTAAATACTATGTGTGCCAGTGTTTAATGCAATAATAATGCATGAGAAAAGTCTGGCTGATGGCAGAATGAAAAATAAGATACACACCGCTATCTGCGGCCATTGATTAGCATCCCTTCAGTTGTGAATGAATACGGTGAGGGTGGTAGTGTGTGTGCACTTTTGTGAAGGGAAGCAGGAGGGTTATCTGCTGGTATTGATCGGATGTAGGACCTGTCCTGGGTGCGGAGAATGTCTGAATTGATTAAGATTAATGAACCAGTGACATCTCTAGCAGCTCGGTCACATCACCCCCCCACCCGCCCCCCAAGGGGTCTCCTTATCAGCTTGTCCCTATTTTCATTGCCTCGCCCTACATACTTAACATTGGTGACTAGGGATGAGCTTTCTTCCTTCCACTCTCAGAGGTTTGCTATTTCCTGACATGGTCTAGCCATCTGTCTATTTATCAGTCTTTCTATAACTCTACGTCTATAGGGAAAATGTCGAAACTTATCTGTAAAAGGCCACCTATCTGTAAAGATCATCCCCATGTTTTTTCAATGTCTTCCTTCAGACGTCACGTGTCAATGTATCTGGATCTCAGAGATAAAGAATCTTTTGTTTGTAAGAGAGTATTGAATCTGATCAGGTTAATTTTTGGTGACAGGTGCACTTTAACACCCCGGCTTCTATCAGATCTTTTGCCTACTGGGAAATCCAAGCTGCTCATTTCATTTTAATGAAGTGCGGTGTAAAAACACTGATGTGTGTTAATTTAGCTCTGAAGTATAAATAAATCATGACTTGCAGCGTGCCCACAGACAGAAGTCAGATGGGACTGAGACTGGCAGCTGCATTATGGCAAGGCTAGAGTTAACTAAAGACGGGTTGACTGGTGCACTGCTTCTGATTGGTAACTATGGATTACTGATAGAAAACCTCCTCTTGGCCCATCTATTACTTGAAATCCCTGCATTGCTTTTCATAAACGTGTGTATATATATATATATATATATATACATACATACATACACACACACACACACACACACACACACACACACACGCACACACTACAGACCAAAAGTTTGGAGACACCTTCTCATTCAAAGAGTTTTCTTTATTTTCATGAATCTGAAAATTGTAGATTCACATCGAAGGCATCAAAACTATGAATTAACACATGTGGAATGAAATACTTAACAAAAAAGTGTGAAACAACAGTATAATATGTCTTATATTCTAGGTTCTTCAAAGTAGCCACCTGTTGCTTTGATTACTGCTTTGCACACTCTTGGCATTCTCTTGATGAGCTTCAAGAAGTAGTCACTGGTAATGGTCTTCCAACAGTCTTGAAGGAGTTCCCACAGATGCTTAGCACTTGTTGGCCATTTTGCCTTCACACTGCGGTCCAGCTCACCCCCAAACCATCTCGATTGGGTTCAGGTCTGGTGACTGTGAAGGTCAAGTCATCTGGCGTAGCACCCCATCACTCTCCTTCTTAGTCAAATAGCCCTAACACAGCCTGGAGGTGTGTTTGTAGTTATTGTCCTGTTGAAAAATAAATGATGGTTCAACTAAACTCAAACTGGATGGAATAGCATGCCGCTGCAAGATGCGGTGGTAGCCATGCTGGTTCAGTATGCCTTCAATTTGAATAAATCCCCAACAGTTTCACCAGCAAAGCACCCCCACACCATCACACCTCCTCCTTCATGCTTCACGGTGGGAGCCAGGTATGTAGAGTCCATCCATTCACTTTTTCTGCGTCGCACAAAGACATGGTGGTAGGATCCAAAGATCTCAAATTTGGACTCATCAGACCAAAGCACAGGTTTCCACTGGTCTAATGTCCATTCCTTGTGTTCTTTAGCCCAAACAAGTCTGTTCTGCTTGTTGCCTGTGCTTAGTAGTGGTTTCATAGCAGCTATTTTACCATGAAGGCCTGCTGCACAAAGTCTCCTCTTAACAGTTGTTCTAGAGATGTGTCTGCTGCTAGAACTCTGTGTGGCATTGACCTGGGCTCTAATCTGAGCTGCTGTTAACCTGCGATTGCTGAGGCTGGTGACTCAGATAAACTTATCCTCTGCAGCAGAGGTGACTCTTGGTCTTCCTTTCCTGGGGCGGTTCTCATGTGAGCCAGTTTCTTTGTAGAGTTCAATGGTTTTTGCCACTGCACTTGGGGACACTTTCAAAGCTTTCCCAATTTTTCGGACTGACTGACCTTCATTTCCTAAAGTAATGATGGCCACTCGTTTTTCTTTACTTAGAATTTGGCAAAAAAAGCAGCTAACAGTCTATTCAGTAGGACTATCAGCTGTGTATCCACCAGACTTCTGCACAATAGAACCGATGGTCCCAACCCCATTTATAAGGCAAGAAATCTCACACCTGTGAAGTTAAAACTATTTCCGGTGACTACCTCTTGAAGCTCATCAAAAGAATGCCAAGAGTGTGCATAGCAGTAATCAAAGCAAAAGGTGGCTACTTTGAAGAACCTAAAATCTAAGACATATTTTCAGTTGTTTCATAGTTTTTTGTTAAGTATTTTATTCCACATGTGTTAATTCATAGTTTTGATGCCTTCAATCTGAATCTACAATTGCTATATATATCATCAGTGATCTTAGAAAACCAATTGTTGCTGCTCATCACTCTGAGAATAGTTGAAAAGTAATCTCCAAACTCTTTATTGTTCATCATCTTGCAGTGAGAAAAATTATTCACAAGTGGAAAGCATTCAAGACATTTTTGACAGTCTTGTTGTCGCGGGCGAAGGAGGGGACGCTGCGCTCTCCCACTGCTCGGGTCCGGCTGCCGCTGCTGCTGCGGCCGCTGCTGCTCGGTGGCTCGAGCGATGGGCCAGATCCCGGGGACTCGAGCGGCGCTCCTCGCCCGTGAGTGAAAAGGGGTTTGGTTTTGGGGATTTATTGTCCGTGACGCCACCCACGGTTGTGGTGATTTTTGGTAACACCACCTCTGCTCTGTATGGGGATCCCGGGAGCGGTGACAGGGAGCAGTAGAGTTGTTAGTTCTCCCCTCCGTGGGTAGGGGTTGGTTGTCCCGGGGCCCAGTGATGGAGTGGAGGATGAGGGATGGCAGGCCAGGTGCGGGGCCTGGTGAGGTGCAGGGTCGCGGGGGGGAAGCGCTGTGCCTCACGGCACGGTGGTACTCACTCAGCCTGAGACGGTGACACAGTTCTCGGTAAAACACACGGCTGGAAAGACGGTTCCCACGGACGGCTGCTGTTGCTTTTCCCCGGTAGTTAACGGTTACTGTCTCTTTCCCTGCACCTTGTGTAATGTTGGTAGCGATGGGTTCCCACCGGTAACCCGCTCCCCGACTTGGATATGGGCCGGAGGAGCCTCTCTTTGCCCGCAGGCGCTGGCCCTGAGAAACTGGTGCCTTGGCGGTGGCGGTGTCTCTCTCATACGGTTGGACTGTTGCCTTCAATCGGGACTTAGTTGTTTGGAAACCCGGAGGTCCCCTTCACTGACGGATTTGGCAAATTTACGGCGACTCCTAGCTTTGCCGGGATCTGAAAGGCCCCTGCCTCTGGTGCTGGCTTCTCCTTGTGTACTGGTCCGGTACCGCCGGGTCACCACCCGTCCACGGTCCTCACGGCACCTCCGATAGGCCACTCCTGCAGACGGTCACCGCTGTCTGCTAACCTTGCTGTCTCAGTCACTTTTCTCCTCACACTTGCTCCTCTACCACTCAACTCCTCTCACTAACTGCCTGTGTTTTCCCTCCTCCAGGACTGTGAACTCCTTGGTGGGTGGAGACCAACCGCCTGGCTCCACCCCCTGGTGTGGACATCAGCCCCTGGGGAAGGCAACAAGGATTTCTGGTCTAGCTTTGATGTGCCTAACCGGGGTGTAGGGTGTGGTGATGTCATTACCTGTGACCCCTGGCTTGTCCAGGGCGTCACATTGTCATTAGGTGATATCCCAAAAAATGTACCACAAGGTCAATGGAATTCTCAGAGAAGTCAACAAAGACCTCAGCTCAGACTCTAAGGGGTGCTTCACACATAGCGAGATCGCTGCTGAGATCGCTGCTGAGTCACGGTTTTTGTAACACAGCAGTGACCTCATTAGCGATCTCGCTGTGTGTGACACTGAGCAGCGATCTGGCCCCTGCTGTGAGATCGCTGCTCGTTACACACAGCCCTGGTTCTTTTTTTATTGTTGCTCTCCCACTGTGACGCACAGATCGCTGTGTGTGACAGCGAGAGAGCGACGAAATGAAGCAAGCAGAGAGCAGGAGCCGGCATCTGGCAGCTGCGGTAAGCTGTAACCAGGGTAAACATCGGGTAACCAAGGTGGTTACCCGATATTCACCTTCGTTACCAGCCTCCGCCACTCTCACGCTGCCAGTGCCGGCTCCTGCTCTCTGCACATGTAGCTGCAGTACACATCGGGTTAATTAACCCGATGTGTACTGTAGCTAGGAGTGCAGGGAGCCAGCGCTAAGCAGTGTGCGCGGCTCCCTGCTCTCTGCACATGTAGCTGCAGTACACATCGGGTTAATTTAACCCGATGTGTACTGTAGCTAGGAGAGCAGGGAGCCAGCGCTAAGCAGTGTGCACTGCTCCCTGCACATGTAGCTGCAGTACACATCGGGTAATTAACCCGATGTGTACTGTAGCTAGGAGAGCAGGGAGCCAGCACTAAGCAGTGTGCGCGGCTCCCTGCTCTCTGCACATGTAGCGACGTTATGATCGCTGCTGCGTCGCTGTGTTTGACAGCTAAGCAGCGATCATAACAACGACATACAAGGTCGCTGTTGCGTCACAGAAAATGGTGATGTAACAGCGATGTCGTTATCGCTGTCGCTAGGTGTGAACCCAGCCTAAAGGCCTCAGCATGATACACATTCAAGTTAATGACAATACAATTAGAAAAAAAAATAAAAAGATTAAGCAAGTGACTTGTCTAGGAGGGTTGCTTAGAGAAACCTTTCTAAAAAGAACATGCCAGCACAGCTCAGGTTTGCAAAGTACGGTAGCATCTGAATAATCCACCAGACTTCTGGACCAATGTCGTTTGGTCTTACAAGACCTAAAAGTAGATGCTTGGCAATAATATCATGTGCAGCATTTGGTGAAAACTAAACAGAACATATGACCACAAATATCTCATACCACGTGTCAAGCACGGTGGTGGAGGGGTGAGGATTTGGGCTTGTTTTGCAATGACTGTACCTGGGTACTTTGCAGTCATTGAGTTTGTAATGAATTCCTCTGTATACTAAAGTATTTTAGAGTTAAATATGAGACCATCTATACAAAGATAAAGCTTAGCCGAAATTGGGTTAGGGAGCAGGACAATGATTCAAAGCATGTTAGCAAAGCTACATCAGAATTGCTGAAAAAATGTATCAAGCTGTTGTAATGGCCCTGTCAAAGTCCAAGCTTCAACCCTACTGTAATAGGCATAAAGAGAGCTGTGAATAAAAGAATGTCCACAAACATCAAAAACTTACATAGGTTCATTATCAGAACAGTTGTCTGTCACCGTGAGCAATCGGAAGCTCCAGCCTCCCCCCCTCCGTTAGTACAAAGATGTGCTCGCTTTTGATATTCTGATGTAATACTGGAGTTACCAAGACTGCTGAGGTAAAAAGAGGCTCCTAACAATGCTGACCACAGGCTATCTGATCTAATATTGTAGCTACCAGGGATACTTAGGTAAGAAGAGTATGCTCACATTGCGGTCTATCAGATCTAATACTGGAGATACCAGAAGATACTGCTCACACTGCTGTCTATCTGATCTGATTGTTAAGCTCCTGTCTCTCGCTTGGGCTCTGCTCCATGTCCAGCTTTGCAAGTAGCCTGATGTGTTGCAATATGATGAACTACCTTGGTCTATTTGAGGGCTTCTTGGACTCACATGGGCCCTGGTATTGATGGAGACTAACCCTGGTTAAATAAGTTCTGAGGGATTGAGCTGGAGTCATTTTGTTGTACAGCATCATAGCGTCTGGTGAATTCCAGAGTCCTGTCTGCAACCTGCCCTGGTTTTTGGACCTTCTGTCTTGTGTCAGTGTCGCGGGCGGGGAGGAGGGTATCAGCACACTACGCTCACCCCCACTGCTCGGGGCCGGCCGCTGCTGCTCAGTGGTGGCTCGAGCTGTAGGCCAGATCCCGGGGGTTCTCGAGCGGCACTCCTCGCCCGTGAGTGAAAAGGGGTTGGTGGGTGTGGGGATTGTTTATTGTCCGTGACGCCACCCACGGTTGTGGTGATTGCACCACCGCTGCTCTGGATGGGGATCCCGGGGATGGTAATGCGGAGCAGCCAGGTGTTGTGTTGCCCCTCCGTGGGTAGGGGTTGGTGATCCCGGGGCCCGGTGATGGCTTGGGGGGTGCAGGGCCTGGTGGGCGCAGGGACGCGGGGGCAGCGCTGTGCCTTGCGGCACTGTGGTACTCACTCAGCCTGAGACGTTGACACAGTTTTTACGGTAAACCAAACGGCTGGTAAGACGGTCCCACGGACGGCTGCACTTGCTCTCCCGGTAGGTGACGGTGATGTCCCTCTTCCTTGCACCTTTGTGTACTTGTTGGTTGCGATGGGTCCCCACCGGTAACCCGCTCCCCGGCTTCAAGCTGGGCCGGAGGAGCTCTACTCTTTGCCCGCAGGCGCTGGCCCTGAGAAACTGGTGCCTTGGCGGTGGCGGTGTCTCTGTTGTACAGGTTGGGCTGTTGCCTTCACTCGGGTCTTGGTTGTTGGGGGATCTACGTCCCCTTCACTGGCGGATTCGGCAAATTACGGCGACTCCAAGCCTTGCCGGGGTCCGAGAGGCCCCTGCCCTGGTGCTGACTGTCCTTCGGAACACTGCTCCAGACCACCGGGCACACAGCCTACGGGGTCCTTCCAGGAACTTCCAAACGGTCCCCCTCCAGACAGTCACCGCCGTTGCTGACCTTGCTGACCTGTCCTGCACACAGCTGGACTACTTCAGGCTTCTGCACACTCTTTCTGCTCTGTCGCCACTCTTGCTTTCCTTCTTTACTACTTGTCTTCCTTCACTTTCACTTAGCTGTTTGCTTTAGCCCTGTCTGGGCTACTCCTCCACTCCTTCCACTTCCTCCTCCCTGACTCAACTCTGTTGTTTACTCAAGCTCGTCGCTGAGCTGACTGCCTGGTTTCTCCCGCCTCCAGAACTGTGATCTCCTCGGTGGGCGGAGCCAACTGCCTGGCCCACCCCCTGGTGTGAATCATCAGCCTCTGGAGGAAGGCAACAAGGATTTTTGGTTAGCTTTGGTGTTCCTACCTGGGATGTAGGGTGTGGTGGTGTGTGACCTGTGTCCCCTGGCTTGCCCAGGGCGACACATTCCCCCTTAGCAAAATGCAGACCGTCCTCGGGCTGCCGTCCTACACCGGTTTTATTTTTCTGCAAAAGATAACATGGCAAATCAACATATATACATTTTTAATAACTCTTCCCAAAACGGGAGGCACATTTCTTAAACGTTGCAACGGTTTACGGTTACGGTTTCCGCTCTCTCCCACCCAAGCAACCTGGCCCTGATGCTGCCCCTAAAGCCCAGGCAGCACCCCTTGACCCACAGTCCAGCACACGGTACCCGAGCGGGATCTGTCCTTCCCTCCAGAGGGTAGCCACCGGTTCCTTTGGTGGCTGGGCCCCAGCCTGCTCTGCTGAGGGCCCTCCCTCCAACCTGCCTCTCCGGAGGCGGCATTGCAGAAACGGTAACGGCAAACAACATATTTACAAGCCACTTAACGTTTGTGGGTGCCCTGCAAGTTCACGGGCTTGTCCATGGATAGTTCCCATGCAAAATAACTTTTTAAACGGTCCCCACGGGGACAACGGTGCCGGCTCCAGCCGGTTCAATCACAAAGCAAATCAGGTAATGTACTCGGTATCATTTTCATCATTAGCAGAACTTTCAAGTTTTAAACAAACAACAAAGTGGTGGTCCCAACGGGGACTGTGCAGCGGCACTCCGCTGCCTTTTGCGGCTTAACAGTCCATTCTCACTCGTGGGGCTCTAGTGCCACCTTCACACGGTGCACCGCTCTGGACCCCAATGGTAGCTCGCTACAGGCGATCTTCTTCCATATTCATGCGGGCATGCACATCCGCTCTACACCCCTCTCGGGCATCGATCTCCCTGCGCAGTGTTAGGGCCAGGTGGACGGGCAGACCCAGGAGGTGGATCCACTGGGCCGAACTCCTTGATGATGGTAAGGGGTCCGGTAGCTGGAGCACTACAGGTAGCAGGGCAGTCCGTGCACAAGAGTATAAAGGAGAAGTCCCTGGGACCACGGAGTCACTGATGGTAGTCCGGGTGACGGAGCTCAGGTTCGGAAGCCGAGATGATGTCAGGCGGAGTCCGGAACCGTTGGAGCGAGATGACGGGTCACCACAGGGATCCGAGATGGTACGGACTGTCAGGATGGCAGATAAGCAGCGTTCGGGGTGCGGGATGCGGCAGCACCGGATGGCGAGGCAGGATCGGCTCTAGAAGAGAGATACGTAAGTATGGCAGAGAGACACAAGGAGACCTGACTCCTAGCTTGGGAAACACGAAGATCAGGCCCCGCCCACTTGGACATTAAACCCCTTTATACCCTGTACCTGTGTGCTTCATTTCCTGTCAATGGACGCTGGCCCTTTAAGAAAGGGTCAATGACCGCGCGCGCGCCCTAATGCGCATGCGCGCGGCCCGGGTGCCAGAAGCCAGAGCAGGAAGCTGAGAGGAGGAAGCAGCAGAGCCAGGCTGGGGCTGAGACGCCGACGGGCGCCGGGAGCGGGGACCAGGACGCCTGGGAAGCGCCGGCAATGGATGCTGGAGCGCGGGGAGCGGTGGAGACCGGACTGAGGAACCGGGGAGCGAGGCAGGGGAGCCGGGGAGCGTGACAGGTGAGCCGGGGAGCAGCGCAGGGGACCCGGGGAGCGTGACACGCAGCTGCTGTTGCCGCCGCTCCCAGCCGGGAGTACTTTCTGTTTGCTCCGGTTCAGCGTGTGCGGGGGACGGACCCAGCCAGAGTCCCTCCGTGTCGGCTACGACCGGCACCTTCAGTAATGAGGGACCCCGCTGTGACATGGCCTCCTCTGCCTCCTGGCAGCTGCATCCCCGCCGTGCCTCCGGTGCATCTTTGCTGACGGGCTCAGCCTTTGACTTCTTCCATAGAAACGGTTCAGGGTGGTCATGAGCTTCTGCTGCAGGTCGGTCCGCCGGGGCGGATTGGCAGGGTACCGCTACCGGTGGTGGTGGTAGCGGGCCTAGTGGCGGGGCAGCAGCAGCTAACGCGGGTAGCGGGAGAGGCAGCAGGGTGAACGGGTGTAGGCCGGGCCCCTCAGCCGCAGCGGCCGATCCCTCGGGAATACAGGGACGTGGGTCTCTTACCCGTTCCTCCAAATCTTCCTCCACCTCGCATCTCCACATAGCAGCCACCACTTCCACCATGTCGGCCTCCCACTCCTCCAGGAGGAGCTGCATGCGGACCTGCAGACGGCTGCTTAGCTGGGCGGTCCGGACTTCCACCCACGCCGCCATGCCGGGCGCGGGGACCACGGTGTTGTTGGTCGGACTCAGCATCTTTAGCAGCGGCCTCTTCCAGGAACCAATAAATGGCCGCAGGGTCCTGGCGTCCCTGCTTCCACAGCCGCGCTCACATGCGGCCAGCCGCCATTTCGTCCCCCTTAGCTCTTTCCGGCCCCTCCTCTCTCGGGGCGGGGTTTTGGCCTTCGCGCCTCTACTGCTCGAGAAGACGCTCGAGCGGGGAACTTTTCGCGCCAAAGATGGCGGCTTCTGAAATTTTTCTGCCGGATACCTCCGGCGGTAACAAGGCGCACCTCTACCAAACGGCAGAGCGGTAAGATCCTGTTCGTGACGCCAAGTTGTCGCGGGCGGGGAGGAGGGTATCAGCACACTACGCTCACCCCCACTGCTCGGGGCCGGCCGCTGCTGCTCAGTGGTGGCTCGAGCTGTAGGCCGGATCCCGGGGGTTCTCGAGCGGCACTCCTCGCCCGTGAGTGAAAAGGGGTTGGTGGGTGTGGGGATTGTTTATTGTCCGTGACGCCACCCACGGTTGTGGTGATTGCACCACCGCTGCTCTGGATGGGGATCCCGGGGATGGTAATGCGGAGCAGCCAGGTGTTGTGTTGCCCCTCCGTGGGTAGGGGTTGGTGATCCCGGGGCCCGGTGATGGCTTGGGGGGTGCAGGGCCATGTGGGCGCAGGGACGCGGGGGCAGCGCTGTGCCTTGCGGCACTGTGGTGGTACTCACTCAGCCTGAGACGTTGACACAGTTTTTACGGTAAACCAAACGGCTGGTAAGACGGTCCCACGGACGGCTGCACTTGCTCTCCCGGTAGGTGATGGTGATGTCCCTCTTCCTTGCACCTTTGTGTACTTGTTGGTTGCGATGGGTCCCCACCGGTAACCCGCTCCCCGGCTTCAAGCTGGGCCGGAGGAGCTCTACTCTTTGCCCGCAGGCGCTGGCCCTCAGAAACTGGTGCCTTGGCGGTGGCGGTGTCTCTGTTGTACAGGTTGGGCTGTTGCCTTCACTCGGGTCTTGGTTGTTGGGGGATCTACGTCCCCTTCACTGGCAGATTCGGCAAATTACGGCGACTCCAAGCCTTGCCGGGGTCCGAGAGGCCCCTGCCCTGGTGCTGACTGTCCTTCGGAACACTGCTCCAGACCACCGGGCACACAGCCTACGGGGTCCTTCCAGGAACTTCCAAACGGTCCCCCTCCAGACAGTCACCGCCGTTGCTGACCTTGCTGACCTGTCCTGCACACAGCTGGACTACTTCAGGCTTCTGCACACTCTTTCTGCTCTGTCGCCACTCTTGCTTTCCTCCTTTACTACTTGTCTTCCTTCACTTTCACTTAGCTGTTTGCTTTAGCCCTGTCTGGGCTACTCCTCCACTCCTTCCACTTCCTCCTCCCTGACTCAACTCTGTTGTTTACTCAAGCTCGTCCCTGAGCTGACTGCCTGGTTTCTCCCGCCTCCAGAACTGTGATCTCCTCGGTGGGCGGAGCCAACCGCCTGGCCCACCCCCTGGTGTGAATCATCAGCCTCTGGAGGAAGGCAACAAGGATTTTTGGTTAGCTTTGGTGTTCCTACCTGGGATGTAGGGTGTGGTGGTGTGTGACCTGTGTCCCCTGGCTTGCCCAGGGCGACACATTAGCCTTCGGTGTTGTGTGGCTTCTGAGGTTGTCTGAGGTCTTCTGCTACTCTACTATCTTTCCCAGGTCTTCAGTTATGCTGATATCTGCTCATACTGTTCAGGCTATCAGTCTGTTATGTTCAGTAACTCTGCTACCTGTCCGTTGGCTGCCTGTGATTTCCTGGATTTTTTTTTTTTTACACCAATTTTTATTGAATTTTCTTAATTTTAATAGGTTACAGAAGGAAAAAAAAGGGGGTCCGGGGATCAAGGAAACACATGTCAAAACATTGATGAATTATTACAAGAGTGATTTTTTCCGTCATTAAGAGCTACCTCCTGTTCCTCATCGGTCTCAATCTCTTCATGTTTACATCTTCCATCGATCTCTTCATCCCCCAGACACTTCCAAACCACAATAGCAACAGAAACATCCTAAACAGACCTACCCCCACCTTCCCCCCTGTGCAGGGCTGTATTTTGCCTTCGTGCTGCCCTAGGCACTTTAAGTGGTCGCGCCCCTTAGTGACAACGTAAAACTGAGTTTTCGCACACGACATCTGTTTAAGGCAGATCTAGTCTGTAAAACACTTCAAAAAGTATAAATGAGAAATGAAGGACACTAACCCCCCCCCCCCCCCCAATGGGGATCACCACAGGCACATCAAAACAAAGCATGAGTATAAAATATTCCCACCACACCGTCCCTACTTATATACTGTGACTGTCACACTGCCCCTAATAAACTAAAACACCACACTGTCCTCACTTATCTACTATACCCACTACACCTTCATCGATTATGAAATATGATCTGCACACTGTCCTCACATCATGCTGCCCCCTCCTCACAATGTCCCATGCATGCGTCCCCCTCCTCACAATGTCCCATGCATGCTGACCCCTCCTCACAATGTCCCATGCATGCTGCCCCCTCCTCACAATGTCCCATGCATGCTGATCCCTCCTCACAGTGTCCCATGCATGCTGATCCCTCCTCACAGTGTCCCATGCATGCTGATCCCTCCTCACAGTGTCCCATGCATGCTGCCCCCTCCTCACAGTGTCCCATGCATGCTGCCCCCTCCTCACAGTGTCCCATGCATGCTGCCCCCTCCTCACAGTGTCCCATGCTTGCTGCCCCCTCCTCACAGTGTCCCATACATGCTGATCCCTCCTCACAGTGTCCCATGCATGTTGCCCCCTCCTCACAATGTCCCATGCATGCTGCCCCCTCCTCACAATGTCCCATGCATGCTGCCCCCTCCTCACAGTGTCCCATGCATGCTGCCCCCTCCTCACAGTGTCCCATGCATGCTGCCCCCTCCTCACAGTGTCCCATGCATGCTGATCCTTCCTCAGTGTCCCATGCATGTTGCCCCCTCCTCACAATGTCCCATGCATGCTGATCCCTCCTCACAGTGTCCCATGCATGCTGCCCCCTCCTCAGTGTCCCATGCATGCTGCCCCCTCCTCACAGTGTCCCATGCATGCTGCCCCCTCCTCACAGTGTCCCATGCATGCTGCCCCCTCCTCACAGTGTCCCATGCATGCTGCCCCCTCCTCACAGTGTCCCATGCATGCTGCCCCCTCCTCACAGTGTCCCATGCATGCTGCCCCCTCCTCAGTGTCCCATGCATGCTGCCCCCTCCTCACAGTGTCCCATGCATGCTGCCCCCTCCTCACAGTGTCCCATGCATGCTGCCCCCTCCTCACAGTGTCCAATGCATGCTGCCCCCTCCTCACAGTGTCCAATGCATGCTGCCCCCTCCTCACAATGTCCCATGCCTGCTTCCCCTCTCCATGAGCTCCTAATGCTGCCTTCCTTTTTTCCATAATGACACCTCCATGCTGCCCCACTCATCATACTAAGACCACCACACTAGCGCTTATGCGGAGACACCCCCCCCACACACACACACTACCCCACTCTTGATATTGACTCCGCTACATTGCTCCACTCCATACTGTGCCCACACATGCTGCCCCTTCTCCATAATGAGCTCCCAATGCTGCCCCCCTATCAGTCCTTACACTCCCCCCCATCGATTTTGTCATTTCACTATCCCTCAACCCTTGTTTTCTGTCTCTAGCATTGGCCCCTCTCTCCCATTCCCACAGCAGCAGCCTCTCTCCCCCCAGCCTCCCCCAGCAGCAGCCTCTCTCCCCCCGCCTCCAGCAGCAGCCTCTCCCCCAGCATCAGCCTCTCTCCCCCCAGCCTCCCCCAGCATCAGCCTCTCTCTCCCCCAGCCTCCCCCAGCATCAGCCTCTCTCTCCCCCAGCCTCCCCCAGCATCAGCCTCTCTCTTCCAGCATCCCCCAGCATCAGCCTCTCTCTCCCAGCATCCCCCAGCATCAGCCTCTCTCTCCCAGCATCAGCCTCTCTCCCCCAGCATCAGCCTCTCTCCCCCCAGCATCAGCCTCTCTGACCCCAGCATCAGCCTCTCTGACCCCAGCATCAGCCTCTCTGACCCCAGCATAAGCCTCTCTGACCCCAGCATCAGCCTCTCTGACCCCAGCACCAGCCTCTCTGACCCCAGCACCAGCCTCTCTGACCCCAGCATCAGCCTCTCTGACCCCAGCATCAGCCTCTCTGACCCCAGCACCAGCCTCTCTGACCCCAGCATCAGCCTCTCTGACCCCAGCATCAGCCTCTCTGCCCCCAGCATCAGCCTCTCTGCCCCCAGCATCAGACTCTCTCCTCCCAGCCTCCCCCAGCATCAGCCTCTCTCCTCCCAGCATCAGCCTCTCTCCTCCCAGCATGAGCCTCCCCCAGCATCAGCCTCTCTCCTCCCAGCTTCCCCCAGTATCAGCCTCCCTCCTCCCAGCCTCCCCCAGCATCAGCCACCCTCCTCCTAGCCTCCCCCAGCATCAGCCTCCCTCCTCCCAGCCTCCCCCAGCATCAGCCTCCCTCCTCCCAGCCTCCCCGAGCCTCCATCCTCACCCAGCATTAGCCTCCCTCCTCCCAGCCTCCCTCAGCATCAGCCTCCCTCCTCCCAGCCTCCCTCAGCATCAGCCTCCCTCCTTCCAGCCTCCCTCAGCATCAGCCTCCCTCCTCCAAGCCTCCCCCTCCCCCTCCCAGCCTCCCCCAGCATCAACCTCCCTCCTCCCAGCCTCCCTCAGCATCAGCCTCCCTCCTCCAAGCCTCACCCTCCCCCTCCCAGCCTCCCCCAGCCTCTCTCCACCCAGCCTCCCCCAGCCTCAGCTTCTCTCTCCCCCCAGCCTCCCCCCAACTTCAGCTTCTCTCCCCCCAGCCTCCCCCCCAACCTCAGCCTCTCTCCCCCAAGCCTCCCCCCAGCCTCAGCCTCTCTCTTCCCCCAGCCTCCCCCTAGCCTCAGCCTCTCTCTCCCCCCAGCCTCCCCCCCAGCCTCAGCCTCTCTCTCCCCCCAGCCTCCCCCCCAGCCTCAGCCTCTCTCTCCCCAAGCCTCCCCCCCAGCCTCAGCCTCTCTCTCCCCCCAGCCTCCCCCCCAGCCTCAGCCTCTCTCCCCCCAGCCTCAGCCTCTCTCTCTTCCCAGCCTCCCCAAGCCTCTCTCTCTTCCCAGCCTCACTCTCTTCCCAGCCTCCCCCCAGCCTCAGCCTCTCTCTCTTCCCAGCCTCAGCCTCCCTCTCTTCCCAGCCTCCCCCAGCATCAGCCTCTCTCTCTTTCCAGCTTCCCCCCAGCCTCAGCCTCTCTCTCTTCCCAGCCTCCCCCCAGCCTTACTCTCTTCCCAGCCTCCCCCCAGCCTCACTCTCTTCCCAGCCTCCCCCCAGCCTCTCTCTCTTCCCAGCCTCCCTCCAGCCTCAGCCTCTCTCTCTTCCCAGCCTCCCCCCAGCCTCTCTCTCTTCCCAGCCTCCCCCCAGCCTCTCTCCCCCCAGCCTCCCCTTGCATGATTATAGTGGACAGAAAGAGGCATCGCAACGATCATCAACTAACCTGTAAGGTGCCCATACATTCTAGGCTCCGCCTTAGCGCATACCTGCTCCGGTGCCCGCTGCACTGCTCTGGTGATTATCCTCTTCTGGCTGGAGTCGTATCCTCCTCCGCGGCATGTGTCGTCTGCAGCATTGGACGCTGCAGCACTGGGCAGTGAGCTGATTGGCGCGCCCGCGCGCCTCTGACCTTGGAAGTGCAGGCTGGAACTTCCGGGGTTAATCAGCTCACTATGCCCGGCGCCCGCCGTGTATTTACATAGACAGAAGTGCGCCTCTCCTCTCTCTCAACCCCCCCCCCCCCCCGAGAACACAGCGGATTCACTAAACTGTGTAACGGAGGGAGGGGTGGGGGGCGGGGATGTAAAAAAAAAAATATATATATATTTTTTTTTTGCTGCCAGAAAGTGCCGCCCCCCGCAACGTGCCGCCCCAGGCATGGGACCACGGGTGCCTAGTGGCAAATACGGCCCTGCCCCTGTGCGACACGGCCTAAACCCAACTATTTTATATTTTTAATTTACATAGAGAACCCAGTATATCCTCCTTTAAATACCACTCTGTGAACATGGATGGGGACACAATTTGTTTTATCTCTGCTTCCGAGCACAGATTCATTATAAATGCTCTCCATTTTCCAAAAAATTTTGCCGTCAACTTATCTTTATTTCCCTCTACCACCAATTTCTCCAGATTGAGCGTCTTTTTAATTTGACTTATTAGTCCTTCCTTCGAGGGTATTTCCTTTAGCAACCACTTTTGGAGTATTGCCCTTTGGCTCAGTATTGCTATGTAATGAAACAGAGACGACAGCCTCCCCCCTCTTCCCCTTCTTCCTGTGGTTGATAGAGAAATAACCAAGTTACTGGTTCTAACTCCACTCTCAACTTCCAAATTGTCTTCACCAACACCTGAACTTGCTCCCAGAATCTCTGTATCCCCTCACACTGCCATAACCCATGAAAAAGATTTGATTTTTCTGCTTTGCATTTTGGACAATTCAATAATTTATCTGGTTGTCTTGCATTCGGGATGTTAAAACCGTAGATTGCTCTATGTATGAGCCTGATTTGGGTGTCTCTCCAACTCTCGTTGACCATATTTTTTCTCTTAAACCATCCAGACTTTTAAAATGTTCTCCTCCTCCTCTAGCCCACTCCCCTAGAATTGCCCCTGGTATATAAGGGACTAACACCCCTCTCAGTTCCCCATAAAGACTGGGTATATTTATTTCATTAATATCTCTCATTACAATCACATCCTTCTGGTTGGCCCCATATTCTTTATTAATATTTTATAGTTTCTTCATTATGCCTTGTTTAATCTGCTCATACTGGATAGTTTGAAATGGGCGCAATCTGTACTTCTCCTTCAACTCTGCACACGTCAGCCAACTCATCTCTGCACTATGCATCAAGTTCTTAAGGGTCTTTATCCCCTTCTCTCTCCATTCCCCGAAAATCTTATTTTCCATTCCCTGCGAAAAGTCTGGATAACACAAATGTTGAGATATTTTGATACACTCCACGCCAACCCAAATTTGGCCTACGTAATACAATATGGGACTGCATAATAATATTTGGGGCTGCATAATGCTATTTGGCGCTGCATAATACTATATGGGGACGCATAATAATATGTGGGGCTACATAATAATATATGAGGCTGCATATTACTATATGGGGCTGCATAATACCATATGGGCTGCATACTACTATATGGGGGCTAAATAATGCTATTGGCCCATTATACTATATGGAAGGCTTTGTGCGGCCATTATAATATATGAAAGGCTATTATATAGGAGCCTTTATACTTTAGCTAGAGTTATTTGAAGGCCATTATACTGTATGCAGGCAATTATACAGTGAGAAAGTTTATGTAGGGTTTATCATACTGTCCAGAGGGCTGTGTGGGGGCTATTATATGATTTGGAAGGATAGTAGGGGCCATTATACTATATGTAGGCCTATTATACTGCATAGATGGCTGTGGGGGTCATAGTTTGGGATCTTACTGTGTCGGGGTCACCTTTCACTGCCGGGGTAGTTGAAGAAGCGGTACAGTAGGGTTATTATACTGAGCATGTGGAGGGTACTGTGGAGGAATTTACTGTGGGGTGTCATACAGTGTTTGTGGGGCACTTTTGTTGCCATCATACCTTATGGCTGCAATGAAAGTGGAACCTAGAGGCTTCAATGGGAGGAAAATTACTTTGTTAGGGCTGCAAAGTTGTGAAATATGCTCTGTGACCCAGCCGAATATTATTATTATTATTATTATTATTTTGTTTTTTTGAGGAGGGGGCCCAATTAGAAAATCTGCTATGGGGCCCCATGAGTTCTATGTATACCCCTGCTGTTGTAATATTTATATAAGTCTGACAGGAGAAAAGCTGTATTCCTCCAAATAAATTGAAGGCATACTGAGTACACCCGCATACACCTCTATGGGAGCAATATTACATCTCAGTACACCCTGCAGCTTATGCAGTCTTAAGACCTCAGTCTGAAAAAGACCTCACCCAGCATGAAGTAGTAGTAGCTACATTAAATGGGGTCTCTTGCCTATAGATAATGCCTATCCACAATAATTCCATGAGGCTGGAATACATACATTGCCGATTTGTTGTAGTTTTTTTTTTTTATTTTGGTATCATAGTATTATTGTGAGCCGAAATGGAGAAACCTGCTGAACATGTCATTCTATATGTAATTCTAAGCATGGGAAAGTAATAACCTTGAACTTATACAGTAATGACATCACTGGTGAAATATTTGCAGCGCCAAATTACACCTTTATCTGACTCCATCAATGTTTAAAGTGAGAATCAACAGTGAGGAAAAACTGGTAACTCCTGTCTGATCTCACCCCAAACCTTTCACCCCCAAAACCAAAGCTGCAATATTTGCTCCCAGCAAGTAGAATGTTTTTCTAAAAGGGAATGTATTGTCATACAATGATACATTGTTTAAAGCTAGTCCTGTATTTGAAGAAATAAACAATCCCTGAAATATTGCCAGTTTCTGTAGTCTCTGATAAGAAGCTAACACTCCTGTTTCATGGACAATCGCTTTCCGCAGCATTGCTATTAGGTGGCAGGATTACAATAGACAATAACACGGGAGAAAACATCACACCTTTGCCATTCTAGAATGCTGTATCTGTATATAACTCCTCAAGCCGAGCTGTATAACATAAAAAAGAGCTTTTATTATACTAAACCTATGAAGTGGTCAAGGCCAATGGATATCGCTGGTCTTGATCTGGCACCTCCTCTCTGTCTATGACCGCCGTCCTCTTTCTCTGCTTCATGTGGATGACGCGTCGTACGTCATCCACACAAAGACCTCCCTTGTGCTCCTGCGCACACACACACTTCTCTCTACACTGCCGCAGGCAGAGCAAAGTACTGTAATGCATAGGTGCGGGAAAAGGTCAAAGAACACCAGCGCATGCACACTACAATATTTTGATCTGCCCACGTGCGCAGGAGCGAAAAGGAGGACATTGTGTGGATGATGTAGGGAAAGAGCATGGGGATCGTAAGCGGAGAGTAGGAACCGGATCAAGACCAGTGACGCCAATCGGACTGGACATCGCCACAGGTGAGTATAATAAAAGCTCTTTTTTGTGCTATACAGATCAGCTTGGGGACTTATATACAGTATTCTGGAATGCTGCATATAAGGGCTTACTAGTGGTGGCTACAGCTTATATTGGAAAAACCTGGTGACAGTTTCCCTTTAATTGATTTCTGGCTCCCCGCTATTGGGTAGCAGGGAGCTGGCTGTCAACCAGCATAACAGGGGCAGTGACGCCCTGTCAACAGAGCATAGTGGAAGAGAAGCAGCTGAGGTTGGGCAGGAGAGGCAGGCAGTTAACAAATAATTGCCTGTAAGTTCTTAGGCCCATAGAAAAAAAATAAAATAGTCTCAGAGAACTCCTTTAATAAGCCATTTTTATTGGTGGCCAACCATCATTATGAAATTTAGTCTCATGATTTTTCAGTTGGGGAAAAATTGAATGACAAAAATTTAATTTCACCATGCCTTATCCTTTGTTCTCAAACAGTCAATATCTATTGACTATGTATGCCATGTCTTGATACTGCAGGCGGCTTTTTCTCTGGTATTGTTATCCAGTATGTAGAGATACCGATCATAAACCTTGGGGACCATTAATCCAGAAAGCTGCACAGGACAGTTAGATTACTATAAGGCTGGGGACACATGAGCGTATGGCATCCGATGCGAGAGCATCGGATGCGATATGCTAATAACCCTTGGCTCCCGCTCTGCTGTGCGTGTGAGCCGAGTGTTATTATACTGTGATCCAATCCTGTGATCGGATCACAGCTGCAGAGGAGAGGGAGGGACTCATCTCCCATCTCCTCCATTATCAGCTGGTGCGATTATCGCACTGCACTCCGGTGTCATCCAAGTGCAGTGCGATGTTTTACTTGCACCCATAGACTTATATGAGTGCGAGTGAATACAGATCGGATTAGAACCTCAGCATGTCCGGATCGTGGGCACGTATCCTTATGCTTTCAGGTGGGAGTGGACACAACCCATGATTTACTTAGGCCCAAAACAATTCTCAATTCGTCCCTATAGACAGATTGTAGTAAAAAGCTCAAGAACACACAACATACAACAGCTCATTTAAAAAGATTTCTTTATTCTTTATTTTAAGCAAAATTACTTTTAATAACTTTTTTCAGTATTATTTTTACAAAAAAAGTGTTCAGTTTTTTTTTCCATTGAAGGCGGCATAAAAGAGGGAATACACTGAGAGGAGGAAGATGAGGGGGTGGTCAGTAAACTAAGGCATTCACACATCAAGCACACCCCTCACAACCAGACACAGCGGGGTAGGAAAGTCAAGATCATTCTGCAGCATAATGGTATCCGAGGGAAGGCAGAGAGAAGGCACCGAGCCCGAGAGGAAGGGGAGAGAGACCTCACTCTACCTAAAATCTCACAGCTTTTTATGTTTAACCCCTTCAATGCCAGAGTGTTTAAATATGTTACAAATGTCTTTGGCAGCGACGTGTAATATAATAAAAAATAATAATTACATATATATCAGCTCTTGTCCCCTTCTCTCTTGACATTGTCACTCTCCCTTATGCCAGAGTAGCCTACACTGTAGTAAGCTCTCACAGTATTAGGCAATACCTCCCTCTATCAAGGGCGCTGCAGAGAAAGAAGTATAAGTACAAATATAACAAAAAACAAACAAAAATAAAGAAACAAAACAGCAATGCTCTGCGACTTGTGCCAAAGAAAAGGTAAGAAATATATTTTTTTTGATTTCTGTATAAAAACAAACAAAAAAAAAGATGATGCTTTTGAAGACTCCTCTGTCACTCTCCACCCTCGAAAAGGGAGAAGTCACACACTGTAATAATACATATAACAAAAAATAAAACACATCCCGTACAGTCGCCGGCCAATTGCATTACAATGGAGATAATTCCAAGTATAAGTTACAACAACAACAACAATAACCTACTGGGGCCATGGTGTGAGAGACAGGAGCCAGGGGTAGGGGCTGAATGGCATGGGGGTAATTCCTAATTACTGGCCCAAACACAAGGCCACCGGTAGCCCAAAATTGTCCACTTTATGTTAACAGTACTTTAAAAAACCCAGCAGCATATCGGGTAGAAAAAAAAAGAGATTGCAAAAACTGAAGATCTCATGTACAAAAACGTGTAAGAAGTAGAGAAGTAGTCAATATCAATCAATCAGATTTAAAGGGAACCTGTAACATTGTACATGCAGTCCTATCTGTGGACAGCGTGGTACAGAGATGGAGAAGCTGAGCAGAATGATATATCGGTGTGTTGGAAAAGATTCAGTATAAACTATTCTTTCATTGGGTGTTTGTATGCTTAGGAGTCCAGTGGGTGGTACTATTCTGTCACATGACAGTTAGCACCAGTCAAGGACCGCCCACTGGACTCGTATACAAATAAACACCAGGCATTTCTAGAAAATGCAAGTTGTAAACTTTTTACTATAAAAATGTGTCTGAAAGTGATCAACTTCTCCACCTCTATAACACCTGTCCATGGATCAGGTTCCCTTCAAGCCCTGACTTTTCTCTGACTGATCAGTACATGAAATGGAGGACTTGATTGGTTGCTAGTGACAAATGTCCCACTACGTACGATTTTGGATTCAAGGTCCTATCAGATTATTATTATAGACGTCATCTATGGAGTCTTCAACTTACAAAAGTGTTTTAGAAGTTTTTGCACAAGGCCATATAGTGGACAATTGGCTTATCAAGGTGGCCTGAATGAATGCCAACCAGCTCCTGACTATAGATGATGTATATGTTGGTATATGTTACATTTATATATATATATAGTGCATGTATGTCCATACTTGTGAATGTCCACGTGTACTGTATGCAGGTCTGCACAGCTCTGTACGTTCCTTTATGTGAATTCATAGTTCTTGACTATGTTCTCTATTGGCATGTACACATATACACAGTACAAACGTATTCATACAGCATCAGTGTGTGTATATGTGCCTGCCGGTGGATTCTTGTCAGGCGGCAGGCTCATCTTAGAAAGTGTAGCTGCCTGACTGTTAATAGATGGACGTCAAAAGGCAGGAGAATGGAAGAACTGGGCAGTAACTAAGGGAATGGAGAACAGAGGGGGATACTTGAATCCTTTTACATTCACACCATGCAGTAGCACCATAGTTGATGAGGTTAATCGTAGCTCTCCGACTGCTTATTTTCTCCGCCTGCCGCAGTATTTTCCTTGGCCGCACAGTCCACCACCTAAGTAGAAAAAGTCTATCAATCACATGTGGTAGGATTGTATTCAAAGAGTAAAAACACCTAAAAGCCATACATCATTTTATAGGTGCTTTATATGTGCGGCCATTTTGAATTTTGATCATAAATGTTTGTGGTCCTAGGACGTACTTTAGATACATTGTATTGCTATGACTGAAGGCCAATAAGCTGAGACTATCTGAGATACACCGAATGATGGAACCAAACTGCTGGGTGATGCTACAGACTTCTTGGCGATTGTTGGAGCTTCAACGGGATGTCTGAAACAATAAAACTATGATTTCAATGATGCATTACATGCCATGCCTGACCTTGCAGCACTCATGCATCCAGTATAATGGAAGTCAATGAGGTAGATCTTCCAGAAAAATGCTTGAGTTCACCGTTGACTTCCATTATACTCCATACACGAGTAGAGCTCGTCAGAGCATCTGACTACTCATTATGAGTACCAAGCACCAGTCCATGGTACTGCTCACTCATCGCTAGTGGTAAAGCTTCACAGATCTGTACTGCTTATTGTACTGCTTATCTACGTCCAGTGATCACTATGTCTGGTAGAACCGTACATGACTAGTTAAAGCCATCAATGATCTC
Source organism: Anomaloglossus baeobatrachus (assembly GCF_048569485.1). Classification (NCBI taxonomy): domain Eukaryota; kingdom Metazoa; phylum Chordata; class Amphibia; order Anura; family Aromobatidae; genus Anomaloglossus; species Anomaloglossus baeobatrachus. Next base: position 136,904,728 of record NC_134354.1, read on the forward strand.
CATTGCAGTGTGTCTTTTAAAAGGGAACCTGTAAGGTGCAATATCCACCCAGAAACAAGAGCAGTTCTGGGTGCATATTGCTAATCCCTGCCTAACTGTCCCTGTATCTAGTAACATAGATAAAGAGATCTTTAGAAAAAGTATTTTTAAACATCCTTTATGATATGCTAATGAGCGAGGGGACTAGTCGCAAGGGCATTAGTTCCTGCGCTCATTCTGCCCTCTTAACATGTTAGCACGCCCACAGGTACTAACATACTATTCAATGTCCATTGCCCTGCGTCATAAGCAGTGATGCACATTTCTTTGTCCGTTGTCACTGATTCTGAACACCAGGTTTAGGCTCAGTGCGCATAATCACAAGTCTCCTGCACTTCCAGTCATGCGCACTATGAAGTGTCCCGGCTTCAGAGAGGTCTAGTGCGTATGACCGGAAGTGCCAGGCATTCTGATTATGTGCTCAGACCGTAAACCCGGCGTTCTGAAGTGGTGACAATGGACACATGTATGCGCGTCACTGCTGATGATGACACTGGGCAGTGAATAGCATGTTAGCATGCTCCTCTGGGTGTGCTAACATGCTGAGAGGGCAGAATGAGCGCAGGAACTAACGACCTTGCAACTAGTGCCTGTGTTCATTAGCATGTCATAAAGGATCTTTAAAAATACTTTTTCTAAAGATCTCTTTATCTATGCTATTACAAGCTGGGATGGTTAGGCAGGGATTAGCAATATGAACCCAGAACTGCTCGTGGTTCTGGATGTATATTGCACCTGACAGGTTCACTTCAATCCTGTACATCCTAATTAATGTTATTTAATGTACTGCTAATTAGTGACATCCATTCACATTAGCACATATGTTATCCTACATCTACCAGCACGATGACAGTACTTCATAACGTGGAATATTTGATGCTGTCCAGAAGCATTAGCAGGTCATGAACCCTGATCTTCCATCATTCTGACACATCGAAATTACTAAGATCATTGTAACACATGACATTTAGTGTAATGGCTAATGGTCACTGCTGGACCCTAATGTAGGCTATGCTGCACTTACAGAACATTTTTCTGCTCGGCATTGAGATTTGGTACAACATCCTATACTGATCTATTGATTATGCTCAAAGTCAGCAGCTTTTATCTGTATGGATGACACTTATGGAATAGAGCTATGAAAACAATGTAGCCTCTGTGACTGAGAGTTCTCCTTTATACAAGTGTGCCTTTTATGAAATGGCATTGGTGACATCATGGGGGCAATGTGACTATAATATATATACAGTGCCTACAAGTAGTATTCAACCCCCTGCACACTTAGCAGGTTTACACATTCGGAATTAACTTGGCATTGTGACATTTGGACTATAGATCAGCCTGGAAGTGTGAAATGCACTGCAGCAAAAAAGAATGTTATTTCTTTTTTTTTTTTAAATTGTGAAAAGTTTATTCAGAGGGTCATTTATTATTCAACCCCTCAATCCACCAGAATTCTGTTTGGTTCCCCGAAAGTATTAAGAAGTATTTCAGGCACAAAGAACAATGAGCTTCACATGTTTGGTTTAATTATCTCTTTTTCCAGCCTTTTCTGACTAATTAAGACCCTCCCCAAACTTGTGAACAGCACTCATACATGGTCAACATGGGAAAGACAAAGGAGCATTCCAAGGCCATCAGAGACAAGATCGTGGAGGGTCACAAGGCTGGCAAGGGGTACAAAACCCTTTCCAAGGAGTTGGGCCTACCTGTCTCCACTGTTGGGAGCATCATCCGGAAGTGGAAGGCTTATGGAACTAGTGTTAGCCTTCCACGGCCTGGACAGCCTTTGAAAGTTTCCACCCGTGCCGAGGCCAGGCTTGTCCGAAGAGTCAAGGCTAACCCAAGGACAACAAGGAAGGAGCTCTGGGAAGATCTCATGGCAGTGGGGACATTGGTTTCAGTCAATACCATAAGTAACGTACTCCACCGCAATGGTCTCCGTTCCAGACGAGCCCGTAAGGTACCTTTACTTTCAAAGCGTCATGTCATGGCTCGTCTACAGTTTGCTCATGATCACTTGGAGGACTCTGAGACAGACTGGTTCAAGGTTCTCTGGTCTGATGAGACCAAGATCGAGATCTTTGGTGCCAACCACACACGTGACGTTTGGAGACTGGATGGCACTGCATACGACCCCAAAAATACCATCCCTACAGTCAAGCATGGTGGTGGCAGCATCATGCTGTGGGGCTGTTTCTCAGCCAAGGGGCCTGGCCATCTGGTCCGCATCCATGGGAATTTGGATAGCACGGCCTACCTGGAGATTTTGGCCAAGAACCTCCGCTCCTCCATCAAGGATCTTAAGATGGGTCGTCATTTCATCTTCCAACAAGACAACGACCCAAAGCACACAGCCAAGAAAACCAAGGCCTGGTTCAAGAGGAAAAAAATCCAGGTGTTGCAGTGGCCTAGTCAGTCTCCTGACCTTAACCCAATTGAAAACTTGTGGAAGGAGCTCAAGATTAAAGTCCACATGAGACACCCAAAGAACCTAGATAACTTGGAGAAGATCTGCATGGAGGAGTGGGCCAAGATAACTCCAGAGACCTGTGCCGGCCTGATCAGGTCTTATAAAAGACAATTATTAGCTGTTATTGCAAACAAGGGTTATTCCACAAAATATTAAACCTAGGGGTTGAATAATAATTGACCCACACTTTTATGTTGAAAATGTATTAAAAGTTAACTGAGCAACATAACTTGTTGGTTTGTAAGATTTATGCATCTGTTAATAAATCCTGCTCTTGTTTGACGCTTGCAGGCTCTAACTTATTTGCATCTTATCAAACCTGCTAAATCTGCAGGGGGTTGAATACTACTTGTAGGCACTGTATATATATATATATATATATATATATATATATATATATATATATAAAATATATATATATATTATATATATACACTGCATACACACACATATATGTATATATATATATATATATATATATATATATATATATATGTGTGTGTGTGTGCATATATATACAGTATATACACACACATGAACATTTTTCCCCTCTAGAATCCAATCAATGTGAATTCATATGCAACGGAATCCATTAATTTTGGGGAATTCTAAATTAATTTGATTACCCCTTTCTAATCACATTCTTTTTCTTTTTTTTACACTTTGATTTTGCTTTTTATATTAAGATAATGGCTATTCTCAGTATTTATCATCATCTGTTGCATAGAAGAAGAATCCTGGATCACCTCCCTATAGCGCACCAGTAGTATTATGCTCTGTTGTGTTGGACTGTACAGTTTTTACAAATAAAAATTCAAACTACTGATAAAAGTGAGAAAGTGTTCATAGTTACCTCGGTAGTAGGATTTAGCTGGCTTTTGAGCTGTGAAAATAAATGTAACAATTATATCATTAGAAGTTCTGTATGTTTTTTATCATAATAATTGGGAATATAATGAAAAACAATAATTTACCTCCTAATGGGTATCCTCCAGGGCCAGCAGCACCTGTAACTGGACAGAAAGGACAATGGAAATGTAAGTATGAAGCGCCCTCTGGTGTTCGTTTTACAGAATGCAAGTTTCATCAAATGCATTATTTAGCTACAGAAGCTTGCAGAAGTGTAAAACTCCCTGGGATCTGGAAACAGGCAAAACTCCTTTTTGCATGTGTTTTTTTAAATGCTCTAAATAATAATATAAACTATTCCTTTAATCACATGCAGTGATTCTCTACTGTAAGAGCTGTGTGGTTTTGAAACTCTCTGCCCCATGATGTTGTAATGGCCGATTCACTACAAAAGTTCAAGTGGTGCCTTGATGCTTTTTTTGAAAAATATAATATTAAAGGTTATGGGCACTAGATTCTGTGATGTTGATCTAGAGAACTAGTCTGATTGCTGTATGTTGAGTCTTAGGCGGATTTTTCCCCTAATATGGGGCAATAAGCATCTGACAAATGAGATATTTGCCTTCCTCTGGACCAACAGGTTAGAGTATAGGTCAAACTCATAGTTTCAACCTTAAAACTATAAAACTACAGACATGCCCCTAGCTAAGCTAAGACATGTAGAAATGCCATTGGATAAGGAAAAGCTAGGGTAAGAAATGTAGAATGCCATTGGATAAGGAAAAGCTAGGATAAGAAATGTAGAAATGTCATTGGATAAGGAAAAGCTTGGATAAGAAATATAGACATGCCATTGGATAAGGAAAAGCTAGGGTAAGAAAATGTAGAAATGCCATTGGATAAGGAAAAGCTAGGATAAGAAATATAGACATGCCATTGGATAAGGAAAAGCTAGGGTAAGAAAATGTAGAAATGCCATTGGATAAGGAAAAGCTAGGATAGGAAATGTAGACATGCCATTGGATAAGGAAAAGCTAGGGTAAGAAAATGTAGAAATGCCATTGGATAAGGAAAAGCTGGGATAAGAAATATAGACATGCCATTGGATAAGGAAAAGCTAGGGTAAGAAAATGTAGAAATGCCATTGGATAAGGAAAAGCTAGGATAGGAAATGTAGACATGCCATTGGTTAAGGAAAAACTATCTGTTGTGTCTTGTCATCTGATAAAATTATTTTAGGGACTTTAAAGTGACTCCTTAGTCTGAATATAGTAGTGCATTGAACAATACTGTATATCCAGAAGGTCACACAGTACTGCCTTTATTACAGGGGTTACTCAGCCTTTTAAAATTGATGGTTTATCCTGAGCTTAGGACATTAAAGGGGTTGTCCACTACTTGGACAACCCCTACTCATTCCCCTTACTCGCCCCCATAAAAATAAGCCTATACTCACCTCAGATGCAGCCACGGTTCCAGCAATGTCTGAAGTCGCAATCCCTAGACTCACATGACATTGCTAGGACATGCGAGCCCTACAAGCAATCAGTGCCGGCTTCCTTCTTCATGCCTTCAGACATTTGAACAGCAAGTCGGCACAGTGCTCATATCCTGCTCAAATGTCCGAAGACGGGGAGAAAGACGCTGGGCGCTGATTGCTTTAACACGCAGGCCCCACGACCAATGTCAAGTGTGGCCCGGGATCATGGCTTCAGACATCTCTGGAACCGCTGCTGCACCAGAGGTGAGTATAGGCTTATTTATTTTTACGGGGGCAAACAAGTGGAATGAGTAGGGGTTGTCCAAGTAGTGGACAAACCCTTTAATAATAAACTAGTAGGGTCCATCTATCTGCACCCCATCGAATCAGCTGTTTTATTGTTTTTAAGGTTGAATGCAGAAATAAGTCTATTGAGTTGAACCTATAAACTAACATGTTGATCCAGAGGAAGGCAAAGTCCCATGGAACAGAAGATAATAGCCCTATATTAGGGGAACAATTACTTTCCAAGTTCATATACGCCAATCACTCTAGTTCCCTGGTTCAATGTCCCATAACAGAGTCTATTGCTCATAACTTATAATATTACAATTTTCAAGCAAGTCATCCAGGCCCTCCTTAAACATTTTTTTTACTGAATCAAACATTACTACTTAATGCTGCCATTACCATGTTTTTTAGCAGCTGTTCAAGATATTGCAGCATTATTGTAAACATTTAAATGAAGCAATGCAGATCGGAGGGTGTGACCAATGGATTCAGTCTAATTTAATATTGATAGCTTATATTAAAGATAAATCATCAATTTTTAATGACTAGATAACTCCTTTTAAAAGACTACTTCATATATTACACATACAGTCATGGCCAAAAGTATTGGCACCCTTGAAATTTTTCCAGAAAATTTCTCCCAAAAAGTTAGTTCAATTACACCCGTTTTTTTCTTATGTATTTTCGAACAAAACAAAAAAAAAAAAAACAGAAAAAAAGCAAATTGGAAATAGTTTCACACAAAACCCAAAAATGGACCGGATAAAATTGTTGGCAACCTTAACTTAATATTTGGTTGTGCACCCCTTGAAATAAATAACTACAATTAATTGCTGCCTATATCCATCAGCATTCTTCTTACACTTCTCAACTAGAATTTTGGACTCTTCTTTTGCAAACTGCTCCAGGTCTCTCATATTTGAAGACGCCCTTCTCTCAAAAACAATTTTAAGATATCTCCACAGGTGGGATTTAGATCCAAACTGATTGCTGCCACTCCAAAAGTCTCCAGCGCTTTGTTTCCATGAATTTCTAGGGGCTTCTTAAAGTATGCTTTGGGTCATTGTCCTGCTGGAAGACCCATAACCTAAGACACAAACCCAGCTTTCTGACACTAGGCACTACATTGTGACTCAAAAACCTTTGGTAAACTTCAGATTTCATGATGTCTTGAACACAGTCAAGGAATCCAGTACCAGAGGCAACAAAATAAATGCAAAACATCTTTGAACCTCCACTATATTTGACTAAAGGTGATGTGTTCTTTTCTTTGTAGGACTCTTTCAACTTATTCCCTTTTTATCTGGTTTCAGGCTTGATTTTCATATTGCTCACAACTAATATTTGCCACACGTGAGTTTGAATGAGCATCACATAGTTGAAACAAAGTTGTTTTCCCATAATTTTGGAAAGGTGTTAACAATTTTGTACAGACCATTTTGGAGTTTTGTGTGAAATTATGTGCACTTTGCCTTTATTCTCTGTTTTTTGTGTTGTTCCAATACACACAAAGGAAACAAACATGTATAACAATACGTGTAATTGCAATTATTTTCTGAGAGAAATATATAATTTTCTGGAACAATTTCAAGCGTGCCAACACTTTCAGCCCTGACTGAATGTATAACATGATGCAAGTAAAGGGATATTTCTTCAAGACAGCTTTCTCTGCGAAAGTTCCCTGAACATCTTTGATATCTTGACACCAGATTTCTAGAACACAGTATCAGCATGACTTCTCCCATTATTGCAATAGAGGTGCAAAAAATGTTTCACCTGCTCATAAATGCTTAGTTAAGACAGTTGGATATGTAATTAGGCAAGAGTTATGGAAAGCTTTTCCGGCACCTACTCCAAGCTTTCTTTAGCTTGTAGTGGGAATAGGGGTTCCCAGAGAGTAGGAACATTGTTCAGGGTTTTTCTCCTGGTATTATATAAGACGTAAAATCTGGAAAATCACTATGTAGGGGCCATTCAGATGTGTGTATTTTTGGTCTCTATACTGTCCTTATGTAAAATGAGTTGCATATGGCCAGCACATAGACCAATGCAAGTCATTGGGGTAGTTCACATGAAAGTTTTTACACATGGACTGATGGTTTGTATGAAAAAATCACAGCATGCTCTACTCTACATTGATCCATGTTTCAGATTAGTCTCACCTATTATAAAGTATTGTGTGTGCAAAAAATGACTCACATACAAGTTTCCATCAGTCATCAGTATGTCATGCATTTTATGTGGATCCATTAAAATGACTAACATAAGAAACTGTATTTAACCTTTTAAATTTTTATTATATTGTACATGTAAATAATGGATATCATATGGATATAAACAACTGACACATGGTTTGCATAAGAAGACAATATGGATGAAATATCGTTTGATTTTTGCTGGGTGAAAAATTGATAATTTTACATATGCTCATTCGCAGTGGCCCTTAGGACGACACAATAAAGTCCAGAATATATTTTACATCATTAGTTAAATGGTTAAAATTATACCTCCAAGGCCAGTTCCACCTATTCCGCCTGGTCCTAAACTACCTCCAGTTCCATAGCCTAAAAAAGGAATAATTAAATAAGTATTGGTAAAGTGATTATAAACTTATAGACAACTACTGTGCTTTACCATAAATAAGACAGAGTTTTATATTATTTTTTGGTTTGGAAATATGGGCTAGGGCTTAAATTCAGGGGATGTCTTATTTTTTTCCATGACCAACAATCAACATTTATTCAAATATAATCATATCACATTTTTGAACATCAATATAACTCTCCAAACCCTGTGTGTAACAAATGAGTATATATAAATATACACGCACACTGCCCATACACATGTATACACACACACTGCACATACATACCAGCCTGTCTCCTCTTCAGCTCTAGACTCCTGCAGTTAAGAGACCTTTGGTGACATCATGGTCACATAAAGGTCCTTAAGCAGTGTTAACTTATGAATAGAAACCCTGGGGGCCCCTAAGAGAGTGGAGACAGTGGGGTCCTGGGAATTTGCCCAGTTTGATTTCTCCTTATGATGTCTGACTGCAACTAGGGCTTATTTTTGGAGAAGGCCTTATATTTAAACATACTCTAAAAATCCTGTAACATCATGCTAGGGCTTATTTTTGGGGTAGGTGTTATTTTCGGGATATGATAACATATTAATTAGTTATAATATCTGACGTTTGTGTCTTTGGCAATGCTTTTGTGTCAGATATGGAATTTTAATATAGGAAGAAGACCTCAGGTATGCTCGTAAATTAATTCTGCTGGTGGGATCATTCTGCAAGATCACCATATTGGAATCTGGAGAGACTATAAAGGGAGCAGGGGTTGCATCAAGTGGTTGGGGACAGCTAGTGGGGAGAGGTGATGGAGACAGATTAAAAGAAGGCATCAAATTAGTAGCTCTTTTTAGGCTGTGATCCTGTCCCTTTAGGTGTAGATAAAAAGGCTTGCTTAGTACCAAAGTTAGACCATACTTCCTTTCAGCAAAAGGCAAAGTGAGAGTACTCAAGTGGGCAGACTGAAGACAGATTTGGAAATCTCGTGTCATTATTTAAGGTGGATAGTCTGGATAGCGATGGAAAGAACAGACAATATTCTTCATCATTACCCTTATAAGTCTGTTGATATGGGTTTTCTGGCCAGTGTACCGAGACCTCATTAATACAACTATTCAGGTCTAGCTAGATTGAACACTGATAATGTTTATCAAAAGCCTCTTCACATTTTTCACGATTTTGTTTCCTTACCTGGCTTAGGTGGCTTGCCTCCAGCTCCTGGGTATTGGCCTGCTAAAAAAAAAAAAAAAAAAGAGGGTTCATGAAAAAAAACAAAGTATTTTATTGTCACATCTGAATCCTTTCATTTCCTGGTGCTTTGTCTTTCAGAGAGACTGCAGCATTAATTCTCACCTCCAGCTGCTATGCCTCCAGGACCAAAACCAGCACCAGGCCCAAAACCAGCACCAGGTCCAAAACCAGCACCAGGTCGAAAACCAGCACCAGGACCAAAACCAGCACCAGGACCTGCACCGATTCCACCTGTTCCTCCCGATACAAGGCCACCTCCATAACCTTGGAAGGTAAGAAAAAGAGGAAAAAATCACTAATTGACCATTACATAATTTCAAAACACTTTAGACCAGGAGCGAAACAATCACGGTCAAAGGGATTGCGACCACGACTGGGGGCATGGGGAGCAGCGAATATTCTGACACAGCTGACAGTGCTGTAGGTGGGTGCATGACACGCTGGTCAATTGCCAGCATGCTAGTGCCGGAGGACGACACTGGGGGGGTGGCGGGAAGGTGAGTGTAATCATTTAGTTTTTTTTACTGTGTGCGATGTGCTGGGGGATCATAGTTACTAGGTTGCAGACATATACCAGGATCAGGCTATATACCAGGATGAAGATATGATTGGGACATATACATTATGGCACTATATACAAGGATACGGCCAGGATGGGGACATATACCAGTAAGGACCTATATATTAGGATGGGGACATAATAGGGACATATACCAGAATAGAGCAATATATCAAGATGAGGACATGATGGGGCATGTACCAGGATGGAGCTATATACCTGGATGCGCCCATGATGAGGACATATACGAGGATGGGGCTAAACACCAGGAAGTGGCCAAAATGGGGACAAATACTAGGATGGGGCTATATACCAGGATGGGGACATGATGCGGCCATATATACCAGGATGGGAACATAAGGAAGCTATACATACCAGGATAGGGATATGATGGGGCCACATATACCAGGATGGGGCATATCTACCAAGATGGGGGACATATACCAGGATGGGGCAATGATTGGGACATATTACTAAAATGGGGACATGATGGAGTCATATATACCAGGATGGGGACATAATGGGTTGGGACCATAAATATCAGGATGGGGCCATGATGGAGACATATATACCAGGATGGAGTAATCATGGGGACATATATACCAGCATATAGTCATGATTGGTTATACACAAGGATGAAGGACATATTTATTATGAAGTTGCCCAGAACGGGGGGACATTAGTACAGGACGGGGGTCATTACTACACAATTAAGGTGATGGGAGAAATTTGTATGTCTTTATAGGATTTCAGATGCTACAATGACCCAAATGGGGGGCCCGGATCAAACGTTTCACCGAGGCCCATCGGATTCTAGTTACGCCACTGCTTTAGACCCCTACTATAGAGCAGATTTTGTGCATCTTACCTGGCTTGGGTGGTTTGCCTCCAGCTCCTGGGTACTGGCCTATAAATAACGAGACATAAATTGACCTTGTGTCCTTTGCTGAAGAGTTCTTTAAAAGACTGCTCCTAATATATGCTATAAAAGACCCTCCTCATGATACAGCTGCTCTGTCAGTATTTCTCACTAACACCACATATTTATTGCTATTCTTGGTATTTGAGCATTTTCTATACAGTCTGCGATTCACTTGTCTTCTTCCAGCTGCCTGCAATCTGGATTCTATCAATAAAACTCCACTGAGACAGGCAATAACAATAAATGACATTTTCCCAGCGATTTCTCAATGATGCTAGCTTGGCTTACTTGAAGCAAAATGTCTCTAATGTTGTTTTTTTTTTATCTTTATGACACATGTTTATGGTTCCAATCCTATGGAATGATCCATATGTGTTTGGCCCCACTGCTCCCTAGTAAAACCATCTGATGGAATATATTATAGCTCTGGCTAGCCCCCTCATCGCTCCACTGCAACTGACTGCCAATTAATGCAAGCACTTGACCTGTTCTTCATGCTGTCAAACAGCAAACAGATTTATGATCCGCATCCCTTTTATCCTGTAAACATATGAAGCTTAACTCTGTCCAAAATGTACGGTATTCATAAGTATTTGGCCAGACATTCTGCACTATGCTGGCACTATACTATGTATCTGGCACTACTATTAAATTCTCAGGACCAATTACATATTGAAAAAATGTAAAGGCGAAAGGCAGTTCACTGGAGACTAATGGGTGCTTTACACGCTGCAACATCGCTAACGATATATCGTCGGGGTCACGATGTTTGTGACACACATTCGGCATCATTAGTGACATCGCAGCATGTGAAAGATAGGAGCTCCTTTTCATAATATCGTTGGTGGTGCATGCCGCTGGTTGTTCGTCGTTCCTGCGGCATCACACATCGCTATGTATGACACCGCAGGAACGAAGAACATCTCCTTACCTGCGTCCACCGGCAATGAGGAAGGAAGAATGTGGGTGGCATGTTCCGGCCACTCATCTCCGCTCCTCCTCTGCTTTTGGGCGGCCGCTTAGTGACGCCGCAGTGATGTCACTATGACGCCGACCGCACCTCCCCCTTGAAGGACGGATTGTTCGGCGGTCACAGCAACGTCATTGAACAGGTATGTGCGTATGACGCTGCCGTAGTGATATTGTTCGCTACGGCAGCGATCACCACATGTCGCAAGAACGACGGGGCGGGTGCTATCGCTCGCGACATCACTAGCAATCGCTAGTGATGTCGCAGCATGTAAAGCACCCTTTAGTCCTCAAAGTAAAACTAGAACCCCTTCAAGGAGATGTCTAGTTTAGGTCACCCTTTTATACATGCCCTCTTTGGACACTATGACTTTGCAGGGCTTCCCTTTTTTATCAGACAGAGCAAGGGGATTAGTGAAAAAAACAACTTGCTCTGGATGATCGGCAACAACTTATTTTTGGGGGGTCCATGTAATGCTTGTTAAATGGGTAGAATTTCAAAGTGCTTGAAAAAACATTGGTTTACTTTCTGATGCCTGGTTTACCAGCCACCTCTGCAGGCCAGCAGAGGTGGCTGGTTTCCTAGGCAAGGAGATTGTGCTTTCAAGCTCTTTACTTTGGAACTTGCAAGGGCGGCTCTGAAGATAGCTGGATCCCTGGACTCGGCCAGGTAAAGTCTGACTGTGCTTCTGTGACACTGAAGAGGCCACACATGGAAGAAAGCACAGTTATGGTCAATATTCAGCAAACATGAAGCTAATGTGACGCCCTGGCCTATCTCGTCGTCACAGGGTATTGTGCAATCTGCCCTTCTGCACGGTATCCACTCCTCCTTGGTTATGGGTTCTGGTCCTTTGGTGTTGCCAACAGCTTAGCCAATCAAAATCCTAGGAACACTTTACACTGTACCCACCAGACACACCATTGGGGGGCCTGAAGGGAATAAGGGCCGCCCATTTGGGGGGTTGGTAGGGGAAAGTGAGAAAGTGACAGTGGAGCAGAGAGAGGGAAGTGAGCCAGCAGAGGAAGGAGAAGGAGGCAGAGGTGACTCTCTGAGAGGGAGAGGTCACCGGCCTGGAGCAGGGCTCCTGTAGTTACTAGGTGGCAGACGTTGGTCTGGGCCTGGTAGGAGCTGGAATCCCGGTCGCAGAGAATTGTTTCAAGGGGCACGGACTGCCGAGGAGGGCAGCCGGCAGCCCTGAGCTATCACCGGGCAGGGGCCATGGCACGACGGGGTACGTGGACCCTAGGCCGGAAAGTAGCGTCACGCGTTCCGGTAATTTACCCGATGGGGGTGAAAACTTGATGATTCATCCCCAACCCGCTCCAAAATTGGGGTACTAGCACAATGATGGGATAGGACTTTCCCAATACAGTCCAAAGAAATCCTATGCATGAACCCTGAGAGCAAGCTCACTCCGTTAGCCATACGGGTGAGCGGGACCCGAAGAGTTTCACACTTGAGGGTCCAAATAGTGACAAAGGTGCCAAGGAAAGGGCCACAGGCTAACAGCAACACCAAGGGCACGGACCCAAGCGTGCTCCCTACAAGCTGCAGTGGTACTCAGAACTCTGGTTTACAAGCTGTCGGTGTTGGTATTCCTGGACTGAGTGAGTACACTGAAAAACCCTTTCCCTATCCCCAACGGCACCCCAAGCACCAATCATCCAACGAGCCCCGGGGCACAAACCCCCTACCCACGAAGGGGTTAAACATCCTGCTGCTACACCATCGTCACCGGGCTCCCCAACAGCAGCAGTGGTCTCTCACATTACCATGCACCGTGGGTGGAGTCACGAACTTCCTAATCCACTTGTACATACTTCCCCCTTCTTTTAATTTGTGTGTCCGCGCGGCCCCCCCGGATCCGGAGACCCCTCGAGCCACCGCAGCTCCGGATCCGAGCGGCTCGGCACTTAGTACACTAAGGAAGGGTGAGCTCCTGAAGAACAATCATGAGACAAATCCATTAAAGACTTTTTTGACAACAGGAGAGGGTTCCAGCTTGATTTAACTTTGATTTCTTGACAGCTTGACCCCTATCTTATTGATATCTCATTAAAGTATTATGTAGCCTAGAAACCTGTATACATCTAAAAGGCATTCTCACCTGCACCACCTATTCCACCGGGCCCAAAGCCAGCACCAGGTCCAACTCCAGCACCAGGTCCAAGTCCAGCACCAGGTCCAAGTCCAGCACCAGGTCCAAAACCACCCCCAGGACCAAAGCCTCCTCCAGTTAATGATCCAGCCCCAGGTCCATAACCTAAAAAGAATTGCATAAAATCCTAAAGCTCCACGACCAGCTGAAATGTAGAAGTAGATATACAGTATATACCATAATAGTCAGAATAGCCTGACAGTATATACACAGTGGCAGTAATATCTCTGCAGCACCGATTAACTAGATTGATGGCTTGTTAATAAAGTTATTGAAATGTATGCATTGCTAATTCCTGCTCAGTTTGTACAATTTCCTAATGTCTTTCTTACCTTCCTACTGGTTCTTTTCTGTACTCCTACACTGAGCTATGTAGTAGGTGAAATAATAATAATGTTAATAAATACCTCCAAGTAGAAATGTTGTACAGTTCGCCTGATATAGCCATGTCTCTTACCTCACGTGCAGGGCATTGCAGCTTAGATATCCATGGTTACGACCAGCAACTAACTAGCTATCACTATGTGTGTGGTTGTAACCATGGATACCTAATCTACAATGCCCTGCACATGAGGTAAGAGACAAGGCTATATCAGGAGAACTACACTACATTTATATTTGTAGGTATTTGCTAATATTATTATTATTACACCTACTACATATTGGTACAGGATCCTGGAGATGGGAATACCCCTTTAAGGCCTGAATATCTGTACCAGTCATAATACTTCATTAATGATTACCTGGTTTAGGTGGTTTGCCTCCAGCACCAACGCCAGCTCCTGGATAACCTGATATGATAAAAGAAAAGCAATTGCTACAATATTAATTTCATTATCCTAAATTGTTACATCAACATTGTATTAGTATTGTCATGTAGATAAAATCCACATTGTAGTAATTTTGTACCTTCAGTAAATGTCTGACCTTGCCCTGATCCTGAGTGACAGTCTTCATTATGGTACACTAAGCTGAACATATTTTTGGTCTGTGCCGTCCGTGTGTGAGAGCGGACACCACATGGACCCAATATTAACCTATGTACAAGATTACAAGGTCTTTAGATCTGTGTTAGAAATATCACAGCAGCATGCTGCATCCGGGTCCAATTTACAGGCCAGACATGTGCATGTACACAGCAGGCACTCCTTGCACCCGTTCATGGAGATACCATCAGCAATTTGTGGATGTGACTGACTCAACAAATTTAGAGGACTATAGGAAGTTAGCTTTACGCATCATTCAAACATCATAGTGACATACTGTAGGTTGAAAAGAAGACCTAGGTCCATACAGTTCAACCTTTCTCTATTAATTATACAGTACATTCTTTGTCACTTAATTATCTATAACCCACAATGCCATTTTTCTGAGGAAATCATCCAGCCCTCCCATAAAAGCTGTTATAGTGTCTACCATTACTACTGTACCTCTTGTGGTAGGGCATTCCACAGTCTGACTGCTCTAACTGTAAAGAACCCTTTCCTATTTGGCTACTTGAATCACTTTTCTGCCACTCACAGTGAGTGCCCCCTGGTCCTTAGTATTGTTTTTGGAAGGAATAAGTCATGTGCCAGTCCTTTATATTGACCACACATGTATTTATACATAGAAATGAGATCTCCTCTGAGACGTCTTTTTTGTAAGATAAACAAATCCATCTTTTCCAACCTGTCATCATATGGGAGGCCTCAATTCCTTGTAATAATCTAGTTGCCCGCCTTTGAACTGATTGTAGTTTACGAATATCCTGTTTAAAATGTGGAGCCCAAAACTGGATCCCATATTCCAGATGTGGCCTTACAAGTGATTTATAGAGGGGTAACAATATGTTGAGATCACGGGATCTAATCTCTCTTTTTATACACCCTAGAATCTTGTTTGCTTTTGCAGCTGCTGCTTGACATTGAGTGCTGCTGCTCAGCTTATTTGTAATGAGAAAACCCAAGTCCTTCTCCTGTTCTGTAGTCCCAAGTTTACTTCCATTTAATGTATACGCAGCTATAGGATTACTCCGTCCTAGGTGCATTACTTTACATTTATCAACATTAAATCTCATTTGCCAAGTATCTGCCCATTCTGACATCTTATCCAGATCTTTTTGTAATATTGTACTATCAAGGTCAGTTTTTAATATCTTACATAGTTTGGTGTCATCAGCAAAGACTGACACTTTACTATCAATTCCATCCACAAGGTCATTAATAAAGAGATTAAAAAGAATTAGTCCTAGCACAGATCCCTGCGGCACCCCACTGCTGACTATAGCCCATTTAGAGAATATACCATTTATGACTACTCTTAATTTTTATGTCTTTTAACCAATTCCTTACCCATCTGCTTATAGTTTCACCTAGTCGTTGCTTTTCGAGCTTCAGTATAAGGCTGCTGTGTGGAACAGTGTCAAATGCCTTTGAAAGTGTCAAATGCAAGTATCAAAGTTTTCATATTCTATCCAGATTTTTTACAGATAGAATATGTACTCTTTAGTTTATGAGCATGAATACATTTCTGTTTTTTCTTTTCTTTTTTTGTAGATCTGTTGTTTGCTAAAAAAGAAACATTTTTGTGCCAATTTAATTTACAAATCAAACTCACAGGAATTGGTCAAAAGCAAAAATCATAGCATTCGTACGCAATCTGTGTATCATTTGCTTAATGGGCAGGAGTAGCTTGTAATTTTTTTTGTTTGCATACCAGAAAATGGATGCCACACTGTATGAAATATGAACTAAAAAAGAAGGAAAGTGCACAGCACTGCTTACCCTTTCAAGAGGTGGTATGATAATCCCGTTCCAACACTATACAGTGTGGCTGTTGCTTTGTAACATCGGGCAAAATCCTGAATATATTCCTGGTATGATGGAAGCTGATGTCTCCAACCGTGGTGCTGTTGCCCAGACGAAGCAATCAATTCATGGAAAATAAGAGAGCGGGCAGCACTCTGCGGTAACTTTAGACAGCTTTATTTTTCGATGCTGACAGGTGTAACGGACATGAGGGAATGGAGGGAGGGGAGCACGAGGACGACGGTACCGTTTCGCACCTCTAGGGGTGCTTTCACAGGTCCATACAAAGTGAACGTGAGTATTGATCATTTAAATAGAAGATTTCTAACTCACGTGTAGAAATTTAAAATTTCTACATGTGAGTTAGAAATCTTCTATCTATCTATTTAAATGATCAATACTCACGTTCACTTTGTATGGACCCGTGAAAGCACCCCTAGAGGTGCGAAACGGTACCGTCGTCCTCGTGCTCCCCTCCCTCCATTCCCTCATGTCCGTTACACCTGTCAGCATCGAAAAATAAAGCTGTCTAAAGTTACCGCAGAGTGCTGCCCGCTCTCTTATTTTCCATGAATGGATGCCACACTGATTGTAAAAATGGACACCCAGACCACAAATGGAGGAAAGCTCAGATTCGGCACACTAACTGTCACATTGTTTTACCATGCACAGTGCTGAGGGGCTGCTGTTAAGTCTTTGGCTTTATCTAGAAAGAAACGAGATAGGATCATGAAACATTTTATTTATTCCACATACTCTCCACTGATGTGAACAGACTTCTTACATCGATATTCCAAGTTCTGTAAGCCTAGGAAAATTAAGGATTTTGTCTGTGCCTCGAACCAGGCATCCGTAGCGGCCATAGTGTGAATAGTGTGAAATTTGGTACACTTGAGGTGTTTCTTCAGGTTTGGAAACAGATGATAGTTGGAGGGAGCTAGATCTGGTGAATAAGGTGGGTGGTCAACCAGCTGGAAGCCCAGCTCTGCCAATTTTGCCGTGGGCGCTAGTGCAGTGTGAGCGGAAGTTTTGTCTTGCAGGAATAAGATTCCTTTGGACAGCTTGCCGTGCCTTTGGGCCTTCAGATGTGCCTTCAATCGGTCCAAAAGTTCAAAGTAATACCTTGCATTGATGGTGGAACCCTTTTGAAGGTAGTCCACTAGCAGCACGCCCTCCTTATCCCAGAACACAGACACCATCACCTTAGTGGCTGATTTTTGCACCCTGAACTTCTTTGGACGATGAGAATTACTGTGCCTCCACTCTTTTGACTGCTCCTTGTTTTCAGCGTCATACAAATAAATCCAGGTCTCATCCATAGTGACCAGTCGATCCAGGAAGTTCTTATCAGTCCGGAAACACTGACAAATGGACTGGGAAGTTTTCACTCACATGTTTCTCTGATCTGTGTCAAACATTTGGGGACCCACTTTGCAGATAGCTTCCTCATGTCCAAATGTTCATAGACAATGACACCAACACGTTCACGGATAATCCCCATGATGTCTGCTATTGCTTTAATCCATAGATTCTCCAGTATGAGGTTGTGCACAGCATCGACAATCTCCGGAACAACAACCACTCTCGGTCGTCCAGGACGTTCCTCATCATTGGTGCTGAAGTGGCCCGTTTTAAATTTGGCAACACAGTTCTTAACTGTGGAATATGAAGGGCATTGATCCCCCAACATATATCATACATATCACTATGAATATCCTTTGTGGACTTTCCTTGCAGAAACAAGAATTTTATCACTCCTCTGCTCTCAGTTCCTGTGAATATCGCATTAGACTCCGCCATTTTGTTTTCCCGCGTATGTAGAACACTGTTGCCATAAGCAACAAACACAACATTTTGAAAACATATATTAGACTTATAAGGCTTTCATGTGATGTAACATTCATTACCATAAAAAAAAAAAATCACAAAACCAAAGACTTATCAGCAGCCCCTCGTATAATGATTAATCTCTATTTATAAGGGTGTTAACAAACATATGTGAACATTATTAAAGGGAGTCTGTCAACCCCTGACTAATTACAAAATTATATAGGAGACGTAGCCCATATAAAATTCTTATCAGACGTATACATTTCACTGCTGTAATTAGTCTGAAAACTCTTAATATTCCGTATGCAAATGAGAGGGCATTTGTGCACAACTGGTGTGATCAAGAGCTTGGTGCACTGTCATGCACTGTAATTTCCCACGGGATCAATAAAGTGTATTGTATCGTATCTTAATCTTCATACTGATCAATCCCTTGACTCTGATTGACAGCATGTACTTGGTCAGAGTGAGCGCTGCTCGTAGCCTGTGTGCACTGACTATGCAGGAGTCAGCAGCACACACAGTACAGGGACGGGTTCCCCTTTCATCATTGACAAGTGTCATGGCATCGCTTGCTTCTATACCCATGAGTGTAATGAGCGGCTTCAGAGGGCAGAAAAGATCAGATTCATGCTCCTCCTCTCTTCACTACAGTCTTACTATGTGGCGCACTGAGTATGGATGTGCACATATTCTGTATTGATGATCGGTGGGCACTCGTTGCCTTCTGCATCTGTACCATAAGAATGTGTTCACATATGTAAGTCCATTTAACAATGTTTCCCTCCAGTGTGGCACTGAAATGCCAGAGAAAAATTGATGACAGGACTGATCCCAAATGTCTAAAATGAAAAAAACTGATGGCACTTCCTAACAGACAAGTGTGAGCAGGTGCATACTGATCATGAAACATACTCTAACAAATAAGCAGCTGCACTCTGAAATGGTAGAGGCATTAGGCAGAGACCCACAAAAAGTGATACGCCTTGACATTGGCTGTGGGGGTCACATAAAACTGTCCTTTTAAATTTAAAATTTATTTCCTTAGCAGTAATGCATGTCTAAATTTCTATATTCAATGTTTCAGAGTGCGGCTTTTTATTTTTTAGAGAGTATTTTATGTTTAGTATGCACTTGTTCACACTTGTCTGTTAGGGAGTATTTTCAGTTTTTTAATTTTAGATTATAAGGTCATGCCTTCTGACTAAGCACTCATTTCCCACCAGCATAAGACAAATTTTTAATTTTCTATTAGTAGGTTCCTGCCCGCCCATAAAATTGTAAGCTGTTTCAGCCCAGGTAGAGGTATTAGGTTGTGACCCAGCAAAAAGATACGCCTTGACACTGGCTGCTGAGCTCGCATAAAAGTATCCTTTTTTCTGTGCTAAGTGTTTCAATTTTTACATTTATTTCCTTAGCATTAATGCATGTCCAAATGCATATATTCAATGCTTGCCTTAGCATTTCAGAGTGCAGCTGTTTATTTGTTAGATCACTGATCCCAATGTTTTCTATGTGACAGATTCTGGCATTTTGTGCATCGGTTCTTGCATTACACTGGTCTATGAGCCGGATAAAGAAAATAACGAGTTCAGCAATTTTTGATTCGGTACATTGACAGGGTCACTTGCAGCTTAGGAAGTACATTGCGTCCATCCTCTAGCACTTTGTATTCCTAGAGGACTGGAGAAATTAACCTGGCCTAAGAAAAGCTCTTCATCATAGCACTTGAAGATGTCTTAGATACATTGTAACAAGCCGCACATACAGCACATGCCAGGTTTAGCCATCGACATAATTACTTTACAGTGGTACAGTGACTTTATTTTTACTTCTCTTTCTAATTACTGTCTTTTTCAGCTATAAATGCAGTCCTTAGAGTCTCAGGAACTGGACTATTTGCAAATATTTCACAAATTAGCATGTAATTAACTAAACATAATATCTATTTGTCTGCCGTGATTTCTCATTCCTGGCTCGTGAGTTTTCCTTGGAGGGTGCACATAGTTTTCCAACTTAGGGAAACAGGATCACATGCTTAATGTCTCTGCAGCATCCAGTAAACCGCCAGTTGTGACATTACAGCTGCAACTTTGGTGACTCAGTCATTTTGGCTTCTCATTTAAGAATTAAAATAATTTGCTCCTTTAGACTGATTGCCAGCTTTGGGTGTTTCCATGGTTTTTAGTAATGTAGCTCTGGGGAAGAAGAGATCTGCAAGCAGCCAGCAATATTTCATTGCCTTCAATAAAGATGTCAACTAACCTGGGGTCAAACGTGACATCACGGTCTAGTCTTGGTTTTCCAAGAAATGTTTGAACATTTTTTTTCCAGTTTGTTTCAGTTGGATTTGAAGTGATATTAGTACATTCCCCAGATCAAGACTGTCAACGCTTGTCGGCAGCTCATTGACATTCCCTGTGACTTGTGTGTCAAAATCTAACTGCTGGAAACTTTTATTTTCATTGTGTAACACTATATAAAATATATGTAATGCTAAATGAGGTCTAGAAGGCATGTTCTTGTACAAGGGTGATTGCCAAAGAGACTGTGAAGACTCTAAAGGGGGCTTTACACGCAGCGACATCGCTAGCGATGGCGCTCGTGAAAGCACCCGCCCCCGTCGTTTGTGCGTCACGGGCAAATCACTGCCCGCGGCGCACAATATCGCTAGGAGCCGTCACACATACTTACCTTCCTAGCAACGTATGCGTCCAATTGAAGCGGAGGGGCGGAAGTCATGGCCCACCTCGTTGCCGGAGGACGCAGGTACGGTGTTGTTCGTCGTTCCTGGGTTGTCACACGTAGCGATGTGTGCTGCCTCAGGAACGTTGAACAACCTGCATCCTGCATGAGCAACGACATTTGGGAAATGGACGACGTGTCAACAATCAACGATTCGGTGAGTATTTTACATCGTTAGCGGTCGCTCTTACGTGTCACTCGCAAAGACGTCACTAACGAGGCCGGATGTGCGTCACGAATTCCGTGACCCCAACTATATCTCATTTGCGATGTCGTTGTGTGTAACGGGGCCTTTAGGGTGCGTAATCACGATCAGTGTATGCAGCGTTTTGGATGTAGCATGTTTTTGCTGCATCCAAAACTATGTGTTGTACAGTACAAGCACAGTGGATGATTTCTAGAAATCCCGTGCTAACTGTGCTTGTTTTTTCCGCAGCAAACACTGCGTGGTGCAGCTTTCCAAACCGCAGCATGTCAACTGTTTGCTGCGGATTCGCATGCGTTCTCCGCAGGGATAACACAAGCGAAAGATCGCAGCGCACTGAACCCTGACCCTGTGGAGGAGACTCGCGGCCCCGCAGGTCAGGACCTGCTGCGTCCAAGACGCAGTGAGTCCTGATCGTGGGCACATACCCTAAACCTTCTTTTCTGATTGTTGTCCGATGATTCCATGTTTAGAATGTACATTTTTAATTACTATAAATTTATTGTAATAATACAATTTATCAAATAAATTCTTTAAAGGAACCTGAAATTATCATATATTTGCATTCATTCAGGGAAAAATTCAATTTTCAATATGTTCATTAAAATGAATCTGTCAGCAGGTTTTTGCTACCTCATCTGAGAGCAGCATGATGTAGGAAAAGAGATCCTGAATCCAACAAGGTATCACTTAGATTACTCGGTGCAGCAGGTTCTGACACAATCTGAATTTTTAGGTGTAGTCATATGGCAGAGTTCAGAGAGCTAACCTCGCCCACACCAGGCTCTGAATAGAGATTGTATATTGATAGTGAGGTGTCAATTACAGAAGTGGGCGTGCCAGATTGGCAAAGATAAGGTTCCTGCTGCTTAAACAAAAATAGCAAATAAACAAAAGATTGGACTGTGACAACACAGGCATGCCTAAACTTTCTATGTTAACCCTTACAGCATGCTGGCTTCAGCTTACATAGTAAAACCTGTTGACAGATTCCCTATAAAAGTAAATGAATTGAGGTGAAGAAGGAATAGTGCAATTGTACATGTTATCCTACCAGTGCCGTAGATTAAACAGTTGCACAATTCGCTGTTATACACACCTCCTACTCCAGTGCCTAGACCACCAACACCAGCACCAGCTCCAAGTCCAGCCCCCGCACCTAGTCCACCCAGTCCAACACCAGTTCCTAGACCACCAACTCCAGCGCCAGTTCCAAGACCACCAGCTCCAAGAGCACCAACTCCAGCACCATAGCCTGAAAGAATAAATGAGGTAATAAAATGTCAAAAGTAAATGTAAATAAGTTGATATGAAACACACAATTTACTGCATCAATTGATGAATTTATCCTACCTGGTTTGGGCGGTTTTCCTCCTGCACCTGCACCTGCTCCTGGGTAGAGGCCTAACGCAAAAAACCCAAAGTATTTACGCCAAAAATTGGGAGGAACCATGTATCAAGGAATACATTTATTCGCCATTGAAATATTCTGTATAAATCAGATTTCAATATATGTACAAATAAGCATCGGTAACTCTCACCTCCAGCTCCTATGCCTCCAGGAACTAATCCACCTCCAATTCCAGCTCCAGGCACCAGTCCACCCCCAACTAACCTGGGGTCAAACGTGACATCACGGTCTAGTCTTGGTTTTCCAAGAAATGTTTGAACATTTTTTTTCCAGTTTGTTTCAGTTGGATTTGAAGTGATATTAGTACATTCCCCAGATCAAGACTGTCAACGCTTGTCGGCAGCTCATTGACATTCCCTGTGACTTGTGTGTCAAAATCTAACTGTTGGAAACTTTTATTTTCATTGTGTAACACTATATAAAATATATGTAATGCTAAATTAGGTCTGGAAGGCATGTTCTTGTACAAGGGTGATTGTAAAAGAGACTGTGAAGACTCTAAAGGGGGCTTTACACACAGCGACATCGCTAGCGATAGCGCTCGTGAAAGCATCCGCCCCCGTCGTTTGTGCATCACGGGCAAATCGCTGCCCGTGGCGCACAATATCGCTAGGAGCCATCACACATACTTACCTTCCTAGCGACGTATGCGTCCAATTGAAGCAGCGGAGGGGCGGAGAGCAACCGCATGGAAGTCAGGCCCACCTCGTTGACGGAGGACGCAGGTACGGTGTTGTTTGTCGTTCCTGGGGTGTCACACGTAGCGATGTGTGCTGCCTCAGGAACGATGAACAACCTGCGTCCTTCATGAGCAACGACATTTGGGAAATGGACGACGTGTCAACAATCAACGATTTGGTGACTATTTTACATCGTTAGCAGTCGCTCGTATGTGCCACATGCAACGACATCGCTAATGTGGCTGGATGTGCATCACGAATTCCGTGACCCCAACGACATCTCGTTAGCGATGTCGTTGTGTGTAACAGGGCCTTTAGGGTGAGTGTCCACGATCAGTGTTTGCAGCGTTTTGGATGTAGCGTGTTTTTGCTGCTTCCAAAACTATGCGTTGTATAGTACAAGCACAATGGACGATTTCTAGAAATCCCGTGCCCACTGTGCTTGTTTTTTCCGCAGCAAACACTGACCTGCAGCGCGGTGCAGCTTTCCAAGCCGCAGCATGTCAACTGTTTGCTGCGGATTCGCATGCGTTCTCCGCAGGGATAACACATGCGAAAGATCGCAGCGCACTGAACCCTGACCCTGTGGAGGAGACTCGCGGCCCCGCAGGTCAGGACCTGCTGCGTCCAAGACGCAGTGAGTCCTGATCATGGGCACATACCCTAAACCTTCTTTTCTGATTGTTGTTTGATGATTCCATGTTTAGAATGTACATTTTTAATTACTATAAATTAATTGTAATAAAACCATTTATCAAGTAAATTCTTTAAAGGAACCTGAAATTATCATATATTTGCATTCATTCAGGGACAAATTCAATTTTCAATAGGTTCATTAAAATGAATCTGTCAGCAGGTTTTTGCTACCTCATCTGAGAGCAGCATGATGTAGGAAAAGAGATCCTGAATCCAACAATGTATCACTTAGATTACTCGGTGCAGCAGGTTCTGACACAATCTGAATTTTTAGGTGTAGTCATATGGCAGAGTTCAGAGAGCTAACCTCGCCCACACCAGGCTCTCAATAGAGATTGTACATTGATAGTGAGGTGTCAATTACAGAAGTGGGAGTGCCAGACTGGCAAGGATAAGGGTCCTGCTGCTTAAAAAAAAATAGCAAATAAACAAAAGATTGGACTGTGACAGCACAGGCATGCCTAAACTTTCTATGTTAAACCTTGCAGCATGCTGGCTTCAGCTTATATAGTAAAACCTGCTGACAGATTCCCTATAAAAGTAAATGAATTGAGGTGAAGAAGGAATAGTGCAATTTTACATGTTATCCTACCAGTGCTGTAGATTAAACAGTTGCACAATTCGCTGTTATACACACCTCCTACTCCAGTGCCTAGACCACCAACACCAGCACCAGTCCCAAGTCCAGCACCCGCACCTAGTCCACCCAGTCCAGCACCAGTTCCTAGACCACCAACTCCAGCGCCAGTTCCAAGACCACCAGCTCCAAGAGCACCAACTCCAGCACCATAACCTGAAAGAAATCATTATGTAATAAAACGTCAAAAGTAAATGTATATAAGTTGATATAAAACAAACAATTTACTGTATCAATTGATGAATTTATCCTACCTGGTTTGGGCGGTTTTCCTCCTGCACCTGCACCTGCTCCTGGGTAGAGGCCTAACGCAAAAAAAACAAACTATTTAAGCCATAAAATGGGAGGGACCATGTATCAAGGAATATATTTATTCGCCATTGAAATATTCTGTATAAATCAGATTTCAGTATATGTACAAATAAGCATCGGTAACTCTCACCTCCAGCTCCTATGCCTCCAGGAACTAATCCACCTCCAATTCCAGCTCCAGGCACCAGTCCACCCCCAGGTGCTACTCCGCCGCCTGGTAATACTCCAGCTCCAGTTCCGTAGCCTAAACACATTGTAAGTAATACATTTAAATACAAATCCATAATTTCCAACCTTCACATTCTTTTAGACACTCTCCAGATGCTAAACTGCTCACCTGGTTTGGGAGGTTTGCCCCCTGCTCCTGGATAAAGCCCTGACGAAGTGATAAAAACATAGAAACAATAACATAGCATAATCTATTTAGCAATTTTCCTTATATTTCAATTTTAATTATTGATTAAAAAAATGGCACCAAAAATATGTAAATTGGGCAGAATTATATTATGCTGTGTTGGTATTGTGATATATTATCATGAGATTACATCTGCGGGTCAATAGCCCTATGAATTATATAAGAGTCAGGCTTGGAGTTGAACAATATAAAATAACCAGTGATGAGCGAGCACTACCATGCTCAGGTGCTCGGGTACTCATAACCAGCAGTTGGATGCTTGGATGGGTGCACCTGCGTATAATGGAAGTCCATAGGGGACTTGAGCATTTTTCCCGAACATTTCCTCAAAAAATGCTCAAGACCCCCATTGACTTCTATTATACTTGTGTACTCAAGTCATGCCCATCTGAGCATTTCACCGAAACATGGTAGTGTTTGCTCAACACTAGTAATAATTTTAGGGACATTCTCTGTATGGACAGAATATTAGAGCTAGAGGTCTGTACTCCTTAGTAGTCAAAGTGGCATGAAAAATGTTGTGCATTTTGGCTACTAGATGCACTAAAAAACTATACAGGAGATATACTTCATTTTTTATTTCACTGAGACAGCGCATACTCATTATTGTCTATGGGGATGTTCGCAAGTCCACATTTTGTGTCTGTGCAAAACAGATGGAAAAATGTCCATTTTTTTTCTGATAGAATAAGAAAAAATGCAGCTTCCGGAGTTGTAGTAAAACTATTGCAAAATTTTATTGAAAGACGTCAAAATTAATGTGATGACAAGGACAAAAATAGGGAGCCCATATACGGCATAAGGCTACGCGTTTCGAACGCTGCCTGCGTTCTTTGACAAATCTTTGACTTTGATAAGTTCCGGCTCCCCCTAGTGGTGACTTCACATTATGGTTATTCATTTTCCCTGACTCCCTGACTAAAGTTGAGAACTGCAGTATTTTTTTAAAATCTGCAAGATGTCAATTCTTTCAGTGTTTTTTGCAGTGTTTTTTTCTGAACGCGGCGATACCACATATGCATATTTTTTATTTATTATTTTTAATGGAGTAAAAGGGGGGATTTGAACTGTAATTTATTTAATTCTTCATATTTTTCAAAACTTTTTTTTAAAAACTTTTCTTTTTTTATAGTTTTCTTAGAGGAGTATAACCTGCGACTGACTGTCTGAACACTTCTGCTATTTACTGCATTGCCATGGCATTTCATCCTATGACAAGCCTATGTGTTCAGCAGACCCCTGGTGTCATAGAGACCCATCAGCGACTCGTGATCAAGTCACAGGCGCTCTGATGGGCTTTTAAAATGACGCGCCTCTATGCCGTCACGTGTTGTATCCTGCCTTCAAAGTTTGACAGCAGGCTTTAACAGGTTAACAAAGGCGGATGGAACTTTGCTTCACCCGCAATTGTTAGAGGCAGGACCTGGTTATAACACACAGCCATTACCTGCCATTTATGGGGCAAGTTCATCCCGTGAGCCCACTGCATACACCCGCTTCCGCTTGTGGTTTACATGTACGGCGGATGTTTTGAAAGGGATAAGATGATAATTTAGAGGACAGATAATATCCTTGAGCTTTGATTTATAACTAATAAAAAAAAAGTATAATAGTCTCTACTTTGTTGTGAACAGATACTAACAACGCAATTTGATGGTTTTTATCTTTTTGTCTATGAACTGTAGGAATCTTCCATACCTGCCCCTGGCAATCCTCCTGCACCAACACCAACTGCAAATTAAGAAGGAAAATAATAATGATTTGTGTGCCACCAAGGGCAGAGCAGATCTTTGGGAAAGGAGATTTACTGGAGCTGTGCTGCTGGCAATACAAAATGGCAGTGCATTTCAAGGGGAGCTCCAGTCATCTCTTTTGTGACAAGCCAGCGCGATGACGTCATCAGCTTGGGATGGCGCAATGTCATCATGGTGCTAGCAAGTATGTGCTGGCTTATAATGTATATAGGAAGCTATGTGCTGGCTCACATTGTATGAAAGGAGCTATGTGGAGCCTAAGGGGTACTTTGCACACTACATCGCAGCTGCGATGTCGGTGGGTCAAATCGAAAGTGACGCACTTCCGGCGTCGCTGTCGATATCGTAGTGTGTAAAGTGTTTTTGATACGATTAACGAGCGCAAAAGCGTCGAAATCGTATCATCAGTGTAGTGTTTGACATTTTCATAATTGCGTGGCAGCGACAGTACGATATTGTTACTCGTTCCTGCGTCAGCACACATCGCTATATGAGAAGCCGCAGGAGCGAGGAACATCAGCTTACCTGCGTCACCGCGGCTCACGTCAGCTATGCGGAAGGACGGAGGTGGGCGGGATGGTTACGTCCCACTCATCTCCGCCCCTCCGCTTCTATTGGCCGCCTGCCGTGTGACGTCGCTGTGACGCCGCACGACCCGCCCCCTTAGGAAGGAGGCAGGTCGCCGGCCAGAGCGACGTCGCAGGGCAGGTGAGTGCATATGAAGCTGCTGTAGGATAATGTTCGCTACGGCAGTGATCACAAGATATCGCTGCTGCGACGGGGGCGGGTACTATCGCGCTTGGCATCGCAAGCATTGGCTTGCGATGTCGTAGTGTGCAAAGTACCCCTAATACTGTATATAGGGGGATTATGTGGTGGCTCATACAGTATATATTGGGCTATGTTGGGGCTCATCCTGTATATAAGAGCTAAATGAGGGCTCATATTGTATATAGGTGGCTGTGTGAGGGCTCATATTGTATATGGTGGACTGTGTGGGGCTTCATACGGTATATAGGAAGCTATTTGGGAGCTTATACTGTATGTAGGGAGCTATTTGAGGCCTCATATTGTAAAAAGGGGGGGCTATGTTGGTACTCATTGTCTATATAGGGAATCTGTTGGGGCTATATATAGGGGGTTGTGTGGGGCCTCATACTGTATATAGGGAAGGTGCCAGCATACTTACCATATTTTTTGGATTATAAGATGCAACCCAAATTTAGAGGAAAGTAAAGTAAAGGAGGGGTGGGAGGAAAGGGCTCCGTGTTTTAATCCTAGAGTCCATTTTATGATCTGGATATAGCTCACCAGGGGGGAAGGTGCGGCAAGGGTTGAAGCTGAAAGACGGCGTTTGCACAAGGGCCCGGGGCTGGGATGAGGCAATGTGGGCGCCATTGACCCCTGGGCAATGAATGCGATGGGCTTCAGGAAAATGGCTGCGGAGGCAGTGCACACGCAGACAGAATCCCCAATACAATGGACTTCAGGAAAATGGCTGCTGAGATCTCGGCACTCTGAAATCTCAAGTTGCGTGTGCTGCCTTCACAGCCATTTTTCTGAAGCTCATTTCGTGCACTGCCTGGAGATCAATAGTGACCGCATTGCACCCCCGCGACACCCTCCTCCTGGGCTCGCAGCATTGCCCCATTTGTGCCATCGCCTCTATCCTTCGGCTGCGACCCTGCCTCCTATCACTCTGCTCCACCACCGCTACGCCCCCGGTGAACTATATCTGGATTAAAGGCGTACCCCCATTTCCCCCCAATTTTAGGGAAAAAACTGCATCTTATAATCTGAAAAATACAGAAATTCTGCTCAATGTTAAGTGATACAATTAATATTAATATAAAATAATAATTATAATTAATGCTATTAATATTGTGCAGAATTCATTTCAGCCTACTGGATCAGCCTCCACATCAGTCATGGTCTCAAGGTCTCTCATGTGGTCCCTTGGGAGAATTAATTGCCCACCCCTGCTCTATTATGAATAGTGCTTTATTATGTAAAGCTCTGTATAGAAGGGAGAAAAATGTGCTACGTGGTCTCTCATTTTGCATCTACAGACGTGCATCAGAACACCTGTGTGATAACCACGTGACCTATTCACATGATCTACCAAAGAGGATCATGTGATACATGTGATATATCGGGGGCTGGGGGGGGCCACACCTTCTACACTACACCGCTAGTGTTTGTGATTTGTACATTGCGTGATAATATTACCTCCTGCCGGATAGCCACCAGCTCCAACACCAGCTAGAGAATATACAATAAAGGAAGAATGAGTTTTAATTCCAAGGTAACAACATATTAAAGATTATTTCTAGCATGTCATAGGATTTGTATCATCCACAGCGCTTGTGCATAGAAGTATATCACAGGGTGACATAAGGAACATGGAAAAGAAAAGGAACATGTTCTGCATCATGGTAAATCTTCCCACATCACCCATGGTTCACCTTTGCCATTGTATAGATATAGATCTTTATAAACACAATGTGTAGATCCTTGTCGCTATAATCCATATAGAATAGTAGTATATGTTTTTATATATATATATATATATATATATATATATATATATATATATATTTGGAATGTGTGCCTGTATATAGGGGCTATGTGAGGGCATATCCTGTATGTAGGGGATATGTGGGATCTCATGCTATATATGCTATATATAGGGCTATGTGGGGCTCATACTATATATAGCGGGGCTCTCTGATTGATCATACTGTATATAGTAGCATGGCTAAGTGATTGCTCATACTGTATATAGGGTCTATGTGGTGGCTCATACTGTATCTAGGAAGTTATGAGGGAGCTTAGGCTGTATATATGAGGGTATGTGAGGGCTCATAGTGTATAGAGGGGCTATGTGAGGGCCATACTGTATACAGTGAGCTATGTGAGGACTCATAATGTATATAGGTTATGTGGGACCTCATACTCTATAAATGAAGGCTATGATGGGGCTCATCCTGTATATAGGAGACTATGTGAAGGCTCATATTGTATATAGGTGCTATGTGAGGGTCATACTGTATATGGAGGGCTATGTGAGGGCTCATACTGTATATAGGGGCTGTGTATAGGTTCATATTGTATATAGGGGCTATGTGTGGGCCATACTATTTATAGGGGGCTATGTGAGGGCTCTTGCTGTACATAGGGGATAGGTTGGGGCTCATGCTGTAAATAGGGGCTGCATGCGGGCTCATACTGTATATAAGTGCTGTGTGTGGGCTCATACTGTATATAATGGGATTGTCAGCATACCTAATTCTGCTCAATATTAAGTGACACAAATAATGTTAATATAAAGTAATAAATAAAATTAATTAATAAATTAATATTATTATTGAGCAACATTAATTTCAGCCTATTGGTTCGGCCCTCCACAACAGTGACGGTCTCTCATATGGCCCCTCAGGAAAATTAATTGGCCACCCCTGCTCTATTATGAATCGTGATTTATTATGTAAAGCTCTGTATAGAAGGGAGAAAAATGTGCTACGTGGTCTCTCATTTTGCATCTTCAGACGTGCAGCAGAGCACCTGTATGATAAGTATGTGACCTATTCACGTGATCTACCAAAGAGGATCATGTGATACATGTGATATATCGGGGGCTGGGGGGGGCCACACCTTCTACACTACACCGCTAGTGTTTGTGATGTATACATTGCGTGATAATATTACCTCCTGCCGGATAGCCACCAGCTCCAACACCAGCTAGAGAAAATACAATAAAGAAAGAATGAGTTTTAATTCCAAGGTAACAACATGTCAAATATTATTTCTAGCATGTCATAGGAATTGTATCATCCACAGCGCTTGTGCATAGAAGTATATCACAGGGGAAATTAAGGAACATGGAAAAGAAAAGGAACATGTTCTGCATCATGTTAAATCTCCACATATCACCCATGGTTCAGTTTTGCCATTGTATAGATATAGATCTTTATAAACACAATGTGTAGCTCCTCGTAGCCACAATCCATATAGAATAGTAGTACATGTTTATATATATATATATATATATATATATGAGATATGTGGGATCTCATGCTATATACGCTATATATAGGGGCTATGTGGAGCTCATTCTATATATACCGGGGCTCTCTGATTGATCATACTGTATATAGGGTCTATTTGGGGTGCTCATACTGTATCTAGGAAGTTATGAGGGAGCTTAAGCTGTATATACGAGGCTATGTGAGGGATCATACTGTATATAGGGGCTATTTGTGGGCCATACTGTATAAAGTAAGCTATGTGAGGACTCATAATGTGTATAGGCTATGTGGGACCTCATACTCTATAAAGGAAGGCTATGTTGGGGCTCATCCTGTATATAGGATACTATGTGAAAGCTCATACTGTATATAGGGGCTATGTGAGGGCCATACTGTATATAGAGGGCTATGTGAGGGCTCATATTGTATAAAGGGGCTCTGTATAGGCTCACATTGTATATAGGGGCTATGTGTGGGCCATACTGTATATAGGGGACTATATGAGGGATCTTTCTGTATATAGGGGATAGGTTGGGGCTCATGCTGTAAATAGGGACTGCATGCAGACTCATACTGTATATAGGTGCTGTGTGTGGGCTCATACTGTATATAGTGGGATTGTTAGCATACTTAATTCTGCTCAATATTAAGTGACACAAAAAATATTAACATAAAATAATAAATACAATTAATTCATAATAAATTAATATTATTATTGAGCATAATTAATTTCAGCCTATTGGTTCGGCCCTCCACAACAGTGACGGTCTCTCATATGGCCCCTCGGGAAAATTAATTGGCCACCCCTGCTCTATTATGAATAGTGCTTTATTATGTAAAGCTCTGTATAGAAGGGAGAAAAATGTGCTACGTGGTCTCTCTCATTTTGCATCTACAGACGTGCATCAGAGCACCTGTATGATAACCACGTGACTTATTCACATGATTTACCAAAGAGGATCATGTGATACATGTGATATATATCGAGGGCAGGGGGGGGCCACACCTTCTACACTACACCGCTAGTGTTTGTAATGTATACATTGCGTGATAATATTACCTCCTGCCGGGTAGCCACCAGCTAGAGAAAATACAATAAAGAAAGAATGAGTTTTAATTCCAAGGTAACATGTCAAATGCAATTTCTATGACATTCTAGAAATAATATCATCCACAGCGCTTGTGCATAGAAGTATATCACAGGGGAAAATAAGGAACAAGGAAAAGTGGTTCATTTTTGCCATTGTATAGATATAGATCTTTATACACACAATGTGTAGATCCTTGTAGCTACAATCCCACAATCCATATAGAATAGTAGTACATATATATATATATATATATATATATATATATATATATATATATATATATATACACACACACACATATATATATATGTATATATATATACATATATATATAGGAGATATGTGGGATCTCATGCTATATATGCTATATATAGGGGCTATGTGGGGCTCATACTATATATAGCGGGGCTATCTGATTGATCATACTGTATATAGCATGGCTAAGTGATTGCTCATACTGTATATAGGGTCTATATGGGGGCTCATACTGTATCTAGGAAGTTATGAGGGAGCTTATGCTGTATATACAAGGCTATGTGAGGGCTCATACTGTATATAGGGGCTATGTGCGTGCCATACTGTATATAGGGGGCTATGTGAGGGCTCTTGCTGTATATAGGGGCTAAGTTGGGGCTCATGCTGTAAATAGGGGCTGCATGCGGGCTCATACTGTATATAGGTGCTGTGTGTGGGCTCATACTGTATATAGTGGGATTGTCAGCATACTTAACTCTGCTCAATATTAAGTGACACAAAAAATATTAATATAAAATAATAATTAAAATTAATTAATAATAAATTAATATTATTATTGAACAAAATTAATTTCCGCCTATTGGTTCGGTCGTCGGAAAAATTAATTGCCCACCCCTGTTCTATTATGAATAGTGCTTTATTATGTATAGCTATGTACAGAAAGGAGGAAAATGTGCTACGTTGTCTCTCTCATTTTGTATCTACAGATGTGCAGCAGAGCACCTGTGTGATAATCACGTGCCCTATTCACATGATCTACCAAAGAGGATCATGTGATACATGTGATACAGTCATATGAAAAAGTTTGGGCACCCTTATTAATGTTAACCTTTTTTCTTTATAACAATTTGGGTTTTTGCAACAGCTATTTCAGTTTCATATATCTAATAACTGATGGACTCTGGATTTCTGGATTGAAATGAGGTTTATTGTACTAACAGAAAAATGTGCAATCCGCATTTAAACAAAATTTGACCGGTGCAAAAGTATGGGCACCTCAACATAAAAGTGACATTAATATTTTGTAGATCCTCCTTTTGCAAACAACTAACAGCCTCTAGTCGCTTAATGTAGCTTTTAATGAGTTCCTGGATCCTGGATGAAGGCATATTTGACCATTCCTATTTACAAAACAATTCCAGTTCAGTTAAGTTTGATGGTCGCCAAGCATGGACAGCCCGCTTCAAATCATCCCACAGATGTTCAATGATATTCAGGTCTGGGGACTGGGATGGCCATTCCAGAATATTGTAATTGTTCCTCTGCAGGAATGCCTGAGTAGAGTTGGAGCGGTGTTTTGGATCATTGTCTTGCTGAAATATCCATCCCCTGCGTAACTTCAACTTCGTCACTGATTCTTGCACATTATTGGCAAGAATCTGCTGATACTGAGTTGAATCCATGAGACCCTCAACTTTAACAAGATTCCCAGTGCTGGCATTGGCCACACAACCCCAAAGCATGATGGAACCTCCACCAAATTTTACTGTGGGTAGCAAGTGCTTTTCTTGGAATGCCGTGTTTTTTTGCCTCCATGCATAATGCCTTTTTGTATGACCAAACAACTCAATCTTTGTTTCATCAGTCCACAGGACCTTCTTCCAAAATGTAACTGGCTTGTCCAAATGTGCTTTTGCATACCTCAGGTGACTCTGTTTGTGGCGTGCTTGCATAAATGGCTTCTTTCGCATCACTCTCCCATACAGCTTCTCCTTGTGCAAAGTGCGCTGTATTGTTGACCGATGCACATTGACACCATCTGCAGCAAGATGATGCTGCAGGTCTTTGGAGGTGGTCTGTGGATTGCCCTTGACTGTTCTCACCATTCTTCTTCTCTGCCTTTCTGATATTTTTCTTGGCCTGCCACTTCTGGGCTTAACAAGAACTGTACCTGTGTTTTTCCATTTCCTTACTATCTTCCTCACAGTGGAAACTGACAGTTTAAATCTCTGAGACAACTTTTTGTATCTTTCCCCTGAACAACTATGTTGAATAATCTTTGCTTTCAGATAATTTGAGAGTTGTTTTGAGGAGCCCATGATGCCACTCTTCATAGGAGATTCAAATAGGATAACAACTTGCAAGTGGCCACCTTAAATAACTTTTCTCATGATTGGATACACCTGCCTATGAAGTTCAAAGCTCAATGAGGTTACAAAACCAATTTAGTGCTTTAGTAAGTCAGTAAAAAGTAGTTAGGAGTGTTCAAATTAAGAAATTGATAAGGGTGCCCATACTTTTGCACCGGTCAAATTTTGTTTAAATGCTGATTGCACATTTTCTGTTAGTACAATAAATTTCATTTCGATCCAGAAATATTACTCAGTCCATCAGTTATTAGATATATGAAACTGAAATAGCTGTTGCAAAAACCCAAATTGTTATAAAGAAAAAAGGTTAACATTAATAGGGGTGCCCAAACTTTTTCATATGACTGTATATCGGGAGCAGGGGGTCCCACACCTTGTACATTACCCGGGGCCCTGGCTTCTCTTAATCCGGCCATGAATGCAAGTCATAGTTAAATTAATTTAGAAAAAGAGCAATGGTAAAAGTTCTACATAAGAAGGCTGAATTACTACCTCCTGGTACACCGCCGGCTCCAAGTCCTACTGCATAGAAAATGAGATGGAAAAAAGAGATATATTATTACTGATCACTATTTTTAGTGGTACTGCTTGTGACTTGTACATTACGTGATGAAATTACCTCCTGCTGGGTAACCCCCAGCTCCAACACCAGCTAGAGAAAATACAAAGAAGACATAATGAGTTTTAATCCCAATATATCAACAGGTTAAATATTATTTCTACAGTGTTATAGAAATTGTATCATCCACAGCGCCTGCGCATAGGAGAAAATAAGAAACATGGAAAAGATCTCCCCACATTCTCCATGGTTTACTTTTGCCGTAGAACCATTGTATGGATACAGATCTTTATGTATACAATCTGTAGATCCTCACAGCCACAATCCATGTAGATTCGAGGAGCTGCCATCAATGATATAATATAGTGATGATCAAGCACTAAAATACTTGAGTGCTAGTTACTCGAATTTAGCAGGTCGGACACTCCAACGGCCTCACTTTGAGTAACGAGTATAAACTGTCCTCCTCATCTTGCTGTTCACATTTTGACATCATGAGACCAAGATGACACCTAACAACTGATTAATAGTATCTTGCCATTGCAAGCCTTCAAAGAAGATGTTCTCAGACGAAAGTTGTTACTGAGCTTATAATGTCACAGTGTCATCATCAGGTTGCAAATGAGATACAGAGAGACTGTAAAAGTCACAGAAAGACATAGAAGTAACCACATCCCACACTAATGACCGCTTAATTGTGAACAATGCCCGTTCATTACTGAATGATGAATGCCACCAACTCCAGACACATTTAAAGGACGTGAGAGGTTCCCAAGTGTCTCATCAGACCACTCAAAACTGTTTACATCAGTGTGGTCTTCGTGCTAGAAAACCTGCAAGGATACCTGACCACACCACCAGTTACAGGTGTCATACCATCATGCTAAATGAGGAACCAATGGACATCAGTGCTGTTCACTGATGAAAGTCAACTCATGCTGAGGAGAATGAATGGCCACAAACGATGTTGGAGACATCAAGGACAGCGCTATGCATCAGCCAATACTGTTACCATACCATGATATGGTGGAGGAGAAAGTGGGTGCAGGAACTAGTTTAGGAAGTGGGGAAACCCTAATGAAACTAGGACCCACAATCCTAGGCACCGGTAGCATGTGAGCCATTCCCGAGTCCAACTCAGTTCCGGCCTCCACAAGGGTCATCCAGTGTCCCTTCTGTGAAATGTTGCATCCCTGGCCACAAGCATTTGTCCATGTGCTGGTAGTAAAGTGGACCTTCCCAGTAACTAAATTGGTCAGGGTATGGATGATGTTAAGGGACAAGTGCTTGTGTAAGGAGGTGATGGCACACCGGAGAAACAGTGGCGGCTAGGGACTAAATGCTGAGGGATGGCTATCGCCATGAGGTTGCAGAAAGTCTTAGTGTCCACAAGCCTAAATGGCAACATTTCCAGGCAAGCTGTCAATTTGGGTCAAATTTAAACAAGGGATTGCTATACCGTATCAAAAAGACATATAGAAAATGGCCTCGGAATAATTTTTTTGTCAATTTTTAAAAAAGTGGGACTCCTACACTGTAAAAGCCTATGCACTAGGTGCAAGGCTTAGCAAAAATGTAAAGGGAATCTGTCACCAGGTTTCTGTTACTTCTTCTTGGAGCAACATAATGTAGGCAAAGAGATTCTGAAACTAACCATGTTTATCTTAGATCACTGTGTGCAGTCATTCTGACTTTATCTCAGAATTGAGTGTAGCAGAGCTGGGAGCTATTCCCGCCCACACCTGGCTTTCAATAGAGAATGTGCATTAACTGTGAGGTGTCAATCACAGCAAGGGAAACGCCGGTCTGCTCTGCATGTGCAGAGGAGTCACACCAATGTTAATCTCAGAGCAATATACCCTTTAGTATGAGCAAACAATAGCTCACAAACAGATAAGAGAAACTCATATGTTTTTAATTTTTTAACCCTTGCAGCATGCTGTTCTCAGCTTACATTGCAAAATTCCGGGGACAGATACTCTTTAAAGGAGGGATTCAAATACACCCTGGAAGACAAGTAGAGGAGGGCCTCAGAATAAATGTTTAGACAATTTTAAAAAGAGTGGGACTTCTACAGTGGTAAAACCTGTGCACTAAGTGCAAAACCTAGGCAATATTTAAAGAAAGGATTGCATTACACTCTGGAAGGCATGTAGAAAAAGGCCTCAGAATTTTTTTTTCCCATTATTAAGAGTGGGACTCTTACCCTAGTAAATACTATGCTCCAATATCTGTATACTTTCTAACTTCCATCCCGGCCCTGGAGATGTGGTATGATCAGACCATGTCCCTGTACAGTCAGAAATATCCAACACAGCAGATAGCAGGGCAAGACTAAATCCCATTAAAAAATCAGTGGCAAGACTTGAAAATTGCTGCTCACAGACAATCTCTAATCTCACTGAGCTGGAGCTATTTGAAAAGAAGAATGGGCAAAAATGTCAGCCATTAGATGTGGAAAGCAGAGACTTATGTAGAGACATACCCCAAAAGACTTGCAGCAGTAATTGCAGTGAAAGGTGGTCCTTCAAAGTATTTTAAAGCCACTCTATATGCAGGTATCATAGTATCATAGTTATCATAGTTTTTAAGGTTGAAGGGAGACTCTAAGTCCATCTAGTTCAACCCGTAGCCTAACATGTTGATCCAGAGGAAGGCAAAAAAAACCCCAATGTGGCAAACAAGTTCCAATGGGGAAAAAATTTCCTTCCTGACTCCACATCCGGCAATCAGACTAGTTCCCTGGATCAACACCCTGTCATAAAATCTAATATACATAACTGGTAATATTAAATTTTTCAAGAAAGGCATCCAGGCTCTGCTTAAATGTTAGTAGTGAATCACTCATTACAACATCATGCGGCAGAGAGTTCCATAGTCTCACTGCTCGTACAGTAAAGAATCCTCGTCTGTGGTTATGATTAAACCTTCTTTCCTCAAGACGTAGCGGATGCCCCCGTGTTCCAGTCACAGGCCTAGGTGTAAAAAGATCTTTGGAAAGGTCTCTGTACTGTCCCCTCATATATTTATACATTGTGATTAGATCCCCCCTAAGCCTTCGTTTTTCCAAACTAAATAACCCCAAGTTTAATAACCTGTCTTGGTATTGCAGCCCACCCATTCCTCTAATAATCTTGGTCGCTCTTCTCTGCACCCTCTCCAGTTCAGCTATGTCCTTCTTATATATCGGTGACCAGAATTGTACACAGTATTCTAAGTGCGGTCGCACTAGTGACTTGTACAGAGGTAGAACTATATTTTTTTCATGAACACTTATACCTCTTTTAATACATCCCATTATTTTATTAGCCCTGGCAGCAGCTGCCTGACACTGTCCACTAAAGTGAAGTTTACCATCCACCCATACACCCAAGTCTTTTTCTGTGTCTGTTTTACCCAGTGTTCTACAATTAAGTACATAATCATAAATGTTATTTCCTCTACCCAAGTGCATGACCTTACATTTATCTACATTAAACTTCAATTGCCACTTCTCAGCCCAATCCTCCAATTTACATAAATCTCCCTGTAATATAAAATTATCCTCCTCTGTATTGATTACCCTGCAGAGTTTAGTATCATCTGCAAATATTGAAATTCTACTCCGCATGCCCCCAACAAGGTCATTTATAAATATGTTGAAAAGAAGCGGGCCCAATACTGACCCCTGTGGTACCCCACTATGAACTGAGACCCAGTCCGAGTACGTACCATTAATAACCACCCTTTGTGTAAATAGTGAAATAATTACAAGTTTATACCAATGACTTTTAGGCCATTGTCCCACACAGTGTAAATACTGTATATGTTCTGCGTCATTTATTTCTGCAGAAAATCTACTGACTTTAACTATCCAAACAAATTGCATGTGATTTCATGAAAATTCCTGTCGACTATGTGTTTATAAACGCTCTTGAACTGTGCGTTTAGGGTGCATTTTTTCTGTATATGCTTTTATTGGAAGCCTGAAAACTATTCAAGTAAAAATACACAATTGTGATTTTAAATGCAGAATAAGAGCTTTTTTGTGCTAAAAAAATGCTGCTTCAAAACTACCAAAATGCATCACATATAATAAAACACAAAAAAAACAGTAAAATCATAATGATTACGAAAGATTGTTATTGTGTAATATGGAGTGGCTAACTGCTGAAAATACGAGGATAAAAAAAACAGCAAAAAAATGACAGCATTTATGCTATACATGAATACACCTATCATCATTTCATCCATAAACAAGAAAAACTTGAAAACAATTTAAATACCCACCTCCAGCACCAAGACTTCCAACTCCATAACCGCCTATAGTTTAAAAAGACATATAAAATAAAGTTAGCTAAAATATATTAATAATAAAATTAATATTTTATTTGTGCAACAATGTCCTATTGAGAAATAAATACTGACCTCCAGTCTTTGGCGGCTTAGCACCTAAACCACCTGCTAAAGTGGGAAACAGATTTTAGGATAATGCAAAAATAATTAAATTTTTCTTACAGGAAAATACAAAATAATAATAATAATAATAATAATAATAATAATAATAAAAATATATATATATATATATATAGGTGTATGTATATATATATATATATATATATATATATATATATATGTATATATATATAAAAATAAATATTTATATATCTATATATCTATATATATACCTATATCTATATATCTCTCTCTCTCTCTGTATATATATATATACACATAAATATACACTAGATATATATATATATAAAGAAAAAATATCTATATATATATATATATATATATATATATATATACACACATATATACATATTCCAATTAAATGGATCCAGCAATAAAATCCAAAGTCCAGGTGGCAGTATTTTCTTTGTACTTTATTAATTATCATTAAAGATATTCCAGAGATCCTGCCATATTAAAGTACAGGACACATGCAGAAGCGGACAACACGTTTCGGTGGTACTAGCCGCCTTCCTCGCGGTCTAAGCCAAAACTTTTTACCATGAAAAAATAAAAAATAATAGTCCTTGGTGGTTGATATTTTTAATTTTTGATTTTTATGTTTACTATGCAGTACAGATAATAAAGTAAAATTATAAAAATATCAACCACTGACAACTTCCAATTTTTATTTTCTTCAGTTTATTTGTATAATTTTCATAAAACCAGTTTTCCATAGCAGAGACATTCATTTTCATTTTTGAAAAAGTTGGAAAAATAAAAGCTGTTGGCCGTCATTGGTTAGGATGTAGAGCCATTGTGAGCATAGTGAAAAATAGATGATAACTTTATCCAATGACATCTTCTTTAGAAATGCATTAATAAATTTAAATTATGAAATATATCAATTCAATACTCTAAATACTAACCTCCTGCGGGAAATCCACCAGCACCAACCCCACCAACTGTGCAAGAAGAGGAGATATTGTTAATCAGGTCACCAAAAGCTTCAAAAAGTAGCAAGAGTTATATAAAAATTAAGCAATATGAATATTAGGTTTTGTGCTTTATTATATATTTGTGTCCAATACAGTTGTTGAGTTACTGCTCTGGCACTGAAGAGTGAAGACAGATAAACATAGAATACACAAACCTCCATATGGTAGTCCACCAGGTCCACCTCCAACTACATGTCAGATAAAGAAAGATTTTAGCATATTAGGAAGAAGTCGGGGACATTATTTCCCCTTTAAGATAACGGTTGTGGAATAGTTTACATCAATACAAAATTTAGGTTCAGAGGTTATACCATAAGAAGCATTAAAATGCTATTCCCATCTCCAATACCCTATCCCAATATGTAGTAGGCGTACTAATAATAATAATATTAGTACATACCTCCAATTAGAAATATATATTTCTCCTGATTAGCCATGTCTCTTACCTCATGAGCAGGGCATTGCAGTTTAAGTATCTATAGTTACAGCCACTCATATAGTGAGAGTTAGTTAGTTGCTCTGCTAATAACCATGGATACCTAAGGTGCAATGCTCTGCACATGAGGTAAGAGATATGACTACATCAGTAGAGCTATATTACATTTCTAATTGGAGGTATTTGGTAAAATTATTATTACACCTACTACATATTTGGATAGGAGCTTGGAGATGGGAATACCCCTTTAAGGTACGGTATATACCAGGATTTGTTAGATATATATGTCTGCTCTGTGAGAGACCAACTGTTGGAATTCCTACTAACACCTGGAGTAAAAGGGACCATAGACTCAATACATAGCACTGATATTTTTCTACAAAAGTGCTATTTCCATTCCAGTACTATGTCGGGCCGGTCTCTTCATTATAGGCATTGGTGGAGTTCCAGTGATCGTTCTCCACTCATCAGATAGTGATGAAATATGTATTACATAAGTCATTAATGCAAATTGTGGAAAAACCTCTTAATATTTGGTTGAACCTGTTGGACCTTTTTAGTCATAGTTATGAGTGTGAACAGCTTTATGTCAAGACAGACTGGAAGTTATTACTAAGGATGATCGAATACCTCAAATATTCGGCTATGCCCATATTCGACGAATAGGTTGCCGCTATTCGACTATTTGCGAATA
This sequence comes from Anomaloglossus baeobatrachus, assembly GCF_048569485.1. NCBI lineage: Eukaryota > Metazoa > Chordata > Amphibia > Anura > Aromobatidae > Anomaloglossus > Anomaloglossus baeobatrachus. The sequence continues at coordinate 136,946,357 of NC_134354.1, forward strand.
TTCGATTCGCAATGGAAGTCTATGGGAAATCCCAGATAGTTGCCGAATAGCAACTATTCAGGCTTCCCATAGACTTGCATTGCGCATTGAATATTCGCGTAGCGGCGACCTATTCGTCGAATATTCCCGAAGCCGAATATGCTGAATATTTGTAATATTCGATCATCCCTAGTTATTATTACCAACTACTAGTGAGAGATTTTTTTTCTTAGCTTAACCATATTGTTTTAATTTGAGATGATCCAATCTTTTAAAATTCCATCTCACCATCTTCAACAAGATATTCCCAAAAAATGTCATTTGATATAAATTTAGAAATTATAATCTCAATACAGCAAAGCCTCTAAAGATCTGTCAAAAGGTCAAAGAGGATCAGTTTTTGCTTTTATTTTTGGCTGTTTATTTATTATTTATTTATTTTTTTAAATCCGCTACATGGTTCCTGATATATGGGACGTTTTATTTGGTGTTAACTTTTATGGTGTTTGATTGTCCTTAGGATACTCTGCATAATTATTCTGTGACCATGCCCCCTTGGCAGAGACTATGAAAATTAGCACCAAATAAAAAGACCTTTATTATTATTATTATTATTATTATTAATAATAATTATTATAGCACCATTTATTCCATGGCGCTTTACATGTGAAAAGAGTACACATAATAGGGACATGTACAATAATCATAAACAATACAAGGCACAGACTGGTACAGGAGGATAGAGGATCTCTGGTACCATGCAGAACATTATAAAAAAAAAATCGAACAAACAAAAAAAAATACTCAGGAAAACAGAAGGAATAAAATAAGACTGGCCAGTTTTCCCCTGATGGCAGGCCCTAGGTGGTGAAAATGGAAGATGCTGTTTATCAGAAAGGATGAGATAAGAAAAGCAATGCAGGTTCAACTCCGGAAAGCCATCATCCGCAACCGCCCTCTGCATACAGGTTGTGTGTATGGGTCAAATATTTAGTTAAATAGTTACATAGTTACTTAGGTTGAAAAAAGACCTAGGTCCATCTAGTTCAACCTTCCTCCACCAGTTCTACATTTGGTCACTAAGTCATTTATAACCAACAATGTTGTGTGTACTGAGGAAATCATCCAGCCCTTTTTTAAAACCCGTTATAGTATCTGCCATTACTACCTCTTGTGGTAGGGCATTCCACAGTCTGACTGCTCTAACTGTAAAGAACCCTTTCCTATTTAGCTGTCGGAATCGCTTTTCTTCCACTCGCAGTGAGTGCCCCCTGGTCCTTAGTATTGTCTTTAGAAGAAATAAGTCATGTGAGGTCTAGCCACTATTAGAACAAAGAAGTGTGCAAAATAGGTAAAAAAAAAAATACAACATGCACACTTTGTGAGGTAGACAGTTGATTTAAATTTCTGGAATGTTCAGATTTTTCTTTTGTCTTTTGTTTTTTTTACTAACAAAATAGAAAATGAAAAGCAAAAATATATTGCTTATGTCTTGTCCTTCTCACAAGCCAGGAAGCAAACTATTCATGAAACACAAGCCTTGGTTTTAGTATTTTTTTCAGTAGCAGAATTATAACAGAGGGGTATTATACTGTTCTCCTTCTTTGCAGTGTGTGAAAAATAAAGAAACCTGTCTGGTAACAAATTGTTATTAACCTACAGATATGGATTTAATTTGCAGGTTAATAGCATTCTGAATCTGCCCAGTATCAACACGGAGAGCTCTGCTGCCCAGAGGAAATTAACTGTATTCTTCCCGACAGCCTTAAGTGGGCTTTACACGCTACGATATCGTTAATGAATTATCGTCGGGTTCACGTTGTTTGTGACGCACATCCGGCGTCATTAACGATATCGCAGTGTGTGACAGTTATGTGCGACCTAAAACGATCGCAAAAGTGGCAAAAATCGTTTGCCGCGGAGAGGTCGTCCTGAAACAAAAAATCGTTTTCTTCTAATTAGCGATGTTGTTCCTCGTTCCTGCGGCAGCACACATCGCTGTGTGTGACACCGCAGGAGCGACAAACATCTCCTTACCTGCCTCCACCGACTATGCGTAAGGAAGGAGGTGGGTGGGATGTTTACGTCCCGCTCATCTCTGCCCCTCCGCTTCTATTGGCCACCTGCCGTGTGACGTCGCTGTGATGCCGCACGGCCCGCCCCCTAGAAAGGAGGCGGATCACCGGCTAGAGCGACGTCGCAGGACAGGTAAGTGCGTGTGACAGGGCTAAGCGAGGTTGTGCGCGACGGGCAGCGATTTGCCCGTGTCGCACAACCGACGGGGGCGGGTACGATCACTTGCGATCTCGCTAGCGAGATCACAGTGTGTAAAGCCCGCTTTAGGCTTTCAGTCTGTGCATTAGAGCCAACTGTCAGTCCGGAATATTGTGCTTTCCAGGTAAAATATTAATTACATCTTATGTAATATGTCCTATAAATCTTGGTTACCTGAAGCAGAACATATGCAGGATTAAAAATAATAGCCAAGCAACTGATATTGCTTACCTCCTCCAGGAACACCACCGACTCCCACTAGAGAAAAAAATAGTAGGGAATTAATATGCAATTAATTAAAAATAGACTGATCAAAGTTATTTAAATTGTACTATAAGAAATGCAGCCTATCTATAACTAAGAAAAATGTAGAGTGGCATCTAAAAGTTGGGGCACCCCTGGTCAATATTATTTTTATTGTGAACAGTTAAACAAGTTAAAGATGAAATAATCTCTAAAAGGCAGAAAGTTAAAGATGACACATTTCCTTTGTGGTTTAGGCAAATGAAAAAACATTTTAATCTTTTATATTTTAAAATTAACAAAAAAGTAAAATGGGCTGATGCTAAAGTTTGGGCACCCTGCATGACTAGTATCTAGTAGCACCCCCTTGGCAAATATCACAGCTTGAAAATGCTTTTTGTATACAGCCAAGAGTTTTTCAATTCATATTTGAGGGATTTTCACCAATTCTCTTTGGAAAAGTCTTCCAGTTTTTTTGAGATTCCTAGGTCATCTTGCATGCACTGCCCTTTTGAGGTCTAGCCACAGATTTTCAATGGTGTACAGATCAATGGACTGTGCGGGTCATTGTAAAACCTTCATCTTGCCCCTTTTGATGTAGTCTATTGTGGATTTTACCATGTGTTAAGGATCATTAGACATTTGCAGAAGCCATCCTCTTATCAAATTTAGCTTTTTTACAGATGGTGTTATGTTTTCATCAAGAATTTGTTGAAATTTAATTGAATCCTTTCTTCTCGCTACCAGTGAAATGTTCCTCATGCCATTGGCTACAACACAACCCCAAAGTATGATTGATCCACCCCCATGCTTAATGGTTCATGAATTGTTCTTTTTCTGAAATTCTGTATCCTTTATTCTCCACACATATCTTTGTTCATTGTGGCTAAAATGTTCTATTTTAACCTCATCAGTCAACTGGACTTGTTTCCAAAATGCATCAGCCTTGTTTAGATGTTCTTTTGCATACTTCTGAAGCTGAATTTTATGGTGAGGATGCAGGAGAGGTTCTATTCTGATGACTCTGCTATGAAGGCCATATTTTTGCAGGTGTCTCTCAACAGTAAAACAATGTATCACAACTCCAGAGAGTGCTATATCTGCCTGAAGGTCTTTTGCAGTCAAATGGGGGTTCTCATTTGCCTTTCTAGCAATTCTGCAAGCAGCTTTCACAGAAATTTTGCTTGGTCTTCCAGACCTTATCTTGACCTCCACTGTTCCTTAACTGTCATTTCTTAATTGTATGTCGAACTGAGGAAAGGACAACTTGAAAATACTTTGCTGTCTTATGGCCTTCTCCTGCTTTGTGGGCCTCCACCATTTTCATGTTCAGAGTGCTAGGCAGCTGCTTAGAAGAACCCATGGCTGCTCTTTTTTGGCACAATGTTAAAGGAGGCTGAGTTTTTATAAAGTTGTGAAATCAGCATCACTTGGCCTTTCCTAATGATGATAAACAGACTAATTAAGGTCTGAATCCTTGGTCAAAGTTATCTCGGCACACAAATCTCCAAGGGTGCCCAAACATTTGCATTGGTCTATTCTCCTTTTTATAATTTTTAAAATGTAAAAGATAAAATATTTTTTTTTACCTAAAATTAAAAGGAAATGTGTCATCTTTAACTTTATGCCTTTTAGAGATCATTTCATCTTCAACTTGCTTAACTATTCACAATAACAGTAATTTTGACCAGGGGTGCCCAAACTTTTACATGCCACTGTAGGTTACCGATTACACTTTATATGTGGCAAGATATTGGATCTGAAGGTCTTATTATAAAAGGCCTTACTTGAATAATAAGAGGGGTGTAATTTTGTAGCAGTTTAAATAAAGAGGCTACAATTTTTAGCAAAAGATATTGCATAATCTTCATACATTAACAAAAAGCTCTTTAAGACCTGATGAAGGTGGTGTACTATCTTGAAATTCCAAGTCAAAATATCTGACTAACTGCTTTTGAAAATTAAGTCTAATATTGAAATGAGAGCTGGACTCATAAAATACTCATTTTACTATCAAGAATTTACAGCCATTTTAACATGTTTTTTATAGTAAGTACACCAACATCAACAGGTCTAGTAGCGCTATTTAACAAGATATACAGTTTGCATTGTTACATATGGTGACAGATCCTCTTTAAAATTTGCACAGATGAAAAGCACTTTAATAAAAATTTTGCGTTGCATGTTTTTAACAATTTTTTTTATGATTTTTTATCACAGCTATATCATGTCTATAGTCATAATTTTGCAATCCATCTATCTGTAATTTGGCAAGATGTATATATAGCTGTGACATAATAAACATAACAACCACTGTTTAATGCCTCTTGACATCAATGCATGGTAGCATTCATTTGGCAGGCCACAGAGAAAGATACAGCACACAGACTAGTATGAGCAGATGATTAGGCACAAATACTGCATGTAAAATAAACACATTTATATATTATTTGCACATTATGTATGCATAAACAGTTGAAACCAGAAGTTTACATTTACATCCACTATCTATAGACACATCTGCATGTTTTTCTCACTATCTAACATGAAATCAGAATAAACCTTTCCTATTTTAGGTCAATTAGGAAACAAAATAATATATATATTTGCCAAATGCCAGAATAATGAGAGAGAGAATGTTATTTTTTTACTTTCCGTAAAGTCAAAAATTTACATACATTTCATTAGTATTTGGTGGCATTGCCCTTAAACTGTATGAGTTGGCTTAAATGTTTTGGATATCCTTCCACAAGCTTTTCACAATAGTTGGTAGAAATTTGGGTCCATTCCTCCTGACAGAACTGGTGTAACTGAGCCATGTTTGTAGGTTGCTTTGCTCGCACCGGCCTTTTCAGCTTTGCACATAAATTTTAATAGGATTGAGATCAGGGCTTTGTGATGGCCGCTCCAAAACATTGACTTTGTTATCCTTAAGCCACTTTGTAACCAGTTTGGCAGTATGCTTCATATGGTCATTGACCATTTGGAAGACCCATTTCCACCCAAGCTTTAAGTTCCTGGCTGATGTCTTGAGATGTTGCTTCAGTATTGCCACAAAATCTTCTTTCCTCATGATGCCATCTATTTTGTGAAATGCACTAGTCCCTCCTGCAGAAAAACAACTCCACAACATGATGCTGTCACCACCATGTTTCACAGTTGGTTTGGTGTTCTTAGGCTTCAAAGAAGTGTCTCCCTTTTTCCTCCAAACATAACGATGGTCATTATGGCCAAAAGTTCAATTTTAGTTTCATCACACCACAGGACATGTCTCCAAAAATTAAGGTTGTTGATCCTGTGTGCATTTGCAAACATTAATCTGGCTTTTTTATGTTTCTTTTGGAATAATCACTTCTTCCTGGCAGAGTGGCGTTTCAGCCCATGTTAATACAGTACTCGTTTCACTGTGGGTAATGACATAATCTTACCAGTTTCCACCAGCATCTTCACAAGGTCTTTTGCTTTTGTTCTTGGGTTGATATGCACATGTCTGACCAAAGCAGTGCGTTTCAAGTGTGCATTAAAATACAGCCACAGGTGTGTCTCTAACTCAGATGTTGCCAATAAACCTATCAGAAGCTTCCAAAGACATGACATCATCAGATGGGCGGTCCCATATTGTTTAAAGGCATAGTACTCTTAGTGCATGGAAACTTTTGACTTTGCAGAAAGTATTAAAAATGCCTTAAAACATTCTCTCTCTCATTTTTCTGGTATTTGGGAAATATAAATAATTTTGGTTCCTAATTGACCTAAAACGTTAAAGGTTTATTCTGATTTCATGTCAGATAGTGAGAAAAAGATGCAGATGTGTCTTTTTAAAAAATGTACTGTATGTAAACTTCTGGTTTCAACTGTACATAGTACACACACATGCCCACTTATGATGGCAATACAGGGAAATTGTGATGTGCACATAGAGTGACAGCAGAAATATGTCTGGAGCCTAGAAAACCCCTCTGAAATGTGATTTCTGTAATTATTTTTCATTATTTTTTGTAATTTCAAAGGGATGTATAGAAAGGTACAAGTATATAAAGATAGATCTCTATATACTTGTACATTATGGCTATAATGAAGAAAAATACTATTTAGATCTTTAGGTAGAGAAAATTCTCATCATTGTTTGTGTATTATTTATATTCGGTGTTCCTATCAGTTATCAATTGCATATATTAGCACACACCTCCTGTAGGAAGACCGCCAACGCCATAGCCAGCTGTAATGAGAAAGGAGCATACAATTAATTTAATATTTCACATTTGGCTTCTCATTAATTTACAGTGATATTATGGCAGGACATGTATTGGGAGAAAGAGCAACTGCCAATAAGCCACTATTTAGATAGAGGGTTAGAGCCATAAACTTAATGTTTCCCCTGTAGGAGGGAAAGTCTAGCTCCAATTGTTACACAGTTCACTTATTCTTCAGTATAGTTGGCTTGTTTAGTAATTGTACCCACTTACACAATTTTTCTTACATTTTTGAGACATTCATTTGACATAGTTTCACCAGCAACTCACCTCCAGTCTTAGGTGGTTTAGCACCAACACCCCCAACACCTAGACATTAAAACGATAAAAATAAACTGAAAAAGTCAAGATTAGCAAAAAATGCTGAATGCTAATATTAATGCTCCTATGTTATAGTTAATTCTGTTATTATATATTATCTTTTAATATGCGATAGTCTTAAACACGTCTTGTCACTTGACAAAAAATTAAGTTAATTACCTTCTAAAAAATCCCTAAGCTCCCCTAATTCTGGCACTTTTTTTTCCATTTTGCGCTGCATCACTCCATTACAGATATATTGACATTTGTTTCTTGTGGAGCACGCTTTGTGAAATCTCAGCTTGGCAGTCCAATTGAGAGTTTCTTCATAGTCTTCTTTGGGGCTGTGTTCCTTTACTCCTCACCTCCCAGACTCCGCCAGTCATAGTTTGGCAGCATCTAAGACTGATAGCCTGCTGGCTAAAGGCCCCTTTACACACTGCAACATCGCTAGCGATATCGCTGTAACGTCACCGGTTTTGTGACGTAATAGCGACCTCCCCAGCAACATTGCAGTGTGTGACACGCATCAACGACCTGGCCCCCACTGTTAGGACGCTGATCGCTACAAATCTTTCAGGACCATTTTTTGGTCCATTGTTTCCCGCTGCGCAGCATGCATCGTTGTGTTTGACACCGATACAACGACTTTGTTAGCGACTTCCCTTTCAAATAGCTGCTTTGACATGTCCCCAACGACCAGTGAGGTCGTTCTGTAGGTCCGTATCACTGCTGCGTTGTTGCCCAGGTCTGCCTGTTTGACAGGTCACCAGAGACTTTCTGGCGATCCCGGACAGGTCAGGATCGCTGGTGGGATCGCTAGAAAGTCTCAGTGTGTAAAGGGGCCTTAAGCTGCTGAGCTGTGATTGGCAATGTCTGTTTGAGAAGGGTAAGGGCACATGACCCCAAAGAAGACTGTGAAGTAACTCCCAGTTGGGCTGCAAAGCAGAGATTTCACACTCTGTGCTGCAGAAGAACAAATGTGAGTATCTTTGTAGTGGAGTGCTGCAGCGCAAAATGGAAATAAATGACACGATCAGGGGAGTTTAGGGATTTTTTAAAGTTAACTCTTTTTGTTTAAAGCAAGTGAAGTTCCTCTTTAAGTAGTTTTTGTTTAACTTGCCTGCTCCAGGGACACCACCAACTCCAGGGATGCCACCAACTCCGGGGATGCCACCAACTCCGGGGATGCCACCAACTCCGGGGATGCCACCAACTCCAGGGATGCCACCAACTCCAGGAATACCACCAACTCCTGGCACTCCTCCTACACCAGCTACACTGCCAACCCCAGGTACACCTTAGGAAACAATGATTTAGTCTGTTAAATTTGTCATTCCTATACAAGTTCCCTCTATCCAATTGTTCAGTTATTATGACAATGTAGGTTTACAGTATAGCATACATTGTATATAGACTATAAAATACACATGCCTGTATGGTTGGATACTATAAAACACCTGGTGTGGCAGTGACTAGTGATGGGCGAATAGTAACTATTCAGATTTGGAATATTCGTAATGAATCCCAAAGTACTATTTCGGTATTCATCACCAATAACAAACCTACTTCAAGTCAGTGGGGAACCCGAGCATTTTTCATGAAGATTCCCCAGAAAAATGCTCGGGTTCCCCATTTACTTGCATTAGGTTCGATATCCGTGATGATTACTGGAATAGAACTTTGGGATTCGTTACGAATAATTCCGAACACAAATAGTTACTATTAAACCATTGCTAACAGTGATGTGAAGCAGTGCTCAGGGGTTGTTGTTTAAAAGGGAACACTCAGAATTGACAATGGGTTCTTGTGGTTAACCCTTTTTAGTAGATTTCTTGATTGACGGAGGTTATTGTATATAATGATGTAATTATATGGACTTTATAAGTCCCAATGTAGCATCACAATAACTACTGAATAGCAATATATACACTAGTTGTGCTTTTGTGAGGTATATAAAGAACAACCAAAACTCAAATGATATATGTGTAATTTCTTAGAGGCAGATCATTAAATGGCTGCTTCCATTAACTGATTTGCAGCATTAATTGACAGCTGATCATCAAATATTTACCGATTGGTGGTCTTTTAGTAGCCGGTTTCGACTGCATGTAAACGATACTTGCTATACGATCTGTAATAGATCGTCAGTGTACATGGGCTGCCATTGTTCTTGGCTGGGAGATTCTCATTTACATAGGACGATTTGCTGTCAAGAACGATGATCAAGAGATCATTTTGCGTTTTGCTTGCGCATTGAATGATCGGCAATCTGATTATGGTGCAAGGTTATCTTGAACAGGCCTTTAGATGTCACTCTGACCGTATGTTAAAAGAGTGACACGATGTGTTAAGAATATGATATAGGATACAGTATTATAAACTTGCCATATTTTGGAGGTTTTCCACCAGGCTGAACACCCAGTTGAGGTATTCCTGATGAAAAACACAGGATTAATGAGACAGAAACAATGAAAATCTACATTTGCGGATTTGATATTATGAGTTGTTTAGAAATTCTACCTGCTCCTGGCAATAGTCCACCACCTGGCAAGACTCCACCACCTGGCAAGACTCCACCACCTGGCAATAGTCCACCACCTGGCAATACTCCACCACCTGGTAATACTCCACCAGCAGCTCCAGGATAAAAACCAGGTACAGCACCAGGAACAGCTCCGGGTATGCCTCCAGCTGCAGCTGCTACTCGGAATAATAAAAAAACAAATTATATTTTCTCATATCTAATTGATACAATTATAGAATAACTGCATTCATGGAAAATGTTTCACACATCACAAAGAATAAGTTAGACATTTTGATCAGTGGAGGCCTAAAGTGGAAGGGATAGAAACAGTCAACGCTGCTCAACTTTCAGTACTGCTCAATACTCAATGCTGCTCAACACTAAAAGCTGCTGAACAATTAACGCTGCTTAACACTTAATACTGCTCAACACTCTATGCTGCTCAACACTCTATGTGACGCCCTGGGCAAGCCAGGGGTCACAGGTCACAACACCACACACACCCCACATTCCCTGCAGGAACACGAAGGTCAGAACACAAATCCTTGTTGCCTTCCTCCAGGGGCTGATGTCCACACCAGGGGCTGGGCCAGGTGGTTGGCTCCGCCCACCGAGGAGTTCACAGCCCTAGAGGCGGGAAAACCAGGCAGATCAGTTAGGGAAGTGAAGGAGTAAACAGTGAAGAGTGAAGTGGTAGAGGAGCTCGAGTGAGGAGTAAGCAGATTAAGTGACAGTTGAAAAGCCTGAAGTTAGTCCGGGTGTGTGCCCCGGACTGAGACAGCAAGGTTGGCAGACGGCGGTGACCGTCTGCAGGAGAGGCTACTTGGAGGTTGCCGAAAGGACCGTGGACGGGTGGTGGCCCGGCAGTACCGGAGCGGTATACGAAGAGAAGCCAGCACCATTGGCAGGGGCCTTTCGGATCCCGGCAAGGCTTGGAGTCGCCGTAATTTGCCAAATCCGTCAGTGAAGGGGACCTCCGGGTCTCCCAACAATCAAGTCCCGATTGAAGGCAACAGTCCAACCGTTAGAGAGAGACACCGCCACCGCCAGGGCACCAGTTTCTCAGGGCCAGCGCCTGCGGACAAGAGAGGGGCTCCTCCAGCTCCTATCCAAGCTGGGGAGCGGGTTACCGGTGGGAACCCATCGCTACCAAAGAACCGTACTTAGGTGCAGGGAAGTGACTGTCACCGCTAACTGCAGGGAACATCAGCACCGTAGCCGTCCGAGGGACCCGTGAAGAGTGAAGTGGTAGAGGAGCTCGAGTGAGGAGTAAGCAGATTAAGTGACAGTTGAAAAGCCTGAAGTTAGTCCGGGTGTGTGCCCCGGACTAAGACAGCAAGGTTGGCAGACGGCGGTGACCGTCTGCAGGAGAGGCTACTTGGAGGTTGCCGAAAGGACCGTGGACGGGTGGTGGCCCGGCAGTACCGGAGCGGTATACGAAGAGAAGCCAGCACCATTGGCAGGGGCCTTTCGGATCCCGGCAAGGCTTGGAGTCGCCGTAATTTGCCAAATCCGTCAGTGAAGGGGACCTCCGGGTCTCCCAACAATCAAGTCCCGATTGAAGGCAACAGTCCAACCGTTAGAGAGAGACACCGCCACCGCCAGGGCACCAGTTTCTCAGGGCCAGCGCCTGCGGACAAGAGAGGGGCTCCTCCAGCTCCTATCCAAGCTGGGGAGCGGGTTACCGGTGGGAACCCATCGCTACCAAAGAACCGTACTTAGGTGCAGGGAAGTGACCGTCACTGCTAACTGCAGGGAACATCAGCACCGTAGCCGTCCGAGGGACCCGTCCAACCAGCCGTTTGTTTACCGTGAACTGTGTCATCATCCTTGGGCTGAGTGAGTACCTCCGTGCCGGGCGGCACAGCGCCACCCCTGCGTCCCTGCACCTCCACAGGCCCCATAACCCGCCTGTCCACCATCCCAACCCCATCACTGGGCCCCGGGAGCACCAAACCCCCTACCCACGGAGGGGTCAATCAACAACTAGCTGCTCCCTGTCACCGCTCCCGGGATTGCCATACAGAGCAGCGGTGGTGTCCCTACAATCACCACAACCGTGGGTTGCGTCACGGACAATAAACTATCCCAAAAACCAAACCCCTTTCACTCACGGGCGAGGAGCGCCGCTCGAGTCCCTGGGATCCGGCCCATCGCTTGAGCCACCGAGCAGCAGCAGGCCGCAGCAGCAGCCGGACCCGAGCAGTGGGAGAGCGCAGCGTCCCCTCCTCCGCCCGCGACAACTTGGCGTCACGAACAGGATCTTACCGCTCTGCCGTTGGGTAGAGGTGCGCCTTGTGACCGCCGGAGGTGTCCGGCCGGAAAATTTGAGAAGCCGCCATCTTTGGCGCGAAGAGTTCCCGCTCGAGCGTCTTCTCGAGTAGCAGAGGCGCGAAAGCCAAAACCCCGCCCCGATAGAGGAGGGGCCGAAAAGAGGCTAAGGGGGACGAAATGGCGACTGGATGTATGTAGCGCGCGGCTATACAAGCAAGGACGCCGGGACCCTGCGATTTGCCGAGCCTTGCAAAGAGATGTCTGTTCCACCTAGCTATGCGGAGGCTACTGAGCCGGTGCCCGGGACAGCGGCATGGCTGAGGGCCCAAACGGCAGGGATCTGCCGACACTACTGGAGCCAGATCTGCAGGCTGATGGAACAGTGGACCGCAGAGGTGGAGGATGCAGCTGCAGTTGCACGAGTGTATGGAATGGAGGCCATGATGGAGGAGCTGGTGAGTAACCCACGCCCCTGTGTCCCCGAGGGACCGGCCGCTGCGGCTGAGGGACCCGGTCTACCCCTGGCCCCCATGCTACCTCCATCCTCCTTGCTCGTGCACCACACTGCGCCTGGTCCGTCGGGCGTATACCCATCCGTGACAGTGGCGGAGAGAGTGGCAAGCCTGGAGGCTGCGGCAGCTGGCGGCAACCCGCCTGACGCAAGGACGGACGATAGTGATTCCGGGCCTGATACCGAGCCCGTTTCGGAGGAGGATGAGGGAGTCGTCGCCCTGCATGGCATGGAGGCCACGTATATCCCCCGAAGTGGAAATAACGGGTATCGGGCGGACCTTCCTCGCCATGCTTGCTGTGCGCTGGAGGGGCTGGTGCCCGTGTTCTTCCACCCAGAGCCGGGTGAGGAGGACGAAAGTGCGCAGTAAGGGCAGCGGGACACCGTTGCACCGTCCCCGTTGGGACCAGAAAGTCTGTGTGCATTTTGAAAGTTTTGAAAAAGTTTGCAAATGAGAGATGATAAGAGAAAATGAAACCGTGAAGTTCACCTGATTACCGTGTTTTGGAAAACCGGCCGTTGCCGGCACCGTTGTCCCCGTGGGGACCGTTGGAAAATTGTTTGAATAGGGAACTCTCTATGGACAAGCCCGTGAACTTGCAGGGCAACCACAAACGTTAAGTGGCTTGTAAATAAAAAAAAAATGTTTTTGTTGCAGCACCGTTACCGCCTCCGGAGAGGCAGGTTGGAGGGAGGGCCCGCAGTAGAGCAGGCTGGGGCCCAGCCACCACAGGAACCGGTGGCTACCCTCTGGAGGGGAAGGACAGATCCCGCTCGGGTAACTTGGTTCAGGACTGGGGTCAAGGGGTGCTGCCTGTTTTCTAGGGGCAGCATCAAGGCCAGGTTACTTGGGTGGGAGAGAGCAGCAGCCGCAACCGTTTGTTACCGTAACGTTTAAGCAATGTGCCTCCCGATGTGGGATGATGTTCTTTTACTTGTATTGTGTCTTTTTATTATCTTTTCAGAAAAAAAAAAAAAAAGAGGAAAATAAAACCGGTGTTGGACGGGCAGCCCGAGGACGGTCTGCGTTTTGCCAAGGGGGAATGTGACGCCCTGGGCAAGCCAGGGGTCACAGGTCACAACACCACACACCCCACATTCCCTGCAGGAACACCAAGGTCAGAACACAAATCCTTGTTGCCTTCCTCCAGGGGCTGATGTCCACACCAGGGGGTGGGCCAGGCGGTTGGCTCCGCCCACCGAGGAGTTCACAGCCCTGGAGGCGGGAAAACCAGGCAGATCAGTTAGGGAAGTGAAGGAGTAAACAGTGAAGAGTGAAGTGGTAGAGGAGCTCGAGTGAGGAGTAAGCAGATTAAGTGACAGTTGAAAAGCCTGAAGTTAGTCCGGGTGTGTGCCCCGGACTGAGACAGCAAGGTTGGCAGACGGCGGTGACCGTCTGCAGGAGAGGCTACTTGGAGGTTGCCGAAAGGACCGTGGACGGGTGGTGGCCCAGCGGTACCGGAGCGATATACGAAGAGAAACCAGCACCATTGGCAGGGGCCTTTCGGATCCCGGCAAGGCTTGGAGTCGCCGTAATTTGCCAAATCCGTCAGTGAAGGGGACCTCCGGGTCTCCCAACAATCAAGTCCCGATTGAAGGCAACAGTCCAACCGTTAGAGAGAGATATCGCCACCGCCAGGGCACCAGTTTCTCAGGGCCAGCGCCTGCGGGCAAGAGAGGGGCTCCTCCAGCTCCTATCCAAGCTGGGGAGCGGGTTACCGGTGGGAACCCATCGCTACCAAAGAACCGTACTTAGGTGCAGGGAAGTGACTGTCACCGCTAACTGCAGGGAACATCAGCACCGTAGCCGTCCGAGGGACCCGTCCAACCAGCCGTTTGTTTACCGTGAACTGTGTCATCATCCTTGGGCTGAGTGAGTACCTCCGTGCCGGGTGGCACAGTGCCACCCCTGCGTCCCTGCACCTCCACAGGCCCCATAACCCGCCTGTCCACCATCCCAACCCCATCACTGGGCCCCGGGACCACCAAACCCCCTACCCACGGAGGGGTCAATCAACATCTAGCTGCTCCCTGTCACCGCTCCCGGGATTCCCATACAGAGCAGCGGTGGTGTCCCTACAATCACCACAACCGTGGGTTGCGTCACGGACAATAAACTATCCCAAAAACCAAACCCCTTTCACTCACGGGCGAGGAGCGCCGCTCGAGTCCCCGGGATCCGGCCCATCGCTCGAGCCACCGAGCAGCAGCAGGCCGCAGCAGCAGCGGCAGCCGGACTCGAGCAGTGGGAGAGCGCAGCGTCCCCTCCTCCGCCCGCGACAACTACACTGCTCAACACTCAACGCTGCTCAATAATCTACACTGCTCAACACTCTACACTGCTCAAAACTCTACACTGCTCAACACTCTACACTGCTCAACACTCTACACTGCTCAACACTCTACACTGCTCAACACTCTACACTGCTCAACACTCTACACTGCTCAACACTCTACACTGCTCAACACTCAATGCTCCTCAACACTCTACACTGCTCAACACTCTACACTGCTCAACACTCTACACTGCTCAACACTACACTGCTCAACACTCAAAGCTGCTCAACACTCAGCGCTGCTCAACACTCTACACTGCTCAACACTCTACACTGCTCAACACACAACGCTGCTCAACACTCAGCGCTGCTCAACACTCAGGGCTGCTCAAGACTCAACGCTGCTCAACATTCAATGCTGCTCAGCACTCAGCGCTGCTAAAACTCGTTGCTGCTCAACACTCAGCGCTGCTTCACACTCAATGCTGCTCAACACTCAGCGCTGCTAATACTCAGTGCTACTCAGCACTCAGCGCTTCTCAACACTGCTCAACACTTAGCGCTGCTCAACACTCAACGCTGCTCAACACTCAATACTCAACGTTGCTCAACATTCAGCTACTCTCCTCCATGACCGGACACTGTATCGATAAAAGGTCTTTAGAGCTTTTGCCTCTTCATTTTACTGATTGGTGACGGTTTTAGCACCTCTGGGATCTCCACTCTAACTTGGAAAACAATTTCTGAAAGATCTTTCCTTTCTTGTAATGTTTTAAATTCAATGAAATCCACAAATGACTAAACAATAGAACAAGCAACTGTCTAAAAGACCTATAAGGGTGAATGTTGCCTAAATGAACCCATCGGGTCGTTATTATGTGGAGAAACTTTTTCTCACAGACTTTTCAAGAGACGTGTCATGTTGTTTCCTGCTGCCCCAAGTTATTATTACATAATACCTAAAAAATCCATAAACAGGATTACATTATGAAAACTTCAAAGATGCTGTTTATCAGCTGTGATTGTTCAAAGGGGTTGATGTGGAATATAGCTTTACATATGGAAAAAGCAAACATCCTCCTTAAGATCGGGTCAATTGCTTACAGAGCACAATGTATATGTATCATAATAAATTAGTCCATATATTTGGATTTCCAGCCAAATCAATGAATGAGAGGTAATATACAGTATAAGGAGGGTATACTGGCTTAGATTAAAGAGTGTTTTACCTGTAAACAGTGCCACTCTTGCCCATGGGCTCTGTCTGGCATTTTCATTATCTGAGTGAATGGGGCTTTCCTGCAATACCAGGCACATCCCATGTAGCAGAGTGGCTCTGTTATAAGAAGCAAAATCCCAATTTGGGTGCAGATATCACATTATGACATGGGCAATATGGGATTTCTGCTTTCCATGAGCTAAGAACTGAACGGTACACAAGGGGGATCCTTGTTTTACAAGTGGGGACAAAAGCTTTTGGACAGTTAAATGTAATGTAATCATTCTCTGTCTTTCAGGATAACGCTAATTTATGTTGTACTGAAGGGACCCCCAACTCTAAGCACAGGTCTTTCAAATATAAGTCCTGCAATAGCTTTACATGTCCAATCTGTTCCTCTATTACTCAGAAATCAGCGTTAAAATTTAAAAGGCAATGAGGCAGAAGAGCTATTTGTAGATCTGAAGCCTCTGTCACTCCAGCTCTTTTCCCCTCCCAGCACCACCTCTTTCTTCTTGATTGACAGGTTTTTTTTTGCCTGCAGTCACACAACATAGAGGCTTAGAAAAAAGGTATGGCTAAGCTCCACCGTTTTTATAATTAGGTGCTCTGGAGAAAAAATGAGACTATAATATGAAGTAAACTCCGGCACTCAAAAAAGGGGTTATGTTGTGAATATTCTTTTATTCAAGATATAAATTTGTAACAAAACAAAACGTTTCGGCTATTTGCCTTCTTTAACTGAAGAAGGCAAATAGCCGAAACGTTTTGCTTTGTTATAAATTTATATCTTGAATAAAAGAATATTCACAACTTAACCCCTTTTTTGAGTGCTGAAGTTTACTTCATATTACAACATAGAGGCTGTCAGAGAAGCAGGAAGATAACAGAGAGTAGTGAAGTAGGGCTTTCAAAGCCGTGCCAATGACCGCTAAGACCGATTGTAAGATTAATGTTACTTTTTATTACATATTCAGGTCAACGCGTTTCTGGAGTCTCTGCTCCCTTCTTCAGGACATACAGGAAAAAGTACATCAAATCTGCTGGAAACACGAGGAATACAAGATCTATATACACTATAGAGAAGCAGGAAGAGGAGGCACTGGGCAGGGAATAGAGCTGGAGTGACAGAGGCTTCAGATCCGCAAATTGTTCTGCAGTTTCATTTCAATTTCCATTAAAATGCTGATTTCTCAGTAATGGAGGAATGGACTGGCCATGTAAGGGTATGGCAGGACTAGTCCTTGAAAGAGCTGTGGGTATAAATAGTTTGGAGATGGAATCCTGCTGACAGATTTCCTTTTGATAAAACAACTTAATACAGAGAAATTAAACATTTGGAAAAAAAAACATTGTAAATGAATGGACGGAGGGCCTCACCTCCATATTTTGCTGCTTTAGCTGCGGCTTTAGCAGCTGCGGCTTGAGCTCCAACCCCTAAAAACAGAACAGGAAGCCTGGTCAGTAGATGTCACCATGTTCAGAGCAATCGGAGCACACCTGCCTATATTACATCACAGAGCAAATCACAGAACAACCCTGCCATAAAAGATGAAAGACGGAAATAACGGTTAACTCCTTTCTGACCACCAAAGAGTGGACAGAATAAATTAAATGGACAGTCCGTAGACAATTGTAAAATCCATATTAAATTATACTTCCCATGCTTAGCAGCACAGAATAAATAAAGTGCAATATTCAAAGCAGATGCTGAACAGTATGGTAATTTTATATACAATAGAAAAAGCAAATGGCCAGCAAAATGATATATAGCTCAAAATTACCTAGGGACCATTTACATGGTTACTAGAAGTTATGTAAAAACAACAGCGGTCAGCCCTGTACTATGCTAAACACAGCTGGGATCAGTTAGAACGGTTCCCTCATCTTTACCAGTTTACTTGGCACATACCGGTTCCAGTAGGGTATCCAGCCTTGCCACCAGCCCCAGCACCAGCAGCACCTATAACATGGAGAATATTTCTTCTTAATGAAAAGATCCTATCTATGTGAGGCTTTCTAAATTGTGTCCAATTGGCTTTTTTTAAGCAGCACATTTTTAAATCGTAACTACTAATTACAGGTATTGTAATTTACAAAATTCTGTTTTTTTTTTAATGATATATATATCATTATTTTTTTTATTTCCTTCTCTCCCAAACAGCATGTTGCAGAGCTGTCTCATATGGTGACACCATTCATTATCCTTTAGAAGCTGCTTCAAACTGCTGCTCAGCTACACTACATTACGCCTCTTTCATACGTCCGTGTCTCCGGTATGTGTTTGGTCCGTTTCTTCACGTACCGGAGACACAGGCACACATAGACCTATTAAAATCAATGGGTCTGCGCTCACGTGCACGTTCTGCCATGGACTGTGTGTACGTGTGGAGCATACGTGTGCCCCACACGTAGAAATGTCCATTTTTCTCCGGCATCACGGGTGTCACACGGCCCGCATACGGACCACGCGGAGGTGTTCCGTGTGACATGCACTGGAGAAAACACACGTGTCTGGGAAAAAAATAACAAATCTTTACTCACCTTCTCCAGCACTGCTGTCTTTGCTGCAGCTGTTACTTGCTTCCGACTGCTGCTCATTATGCTCATTGCATATTCACTTCACTGCGGCCGGAAGCAGCAGCAGCGTGGAGTTGGCAGGACCGGAGACCGTAGATCAGCACCACGGAGAGCAACGCCAGGGACAGGTGAGCATAAAGTTCCCGTTCTCCATGTGTTATCACGGATAACACACGGAGAACACACGTGTGCCATAAACATGGCTCACAGAGGGCAAAACGCACCTTTGACACGTCCGTGAAAAATGTGCGTGATTTTCACGGACGTGTGAAAGAGGCCTTAAACAGTCTGGGTAGGGGACTTTACCTGTCTGAGTCTTTCCACTCCCAATCCCCAATAATCAGACAGAGACTGTCTCATTAATAGACTGACTGCATTGTAGAAATGGAACAGAGCAGTAATTCAAAGCAGCTTATAAAGGAGTGTGAACTGGGCAAATGAAACAGCACTGCAGCAAAGCATTTGGGAAAGATGAAAGCAAAATCTTAACTTTGTAATGCATGGAGGATAGTTAAATAAAAAATGTTTAGTTTGGTAAAAGTTTAGGGAATCTGGCAGCTGGTTTTTCTACCGCATCTGAGACGTAGATGTAGAGACTCCGATTCCACTAGTGTATAACATAGTAGGCTGAGTGTTTCTATTATATTTTAAATACAATATATGATTTATCTGCTACAGATCGAGCAGTTGTTTAAAAGCCGAGCTCTGTCTAAGTCACCCCAAACCCCTGATTGCTTTCTGTGTACACTCTGCATAGGCAGCATGCTGCCAATCAGTGGTGGGGCAGAGCTATACTGAGCTTAAAATGTGAGGTACTACTTGAGAACCAGTTTACCAGTTCTCTCATGATAATCTCCAGCTGATAAAACAGTGACTTTAATAAAACTACTCTAAGAAGCCCTCTAAGTGATACACTGGTGGAATCAAGATCTCTGTATCTACATTATGCTACTCGCAGAGGCAAAAGCTGAAGATAGGCTACATTTAAAGCATAACTGTTGTTTTAATTTTTATTTCAATAATCAATAGTACACATGAAAATAAGCAACTTTGTAATATTTCTAATCAGACATTGATCCGTCATTATCAAAATTCTCAATTCTGAGGTAAAATCTGTATTCAGTGAAGACTTTTCCATTATTGAGATAGGAGGTGGCAGCTGTTACTGATGAGATACTATGGAGATAGACTCTAATTTTACTGACACATTTTAAGACCTGCTCCTTTCCAACCAAGCCACATCAATTTCTCAGTCACGCCTGTTATCAAATGTCTTAAAACATGCCTTATCAACTGCCTGAGATGGGTTAGAAAGCCGCCGCCCCACCACTGTGCGGAGCCGCCGCCCCACCTACACCCCACCTACTGTCTCCTCCCCACAATCCTATAGAATGTAAGCCCGCAAGGGCTCTTCCCTCTGTACTAGTCTGTCTATTGTAACTTGTGTATGTATTCTGTATGTAACCCCTTCTCATGTACAGCACCATGGAATTAATGGTGCTCCATAAATAAATAATAATAATAATAATAATAATCCGGCTGTGAGCAGGTGGTTGGACACGATGACCCTGTAGGTCCCTTCCATCTCTACCATACTACGATTCTATGACTCTGTCACCAGGGTTATGATTCTCAACCTAGGGAAAGCTGAAAATAGGGACCTTACTCCACAGCTGTCACTTATTTGGCTACTTGCTGTAGTTTTAATCATGTAATTGTTTTATCTGCTAGTCTTCTCAATGATGAGCTTTGTCTAACTTCGACTGCACCACTGATTGACAGCTTTCTGCCTTTACTGTGCAATGTAAGTGGTAGTGTTGCCGCCATGCTTATTAAGCCTACTGAGTTTTATACTGTTTTATGTGTATTATGTCGTGTGTTTTATAAGTACTGTGCTGCTGTGGGGGGCTGCTGTGGGGGGGATACAGTTCCCCGATGTAGCAGAGGTGAGACTGTCTAGTGGACAGCACCACTTAGCGCTGAGGCCTGATAAACTCAATTGTAAGTGTATTGTGCTGTATTAACTATGTATGTGGTAGAATGTATTAGGCAGATAAGCTTTGGGGTAGAACATAGGCTGTTCTAGAAGTAGCAGAGTGGAGAATGTTTGTGTAGGATATAGTGTAAGGTAAAGTATAGGAATATTATGTAGATAGACTTTATTAGTAATAGATATAGCAGTATCAGATACTTCATAGTTACAAAAGGAGCTGGGAGCAAAGGTGGGAGTAGGGACAGATGGCCAGAGGGTTGGTTGTAGAGAAAGGCCTGGAAGGCAGGAGTTCTGCGGTAAAGTTCCTGGAGTGAGGATGTGACCTTGTATCTTGGGTCTGTTGGTAAACCCGTAAGTATACTCCAAAGGTTTCACCTCAGGACGGGCTTTGAAACGTTGAGGGACTAGATGGATAATTAGAGAGAGAGTTCCTTGGGATGGGCCTAGGGAAATTGAGGGACTAGAAGCCGTCCAAGATAGTGAGAGGACCTCGGGTAGTTGCGGAGAGAAGAACATGGGGGAAGCGGAGGCATAGGCCCGGCAGCTGGACGACTTGGTCCCAGTCAGTGGGATAGACAACATGGAGTATCCCGGGAAACAGCGGCAGCAGAACCGGATAAGTATGGCCATATCTGTAGTGAAAGTGGAAGAGCTAATAAACCGTTTACAGTTATTTTGGCCAGAATTCTTTAGTGTCCTGTGTCTATTTACTACATCTACGATGGCGACTGGCTCCGGGGTGGTGAATATTGCCCTGAAGAGTACAGTAGGTATCACACACCCCGCCCGAAGTGGTCTACAAGCACTGTCTCTCTCTGGTGAATTAGTGCGGAGCCCTCACAGCCCGGCGTCCGCACCTTCCTTCACATAGACAGAAGATGAGAATAGAAGAAGCTAATCCCTGAGATGGCTAAAAGAGCTGCAGCAGATAAAAGTACACCATGAAACCCAGTAACTGTTCCACTACTGAAATTAGGTGCTAGGTCCCTGCCATATACTGTGCTCAGATGGGGCAGTAAAAACATGCTGACAGATCCTATTTAATAAATCTACATCAGAATTCTGGCTCAGTTTTAACCAAAATTCTGGCCTATTTTGATCAGTAAAACAACTCATGATATCAAATACTTTACTATATGAGAAATAATATCTCTTACATAAGGTTATATGATTATAGCTTTTAGTAAAATGTGTAGCTTCACTGTTATTTTCACTCATTTTCCTGGAATGTGACCAATAAATGTTTATGAACGATAATACCCCGGAGATTTATGTATGATGATCCTTCCAAAGCTACATAATGTGTTATGTACATACAAGCAGCGCTGGTATTTCCCCCCTAAGAGTCAAACTTTTGAGCCCCTGTATCAGACCTCTCGGCTTGCTGTGAGGAGAATGGTGTAGATTAGGAGGCTATTAACGTCAGCCACACTCATTACATGTCACAGCGAGTTATAAATTATCCTTGTATTGGCCAGATCTCTCTCTTTTTTTTTTTTTAACATAGTTTTGATGTTGCTGCATAGAAACAGATTTCATGGAATACTCGACAAGCCAGAAACTATACTGGAGTAATAACATTGGATAGTTTATTTATTTCTGCTCTCCTAGGGTCCGCAGCCCGGGCCTGCTCAATGTTACCTCCATTTTGCTTCTTCATTCGTTGACAGTAAACTTTCCAAATGGTTTTAGAGACATTTTCAATCTCATATTAGACTACGCAATGCTCAAATATTGAATCAACGTACCGCCGTAACCTCCGGGAACTCCTGATGTGTAAGGAAGCCCGTATCCACCTGCAAAGGGAAGAAGAATGTGGATTTAAAGAGAAAAGATTATGGAATCAATTTAAATAAAATAATGAAATGTTCTCTGAAAGAGAATGCACATTTTTGTATCCATTTATGCTACTTTTTTGGCATGGACTGAGCCCTGAAAAGGCACAAATTGCAAAAAAAAAATCCCTAAAAGCCGTCTATTTTTTATTTTTTCATATCATTACCCTAAGATTAAAAAAAAAATGTACCTGGTGTACAAACAGTGGACATGGCCAACAACCTTTACCCCAGCCCATATCTGTACTTGCTCTTTGGAGGTGTAAATGTAGCGCCCCTGAAGCCATCAGGGAGCTACAAGGTACTGCATCCCCACCAGGATGCAGAGCCTACCCCCTAGGGACCCAGAAGACCAGTGCCCATAACACACAAACACTCCGGGAAATCCCAGTTTTCCACAATATTCCCCCATAGAATAGTAGACAGCTAGTGTCGAACCAATGGATGGCCGCCTAGAGGTGGAGCCAGTCCAGTCCACTAGTTGACCAGGTGGGACGGGCAGACAATGGACAGTAGTTAGTGGAAGTCAGAGTTTGACTGTGGGCGTGAGCAGACGCACTGACTAGTAGTGAACAGTAACCTGGTGCCCAGGAGGTTAGTTTCTGGTGGAGTACGTTGGAGTACTCCTGGAACTATGCACCAACGAGGTACAGGACCTTAGGTCAGGCAGAAGCTCCAGGCAGGCCTGATAACACCTGCCAGTGAGGGCACCATCAAGGACCTCACTGACCTTGAAGTCCAGGACTCATTGGTAAAGGGAGAACAGGGGACAGGACCAGAGACTACAACCCCACAGGGTTCACGCTACCGTCATACAAACTGCAGTGGAAGACCACCAGACGGGGTCCCCCAGCTGCTCTACGCCACGGGGACCCACCAACCAGAGAGAGGTGCAGGGGAAGAAGGCATCAGATTACTAAACTGGCACTGGGACTGGGACTTCTCCATTGTGATCCAGTTCTTACATCTACGAAAGTTTTTGTATTTTGTATACTCTTAGTTAACCGCATTTTTTCAATTGTATCTATATAATCTTTATTTTTCCTTTGGTTGTCTATAATGGAGGCACAAACTTTCTTCTTGTATTGTTTATATAGTATGTCAGCAGAATGGATATCCTTAATGGCAGGTGCAGTGAATGGCAAGTAACTGACAAAGCATTATCATAAACGACTAAGGTTGTGTGCGCACGGTGTGTGTTTTTGATGCAGATTTGGGGCAGATTGTGGCACAAATCTGCATGACTATCTTTATGCCACCAAAGTCAATGAAAATTCTGTAGTCCTGTGTACACGTTACTTATCTTTTCTTTGCAGATTTGGTGCAGAAAATAATCTGTAGCATGTCAATTGTTGCGTTTTTTCCTGTGTTTTTTTAGCCCTTCCACCCATTGACTTCAGTAAGAAAAACGGAGGGCACAAAAACACACCAAAAACGCACGTGTTTTTTGGTGCGTTTTTCTGTCAGAAGGTGCAGATTTGATGCAGAACATTTCTGCACCAAATCTGCAACATGTGCACAAAGCCTTAAAAGGAATCTATCATCAGGTTTTTGTCACCTACTCTGAGAGCAGAGAGACAGAGACCCTAATTCCAGTGATGTGTCATTTAATGGATTGCTTAGTGCAGTTTTGATAAAATCACTGATTGATCAGCAGTAGATTATCATTAGAGGACTACATGTGCCTGCTGCCAGGTAGTCCAGCATATTCATGAGCTCTGTATAACTGCTAGATCTGTAGCAGAGAAAACATTGATTTAATCAAAATGAGAGCAAACAGCTCAGTAAGTGACACATTGCTGAAATCAAGGTCTCTGTCTCTACATTGTGCTGCTCTCAGATGGGGGGTAGCAAAAACCTGGTGACAGATTTCTTTAAGCCTCTGGAAAATTAGTATATTCCTACAGGGACCAGGGAGATACAATTGATATCCATTTGTGTATTACGAGCAGCCTTGCTATCATCTGACTTTTGTCGACCTCTAGCAGTACATAAGAGTTGAAATTCTCAAATGATGAGATAACTCTGCTCTTCTGCCCAAGTGTATACAGCAAAGCTATCATGAAAGCTCCATTGAACAGTCAATATTGACTTATTATGTAGCTCTAGTGACTATTGCAAAAAAGAAGTTGTAAACAGGAAAATGTAAAATAATGTATCACTTTCTAATGATTCATTTCCATTAGGACAAAATAAGTCTATAATTGAGGGTTCGCTCACATCTGCATATAAAAAAAAATCGCTCTGATTCTCATCCAGAAAAGTGGGACGAGTGTCCTGCATATGTCATTCTGTATGTTATGTGAGTGCTTTGTGTGTGTGAATTTATTTTTTTCTCACCTAACATCCATATGACAACTCATGAGAGGATATCCTAAATACAAAATAACATGCAAATACATACCTGGTAGTTTCGGCGCTTTAATAGGATATCCTAAGGGTACACCAGGCTGCTGTCCACCAAAACCACCAAAGCCTAAAATATATAATACAAATAATGTTCAAGTAAATTGTATGTAAAAAAACCCCAGAATTAGTCAACAGCAAAAAATGTAAAATAAATAATCCTAAAATAATAATAAATCCTGTCTATCTAAATGTCACAAGTTTCTGGATGACGCTCAGGCGACCACTAATTAAGGGAATAATGTCAATGTTAAGACTTCAATTTAGAAAAAAACAGATGATACTGTATTCTTGATTTAAAGAAGTGAAAAAAATATATATATATTAATGTGTTTTAATCATCAATATGATAAATGTTGCTGATTTTGAATTTTAATTTATTGTTTTGACATATAACAGACGTTTAATTTGGCTTTACATTGGGATAATGAATCCAAGTGTCGCCAGAAAAACAACATTTTTCTTTCAGAATGACGAGGGTTTGGTTTCCGTTTGCTGTTCCCTTTTGTGATACCATGAAGCCCAGAACATCTTTCTGCACTTTGAGGGCTCCTGCTCTTCTCTAGACCATTATCTTAACTGGCTTGCGAGTGACGACAGGGTGCGGTAAAGGAAAGGACAACATCCACTTGACACTTGCTTCCTCAATCAAAAATGTTAACTAATGCAAATATTTTTGGAACATTGGCAGATGTCTAGAACTATCTGTTGGCTGGTTGCCTAAGCGTGACTTTGTATATAATAAAACTATTTAGTTTTCAGTTTGAGTGGTAGGGATCGTTGTAGAATATCTCAATGTTCTTACATACCAGTGCTGACTTATAATTTCTTTTTCTTGCGTGGATAATAAAATATAAGTATTCAGCTTGACTTCATGGTCTTTGAATATGTGATGGGGTTTTGGGACAAAACTGGCCCCAAGTGGCATAAAAATAATCAAAAGAAGCAATACGCACCTCCACTGATCGCAATCTACCCAGTTCCTACGATCACCAGGTCCCTGCCTATTACTGACTAAGCTGGGTCACCACTGCTGCCAATTATTGATTACATGGCTATTTGCTGGCATTTTCAGGACAAAACCAGAGATAACGTAGACAGCTTGGCAACTGGATTAGCAGGAGATTGGTGCAGTTGAATACTGTAATGGATTTTTTGGGGGGTAAATTAGGCATGTGATATAATTTTGCTGTTCTACACTCGATTAAAGTTTTGGCTTGACAGGTGACATGTATGTAAAACAAACCTTATAAATGAAATACCCGAGTATGGAACTGTAGTGTCCACCTCCAAAATATGCTTACCTGGCATTCCACCTAAAGCACCACCAGCACCTAAAATTACATGTGAGTGTTAATACATGACTGGTAATAGACTAAAATAATTTGTTCTTAGAAATAATAAAGTACCGTAAGTTATAAAGTTATTTGCTTGTAAAGGCTGTAACTATGAGGGCTGGTGTGGCAAGTGTCCTAAGTGCTAGGTATTGGGTAGAAGGTGCCATTAAACCAACAATCATGCACCACCCTATCTCAGGGTGTGCCCAAAGCACATAGCACTATGTATCTGTTTTGTCCTAAGTGTTCTTCCTCTCAAGATTCTAAGGTTTCAGGGATTCCCTCAAAATCCCTAACAAAGAGCTGGCTAGTAAAGATGAGTGAACCTGGCAGCAAATGAATCGAACCTCCACGTGTACGAATCTTGCCCAAGGAGGTTCGAACACACTAATTGGCAATTTGAGTCTCCGCCCACATACAGCTAGCCATAAGCAGTTCACTGCCAGGGAAGGGTGGGCAGGATTTTTAAAATTTTTGTTTGGGGTTGCACACTACATGTGATCACGCTGTTGTTACCCCCAGTGCGAGCCGTTCATACACTGCAAGCAGCTCACACTGGGCTGAGCACCAAGCGCACCTGAGCACAGCATTGCTTGTGCGAATTAAGTGTTGCATGTAAAGCATTCAAACTCCAAACCCGAGCCCTGTTTTTTCAAGTTGGTGTTCAGTTCAAAAACCGAACCTCAGGTTTGCTCATCTCTACTGGCTAGGCAACACCATAAGTGTGGACATTGTCTCTCAGATAATAGCGTTTACCTTCATAGATATGAACTGTTGTAGAACCAGTCTATAGCTATTAATATTAAATGAGTACAGTAAGTATTTTGTGGGAGTATGTGGTGTAGTTGGGTACCAAGGAAATACACATCTGAGTAGGAAAGTAAATCTGACCTTGAGGTTTCTGTTTGACTCCACTTCCAGTGGCCACTCCAGGGAGAACACCAACTCCTGGGTATCGTACACCTGGAAAATAAATAAGGAAATTATCAAATAGGGAAGATGGATCTTCACAAAACGTAATTTTCTGCTGGGTTAGTTACATTATGTCCCAGAACTTAACATTCTCTATGGTCTGTGTTTATTGCCAGCTGGTATCTGGTTTTGTCTGGAAACTGGAACTATCATTGAAGATTACTTTGAGGATTGTAAAACACATTTCTAACCCTTACCTGATCCGGGCAGTACTCCGCCTGGGAACGCCCCAGGAATGCCAGCACCTGTTAAGTTGATGACAGAATATGATTATAATAAGCACCTCAAGGTGTCCTAATAGAGACCTGCATTTCACAAATGTGTGATCACCAGGCTGAGGTTGGTGATAACGTCATTGATCCCGAGAACAGGCGGCATGAAGTCTCCAGTATTTTCCTTAGGAAACATGTGCAACCACTACTCCTACATATATGTTGTTTATGGGACACTCTTTAAAGTGGACCTCTCACCAGTAATACGTTTTTGCTCCTGTTTTATTCCCGCTGCCCCCTTGAGTACTCCAGTCTTAGTTTTATTACTTTGTCATACAGTTACAGGGACATGGGTCTTTTTGTTTCTCGTGAATTCTTAGGACCTTTACTGAGCATGTGTGGATTCCAGGATTCTCTGGTGGTGTGTTTTTAAGCTGCCTTGCATAGTTATCTTGATAGCAACTCAACACTTGCCAAAGACTATAAAAATTAGAATTGGATACATTCCGGAACATTATAATAGATTTAATAGATAATAGAAAAAAAAAAAAACTGTAATACTCAAGGGAGCATTGGGAATAAAATAACAAAATAATCTGTCCACTTTTGACCTGGTGACAGGTCCTCTTTAAGGCCCGAGTCAAACTTGTGAGTGACTCACGTGTAATATGCGCGGGTCTCACATTGCATCACCCGACACGGCCTGCTGCTCTCGAGGCAGGAGCATCTCAGCTGCATAGAAATACATGCAGCTACCGACCCGCTCCTGTCCGGAGAGTGTGGCCATACCGGGTGATGCAAAGCGAGACTCGCGAGTAATAAACGTCAGTCACTCGCAAGTGTGACTCCGGCCTAAAGTAAATATTTCACTACCCCCTCGCTTACTCACAGAGGTCCTTTAAGCTTTGGTACTCCTGATTATATCACCCAAGTGTGATTTATTTATTTTTCTGTCAGAAAGATTTATGGAGGTTTTGTTACTTACAAACAAGTGGTTTTGTAAGGTAAAAGAGTCCCATGGATGGACAATCATTGATCTGATAATTTAGTTGTGACTTCATCAGACACATTTGCATTATACGTTAGATACGTTTCCTTTCAAAGACATCTCTAGTTCATGAACTCATAAATATGATTTTGCAGGGTAGCACATGTTTTAGAAAAAAAGACTTAAAGAACTTTACATGATTAGGAATGGGATCTAATTTAAAATAATTGTATACCAGAAAGATGCACCAATAGTAAACCATAAAACGGTGGCGAAACCTTTATGTGTGAACATCGGGTTCTGCACAGTAAGAGAATGTGAACATGTGGCTGATTTGTCACAGTTATGTATACGGTTTGTTTCAGATTTTTGCATTGTGGACTTCCTGAGTTATTCCTCCTGGACATGTATGATCTCTTTCATAACCAGATGTCACTAGTACAAACATCAGGAAGATGTTTCTGAGACCTCATTTTGACATTTCTTGTAGATAAAGAAAATGGACGGCTTTTCATTAGTGTCTTGGATGAGGTTTACATTACTGTTTAGTCAGTGTGTCAGCTTTACCATTAGTGATTCTCTTATATGACGAAAATAATTTGCTTCTCCTAAACATTATATTGTTCAAATCGAACAGCACATAGACAGCACATGGATGAAATGTGTGATTTTCACAGACCCATATATTTATGTGAGTGACTTTGATCAAGAGCGGGTTGTTCTAGAAAATGAAGTATTTGTCCCCAAAAATTATTGTACTTACACAAATTTTGTTACACACATTTATTTCCTTTGTGTATATTGAAAAAACGCCAAAATACCCCCAGAAAAAAAATGGAAATTGGACAAAATTTCACACAAATCTCCAAAAAATTGTCTGGTCAAAATTGTTGTCACCTTTCCAAAATTGTGGGTGAACAACTTTGTTTCAAGCATGTGATGCTCATTCAACTTTACCTGTGGCAAGTAACAGGTATGGGCAATATGAAAATCTCACCTGAAACCAAACAAAAAGGACAGAAGTTGACTCAAGATTTGTATTGTGTGTCTGAGGACTTGAGAATCAAAATTGTTGAAAAATATCAACAATCTCAAGGTTACAAGTCCATCTGCAGAGATCTTGGTGTTCCTTTGTCCATGGTGCGTAACATAATCAGGAAGTTTACAACCCACGGTTCTGTAGCTATTCTCTCTGGACGTGTGCGGCAGAGAAAAATTGATGAAATAGTAGTGGATAAGCAGCCCCAATCAAGTTCCAAAGAAATTCAAGCTGTCTTACAAGCTCAGGCTGCATCAATTTCAGTGCAAACTATCCATCAACATTTGATTGAAATGAAACACTATGCCAGGAGACCCAGGAGGACCCCACTACTGACACAGAGACATAAAAAAGCTAGACTGCAGTTTGACAAAATATAGCCAAAATTCTTCTGTGAAAGTGTCTTTTGGACAGATGAGACCAAGATGGAGCGTTTTGTAAAATGCATCATTCTACTGTTTACTTAAAACAGAATGAAGCCTACAAAGAAAAGTATACAGCACCTACAATCAAATTATATATTAGAGGTTCAAAAATGTTTTGGGGTTGTTTTGCTGCCTCTGGCACTGGGTAACTTGACTGTGTGCAAGACATCATGAATTCTGAAGATTACAAAAGGATTTTGGGTCGCAATGTAGTGCTCAGTGTCAACAAGCTGGGTTTGTGTCATAGGTCAAGGGTTTTCCTGCAGGACAAAGTCCCAAAAATAGTTCAGGAAGCCCCAAAATTGGAGGGAAACAAAGCGCTGGAGAGTTCTTAAGTGACAGCAATGAGTCTGGATCTGTATACCTTTGAAAACCTGTGGAGAGATCTTAAAATTGCTGTTGGGAGAAGGCGCCTTCAAATATGAGACCTGAAGCAGATTGCAAAAGAAGAGTCCAAAATTCCAGTTGAGAGGTATAAGAAGCTTGTTGATGGTTATAAGAAGCGATTTATTGATGCGCATTTCACAATACACCATAGTCGTTGATCTCCACCCATTCAGTCCTACCTGGAAGTTTTCCTGGTTTTCCTCCAGCTCCTGGTTGAACTCCTGTTTGAGGTACTACAGCTCCTGAAAATAAGACAAATTGAGGGCTTATTTGGGGGGATTTTTTTAGGATTTATCTCCACAATCACAATCATATCTGCAATAACAAGTAGCATAAAACTGACCTGTGGCCATGATATTTGTGTAAAGTATAAATATCAGGATTTACTACATATTAAAGGGTTTTTTCCCTTTCAGCAGTTTGAACACATTGATTTACACAACCTGCATTACAAATAATAAAATCAGCTGGAATTTACTTTCCCATGTTCAGTACTATGTTTCCGTCACTTCTGACTGGTTGCAGGGGTCATGTCAACAACACTGCAGCCAATCACTGTGCTCAGCAGCTGTTCTGTGCAACAGCATAAGCCACTGGACCCAGTGATTGGCTGCAGGGCTGTAAAAATGATGTAACCGCTGCAGCTGGTAAACAATCACTGGAGCAGTGGAGATATAGGCATTCAGAATGTTGAAAGGGGAAAGCCCTTTGAACACTATATAGAAAAGGTATATAAAATTACCTGTGGTTACACCAGGAACAACACCAGCACCTAAATAGAAACGTTTAAAAACTTTAAATGCAAATGTACATACAAAAATGGCTGTTTCTACATTTTATAAGTATTTATATATATTTTTATCACATTAATCTGCAGAACATGTGAATAAAATAAACTTTATAATGTGTAGCTGCATCCTTACATTATCTGCAGGCTTTGTGTAAATTTTCAGAAACTTCCCCTATTACTATGATAAAACAGTAACTAAATGGGGAGGAGGGGGATGCAGCTGCAGTTCTTAATAGAACAACATGATAGAGAAATGAGAAAGGAAGCAGCAAAGGGAGACAACTGCTTGTTTAGAGCACACATCACTCTATTAAGAGTCTCTATTAAGAACAAGAATAAGGACAAAATGTGCATTTACTGCAACCAGCATAGAGACAGAAAACAACCCAAAACATGAAAGGTGCCTACAACACTTCTGGATTCAATATATGTAATATGCATGAGTTTTTCTACCAAACGTAAACTTCATATAGTGAACCCTCCTCCATGGGGCATGATTTGGACACATTTCACCTTAGGCCTCCTCGTCTTTAGATCATTATCTCTGGTATGAATGTCTGCTCTGCAGGTTTTATTATTATGTAATCTCCAGCACAAGCCATAAGTCTTGACAGCGCAGTGAATACAAATATGTCCCAGGAGACTTCCTGAAAAGTGAGTAAGGCCAACTTTTGCTTTTCCGCCCCTGGAAAGAATTGCTTCCCTCCAGCCACACACATGTTGCTGAGAAAGCAGGATTCACAGTAATGTGCGCACACATAATAGCAAACTTCCGCTCCCATGTGTGTTATTGGCAGACTAGATAGAGAACACCAGTCGCAAGCAGAAAAGTCCCGAGGAGCCCTTACCTGGTACTACTCCACCGGGATATGCACCGGGTACTCCCCCTGTGGAAATAGATAGAAATTGTAAAGTTAATGTAATGTATTTTATACATTTATGTATTTCTAATGCTCATGTTTGAATAAGCAACATAAAAATAACGTGAGTTAATCAGTGTCCACCATATATCATTTATTGGGCACATAACCTATATGAGTCGGAAAGGAAACTCAGAACAAATATATCTGGCCCATAGCTATCCACAGAGGTGTAACTGGAAGTTCCTGACACCCAATGTAAAATTTAAAAAAAATGCTTCCCATCTTTTTTATTGGTGGAGAATGCGGGCATTTACCAGGTGGCAGAGGAACTGTTTGATCCCCTCACCAAGATCCATGTGCTCCTGCTACCTCTGTACCCTTATTGCAGGCAGGGGAACCAACCAGTGCCTCCTGAGCTTGCAGGCCCCAGATGATGGGTGGTGGCTGTGTGCTCAGACGAGTGCCAAGTCGTCACAGGGGCATTACTACTTGTTAGGGACCAATTAATCGTATGAACATATACCTTACCATCACATAAAAATAAACACCAGACAATGATTGAAAATATCAAAAGGATAAAAATCAAAGTCGAATATCAAGATTTTCTATGTATGCAATAGCATTATCATTTACATAGCAATAGCATTATGATTGTTAGGGGCCATTATTACTTTTTAAAGGGCACGGAAGACAATTTTATTTGTTATGTATCACTTGGAAAGTTATTACTTATTCAGGGGATGCCTGGTGCATTATTAATTTATAAGGAGGGCACTCAGGGCAGTACTATACTATAAAGGAACACTTGGGTCATTATTACATTACGAGAGGACATTGAGGCACACAGAAAATGATAACCTCCAATTGGTCTCTTAGCGTGCTACTATGATTTATATGCATATAATGTGCAACCATTTTTCAGATCTGAATATGAATTGCTACTGAACATCCCTAGATTTTGTTTTCTAATGCATTCATTTATTTTTCTAAAAAAAATCTGTCCTAATAACTGTCCACAACACCGAAGTGTGGTGAGAGGGGTGATCGCCTCTCATTGCCAGGGACTCCCCAGCAGCAGAGGGGGGAAGCCACACCGTGAGATGAGGTGATCCCCCCAGGCCAGGGAGCTGAGCAGCCCCGATACCTTCCAGCCAAGCCAAGGCAATACTCTCAAAGGTACTACACTTTATCTTAGCCAAAAGGCCGAGAAGCGATCCTACTGAACGTCCCAAGAAAGATGTTCACAAACACTAATCTTCGGGACATGGAATTTGGGATTATTTTAACATTTAAAACTCAGATCACAATACATGAAATAACGTCATGGAAACTTCTAACTCATAATACTGAGTGTCATCCAAGGTTATCCTGATCACAGTTGGTAGACAAGGATGGGAAGAGAGGAAAAGGAAGAGACATTCTGACCTGCACCACCTTGTACCACTCCTCCAGGGTACAAGCCAGGGATCCCTGCACCTGTCAGGAAGCAAAGATCAGCCATAAGGGATGTGTGTATGGAATGGGTTCATAAGAGCAGAGACAGATTACATCAGCTTCGAGGCTTTAAGACGTGGCAAGGTGAACTCTTGATTTTAGGGTTATTTCCAGCCATTGATGTCAGTGAATGGAAATATCCATTGTTATGCCCAAAGGCTGAAAACCTATACTGGTAATGTTTAGGTGTCACATGTATAATTGTCAAGGAAGGATATGATCAGGATAGATCTTCAGCCTCTGGATGTAAGAAATATTTTCATTCACAGAAAGCATATGAACATGAACTGGAAAATGTATTTATTTAATTATTTTAGCAGCTAAATAGGAAAGGGTTATTTACCGTTACAGCAGTCAGACTGTGGAATACACTACCACAGGAGGTAATAATAGCAGATACTATAACGGTTTTTAAAAAAGGGCTGGATTATTTCCTCAGTACACATAACATTGTTGGCTATAAATGATTTAGAGACAAAAATATATAATTGGTGGAGGAAGGTTGACCAAGTTGGATCTAGGTCTTATTTCAACTAACCCCTTCAAGACACAGCCAATTTCTGTTTTTGTATTTTCATTTCTTCCTTCCCTTCTTCCCAGAGCAATACCTTTCTTATTGTTCTGTCCAGATAGACATACAGTATGAAGGCTTGTTTTTTTGCGACACGAGTTGTACTTTTGAATGACACCATTCATTTTACCCCACAGCGTATTGTAAAAGGGGACAAAATGCCAAGTGAGGAGAAATGGTGAAAATAACATAATTCTCACAGGGTTATTGGGAATTATTTTTACGGTGTACCCTTTGTGTTAAAAATCACCTTGCAATAAGATTCTCCTTATCAGTACGATATCGGCAATACCAAACATATAGTTATTTTTATTATTTTAGTGGTTAAAAAAATCAGAAGTTTGGCCCTAACATTTTTGGGGGTTGTGTCGCCATTTTCAAAGACTTGTAACTTTTTTTATTTTTCAAAACATTTTCTTTACTTTTCACTGATTTTAATAGTCCCCTATAACCTGCGATTGTCTGATCGCTTCTGCTACTGTATGCTGTGGCATTGCTGTATATTGCAGAAATACCAGTCTCCCTTGAAGCTTGGCCACAGGCAGGTTTCAAAGGAGCTCTGCTATTACAAAAACAGATTCCACAGCAGACCCCCTGCTGTTATAGCAAACCACCGTTGTTGAGAGTTTAAAATTGCACGCCAGACATTTTATATCCTGCTGTCAGCGTTTTACAGTGGGATTCAACAGGTTAACAATCACAAGTGGAACTCTGCTCCACCCAAAATTGTTAGTGGAAGGTCCTAGCTGTAACACACAACTATTAACTGCTAGGTATGTGGGGGGCTCATCCTGTGAGACAATTACATACAACCACTTCTGACATGCACCGTACATGTGCAGATGCGTGAAGGGGTTGAGTTACAGATATGGGGTTAATCTGCAGGTTAACAGCATTCTAACACCATGCAACTTCTGCATTAACAGCACCACTGTTGAAGGAAATGAAGTTTAATCGCCCCAGAAGCCTCAGGTTTTCCGTCATAGGGGCGGGTGGAATAGTTTCAGTCACCGCTCGGTATATAGTAAGCAGCAGTTGTAACTACACCCCTGGCACTGACTTACACCCGGCTCTGTACTGATGCACTGCTGAGCCGACTGTCAGTTAGTGCCGGGTTGTAGTTACAGCAGCTGCTCTCTATGGTCTGAGTGGTAACCCAAACTGCACTGGCCACTCCCCCATGACTGAATACCCCAGGCTGCCGGGAGGAATAAAGTTAGAGGAGTATTCCCATCTCCAAGATCCTATCCCAATATGTAGTAGGTGTACTAATAATATTATTAGCAAATACCACCAATTAGAAATGTAGTATAGTTCTCCGGATATAGCCATGTCTCTTACCTCATGTGCAGGACATTGCAGCTTAGATATCCATGTTTACATCAACTCCTATAGTGACAGTTGCTCATGGTCATAACCATAGATACCTAAGCTGCAATGCCCTGCACATGAAGTAAGAGACATGGCTATCTCAGAAGAACTATACTACATTTCTAATTGGAGGTATTTGCTATTATTATTATTATAAATATTACATATTGGGAGATGATCTTGGAGATGGAAATAATTCTTTAATTTTCTCCCGGCAGTGGGGCTCTAAGTGCAGCGGCCACATGGAATAAGAAGGCTATCAACCTGCAGAAAAACACCATATTTGCAGGTTAATAACATTTTTTTTCACATGAAAGGTTCCCTTTAAGACAACACAAGTGGAATAAATATGAGGACAATGATAATGACATTATTACCTGGTCCCTTTCCTGGTTTAGCACCAGCACCAGCACCTGCAAGATGAATTTAAGAAAGATAAATAACAATTTTATTGTAGTTGATGCTGATCTAAAGTCAAAATCTTTTCTTCTTTCAGCCTTTCATGGCTGAGACAGTACTATGAGCGTCCAAGCACCGGCCGCAGAAGTTGAGGGTCCATAAACGAAAGTGTGGCTGTGCAATTTTGTATATTTATCTCCTAAAGAGGTGAAGGCGAGTTAAAGAGTATAGCAGAGATTGATGAATGAAGCCTAAAACAGTAGTTTTTGCATGTTCTAACTATAAACAATTTACCTGGTATCAGTCCAGCTCCCACGCCACCGACACCACCAATTCCACCAACACCACCAACGCCGCCAACTCCACCAACACCGCCAACTCCACCAGCAACTCCTGTCACAGATAAACATTATACATGGCTTGCACTAGAGTTTAGTCTTGCTCTGCTTATTACTGGATTGATCAATTGTACTTCTGATAGACATCAAATTACTTTTAGCTAAATATATACAGAGGGAACAAAGTGTTCTTAGTATAAATATTTGTAAATAATATGCCAATTGTATTCTACAGATAAACATATTGATTTGAGAAAACTCAAGATTAGATATATATTTAGTAAAATATAGTAAAAACTTGCACTTCAAAGGATTGTCTAGTTTTCCATACATCTCTGCTTAGACTTACACATGCTTCAGGCACCACAGGGTACTGCACCTCCTTTAGGGTGTAGTACTTATCCCGGGTCCAAGTAAGGTCGGCACCGGTTCCACCAACATACACATACAGTAACAGTGGGTTGCCCTCCCCAATGGGTACCGGGTTAGGGTCGGGTCACAGAAGGGGGTCACCACAGCGGTTGGGTTTACAGGACGCTCCCAGATCCACTGGAACCCGGACTCAGGGTCAGGGAGAAGCAACCACTAGGGGTAGTTAGGAGCACACAGTGGGAAAAGCAGGTTGACCTAGTGAGAGTAGTGAACCAGCCGGTGACAGCTGCTGGGGGTAGCAGCTTCCAACACACGACACAACTAAAAAGGAAAGAACAGCTACAAACGCCGAGCAGAGCAGACATGCCGCAAGGCAGCTTTGTGGGCCAAGGTGTTTCAACACAGTAGCTGGGGAGAAGCAGGAGGCTGCTTCCACAGGACCAGCGTTGTCGGGGTACAGAACCCTAGGGCAGGCATACTTCAAGTTGTCTACCAACTCTGCAAGGGTTGCGGGACCAGGCTAGAAAAGTCACCTGACCTGTTCCATTATTCCTGGAGCCAAATAGCATATAGCATCCGGGGTTGAGGTCTTCGACTAGCCCCACAGCGGAACAGCACTATCAGCATACAAGACGGGACACTTTACTGACAACGGGATCCCCAAGTTCTTCACACCACGGTGATCTGATACTTGGCGCATTAAAGGAGGAAGGACCCATAGGCTGACACACTGGACCTGACCTTCCATGGATTTGGGATAGGCTGGAGCCATTCGTGGCAGAGACTAGTACTCTGGGGCAGCGCCTGAACTAGCAGTGAGTAAAAGACCTGGAACCACAGCCCCTGTCTCTGCCTCTCCTTTGCCGGCGCTATCGCCCAGCGCTGTGGCGCCAATGGGGATTACCACCACCCCCATCCGTCCACCATCTTCCTCCCTGGGGGAATTCCGCTCCGCCTGTGGGGAGCGACACCATCCCGGCTGCGATCTTCACCATCAGCCCCTGAGAGCAGCACCCGCAGTGGCGGTCCATCTCTGTCCGCGGACCACAGGTGCGTCACAATCTAAAAAGACTTTCCTCACCGTCACTACCACCCCCATCCTCCATCCTTCCTCCTATCCACAGTCTTCCCTGCCTCCTGTACGCCTCGGGGTCACAGAACCACAAGTCGGGTGAAAACCCCTCGACCCTAGGTTGTTACAAAACCATGAGGTTTTAAAATGTATGTCAGAAATTAACAGAATGGATTTTAAATTACCAGGCAAATTAGTGAGAAGTCAAGGATACATAGTGATAGTTACATATGCATAAAGGTTGAAAAAAGACAGTTCCTTCAAGGTCAACCTTTCTTCACCGCATATACATTCTCTATTACTCGATTACTTATAACATATAATGTCATTTTTTTGTGCGAAAAATCCAGCTCCTTTTTAAAAGCTGTTATGGTGTCTCCCATTACTACCTTTTGTGGTAGGGAATTCCACAGTCTGACTGCTCTAACTGTAAAGAATCCTTTCCTATTTAGCTGCCAGAATTGCCTTACCTACACATGTAATGAGTGCCCCCTGTTCCATATTATGGTTTTTGGAAGGAATAAGTCATGTGCCAGTCCAACGTTTCCAACCTCAGAAGCCTTCCATCTCATGTAATAATTTAGATTCCCACCTTTGAACTGACTATCACTTTTGAATGTCCTTTTTTAAAATATGGAGCCCAAAACTGGATCCCACATTCAAGATGTGACCTTTCGAGTGATTTATAGAGGGATAATACATTGGGATCAGAGGATTGTATCTCTCTTTTTATACACCCTAAGGCCTCTTTCACACGTACGTGCCTCCAATACGTGTTTGGCAGTTTTCTCATGTACCGGAGACACGTAGACACGTAGACCTATGTATTCCTATGGTTCTGGACACACGTAAGTATTTTCGCACGGAAAGTGTGTCCGTTCCGTACTTACGTGTTTCCATGTGTTTCTCACGGCTACATGTCCGTTTTCTCTCCAGCATCACGGGTGTCACACGTAATGCAAACGGACCACACGGATGTGTTCCGTGTGACACGCACCGGAGAAAAGACATGTGTCTGTGAGAAAAAAAAACAAAACTTTACTCACCTTCTCCAGCCCTGCAGTCTCTGCCGCTGCTGTCACTTCCTGCCGACCGCCGCTCATTGAATATTCACTTCACTGCGGCCGGAAGCAGCAGCAGCGGGGAGTCTGCAGGATTGGAGACCGAAGATCAGCACCACGGACAGCGACGCCAGGGACAGGTGAGTCGAAAGTTCCCGTTCTCTGTGTGTTATCACGGATAACACACAGAGAACACACGTAGCCCATAAACACGGCTCACGGAGGGCAAAACACACCTCTGACACGTCCGTGAAAAATGTGCATGGTTTTTCACGAACGTGTGAAAGAGGCCTAAAATCTTGTTTACTTTGTCAGCTGCTGCTTGATATTGAGTTCAAGACAGTAATAAGTCAGTTTCTATATTTGTCTTACTGGTAGAGTCAGTGGCTATTGATTTACCCATCCAAAGGAACAGGAATATTTCATCTTAACTTCATGCAGGAATATTGCCTCTAATCCTCATAGAAAGGGGAAACACAGGTAATAGGGTCTTATCTGGTGAATAACGTTAGGTGAGTGATGGGAATTGCTGATTTTTTTGGGCTGTCAAGGACGTCAGATAGGACAGCTGCTGCCGAGATCACCCGCCATGAGGGCAATTTAGTGGAGGAATAGGAATAGTAGTCTTCACTGCTGACAATCCAAGAAATCCGTGAAGGCAATGTGGAAAATGGTTTATTCTCTATACTTTTTTAAGTTTTAGCCAGCTTCTTCATCAGGAGAACCACAATTATTAATCTATTATTGTGGTTCTCCTGATGAAGCTGGACGTGTAGAGAATAAACAGCTTTTCCATATTGCCCTCCTGGACTTCATACATTATCAGCAGCGCAGATTACTACTCCCATTCCTCCACCACGTTGCCTGTAATCTTCAGGCATTCTTGGTTGCTTGGTGTAACGTCACATGTGCATAACGCCTAATTAATAACATTACTCTAGCCCAGGGGTCAGGAACCTTTTTGGCTAAGAGAGCCGTAAACGCCACATATTTTGAAATATAATTCCGCGAGAGCCGTACAATATGTTTAAAGGGCCATTGACAGATCAATCGCTCCAATGTTCACTTAGTACAGCAAGGAATGCTCCTCCCTGCTGTATAAAGCCACAACTGGACTGAAACAATGGTAATTAGCAGTAAAAAAATCAAATAAATAACTTACATTGTGAACTTGCGATGCATGACATCAGTCCAGGCAAGGAGAGTGGGGGGGGTGGGTAGTGGTCGTGGCACGGGGGGGGGGACAGGGGTTGTATTTGGTGAAGGTAGCAGCAGCGGCGGGGGGAAGGGCGCTGGTACTCACACAGGCCGAACGGGTGACAGGGGGAAAGTGCAGCGCACAGCATAAGCTGTGAGCTGCACAAATATGGCACCGATCTCCTCTCTCTGTTGTGATCTGGATAGCCCAGGTGGCGCATTCAGGTCACAGCAGGGAGCTTTCCTGTATTAAGTACAGGTCGCAGTCCGGGTACAGGGCGCTGCCATAAAGGAGTTGAGGTGAGTAACTATTGTTACAAACACCAAATCCAGCATGGCAGCCCCCAGTGTTTCAGTAACACTAGAATTAAATAAAAACTAAATAAACAGTGAGTTTAATTTTGTATTAAAAATACTTGATTTCATAATCACTATTATTAATACAAAAATAAAAAATGCGACACCTTACCTTTAATCCTAATGCTCACCAGGGGGAGAGGCGCTGGTGGTGGTGGTGGAGCGGCTCAGGAAGGTCACAGGAGGAAGAGTGATGCTGCGAGCTCGGAGGAGGGGGTGCTGCTGCTCAGGAGGGTCAGCAATGCTGTGGCTCGGGGGTGTAGCCATGGGTGCATTTGAATCCCCCGGGTATGGCTTACCAGGGCGGTAGTGGTGGAGCAGAGTCACAGGATGCACTCGGGGGTGTTGCAGAGGCCGCCATTGATCTGTGGGCAGGGGGTCTGCGGAGGTGTCACAACACAGGGTGTCTCTGTGGCAAGTGCATTGAGCTGACTGCCGGCTCCATTGAATCACCCAGGTTTGACAAGATGGACGTCAAGAAAATGATCGCGGAGGTGGCGCGTGCGCAGATATGATTCCACGGCCATTTTCTTGAAGCTCATCGCATGAACCGTGGGTGATGCAATTGAGTCGGCAGTCAGCTCAATGCACCCACCGCCGAGA
The DNA here is from genome assembly GCF_048569485.1 of Anomaloglossus baeobatrachus. NCBI lineage: Eukaryota > Metazoa > Chordata > Amphibia > Anura > Aromobatidae > Anomaloglossus > Anomaloglossus baeobatrachus. Next base: position 136,986,875 of record NC_134354.1, read on the forward strand.
CACCCTCGCAGCCCGCCTGCCCGCAGATTAATGCTGCCCACTGCGACACCGCCGAGCGCGTCCTGTGAGCCTGTCTCCCATGAGCCCGCTCGACCATCGCCACCTTCATAAGCCATATCTGTTTTGTAAGATACACCCCCATTTTACCGCCAGTTTTGAGGGAAAAAAGTGCATCTTAGAAAACGAAAAATATGGTAAATGAGAATCCTGAAGTATTGTAAACACGTTCAGGATCTTTTCCTTGCACTTTGTATTGTAGAAAAAAACTGCAGCATGTCAATTCTTTCTGTGTTTTTGCTACGTTTTCCCCATTAAAAGTAATGAAAATAAAATGCAAGCAAAAATACATATAATGCATCAAATTGTGGCAAAAAGCCTTGGTTTTGCTGCAGCATTTCTCCTGGCAGTAGATGCAGACTTGGTGCAGAAATTTCTGCAACCAAATCTTCATCTTGTGCACAGATTCCAGATTTGGAATCCAGATTTCAAACTGTTCCTGGCAGTTTGGCGAATCTTTACAAAGATAATATAATGCAAAAAGGGCCAGATGCAGTTTTCTGTATAGCTTACTGTTAACCCTGTCCAGCACATGGCTGCCTGCACATTACTAAATAAGCTAAGGGTCGACATCGGGGCACTGACCAGAGCTAGTGGGAGGGGGAGGCAGCAGAGGATGTTCTCACAGCAAGTCACAAACTTTGTGACTGTGTCGGCCACTGTCTGCCACTCAGACCGCACTGTCTGCAGCCTCCAGTCCTGACATATTCATCTCTGACCTGAGTCTACATATCCTGCAACTGCCGACATGACATGCATCCACAATCACAGCAGTCACTGGCTCCACACACTGCAGAAGAGTAGATGACGAGCCAGGCAGTCAGCTCGAGGTCACAGGTAGGAAGTGGCTGGAGGGGGCGGAGCCCAGCGCTGCCGGCCACTTGTATAAGAGCTAGTACAGTATAGTTACAGCGCAGCGAGTCACAGAGCGGAGCCGGCTGTTTATCTTCAGGGTGAGTGGCACCCTAACCGCCGGGCCCGGTCGCAATGGCGACCGCTGCGACCGCGGTAGTTACACCCCTGTCAGCGTGCACCGCGGCCTGATGGAGCGCGGTGCATGCATCCTTCCCATAGACAGGTAGGAGCCCTGTCTGCGAGCCAGATACGGCCATCAAAAGAGCCATATCTGGCTCGCGAGCCATAGGTTCCCGACCCCTGCTCTAGCCCGTCTAATCAAAAAAAGAGCCAAGGATGCCGGCAGGTAAGAAGCAGTACTCCTGTTCCCATGCAGTGGCCATAGGCCACTGTCAGGGATGAAAGAATGGGATGAACGAAATTCGCACCAACTCTACACAAAATCTGTTTTCACACGTTCCAGTTTTTTTATGTAATTTTTGAAGCCACAAATGGATTCCAAAGAAAAAGTCTTTTCTTTGCAGGTGTCATCCATTTATTATGACCATTCCAAATTTCACTTCAAAAACTGCAAGAAAACTTGAATATGGAAGAGAATATTAGTAAAGGTTTCTTTATCCGGCTGGGTTGAGATGATAGTAAAAAAATAATCGGGACAGTCATGGTCGCCAATTGTGGACATGACTGGCTCCATGTGGAGCTTTGTGAGTTGCTCTACATAGTACATGGGTACCAGAGCTACCTATTATTTTATTTTTACCCACACCTTTGATCTGGGTGGAAAATCGCAAGGACAGCACACTGAACATAATTATGGTCATGATCTGAAGAATGAATTAGCGAAAACAGTCATTGTAAAAAGAATGGAATCCTGCTTGGGCGCCCCAGGCACATCCATGCATTACATAGTTGGCCACGCTTTTGAATCGCAATGGCAAAATTGGTAACTGTACCATTTTCTGGCAACAAACGTTGATCATTGAAGGTCTAGTGCGTACTGGGCATTTTCAAGCAAGAAAGGATATGGTGCTGTAAGGATCACAAGAAAATCAAATTGCCCTTTTACTCAGCAGAGCCAACCTATAACAGAAAATTGTTTTGATCATCTATGTTATTGGCCCTTTTAGCAAGTTTTAACCAGTCTTAAAGAGCCATTAATAAAATTCTATCGATAAGACTAAAGGCACACTCTAATCTCAGGGCACCTCTTTATGAGGCTTTATTATTCCTTGTCAGTACATTAATTTAAATTGATCTTTTTGGAAGAATTTTAACCCAAGGCGTGTGTGCTCACCTGGATTACAGACAAGTTTCCGAACTTCCTTTACATTGCATGCAGTATTCTGCTCCAAAAAATGGACCATTTTTCCCCATGAAGGCTGTCAGCCTGTGTGAAAAATTGTCCATGTGCGCTGGCACACTGGCTATAATGTGGCGCACGTGGACAGAACAGCACAGTTTATACACTTGTCTGCAAGAGCCTTTATAGATGTAAAGGATATGGAAAGATTTTCAGCAACCTGTTCCTCTTCTGTCCCTGATCCTGAAGTGTATTTCCAAACTTAGGCCTTACAAAAAGTAAATCTCTATGAAATGAGACAGTGCGCGAATAGGGCTTTAACTGTGAAATGACCTGGGTTATAATAAGGGAACTGCTCACCTGGAAAGGTTGTGTGAGACACAACCACTTATGCACATAAAATACCCTGGAAATACAGATAGCTGACAGGGAATGATAAAGGTTAAAATCCGTGCTGCCGTTGAATCAAAGATGATTTAATTCAATGTGTTTTGGATTGGAAACTCCTTCTTCAAAACAATCACCATCCTACCCATGAATGGTGATTGTCCTGATGGAGTTTCCACTCCGAAATGTATTGAATTAAATCACCTTTTAGGACTTGTTTTGATTCCTCATTCAACGGCAGCACGGATTTTAACCCTTATCATCCACTGTCAAAAAATAAATCTCTAGTAGAGGCCTTACTAAAAAAACTCATTCATCAAGAAAATCACCAACCCATCCATGAATGGTGATTGTCCTGATGGAGTTTCCACTTCGAAACGCGTTGAATTAAATCACCGTTAGGACTTGTTTTGATTCCTCATTCAACGTCAGCACGGATTTTAACTCTTATCATCCACTGTCAAAAAGTAAATCTCTAGTAGAGGCCTTACTAAAAAACTCATTCATCAAGATAATCATCATCCCCTTCATGAATGGTGATTGTCCTGATTTTTTTACACCAAAACACGTTTAATTAAATCACCTTTTAGCACTTGTCTTGATTCCTCATTCACCGGCAGTGCAGATTTTAACTCTTATTATCCACTGTCAAAAAATAAATCTCTAGTAGAAACCTTACTAAAAAAACTCATTCATCAAGGCAATCGCCAACCCATCCATGAATGGTGATTGTCCTGATGAGTTTCCACTCCGAAACGCGTTGAATTAAATCACCGTTTAGACTTGTTTTGATTCTTCATTCAACGGTAGCATGGATTTTAACCCTTATCATCCACTGTCAAAAAGTAAATCTCTAGTAGAGGCCTTACAAAAAAAAACATTTGAGTCCTTCTGTTTGAATCCATGCACTTAGCCTGTGTTTGTTATGACTATACTTAAGAAACTATTGCTATCTCTAGGGAAAATGTAGCAATTAAGGTAATTAGGAAGTCCTGCGAGTAGGGTATAAGTGTACACTAAATTCCATCCACAGATTGTAATGTGGAATTCTTTATCAGCGAGCATTTGAAATTCTCACACGAAGTGCAACGAGCGGCTCTCACCCAATCACTGCGGCATGTTTAGTGTAATGAGCTCCAATAAATGCAAGATAAAGGGTCAGGAAGCAGCCACCGGCCAACTCAAACAAACCACAATGGCAAGGGCTGATGTCAACATGGACTGACTAACCATTTCCAATGTTATTTTTACTATTGTACAGGATAAACACACATTTTCATTTTGTGGTGTATCCGGTTGTTTTATTAAGGTTTATCAGATTAATTCTAAGAATTTCAGGATTATTTGGTGGTTGTGTAATCTGTAAAAATACACAGGGGGATCCTAAACAATGGGTTACAGAAAATTATTATATGTAGCCATGCCTTCTATTATTAAATAGGTCAAAAATCCGCTGAAGTGTTACATCACTTTCCAAATGTTTAACCGCTCTGGTTGGATTTAGTTTTATCAGGGACTATAAAAATTACTTGAGGGATATTAAAAACGCTCGTATAGGGCTGTATAATAGTCCCGTATCACAGCCTTGTAATGTGAAGTTTAATAGGAAAACTTGTAGAAGATTCGTGCACCCACCCAATAGCACTATATCATCTTTGGTTATAATGAGGTGTGCAACCTTAAAGAGAACCCGTCATCAGGTTTCCCTGAACTAAACAGATTCCACCCATTTGTTAACCCTTAAACAGCTTTCTAAATATCATCAATGCAGAGCGACAAACCATAGAATATTAACTCTAAACATATCCCATAGCAATAAGAGGGCTCACACTGTGCTCGATGCATCCTGCCAGTCTGACAAACCCATGGGTTGTCCAGGCATTGAGTGGAACTTTTCACCACGATATATGTGTGGCATAGCAGCTCAACTCCTGTAACGTTAAACTGAACTGCAATACTAGAGTTATCCATGATTAAAGGTTTATCAATCCAACACAGCAATTTAAAGGCATAAATTCTTTACTGTCACTGCATTAAAATAGTAGGATAGGCACTGAAAAATTCTGACACATTTGGAGTGTAACTGTATATACAGTTAAAGGGAAACTATTGCTGACAGGTCCTGTATGTGTGTCGCCCTGGGCAAGCCAGGGGTCACAGGTCACAACACCACCACACCCCACACCCCAGGTAGGCACACCCAAGCTGAACCAAAAATCCTTGTTGCCTTCCTCCAGAGGCTGATGATTCACACCAGGGGGTGGGCCAGGCGGTTGGCTCCGCCCACCAAGGAGATCACAGCTCTGGAGGCGGGAGAAACCAGGCAGTGAGCTCAGGGAAGAGCTTGAGAAAGGAGTCGAGTCAGGGAGGAGGAAGTGGAAGGAGTGGAGGAGTAGCCCAGGCAGGGCTGGAGTAAACAACAGAGAAGTGAAAGTGGAGGAAAGAAGAGTAGTAAAGGAGGAAAGCAAGAAGTGGTGACAGAGCAGAGAGTGTGCCAAGCCTGAGAGCCCAGCTTTGTGTAGGGCCAGAACAGCAAGGTCAGCGACGGCGGTGACTGTCCGGAGGGGGACCGTTTGGAAGTTCCTGGAAGGACCCCGTTGGCTGTGTGCCCGGTGGTCTGGAGCAGTGTTCCGAAGGACAGTCAGCACCAGGGCAGGGGCCTCTCGGACCCCGGCAAGGCTAGGAGTCGCCAAATTTGCCGAATCCGTCAGTGAAGGGGACGTAGATTCCCCCAACAACCAAGTCCCGATTGAAGGCAACAGCCCAACCCGTACAACAGAGGCACCGCCACCGCCAGGGCACCAGTCTCTGAGGGCCAGCGCCTGCGGGCAAAGTGTAGTGCTCCTCCGGCCCAGCTTGAAGCCGGGGAGCGGGTTACCGGTGGGGACCCATCGCAACCATCCGTACATACAGGTGCAGGGAAGAGAGACATCACCGTCACCTGCCGGGGAAGCAAAGCAGCCGTCTGTGGGACCGTCCTACCAGCCGTTTGGTTTACCGTACAAACTGTGTCACGTCTCAGGCTGAGTGAGTACCACAGTGCCGCAAGGCACAGCGCTGTCCCCGCGTCCCTGCGCCCACCAAGCCCTGCACCTCCCAAGCCATCACCGGGCCCCGGGATCACCAACCCCTACCCACGGAGGGGCAACACAACACCTGGCTGCTCCCCATCACCATCCCCGGGATCCCCGCATTAAGCAGCGGTGGTGCTACACATCACCACAACCGTGGGTGGCGTCACGGACATTATCCCAACATCCCAAACCCCCCCTTTCACTCACGGGCGAGGAGTGCCGCTCGAGGAAAACCCCCGGGATCCGGCCTACGGCTCGAGCCACCACTGAGCAGCCGGACCCGAGCAGAAGGGGTGAGCGCGGTGTGCTGACACCCTCCTCCCCGCCCACGACAACTTGGCGTCACGAACAGGATCTTACCGCTCTGCCGTCTGGTAGAGGTGCGCCTTGTTACCACCGGAGGTATCCGGCAGAAAAATTGCAGAAGCCGCCATCTTTGGCGCGAAAAGTTCCCGCTCGAGCGTCTTCTCGAGCAGTAGAGGCGCGAAGGCCAGAACCCCGCCCTGAGGGAGGAGGGGCCGGAAAGAGCTAAGGGGGACGGAAACAAGATGTCTGTGCCCGACGGAGCCGCTGGAGGAGCGGTGGTCGCAGCCGCAGCGGCACCCGCGGATGGGAATGGACCTAGCCAGGTCCCGGCCGTACCGGCGGGAGGTGCCGTGGCCCCCACGCTCGCTCAGGTCATGCCGTTTTCCTTGCCCTATGCACCCGGAGCTGCCTGGCTACCGCAGTATGACGGGAAACCGGATGCCCTACCGGCCTTCCGGAAAAAGCTTAACCCGTTGCTAGAGCTGTACCCCCTGACTGATAAGCAACGTGCAGCGATAGTGCTAGGCCAGTTAACCGGTGCGGCGGAGCAGGAAGCGGAGACCTGGGCCGAGGGGGACCGGCTCTCTGTAGCCACCATCTTTGAGAAGCTACAGACTGCCTTTGAGACCCGGACTGAAGCTGAGCTGAGGATGCAGTTTTACCAGTGCTGGCAACGAGCTGGGGATAGCATTCGGGACTATGCTCTACGTCTGCAGACCGCCCTCCGCACGCTGAAGCGGGTGAACCCTATTAATGAGGCGGATAGCAACAAGATGTTAGTGGAGCAATTTGCGCAGGGGATGAGGTCCCCTGAGGATCGTAAACAACTCCGGCTGTGGGCCCTGGAACACCCTGATGTGGACTTTGCTGTGTTAAAGGAGCGGGCCATTAAAGCACTACAGCCTCCAGCAACCGAAGTTCTGGAACCCGCCCCGTGGCCTGTCGAGACGGCTCCCGTTATGGCGGCCTCAGCCAAATCTACCTCTCCAACACCTGCAGCCCCGAGCAGCACAGTGGAAGAACTGGCAGCCCAGGTCCGTCGCATGGACGGAGACCTTGCCAAAATCCTGGCTGCCCTACAACCTCTGACCAGACCTCAGCCTCCGGCGCAGATACAGCTTGCTGACAGTCCCGAGGACGTTCCCTGGATGCAGCGGAGAAGTGCCGACAACCCGCGGAGCAGACCCCCAATCTGCTACAAGTGCCGTAAGCCGGGTCATTACTACCGACAGTGCCCGTTAAACGAGCAACCCCTGGGGCCCCGGGCCAATCCTCAGGAGTAGAACATCGTGGCCCCCCGGACTGGCGGGACCGATATATCGGGGCCCGCCCTATCATCCCCGTGGCTGTGGACGGCATACCAGTGATGGCTCTCTTGGACACTGGATCACAGGTAACTACCATACCGTACACGTTGTACCAGCGGTACTGGGCCGTAGACGAACTGGCGCCCCCAGACAATAGTATAACATTGATTGCCGCTAATGGACTCCCATTGACCCAGGTGGGGTATAAACAAGTGGCTATGACAGAGGGGCAAGCCGAACTGCAACACCAGGGTATGATTGTGATCATGAATGAGCCCAGTGATCATAACCCGAAAATAGTGCTGGGAACCAATGTGATGGAGCACTGCATGGCTGATGTGTTAACCCTATTACAACAGCTAGCCGCCACAGCAGCAGGGAGCCGGCAGAGGGCTGTGCAGCGTGAGATCCGAGCCCTGATGTACCGCCAGCATGTAAGCTCAACAGGAGGGGAGATTGGTGGAGTAAGAGTGATGGATGTTGCTCCATTGACTGTGCCCCCTAGGAGTGAGATGATGATCTGGTGTAGGGCAGCAGTAGGGCCTCAGGGGCGTGACTACCCTGCGATGATGGAGCCCATGCCTTCTGAGCACTGGCCCACTGTGATGGCCGCTCGAGGGGTGGTGGATGTGAAGAAAGGGAGAGTGCCTGTGAGAGTGCTGAACTGTGGAGAGGAAGAAGTCAGGCTTCCCCGGTATGCCACCATTGCCAAGCTGCTCACCCTGGACCCTCACACTATCCATGAAGCCAGTTCATCCACACCTCCACCTACCATCAGCACTTCCCCACCCCAGGGGGAGACAAAGGAGTGGCATCAACAGCTACACGTAGGCACTGATGATACCCCTACACATCACAGGGCAGGGGTACACAGGGTGGTGCAGGAGTACGAACAGGTTTTCAGTAAGCACCCCCTAGACTTTGGGCAGATCAAGGGGGTCCAACACCACATTCCCACAGGTGAACATCCCCCTATCAAAGAGAGGTACAGGCCTATTCCCCCTGCACATTACCAGTGTGCCAAGGATATGTTGAGGAATATGAAGGAGGCAGGGGTTATTCGGGACAGCTGTAGTCCCTGGGCCGCTCCGTTGGTACTGGTTAAGAAGAAGGATGGTACCATGCGGATGTGTGTGTACTACCGGAAGATCAACCAGATAACCCATAAAGATGCCTATCCATTACCTCGTATTGAAGAGTCTTTGGCTGCACTGAGAACTGCAAACTACTTCTCGACCCTTGACCTCACCAGCGGATACTGGCAAGTGGCCGTGGCCCCCGAGGACCGGGAGAAGACCGCCTTCACCACCCCGATGGGGCTCTGCGAATTCAATAGCATGCCGTTTGGGCTGGGCAATGCCCCCGGGACCTTCCAACGGTTGATGGAGTGCTGTCTGGGACATTTAAACTTCGAGACCGTCCTGCTGTATTTGGATGATGTGATTGTTTATTCCCAGACGTATGAAACCCATCTGGAACACCTGGCCGAGGTGTTCGCGTCCCTTGCCAAGTTCGGGATGAAGTTGAAGCCCTCAAAATGCCATCTGCTGAAACCCAGGGTGCAGTATCTAGGGCATGTGGTGAGTGCGGATGGTGTCGCCCCCGACCCTGAGAAGATCACTGCCATCCAGAGCTGGCCGAGACCAACTACCGTGAGGGAAGTAAGGCAGTTTCTGGGTCTGGTGGGGTACTATCGGCGCTTTATAAAGGGGTACACGAAGATGGCTGCCCCCATGCAAGATCTCCTCGTGGGACAGACCAAAGGTGGTAGACCCATTGGAGCCCCACTGTCGTGGGAGGACAAGCATGAGGAGTCCTTTTGCCAGTTGAAGGCGGCCTTGACCGGAGAAGAGGTCCTGGCGTACCCTGACTATGGGCGCCCGTTCATCCTCCACACGGACGCCAGTAACGTGGGGCTAGGAGCGTTCCTATCCCAGGTCCAGGATGGAAAGGAGAAGGTGATTGCCTACGCCAGCCGAAAACTCCGGCCGACCGAAAGGAACCCCGAGAACTATAGCTCCTTCAAGCTCGAGCTATTGGCGTTGGTGTGGGCTATCACGGAGCGGTTCCGCCATTACTTGGCGGCGGCAAAATTCACCGCGTTTACGGACAACAATCCGCTGACTCACCTGAACACGGCCAAGTTGGGCGCGCTGGAGCAGCGGTGGGTAGCCCGGCTAGCCAACTATGATTTCACCATAAAGTACCGAGCTGGTCGTGTCAACATAAATGCTGATGCACTCTCCCGGATGCCCCATTTGTCAGAAGAGGGGTGCGAGGATGACGACCTCGAGGAGATCGAGTTGCCTGCGTTTCACCAGCCGCCTACTGAGAGGGTACAAGTATGTCAGCAAAGGGTGGATCTGGACCCGCGGCCCAGTCAAGAGTGGCAGAACGCCCAGGACCAAGCACCGGCTGTCCGCCTTGTCAAGACTCTGGTGGAACAAGGTGCTATGGGAATAGACCCTGCCGCTCCAGCCGAAGCCCAACGCTTGTGGAAAGAACGGAAACGGCTTTACCTACACCAAGGGAGGCTGTACCGTGAGCTGATCAACCCGAAGACCCATGAGAAAATATGCCAGTTAATCGTTCCTCAAGCTGATGTCGCTACTGTCCTACAGGCATACCATGATGGTGCTGGCCACTTCGGGCGGAAGAAGCTGGAGATGCTGTTGAGGGAGCGGTTCTATTGGAGTGGGATGCGTGAATCGGTGGAAGCCTGGTGCCGAGAGTGTGGTCCTTGTACGCTGAGGAGAAAGGACGAGGCTAGCCAGAGGGCACCGTTACATCCCATAGTCACCCATCAGCCGCTGGAGCTGGTCGCCCTAGACCATGTCAAGCTCACCCCTAGCAGAAGTGGGTACACCTACACATTGACCATGGTAGACCACTACTCAAGATTTATGGTGGTAGTCCCTGTTAAGGACCTGACTGGTCGAACCGCTGCTCGAGCGTTCCAGGCTTATTTTTGCCGACCCCATGGGTACCCCGAGAAGGTGCTGACTGATCAAGGCCCGGCTTTTGAAGCAGAAGTGTTTCACGAATTCTGTCAGTTGTACGGCTGCAAGAAGATCCGGACCACTCCATACCACGCCCAAACCAACGGCATGTGCGAGAAAATGAACCACTTGGTCCTGGGGCTCCTCAAGACGCTACCGCTGGAAGAACGGAACATGTGGCCGGAAAAGTTGCTCGACTTGGTCGACATGTACAATAATATCCCGTCCAGCTCGACGAAGTGCACCCCAGCGTATCTGATGAGGGCTCGGCCTAGCCGCCTGCCGGTGGATCTGGAGATGGGGTTGGAGGCCCCGGAAGCACTCCCTTCAACGGCAGAGTGGGGAAGTCGGAGGAGGGCACAGTACCGGCAAATCCAGGAGTATGTGGAGAAAAACCTCAATCGAAGTCGAGAACAGCAAGAGCACCGGTTCAATCAGAAGGCACCCGCAGGTCCTTTCCAGCCAGGAGATGTGGTGCTGAAACGGAAGAGAAAAGCCCACAAGCTGGATGATCAGTGGGAGCAAGTCCCTTACGTCATACAACCCACAGAATGGGGAGATGGGAAGACCTACCAGATCAGTCGTGACCAAGGGGGCACCCTGGCCACCATTTCCCGGGACCATCTAAAAAAATGCCCCCCAGCGTTGAATGCAGAGGCTGAAGTACCGGTTCCTCCACCCGTGGAGAAGGCAGCAGAGGTAATCCACACTGTAATGGGTGACTTCCCAGCAAACTGGCCTACACAGAACGGCGCGGTGATTCTTCCAGTAATACTGTTCCCACAACCCGTGGATGAAGAAGTAGTGGAAGCGGTTAACCGTGAGCCAGAACCAGTGCCAGTGCCCAGGGATGAACCTGTACCCAGCCCCCCTACACCTCCGCCTGCTCCACACTATAGCAGGGAGGAGGAACCGATTGTTCCCTCTACCCCACTGTCTAGCAACACTGACACCGGGCCCCGAAGGTCCACCCGTTCCAACCTAGGTAGACCCCCACTTAGGTACAGGGAGACCGTTCTATGAGTAAAAGGGGTCCGCAAATGTGAAGGAGTTGTTGTTTGTTTGAAAAGTTTTGAAAGTTGAAAATGATAAGTGAAAATGATCCGAAGTTCACCTGATTCACAGTGTGATTTGCAACCGGCTGGAGCCGGCACCGTTGTCCCCGTGGGGACCGTTTAAAAATGCATGGGAACTATCCATGGACAAGCCCGTGAACTTGCAGGGCAACCACAGACGTTAGTGGCTTGTAAATATGTTGGTTACCGTTACCGTTTTCCGCAATGCCGCCTCCGGAGAGGCAGGTTGGAGGGAGGGCCCTGAGCAGAGCAGGCCAGGGCCCAGCCACCAAAGGAACCGGTGGCCACCCTCTGGAGGGAAGGACAGATCCCGTTCGGGTACCGTGTGCTGGACTGTGGGTCAAGGGGTGCTGCCTGGGTTTTAGGGGCAGCATCAGGGCCAGGTTATTTGGGTGGGAGAGAGCGGAAACCGTAACCGTATACCGTTGCAACGTTTAAGAAATGTGCCTCCCGTCTTGGGAAGAATTTAAAAATGTTATGCATGTTGTTTAACCCTGTTATCCCCTTTTTACAGAAAAATAAAACCGGTGTAGGACGGCAGCCCGCGGATGGTCTGCATTTTGCTAAGGGGGAATGTGTCGCCCTGGGCAAGCCAGGGGTCACAGGTCACAACACCACCACACCCCACACCCCAGGTAGGCACACCCAAGCTGAACCAAAAATCCTTGTTGCCTTCCTCCAGAGGCTGATGATTCACACCAGGGGGTGGGCCAGGCGGTTGGCTCCGCCCACCAAGGAGATCACAGCTCTGGAGGCGGGAGAAACCAGGCAGTGAGCTCAGGGAAGAGCTTGAGAAAGGAGTCGAGTCAGGGAGGAGGAAGTGGAAGGAGTGGAGGAGTAGCCCAGGCAGGGCTGGAGTAAACAACAGAGAAGTGAAAGTGGAGGAAAGAAGAGTAGTAAAGGAGGAAAGCAAGAAGTGGTGACAGAGCAGAGAGTGTGCCAAGCCTGAGAGCCCAGCTTTGTGTAGGGCCAGAACAGCAAGGTCAGCGACGGCGGTGACTGTCCGGAGGGGGACCGTTTGGAAGTTCCTGGAAGGACCCCGTTGGCTGTGTGCCCGGTGGTCTGGAGCAGTGTTCCGAAGGACAGTCAGCACCAGGGCAGGGGCCTCTCGGACCCCGGCAAGGCTAGGAGTCGCCAAATTTGCCGAATCCGTCAGTGAAGGGGACGTAGATTCCCCCAACAACCAAGTCCCGATTGAAGGCAACAGCCCAACCCGTACAACAGAGGCACTGCCACCGCCAGGGCACCAGTCTCTGAGGGCCAGCGCCTGCGGGCAAAGTGTAGTGCTCCTCCGGCCCAGCTTGAAGCCGGGGAGCGGGTTACCGGTGGGGACCCATCGCAACCATCCGTACATACAGGTGCAGGGAAGAGAGACATCACCGTCACCTGCCGGGGAAGCAAAGCAGCCGTCTGTGGGACCGTCCTACCAGCCGTTTGGTTTACCGTACAAACTGTGTCACGTCTCAGGCTGAGTGAGTACCACAGTGCCGCAAGGCACAGCGCTGTCCCCGCGTCCCTGCGCCCACCAAGCCCTGCACCTCCCAAGCCATCACCGGGCCCCGGGATCACCAACCCCTACCCACGGAGGGGCAACACAACACCTGGCTGCTCCCCATCACCATCCCCGGGATCCCCGCATTAAGCAGCGGTGGTGCTACACATCACCACAACCGTGGGTGGCGTCACGGACATTATCCCAACATCCCAAACCCCCCCTTTCACTCACGGGCGAGGAGTGCCGCTCGAGGAAAACCCCCGGGATCCGGCCTACGGCTCGAGCCACCACTGAGCAGCCGGACCCGAGCAGAAGGGGTGAGCGCGGTGTGCTGACACCCTCCTCCCCGCCCGCGACATATGCATCCAGAACCAGGAGAAGTTCTGGGTGCATACTTCTAATACCTTGCCAGCATCTAGTAGCATATAGATATCTTTAGAAAAAGTATTTCTAAAGATCCTTTATGATATCCTAATGAGTGCAGGGACTAGTCGCAAGGGCGTTAGTTCCCTTGGCTAGTTGGCCCCCTTAGCATGTAAGTACGCCTCTGTGAGAATTCTATAATGCTAATGAATGCGCAGCATCAGAGACGTGGTCGTGCTTATCTCTGCTACCACCACGCCTGACACTGGATATCAGCTCAGTGCGCATGATCTCCGAACTTTTGGTCATGCGCAACTGTTTGTCCTGGGTGCATATTGCACCTGACAGATTCCCTTTCAGGATCACACTGGAAATGCGTCAGTTATATATAGAATGTTTATTTGCTGTGCTGGATTGAAAATCCTTCTATCACCCCTCTGAACACAGCTGTTTGATACCTCCCAAGCTTTAATTGTGCACAGAGGAGGGGGATTGACCAGGAATCGGATGGGGTCAGCTGTGTCCACAAACGTTCTTATACTACCACTAGATATAGCCAACAGCAAAGGTCATCACTATATCTGAATGAAAGCAGACGCTAATTCTGGACAACCCTTTTAATTTGTAGTGGAAGATTGGGATTAGTGCTATCAATTTTTACAAAAATTATTGTAAATACCTTTGTGACCAACATGGTACCAAGATATAATTTTGTATTGCACATCATTATAAAGATTATTGTAGTTTTCTTGTTGAACATACAATGAAGCATTTGTCTATTAGGACATACTGTATGTTCTATAAGGATTAGCGAATATACTGTACATTTTAGCATTTGGAAATACTCAATGACCATGTTTAATTAATGCAATAACAAAGCCTTACAGATACAGTCAGTAACAACTGAAAATATTGGATCGAAGACCAATAATAATATTGTAAGATTTCATATTTTAATCAGTGACGATGGTTTAGGTCACTTCTTCTATAGATTACATTTAATTGGTCAATGAGAATTTCCAGGTGAGTATGATCATGAATACTCACTGCTGTGTTATATAATTAGTTCTACTTTTCTAATATCCCTGGGTAATGGTTAATTCATTAAATGTAGCTCTAGGCAGCCACATTATAAGCATATCTTTGATGATTAGCTTGTTAATAAAAGCTGGGATTGAACACTTCACATCCCTTAGACTGCCACATCCATAAAATGTCCCAGTCGTCTGCTCATCTGCACATTGATATGTTGATTTTCCATGTGCAGATTTGTCATACCTTTACAATTTGATGGCTCTTTTACTACTTGCTGAGCCCCTGGAGCACCTAGAAAAGCACCGGTGGTTTTACAGCACTGAAATTGATCTAATGCCTGCTACAAGGAAACTACAGTTGTAAACCATCCATAGAAATCTCCCACCAGTTCTTCCTGCACTAATTGTCCTACTGCACCAGACGTCTTGGTTTGAATAGACTCTCTACCAGGTCTGAACTGATGGTTTTGCCTCCAATAGAGAACTAATGGGTATGGCCAAATAAAGCAAGGTTCCCCACAGCACATATTGTGCACCCCACCCTAGATTTCAGTCCTGGATCTGCCCAACATTTTTATTTTTGGATGAGTCCAGGGTTTTTGAGGTTGGGTCTTGGGTATGGATGATTTTTACATCTAATCTGTGGTCTGGATCACTTTTTGTTATGTCTTTACCAAACTTGTAGGTTATGGCCAAAGTCAACGGTGCCCCAACCAGGTTTTTCATTAGGCATAGCTGTGCCCTAGTTTACAGATATTTGAGAATGAGTGGGGGGAAGGAAGCAATGACATACTCTATGTAGGCTGGTGGAGCTTGCGATCCAGAGACACTTTTTAATTTCAGTCTGGCCGTATTGGTTTTTGGTCTATGCACCCAAAAGTCAAAGTTAATGTAATCATAAGAGACAATACAAAGGTCTCTTTATCTAAGAAGTAAATAAATTCCAGATTTGGCTAACCTGTACATTTAGCGGATAAAGGTTCAAAAATTGTCTTCTAGATTGTGGTCAAATAGACAAAATAAGCGGGTTCAGTTATTATAGAATATGTGATGGCTCCTAAAGGGATTACCTGGGAAAAATATTTGATCTTCAGTGTCTTGTAGATTTTTACTTGACCTAAACTACCATTGTGTGGCTAAAATATCTTTTAGGATGGCTAGAAGTCTATATTCTTAGCAGATGCATAAAGGAGCCCTCAAACATTCTTAAGTACTGTAGGTTTACAAAGTGACTGTTTCACTCACCAAGCCCGCCGACACCAGGTCCAGCTCCTAGGCCATAACCTGAATAAAAATTAGATAAAACAGCAGAATTGTGACTATATGATCTCAAAGTGGCAAATATTGACTTTAGTCCAAAATTCCCAATATATCAATATAGAACTCAGGCTTTGTTTTTCTAATGCCGAGCAACTAATTCCTTGGAAAGAAACTGTCCATGCTTCAGTCTGAAAAATACTTCTAGATGATGCTTACTGTTTATTTTACTGAGAACTTGCGCCTTGGGTTCTTTTTAGCTCAGCTACATTGAGGCAGAGCTGTGCGCTACAGTCCAGCATGCTACATTGTATGCATAGTGCACATGTAATTAATCTTGAATAAGAAGAGCAATGCTGTGCTATACTATTACCTATTATACTATATTATACTATGCTATTACCTATTATACTATATACTATACTATTACCTATTATACTATATTATACTATGCTATTACCCATTATACTATATTATACTATGCTATTACCTATTATACGATATTACACAATACTATTACCTATTATACTATATACAGTACTATACTATTACCTATTATACTATATTACATTATACTATTACCTATTATATTACATACTATACTATTACCTTTTATACTATATTACACTATACCATTAACTATTATACTATATACTATACTATACCTATACCTATTGTAATATATTACACTATACTATTACCTATTATACAATAGTACACTATACTATTACCTATTATACTATATACTATACTATTACCTTTTATACTATATTACACTATACTATTACCTATAATATGATATTACACTATACTATTACCTATTATACTATACGATTACCTATTATACTATATTACACTATACTATTACCTATTATACTGTATACTATACTATTACCTATTATATTTTACACTATACTATTACCTATTATACTGTACTAGAGTATACTATTACTTATACTATATACTATACTATTACCTTTTATACTATATTACACTATACTATTACCTATTACACTATATTACACTATACTATTACCTTTTATATTATATTACACTATACTATTACCTTTCATACTATATTACACTATACTCTTACCTATTATACTATATTACACTATACTATTACCTATTATACTATATATTATAAGATTACCTATCATACTATATTACACTATAATGTTTGTTATTCCCTAGTCTTAGCCAGTGTAAAAATAACAAAATGAGCATTTCTCACCCACCGATGCTCCAGCACTGCCTCTGCCACGGCGCCTGGTCTTTGTTGACTCCTGCAGCATTGACATCACAACTACAGCTCATACCATCTACATGGACATCACCACAAAAGCCAATAAATGGCTGTAGATGTCATGCGCTCTAGTTGTGCTGCTGCTGCCTGTCGATAAAGCCCAATGTGTATTGTTGGAGAGCCAGTGCTCGAATAGTGGTTGATGAAAAAAGCAAATTTCAATATTTTTTCACTAAAGAAGTCTTGGTACTAACAAAAGTTGATCATGGAAATCCACTAATCGTTACAGAAATTTGTACCTAAATATAATATGGTTTAAAAAAGGTCAATATTGAATAAGATGTATGTCAACATCTAAACAACTGTACAAATGCACAAAGAAGGCTCTGAAATAAAATAACAGAGTTATGTTGATAAAATGATTATTTTTGGAATGTGACAAGTCAGTATATCTAACCTGGTTTGGGTGGCTTGCCTCCGGCACCTAGTCCACCAGCTCCTAGTCCACCGGCTCCTAGTCCACCAGCACCTAGTCCACCAGCACCTAGTCCACCTAGTCCACCAGCACCTAGACCACCAGCGCCTAGTCCACCAGCTCCCAGTCCACCGGGCCCATATCCACCAGCACCAGCGCCTCCGATGCCACCAGGTCCAAAGCCACCAGCACCCAGGCTGCCAACACCTAATATAAAATGTTTATATTAAATACACAAGCTAGAAACAATTGCAAACCCCTGTCATGGAGAGAATTCATGATTAAGGTAATTTGTCACCAGGTTTGTGCTATCCTATCTGAGAGCAGAGACCAGATTCCAGCGATGTGTCACTTACTGTCATTTTGATAAAATCACAATTTTATCTGCTGCAGATCTACCAGTTTTCTTGGTGCTGAGCTTTGAATAACCCCACTCACACCACTGATTGGCAGCTTTTTGCCCATAAATAATGTACGCAGAAAGTTGACAATTAGTGGAAGGGGTGAGGTTATACAAAGCTCATGAATATGGAGAACTATTTTGCAGCAGGTTTACGTGTCTTCTTGTGATAATCTGCTGCTGATAAGCAATGATTTTTATCAAAACTATACTGAGCAGCTCAGTAAGTGACACATCGCTGGAATTTGAGTTTCTGCACCTACATTGATTAGGTAGCAAAAACCTGGTACACATTCTCTTAAAATTATAATAGTTTTGACCCTTCCAGCCATACTTAGGGGGAGAGCATGAGTTTATCTCCATAAAAAGCGTTGTCACCATATAGCTTATTGAGCTTCACATACTATAAAGAATATTATTAAATTAATCAAGACAGAATTTTTCAGCCAAACACAATATGGTGTTAATAGATGAATGCTCAATTTGTACATAGGATGTATAGGAAATCCTAAATGATTGCAAACCGAAATTGTAAAGCCTTCTAACTTAACACTTCTTTCTAAAACTGTAAATAATATAAACAGATCCTTACAATGTCAAATTACCTATTTCTATTCATAAATGCACAAGTAATACTTTTGGCTGCAATAACACAAATGTATATTGCTATGTAATTATTTGTGGCATGTGATAAGTTGGGTATATCTAACCTGGTTTGGGTGGCTTGCCGCCAGCACCATATCCACCAGCACCTAGTCCGCCGGCTCCTAGTCCACCAGCACCTAGTCCACCGACTCCTAGTCCACCAGCACCTAGACCACCAGCTCCTAGTCCGCCAGCACCAAGTCCACCTGGTCCATATCCACCAGCTCCAGCACCTCCGATGCCACCAGGTCCAAAGCCACCTGCACCCAGGCTACCAACACCTAAAATAAAATGTTTATATTAGATACACAACATGGAAACAACTGCTATCACCTGGATCCCTTGGAGATCAACTATTGAGACCTTATTAGATTAACTCAATATATAGTGTTCAATAAAGATATTGTTCATTGATCTTGAAATGGTATAAACATAGTGACATGGCAGTGTATCTAACCTGGTTTTGGAGGCTTGCCTCCAGCACCTAGTCCACCGGCTCCAAGTCCACCAGCTCCTAGTCCACCGGGTCCAAATCCACCAGCCCCAAGGCCACCACCTCCAAATCCAGGCCCATATCCACCGGCTCCAGCACCTCCAATCCCGCCAGCTCCAAGGCTACCAACACCTAGTACACAATGTTAACAATAGATGAACAAGCTGGAAACAATTGATATTTCAATGGTTTGTGACTTTGTTCTATGTATAATGCGTTATTTATTTCAGTAACGAAACCATTTTTATACTAGGAATGACTTAGAAAAAGCAAATATCAAGGGACCCAAATTGAAAACAGGTGATTGCAGCGCCCCTGAGAGATTAATTCATCAAAAATGAAAATTCAATGGTAATTACATATTAATGCATTATTATTTTAAGTTCAAGTAATTGTGTTTGACTTGGCTTTCGACGCGGAACAAGCTTATACAGCGTTCTCTAGTTTCTCGCATTTGGGAATACAAGAACGTATCAATATACTGTAAAACAAATTAAACTTCTGCAGTCACATTTTGTGCTTATGAAAACTGTTCTCAAACTCTCTACCTCGGTGCTGACCAGAGGGGCTTCATAAATATGTGAATGTAATATGTTTCATAACTTTGATATGTGCCAGAACAGAGAACGGCCATGTAACAGATTTGAGGGTCTTTGATTACTGGGAAGTACAGTAAGTGCGTGAATGTTCCCAGTTACATGATTGACAGAAAAAACATGAGTCTTCATGAAACAAAGTCCCACCTAAGAAGGGGTATATAGACGATCACAGGGGTATGATATGCCCATCATATAGTCTCTCTCTTCCAACTTCTTCAATGGTGAACCATTTTTTTTATTCGTGGGCTATACATTGGCAATTGTCAACAATTCTAACCATTATCCGTTCTTCATATTGAGTCAAGCAAACAGTAGAATGCAATATTATTTCCTTTTTATGATGGTGGTCAGACCTTTTTGCTTACTGACTCTCTGCAGCTGCATGTAAATCCACCCCAAATATAATGAAAATTTGATATGGTAAAAGGAAAGGGTCATAAATATATTTAAGGGACATTTGAATGCCATTTCACTTTATACCAAAAAAGGTTGTACAGAGAAATTGTATAGAGTCCGTTCCAAAACCAGTAATGAGAACATTGTGTGGAAATGTAATGCATGTCTGCATGTTCTGCTTTTCGCAAATGACTTTTTATTGAACTTTATAAAAGAGGCACTAATTACTTTCTTATTTTTTACTTTTTTTTTAACTCTGTAGGGGTAAAGTGCACATTGGATTATGGGCAGTTTGGTAACACATGGTACATAATACCAGCAATCGGGGAGAATGTTTTATCAAACAGGACAGCTCTGGGTGATGACATCATTGCAGTATCTGGCCAAAATCTAGTACATGCTTAACAAAGTGTTCTGTAATGGAATGCTGTGCCTGGAAATGTAGAGGCAAGAAAAACCTTCAAATCAGTTCCTGTCAGAAGAGTAACACCCTAGATTTAGTGGGTGTAGCTTGGACTGTCTAGGTGCCGGAGTCCAACACGCAAAGGATGCACCAGCTGCCTTCCTACAGTGGTAAACCTATTCCTGTATGATGGCATCACTAGGATTTTACTCTATCGGCACTCACGTAGATTATATTTCTTTTCTTAAACTTTTATTCATATTTCCAAAATGAAGATTACAAATGTATTTCCAAAGTAACGCGTTTCGGCCTGCATACTTCTGAAATAATGTACATTGTTTGAGAAAGGATTGATGATGATACAGGCCGAAACACGTCACTTGTAATCCTCACTTTAGAAATAGAAATATAAGTTGAACAAAAAGAAATATAATTTACGTGAGTGCCGATCTTACTTTATTATGGAATCTGGGGTGCCATCCCTTATTGGAGCACCACAATCTATGAAAGTAAGTGCCCGCCGGAATCTTCCATTAGGATTTTACTCTGTCCTTTATATATCTTAAAGACATACTCCCAATAAGTTGTTTATTCATTCAATGTGTGTATATGTGTATATGTGCATGTACCATAGTGTGAGTATTAATATAATCACCTACTGGTGCTGTCACCATTGTCCAGTACAGTTATTCTCTCTTCTCAGTGACGTCACCCCCTCTGTAGACTCCCCAGGTCACACTGTGCTCTACGTGACCCATAACTGACTTTTACAATGTACGATTATGGAGAATCAGAACGTGGTCCAATAGGCTTTCATTGTAAAGGAGACTTACGTCTCACACATGGAACACAGAGTGAGCCGACTAGTCAGAATTGTGGTGGGGTCACTGAGAGGAGAAGAAGACAGGCGCTGGACACTGGAGAGAGTGGCAGTAGGTGAGTATAATAATACTCACACCACAGTACATACACATTTAAGGAATAAAAAACTTAATGGGAGTGCTTCTTTAATTCTCTATGTTTCAGTTTTTCTAACACAACATCATAAAACATTGAGCATATTACCTGGTTTGGGGGGTTTGCCTCCTGGATATAATCCTAAATAAAACAAAAGTTTTGATCTTTGGTAAATCAATATACAT
The DNA here is from genome assembly GCF_048569485.1 of Anomaloglossus baeobatrachus. Taxonomy (NCBI): domain Eukaryota; kingdom Metazoa; phylum Chordata; class Amphibia; order Anura; family Aromobatidae; genus Anomaloglossus; species Anomaloglossus baeobatrachus. Next base: position 137,008,184 of record NC_134354.1, read on the forward strand.
ATGTATTGGGTTATTAAATATTGCTATAATGCACAATTAAGAGGTGTAGAAGTTTTCAAAACACCAAAAAGACACTCTATTGTATTGAAAGGCACCATCATTGTAAATAGCATATGTATACCTTGTACATGTAAGAATAAACCTCTGTGCTCCTAAATTAACATTTTAGCTATTGTTTTGGGTTGTCTGGCATCTGTCAGCCATAGTTTTATAAGGTATGATATAAAATGGCTAAACACATCCAGTATGTCAATGTAGTCAGTCTTGGTAATACCAGTATAAATGAATCAGAAACAATTTTACGCTGCAAATATTGGATTTTCCAACTGCATTTGTACTGAATTTTGGTGATGGAATGAAATCAATAAGCCACTGACCTGCTCCTCCTATTCCTCCTGGTCCTACACCTCCAGGTCCTACACCTCCAGGTCCTACACCTCCAGGTCCCAAACCAGCTCCTCCTTTAGAAAGAAGCCAAGATGAGTTGCTGTCAGAATCATGTATACTTATAGACATTAAATTGACTGTCCACTTGAAAAAGAAACCACCAAGATGTGCTTAAAATATAAATCCTTATATTAGGAAAAAGCCCTGATCTCCAGATATCAGCGCGGTACTGGATCCCAGGAGCTCCTCTACTGGCTTGTTGGCCTGTTGTTCCAGATTAATACGTTGGTATGTGACCATTATTATATATGAAGAGGACTGGCGGATGAGCTCATTTACATTACTAAGCCTGCCCATTTCTCTATAATGACCGATGCATATGGGAAGGGTTCTGATTTAGATCAAAACTCTCTCCAATTGCGAACACAAATTGGAAATAGAGCTCCCAGGACAAATATTAGGATCTTTAGGTCAAGGAGTGTGTTTAAAATATAAATGTACACAATTTACTTATGCATTAGTATTAGCAATTTGTATATAATTATATATGAAACACAAGTAAGATATTTTTTAATTTGCCATAAGAACATGTCTTGTATGTGGCATGGAGAAACAGAGATCATTTCAAAAAAGCAATCTTTATTCTGCAGGATAAGTTACTCAGCTAGAAACGCGACCAAGGAAATGGGAAAGATCTCAGAATTGTTAAGTGAACACTCTGGCCAAATATGTGAGATATCAATTGCAGGCCAAAGGTGCACAGCATAACGACAGAGATTCAAGAGTCAACAAACAGATAATCCTTATCTCATGCACTCCATACCCCAAGGGCCTGAATTGGACATATTACAATCATCCAATTTTGCCTTTTAAATCTATAAACATGTTCTAGTTCACTCTCTACAAATTTCATTAAGGTCTTTGATTTTGGGATATAAGAATATGTTGTGAGTAGAGGTGAGCGGACCCATGGAAGTTCGGGTTCGCCCCTTTCAGCCGGACTTTAGATAAAGTTCAGTTCGTGACCTGGAGTTGACCTGAACTTGATTCTGTAGTTCCGAACCCTATTGGAAGTAACTGATTGGGCAGTTTGGCTCTCCACTCACATACAGCCAGCATTAAAGAAAGCACTTTTGGGGAGGCAGGGTAGGGTTGTTTGTTTTTTTTGTACACCCTAAATCTGATCACACTCATTTTATCCCCAGTGAGAACCATTCAGACAAAGCAAACAGATCGCATTGGGCTGAGCATCGCGCGTACCCAAGCACAGCAATGCTTGATCAAGTAGTTAGCATATGTAAAGCACCCAAATTCCGAACTTGGACACTGATTTTTTTACAGTTCGGGTTCACTCATCTCTAGTTGAGATGTAAAAACATATCAGTAAATCAAGTTACATTTAAAACACAATTCTAATTGGATGTCGGATGGCCACATGTTTTATAATGAAACCATCTAAACATATAGTAATGTGGCGCCCCTAAGGCTTCAGTCGCCACAGAGGTACTGCATCTCAGCCAGAGGTTTGGTATCCCATCCTGGGTACAGAGGAGGTCATCCAACGGTATGCACCCAAAACACACAACACCTCAGCTAGCAGCTCTCCACCGGGTCAGGGTTAGGGCTTGGTTCCATTAATGCTATGTATAGCCACCACTGGTGATGCTTCCTCCCTCCCCCTAATCTGACAGGGCCTGGGGGTGGAGTCTAGTGAGTTGGGAAAGTTGTAGCGTCAGGCACTTAGAAGGAGCAGTGGAAGAGAAAGACCTGTGATCTGGAGGTGCTGCAGCTCGACCTAGGTGCAAGACAGAAGTGGTCCTAAAGACCATGGGACGTGCGCCATACTCCCATGGCCTCATTCCACATACAGCAACAGAGTGGAAGGACTTGGACACAGATGGGGGACTGGCCCCTATACTAGAGGAGAAGAACCAACATGCACCGCTAGTAAAACCAGAGGACCATTTAGTACCAAAGCCAACTCCGCACATGAATCTGCTGGAAGGTGACTACATAGGGCCAAGGGATAGAGCTTCAAGCCACCCCGACAGGGCTCAGGGCACTGTGTGTGAGGGCACAAGGCAGGAGAGAGAAGTCAGCACAGGAAGACGACCAGGGAAGGAACACTAGAAGAGTTTACTGGTCTTGACCTCCGAACTATCCGGGATTGGCTGAAGCCGATCACAGTGAAACCCCAGCACTCCAAAGGTGGTCACTGACGTTGTGTTACCTTGGAACCTGCTACAATAAGTAAAATCCTTGAGACTGCATCCCTGTGTCGCTCCCTTATTCGCTTGCGTCTTCGAACCTGCACCTCCGCCATCACCTACTATTACCCCATCCGCCCTGGGGCCCAGCTCTGCCTATGAAGAACTGCACCATCTAAGCTGCTTCTCCATCTGCCCCAGAGGTCCCCATCCCGCAGTGGCGCCACGTAACTTGCTGCATACCACAGGTGGTGTCACAAATAAACTGTCATCCTCCTCTTTATATTTAAACGACACCGCCGTGGTCACGAAACCTGGCCTCGACACTGCAGCGTCCCAGAAAAAGAACCGTGGCCTGGTAACGAGCCTTCCCACGGCCCCGGTGTAGGCGTGTCAGTAAATATAGGCCAGTACAACTAAAATACAGCCATATCGTCATATTGTCAGGAAAACTAAGATTCTATTTGGTAGCAATTTATACATTTCTGATAATAAAGATGTAGTATATTGATTCAATCTTAATTACTGTATATGTCAGGCTCATTGTGTGAAGATGATATATCCACTTTACATGAAAATTCAGGTATTTAATCCAAAACACTTCTTACCAGGATATGCCCCTGCACCTCCACCCGGATAATACTGACCCCCAGGTAGTCCTCCAGCAGGAGCTCCTGTGTACGGAAAAACAGACAAACATTAAAAAGCTACAATCATCTGATGTTAAAAGTAGGGATAATATTTCAGTTATTTTGAATCTTTAGGAATACTTGTTTTGCAATTGAAACATTGATGGAATCACAGTGTCCAGACATTGACTACAAAGCTATGTTCACACTAGCTACATGGCTCCAATGTCCTCAATGACCTCCTTCCATGAAGCTCATATGGGTGCGCAGCATGTCGTAGAAAAAGTGCTGTTCGCTTGCTTTTCTTGTAGACGTTCTTAGTCTTAATGGTGACTAAAAGCATAATGATTATTTTATTCTACATAGCCAACTTCACAGATAAGGAATTTGATTTAATTGACGACTATAAATTAACCTTGCACTTTAGCTCCGCACATGATGGAAAGAAAGCCAAACAGTGGAGATGGTCAGAATAACATTGTGCACATCCCAGCTCTTCAGATTATTTTCTTTGTAGCTCTGTTGATATTATGTTGGACCTTGGACTCATTTTTGTTTGTATTCCTATCATGGATGATATGAAGGACCGCATGCTTATCAAATTAGTAATCAAGACGGCTAATAACTAAGTGATGGCAATCTTTCTGTCAGCTCAGTTTTCATTTATTAACCATGATGTAACTGGATTGGGATTCTTGAATGAGTAAGGGATGGTGTTTATATAGGGTAAAGGAAATGTAAAGGGAAAAGCCATATGGAAACAGATGTGAAAAAATGACATCAATATATTATATTATAGCAGGAGATTCCTAATGGAATGGGGAGAAGTAAATACATGAAAAATCAATAAAGAATCTATAAAAATGACTTCATGTGTTTCATTATTAAAGCTATAAAAGGGATCCAAACTTTGGATCCATTGAAAAATTGGTACAAAGTACAAACATGGGAATTTTCCATTTCATAACTTCAGTGGATGTCCAACATCTCTCTTAAAGTAGATAAATCTGTCCCACCAGGATGACGTTTGTCCATATGTCCAGTTAGGTTATCTTGATGTTATAAATGGAAGAGTAATCCCCTTGGTACTCCCTCTATGGGCCAGAATACAGAGCTGATCCGTAAGAGAGGTTGCAGTTCTCGAAGGCTGAATGTCCATATGTTACATGGATGGATGACCAGAATACAAGGCTACATTTCTGCCAAAAGTATGTAGCTGCCCACTGCAAAGGACCCTCAAGCAACTAACTGATTGCTGCACTATCATTCTTTTAAAAATTAAAAATGAAGTAAACCAATTCTGTAGTGGCCGCGCTCCCCGTAGTAATGATTTTAAAAACTCTTGTCCTCAAATGGAATTTATTACTCAAACATACGGAAATAAAAAACGGATACAACGCGTTTCGGCGGGAACAACCGCCTTCCTCAGGTGATACCTGAGGAAGGCGGTTGTTCCCGCCGAAGCGCGTTGTATCCGTTTTTTATTTCCGTATGTTTGAGTAATAAATTCCATTTGAGGACAAGAGTTTATAAAATCATTACTACGGGGAGCGCGGCCACTACAGAATTGGTTTACTTCATTTTTAACTTTTTTACCTGTGGTAATCCGAGCCAGGACCATACACAGGATCAATTCAAGGCAAGCAGCAGACCCGGATAAGGAGACTTTGGAAAAGTCATATATGCCTGAAGTTTTGTGGCAAAAGGTGAGTGCATAAAACTTCAGTAAAAAAAAGGGCACCAGAGAGCCGCTTTGATAACGCGCTGAGATTGGCGCCGCATGTTTGTTTTTTATTATATACCCTGCAGGGAATCACCTTAATTCTTTTAAAAATGATAGTGTCACAATAAGACAACTCCTTTAAACCCTTAGTCAAGCAGAATAAGATTGTAACGCCTGCCTGGATCCACAGACTCAGACGGGCTGTAATGGACAGGCTAGAGGGAAGCCACTCATCAAGCAGGACCCCTGGAACCCTGAAACCCTTTAACCCTGATACAGGGATTTGGAATTACACAGGGCCCAAGGTGATCACTACCTGTGGACGGCTGCAGTCCGATGAGCATAGTAGTCAGGCAGGGCCGAACTGGGAAATGCAAAACAGGGACAGAATCGGCAGGCAAGGACGTAATCAAAAAACAAATCAGAGGTCAAATCAGGATTGGGCAGCGAGGTACATAAACAGCAGGCAGGAGGGTAGTCAGGAAACAAGCAGAAGTCAGAACACCAGAATCACTAAACAGAACAGGGCAGGACAGGAACCAGGAATACAGAACTATCTCTGGCAGTGGTCAGCAGACAGGAGGGGAGATAAGAAGGGTGTGGTGTCTTCCCATTGGTTGTAGCTGAATGATGGTAACTTCAGCTGGAAGACGCATGCCACCTACAGTCAGCCAGTGGTGCTGCAGATCCCAAGGAAACCTAGCCTAGTGGATGAGCGGAGCCTGCGCCCACCGGCGCCGCTGGCATCGACTCCTCTCCCATCACCAGCACTATCCATGGCAGGAACACGGCGTTGCCTGGTGATTGAAGTAGTAGTTGCTGGAGCGGACTCCGGTAGGGACGTAACAAAGATGTAATGTTACAAATGGACTGCCCTGCTATCACAGCCAGTAGAAAAGATGAGAAGCGGACAAACAACCATTTTATGCTTTGAAAGAATAGGGACAGAAAGTCAAAACACACAGCTCATTCCATATAGGAACAGAAATAGGACATAATCAGACTGTGCTGTACTGCTGTGCTAGTATTCAAGAACATTGAGATGCAATCAGTAAGGAGAGAGATAAGGCAACTGGCAGCAGCAGTGTCAGTGACAATTATTAAAGGAAAATTGTCAGCATGTTTTTGATATGTAATCTGAAGACAGCATGCTGTAGCAGTAAAACACAGATTTCAGTGATGTGTCTCTTATCAAGCTGTCATGGGTGTGTCACAGGTGATAGACAGTCCTGTGGTGTCTGACTATAGAAGGTCACAGTGTTTGGCTGCACAAACTGTTCCCTGACCTATCTTTCCAGCTTGGTTTCCATCCCTTTCTCTTTATGACCCTGGGGCATTGCTCAGCCTGTCAGCTGCTGCTCATCAGAACTTTCCTTGTCTATACATACCTTCACTTCCTATTACTCGGTGCTGGTGATATTTGATACATCTTTATCAAGTGCATACATCAAGAGAATCTTAGTGGCTGTTGCAGCTTCTCTTCCTGAGACAACTAGAGATAAGTTGTTTGTGGTTTTCCCTTGTTTGTTATCCCTATTTGTCCTTTAGTGCCTAGTGGGGTTGACAAAGAGCTCATCCTATCTGCTCCCTACCTAGGATCCACATCAGGGTCAGCTTAGAGTCAGATATCTGGCTTGGCGCACAGGTTCGGAACCTATCTAGGGTGGTGAGGGAACCCACGGACCAGCGGTAGGATTGGTCAGCAGTCACCATTTCTCCCTTCCCTAGAAACAGGGTTTCCCTTCTTTTCCTTTTGTCGTTCGCTTGGAACTTCCCCATACCTAGCGTAACACATGATATTGTTTACTTGCAATAATTGTTTTGCATCAGGAGCTTATTATTGCTTGGACTAAATCAGCTACACTATCCTTGTGCCTGGTAGCCCGACACCCCCCTCCTATGATTAGCAGCTCACTAACTATAGACTTTTTATATAGAGAGCCTGGTATGAGCTCTCAGCTCTGCTGCATCACTAAATCTAAAAACTCTGATTGTCTCAGAAACACTGCACCCAGTAAACTAAGTAATACATCATTGGATTCAGGATCTCTGCCTACATCATGCTGCTCTGAGATGAGGTAGCAAAAAAACAGCTGAAAGATTCCCTTTAAAGGTGTGGTGTATCCCTTATGTATTCTGCTGTATTCTATCTCTCATTAGGGGACCACAAAATATCCGACACACCTTATCAAGGCAATTGCACTACTTGAGATTTGCCGCAATAAACGTGCCACAAATCAAATTAGTGGGAAAAAATTTCCAAACCAAATTGGTGAATTAGAATTTCAAAAGATTTGATAATCTCTAAGGAATATCTCTGTAGACGTGTACTGACGTTCAGGGCTGGACATATCATTGGTGCAACTTGTGTGACAGCACAGGGGCCCAAGAGGAATTGGACCCATTTCTACCTCTAAAGAAGATGGAATTGTGCATTATGATGATTTCTAAGACTGCAAATGGCCCATATGTTGTTCTTGCACAGGGGCCCTTCTTTGTCTATGTCCGCTAGTGCTGATGTTAGTAACTGGGTGACAATTACAGGTACTGAATTTCAGCAAGAAGGCCAGCTCTGGGGGACAAACTGCTAATTTAACAATTGACATATGGTGTAGACTTCAAACTTATTTCTTGTGTAGAGATGTCCATTGAGTCTTTTATTTTTGTAGCCCTTCTAGCCATAACATTTTACCTATTCAGTCTACAATATATACAGCTATGGCTGAAAGTGTTGGCACCCTTGAAATTGTTTCAGAAAATGAAGTATTTCTCCCAGAAAATTATTGCAATTACCCGCTTTGTTATACACATGTTTATATCCTTTGTGTGTATTGTAACAACACAAAAAAAACAGAGGAAAAAAGGCAAATTGGACATAATTTCTCACAAAACCCCCAAATGGGCTGGAAAAAATTGTTGGCTCCCTCAACTTAATATTTGGTTGCACACCATTTGGAAAAAGTGACTGTAATCAATCGCTTCCTATAACCATCAACAAGCTTCTTAAACCTCTCAACTTTAAATTTGAACCACTCTTCTTTTGCAAAGAAGGGCACCTTCTCCCAATACCAATCTTAAAATCTCTCTATAGGCGTTCAATGGGATAAAGATCCAGACTTACTGCTGTCACTTCAGAACTGTCCTGCATTTTGTGTCCATACATTTCTGGGGGCTTCTTGAAATAGGTTTGGGGGCATTGTCCTGCTGGACCTAGGACACAAACCCAGCTTTCTGACACTGAAAACTACATTCCAACCCAAAATCCTTTGAGAATCTTCAAATTTCATGATGCCTTGCACACAGTCATGGCACCCATTGCGAGAGGCAGCAAAACAACCTCAAACACATCTTTGAAACTCCACCATATTTGACTGTAGGTTATGTGTTCTTTTCTTTGTATGCTTCATTCCATTTTCAGTAAACTGTAGAATGATGTGCTTTACCAAAAATCTCTATCTTGGTCTCATCTGTTCAAAAGTTGCTTTCCCAGAACAATTTTGGCTTACTCATATACATTTTGGCATACTACAGACTAACATTTTATGTCTCTGTGTCAGCAGTGGGGTCCTCCTGTGTCTCCTGCCATAGCGTTTCATTTTAGAGAACTGTCGACTGATAGTTCGCGCTGACAATGATGCACACTGAGCCTGTACAATCTTTCTTCAATTTTTCTCTGCCATCCATGTCTACGGAGATTAGCTACAGTCCCATGGATTGTAAATGTCTTGATTATGGACAAAAGAATATCAAGATCTCTGGAGACGGACATTTTTCAACAATTTTGGTTCTGAAGTGCTCAGAGAGTTCACTTCTCTTTCTGTTCTCCATGCTTAGTGTTGCACACACAAAGACACAATGCAAAAATTGAGTCAACTTCTCCCTTTTTTATCTGGTTTTAGGTGTGATTTTCATCTTGCCCACAACTGTCTCTTGCCACAGGTGAGGGTAAATGAGCATCACATGCCTGAAATAAAGTTATATACCTACAATTTTGGAAAGGTGTCAACAATTTTATCTGGTCAATTTTAGGGGGTTTGTATGAAATTATGTCCAATTTGCCTTTTATTCTCTGTTTTTTTTTGAGTTGTTCCAAGACACACAAACGAAATATACATGTTATGACAAGGCATATTTATTTGCAATTATTTTTTGGTAAAAAGACAAATTTCAAGGGTGCCAATACTTTCAGCCATGACTGTATGTTTCATCTGCCAATTACAATTACATCTTTCAATATACCAATAGCTTCCATTTCCCCAATTCCTCATTCCTTGTACTCCTTACAAGCATGCAATTTTTGCTGTGAGATATTTTTCCAGATGTCTTTACATAGCAGATCTCTGAGGCTGTAAGGTTAACATAGCGTCGCTGACATTTACATTATATATACACTAGGATTAATGGAGCGATTTCTGTAATTCACTGCCTAGTGCATGGGATTTACACAGATATGATCCATATGTTTTTTATGATAAGTTGATATTGTAAATGGCATCATAATGCTGTAGTAAGTGTTCAGTGGATTGATTTGTATGACTTGTTAATAAGATAGACAGTTTCTACAAGTCATGATGACGCAATGTCAAACCTCACAGGGTAGATCCTGGATACCAAATGTGCATAAGTCATTGGTTGTAGCAGACATCATCCATGTAACAAATACCACAGTGCTGCCGCCTGTGTATTGTCACATACCACACATAAATGAGGCTTATCGTATTTTTGTGTTCTGCATCTCTTTGATATTACGAGATGCAATGAACCTTGACTTTCCTCAAAATAAACACATTCCTTTGCATAATACACAGACAATCAGTGATTAGTGACTTTGTAAATCCAGCTCTGCCCTGACACTTTAGAATGAATGATTACGGATTCGATTTCCTAACATTTTCTAGATTTTGGACCATATTCCAGACATACTATTGCACAATCGTATATGGAAAAATCTCAACTGTATTGCAAAGCCTGGATGAATTTATAGACTTGTATCTGTCAAATCCCTGATAAGGGAATGCTTTTGGCTATGTGAGCCTCCGGACAGTGCGGGAATGTCTGGCAGGTTGCGCTGCAGTGACAGGGTTAAAAGAAATAACCACAACCCCACATGAGAGGTGTGTGTTTGATTACTAAAACCCCTGAGGAATTAAGAATTCCAGAACTGTTGATCTCAGCGTGAGAGGAATTTGGAGCACACAGTATCTGATACACCAGCGCCAGATCTCAGTGTAAGACTGCCGGCCATGGGGGAGCACTGCAGCCATACTGGCTGAGGTGCAGATTAGGAAACAGACTGCGGGGGAGCCATATAAGTGTTGTTAGGTGGTCCATTGAAAGACTGGCAATGAGCAATAGAGTGGCAACTCTTGGACTCATTATTATTTATTCCTGATTTAAGTTTATGCCAGTTTAAGGCGGGCTTTGCACACTACGACATCGCAGGTGCGATGTCGGTGGGGTCAAATTGAAAGTGACGCACATCCGGCATCGCATGCGACATCGTAGTGTGTAAAACCTAGATGATACGATTAACAAGCGCAAATCGTCGTAATCGTATCATCGGTGCAGCGTCGGCGTAATCCATAATTACGCTGACGCGACGGTCCGATGTTGTTCCTCGCTCCTGCGGCAGCACACATCGCTGTGTGTGAAGTCACAGGAGCGAGGAACATCTCCTTCCGGCGTCACCACGGCTTCCGTAGGATATGCGGAAGGAAGGAGGTGGGCGGGATGTTTACATCTTGCTCATCTCCGCCCCTCCACCGCTATTGGCCGCCTGCCGTGTGACGTCGCTATGACGCCGCACGACCCACCCCCTTAAGAAGGAGGCGGGTCGCCTGCCAGAGCGACGGTCGCAGGGCAGGTGAGTGCATGTGAAGCTGGCGTAGCGATAATGTTTGCTACGCCAGCTATCACACGATATCGTACCTGCGACGGGGGCGGGGACTATCACGTGCGACATCGCAGCATTGGCTTGCGATGTCGCAACGTGCAAAGCCGCCCTAAGACCTCAAGATTGGGTATTAATTGGGTATTAATTCACCAGGGTGAACGATTGCTTCTGTATAAACTTCAAATATGAAATGTTGGGTGGTTGTACGGATGCCTATATGGCTACAACTTTCTTGTCACATAAGTATTACATATAGTAGAAGCTTCTAACAACCCAACTTAATCACATTCATTGAGATGGTTATTACATCTTTCTATTGTCTAAATGTCTAAAAATATATTGGGCATTGCCATTTCAGTTTTACTCCACAAAGATGACGTTGGCCAAAAACAAAACACTCAAAGTTACAACAAATGTGTCGAGTAACTAGTGACATAAATGGAAGAGAAAGTTTCCCATAGCAAACAATGAAACAAGGCCATCTATTATGGTTTTACCACTCCGGAAAGACAGACCTAAAGTTTCTTTCCTCATCTAACAGCCATTTTTTTTTAAGAAAAAGAGAGCGACATCTGATAGAGTACTAATTACAGATTTGGGAAGTGTAAAGAATGTGAGTGCACTAACATAATCTAAAATAGAAAAGACTCATGAGAATGTGAGGTCAACCAAATTCCTTCTTGTCTATTGTCAGAGAAGAGGCAGTCTCGAGGGCACAAGAAGGAGAACCCAACACTTTTGGGCTTTTTCTTCTTCTTCTTATAACTAGCTTAAAATACAGTAAATTTAAGCTTGACATTTCACAATTACTACATATTTCCACATTTCCTATTATTTCCAATTGTTACTACAGGTGAATGCAGAAATAGAAGAAAAGGTTCTACTCTGGTGCTACTTTTTGCACTTGCCCTTTTTAAGAACCTTGGCTCAGGGGTTCTGCACAAGTTCTTAATAAAATTGTTGGAACTACATAGACTAGGGTCAATGGCAACTGCATGAACTACCTACATGCATGAACTACCTACCTACCTGAACTACCAACCTGCATGAACTACCAACCTACCTGAACTACCAACCTGCATGAACTACAAACCTTTAATGAACTACCTTCCTGCATAAACTACGACCTGCATGAACTACTTATCTGCATGAACTACCAACCTACATTAACTGCCAACCTGCATAAGCTACCAACCTGCATGAACTACCGACCTGCATGAACTACTGACCTACATGAACTACCATCCTACATGAACTGCTGACCTACATGAACTACTGACCTGCTTGAACTGCCAACTTGCATAAACTACTGACCTGCATGGACTACCGACCAGCATGAACTACCGACCTGTATGAACTACTGACCTGCATGTACTATCGACTTGCATGAACTACCTACCTTGTTCATTGCCTTGACCCCTTGGTAAATGTCTAAAAATATTACTACATAGAGTTCTATAGTGTTACTATATGCAAATTAGTTATAAAAGGGAGGGACCAAAGACAAATTAAGATTTACAATTATCAGTAACAATAGCTACCTAGTTAAGAATTAGAAATCCCATCTGTATCTGATTTTATATGGTTGTATGACAACCACTGCCTGATGCATCAAGCCACTTGCCATCACAAGGGGTATAATAGTGCTTACAGGAGACACCACTGGAAACCACTTTGGCCAATAATAAATCTTTTACTATGGGCAAGTGTCCAGTGCTCTGACACCTTACAGATTAGAGTGGCAGATGTTCTTATTCTTATTTCTGGAAGTTGCTTGAAAACGGCTTTGCAAAGCTCTGTTGCGCTAATTAAGGTATTTTAGGCCATTGTCTTGATACCTGTAATTCTTAAATAAGTTGTCTACTGCCTGGACAACCTCTTTTTAAATAAAGAAACCTACATGTGAAGAAATCAGAAGTCCACCACAAATATAAAACATAAGTATTTTTTAATGAATAGACACTGTAACCGGGAAACAGGAGTGATACTGGATGGAATGTATATCTCACCCAGAAAATTAACTTGGGCAAGATATTGCTGCAGTAGCTTAGCTGCTGAACCAGTTCAGCTGGGGGACTTTGCCTAATTACAGCCACATAAAAGGTTGAATAAGTCCTTCAGTAGGGTGAGACAGACTGAGGAGTAACATACTGTGTTGCGAGCTGGACATGGCTGGTGGTGCAAACTAAAGACCAGTGACTGGAGATTCAAACCCCACAATCACCCTGGTATCATGAGTCAGGGATAACGTATGTTATTAAGCACCGAGACAAGCAAGTATTCATTGTTTTTTGCTGCATGTTTGTTTGCTGTTCTCTGGCTGAAAATAAAAGCTGCACACTTACTTTATTTGGACTGTTTTTGTCTGTCACTGCCGTGCCGCCCTATAGCACCCACAGTGTGTTGCAACTCATAAGAGTAAAGGATCAGTTAAGGTGAGGAAATCAAGCAGGTGTGAGTATCGTTAGCAACACGTGGCAGAGAACGGCATATACAATGCATCATGTATCATGTGTTGCTAACGATGGTTATATATGCTTGATGTCCCCATCTTGATTGACATTTTACTCTTAAGTGTCTATTCATTAATTAAAATATTTGTGTTTTATATTTGTGATGGACTTATAGCTTCTTCAGATGTAGGTTTCAAATTGTATTTGGAGTTTATGCCTTATTATAATCATTATTTTGTTTTAGTTCAGATGTGATTGAAATACCTTTTTAAATGAAGTAGCCCTCTTGTAAAGTATATGCAACAGACACCCACCTCCTGCCTCGTGATCCCATGTGAGCCCAGCAGCAAATTAGCAGTCACTATAGGCTGCAGGGTTCACATGGAATAACAATATCAAGCGAGCCCCGGAAGAGGCAGTGCCGACATCACTGGAATGACACCAATGCAGAAGGTTAGTCTATGATTTTTGTTTTATAAATGGGCCTACTCGATTTAAAAAGGAGTTGTGAAGTAGGATACGAGGCAGTAGATGTAATTGGATTCACCTTTATTGACTTATCTACACAAAATATGGCTACATTTTCTCTAGAGCCTAACCTACAGATGCTGATTTGGATCAAGAATTTCAGATTATTTTTTTCTTGCTTTCCCAAACTGGCCTATAGGGCAGGAAGTGTTGGGTAGGGTACCAAGTAACCACTAGCAACATTGACTCTGAGGATCCTCTGTTCAGCTTTCTGCAAGTATTACATTATCCTTATTCACGTACTTAGATTTTTATATGATAACTAGCGGTAGTACCCGGCGTTGCCAGGGATAGTAACTGTCTCTCTCCCAGTCTCTGTCTGTCTGTCTCTGTCTGGCTGTCTGTCTATGTCTGTCTGTCTCTGTCTGTCTTTGTCTGTCTCTCTCTGTCTCTTTCTGTCTGTCTCCATCTGTCTCTCTGTCTGTCTTTTTCTCTGTCTATCTCTGTGTGTCTGTCTCTTTCCCTGTCTGTCTCTGTCTGTGTGTCTATCTCTATCCATGTCTGTCTGTCTGTGTCTATCTCTCTGTATCTCTGTATGTCTATCTCTATCTCTGTCTCTCTCTATCTCTGTCTCTCTCTATATCTGTGTCTGTCTGTTTCCCCGTCTGTCTTTGTCTGTCTTTCTGTCTGTCTCTTTTGCTGTCTGTCTCTTTCCCTGTCTGCCTGTCTCTGTCTGTTTCTTTCCTTGTCTGTCCCTATCTCTCTGTCTCTTTCCCCGTCTCTCTCTTTCCCCATCTCTCTCTTTCCCCATCTGTCTCTTTGCCCATCTGTCTCTTTTTCCAGGTCTTTCTCTATCCAGGTCTGTCTCTTTGCTCATCTGTCTCTTTGCCCGTCTGTCTCTTTGCCCGTCTGTCTCTTTCCTGGTCTGTCTCTTTCCAGGTCTGTCTCTTTCCAGGTCTGTCTCTTTCCCCATCTGTCTTTGTCTGTCGCTATGTCTGTCTCTTTCCTTGTCTGTCTCTCTCTGTCTCTTTCCCATCTGTCTCTCTGTCTCTCTCTGTCTTTTTTTCTATCCGTCTCCCCACAGAAATCTTATTACCTCACACATAAGCCTCTTATACTATGAATGTCTTTTGTTCTTAGAGGAATCAATCACAGCTCATATTAATAACCTGAACCTCGTAGCCCCATTGACTTTAATGTAAGCAGTTTTTCTGGCGAGTAACTCTAAAGTGCGGGGTTAAATTTTCCCATCAAAACATAGTCAACGACGTTCCACGGATCACATAAGGTGTCTGTGCAAACTTTTGTGATTGTAAATGCGATGGTGCAGATTCCTTTAGCGGACATACACACACACACACACACACACACACACACACACATACACACAGACACACAGACACACACACACACACACACACACACACAGACACACACACACACACACACATATACACATACACACATACATACATGCACACATACACTCAGCTTAATATATTAAATTAAGAAACCTTGAAGAAAATTACTCTGAGGCCACAATTTGTTATGGTTGTTGTAAGTCTGGGAGTTTGGATTGCAAAGTTCAATCATTTACAGTAGACACTTGTAGCAGGAAGGATTAAGGATTTGTACTGGGCCTAAAGTTGCTGCATCTCTACAGATGTTCAGACTAAGAGGAAACGGAAGGAGGAAACTTCTTGTGTATTATACTGATCTTACTCAGCTGCAGAGAAAGATGGGACATGAATAAACGAAAGCACTGCCTCTTCCTCAGAATCTGACCTTGGCTCGTTCTCACTGTCGGTCATATGTAATACTAGCAAAACTAAAACCAGGCATTGTGCTCTTTGGAAGAGCAGCAGGAAGCAGCATGGGCTACAGGTGCTGGTAATTATAGAAGCCCCTATGGGGTTATATAGTGTGCGGCATACTATATACCACCATAGGGGCTTTTATAATGCCCTGCTTAAAGGACCCCATAGAGTAATGCCCCGTTAACCCCACTTGTTATTTTTGTCAAAAGCATGGAAAGCGAATAAATGTGTGTAATAAATAACGTATATTACTTTCAAGTGAAAAAGTTAAAATACACAAAAATATATGGACTATCATAGAAGCTTGTGGAATATTTTGGCTTGCTATTTCTACTAAACCCATACATTATTGATACATTAATCAATGGAAGTCAATGATTGGGCAGTTTGGCTCTCCTGCCACACACAGCCAGCCATAAGCAGAGCATTTCTGGGGGAGGGAGGACGGGTTATTTATTTGGACACACTACATCTGAAATGTGGTTTTAACTCCCAGTGAGAGCCATCCAGACACTGGAAATGGGTCTCAATGGGGTGTCGGCTCACATCATTCAGTGAAGTGAGCCTGTGCTTTGTGTTCATTAATTCACAAATGACACATCTGAACACCCGCGATCCTTGGCCTAGCGAGTAGCGAGCACCCTGCTGCTCGATCAAGTGGTGAGTACATTGGCCTGTCATTATTACTTACTAATGATGGGTGATCGTGCTTTACACTGCTCGGTACTTGATTGAGCATCAGGGTGCTCGTGTACTCGCTAGGCTGAGTATCGCGGGTGCTCGGATGTGTCGTTTGTGAAACAATACAAAGCACAGGCTTCCTTCACTGCATAATGTGTGCAGACACTCCAGTGAGAGCCATTTGCAGTTTCTGAATGTCTCTCATGATGGGTTAAAACCTCACCCTCTCTCCTCAGGAAATGCTCTTTATATGGCTGCATGTGGGCGGAGAACCCAACTACCCAATGATTGACTTCTATTATACTCATTACTTGAATAGAGCACATTCGAGCGTCTGACCAGCTTGACTCGAGTAACGAGCACTCGATTATTTTAGTGCTCATCCATCCTTATTATTTACCCTTCCTAGGTTTAGCACCAGCTCTTCACAGCTGCCCTGGTCTCTGTTGTTTGGCTACAGCGATGAGGTCCTGTCAACATTGCTGCAGCCAATCACTGGGTTCAGCAGCCTGTGCCATCTACACATGGAGGGTAAGTAATAGTGGTTTTATTTGTAATTACAGTATATGAGCGTGTGGCAAAGTTTTCTAAAAGTAGAACAAGAAAATGAGGAAGACCTTCACATTTTAAGTCAAAAAACATATCTAAAATAGAAAATAGATATATAATAGCTACCCAATCTTTTTAGGCTGGCCATACACGTTAGATGACTCTCAGCCGAACGATGCTTCAACCAGTCGTATCACCAACAGCCATCTCAGGCATATCGACTGCCACGTCGACTGGTGGCTTGTCTCAGAACAATGCGATTGGTGTCAGAAATCGGACATGTGCAATTGATCGCCATCACTCCCGACCATCAGTTGGCCGTTGCACCCATATACATTATACCAATAGCCGAACCCTTTGATACCTGCCAGCATTAGTCTAATCTGTATGGGGGGCCTACCAATGTTAATGGATTAATCAAGTAGGTGCATATAGTCATCCGAGGATCTGCTGTGGTTGACGACCTTATTCCCAACGAGTTACATTATTGTTTGAAATTTCTGCCCCGCAGACTGAGAGACGTCAGATGATCTTATTATGAAAGATACATGTATGATGTGACACTGCTAAGGGCATAAGATTATAGACCAAATTACATTTTCTGCTCAGCCAACATTTATGAGGAGTCTATCTCTTTAGCAGAAACTATTTTGGGATATTGTTTGGTTCTAATTGTTCTTTTTCCTATGGTAATGCATGAAATTAGGTGGATTTCTTCCCAACTTCAATCTAGAGTCCTCTAGTATAAAGGTTTGGGTCTAGTTCAGTTTTATGTGTTGTGGAAAGTTGCTCAGACTAAACTACAGTCTATTTACTTTCAGAATAATAAATCAAATTTAGACCTAAAAACTCCTAGCTAAGAGAATCCATGGAAAATTAATCGTCTGGCCAGGTTTTCTAAATTTAGGGTCATTTAACAAGACACTTCAGACGGGAAGATTTAAACTCATACTTTTTGCACTTATCCTCTGTGCTATCCATTTACAATGTTTTTATGGATTAACGGTGACGATGTAATAAAAAGAAACAAGTGCATCAAATAAGGTAAAGCTAATCTATTTGTGCGGAAGAGGAACTTTATAAATCCAAATGTGCATTTTAACAGCAAGGGATGAAAGTGTTAATGCCATTATGTATTAATTAGTAATTGAAAACTCCCATAGGCTCAGCGGTGATTAAGCAAGAGGTCTCACAATGCCTTTTTGGTAATTCATTGGAGCACCAATGTTTAATATGAACTTTGCACAACCTGTCATTATACAGATCGAGTATCACACATTAATATGGGCTCTAAGTCCCCAACAATATGTGTTCTATCCAAAATAATATAGAAATACCCTCACTCACAGCTTATGTTATGCGTGCCCAAGATGAAATTCTACCACAGGACCAATTTTCTGTCATATTAAATGCCCCAATGTTAAAATCACTTACACTGCTGGCAAAGATTTTGTTTTAGCAAAAGCATATGTGCCCAGATTGGCAATAAACAAAGGGGCTCAAGTTTTTCAGTAATTCCCACTGGTCTGTAAATCTGTCTTCATGGATCAGTTATGATCAGGGAATAAAACTGTTGTACCAAAGGCTAAGATGCCTGCTTAACCCCCCTAACATGTCCATTTAGGCTGGGGCACACAAACACTACTGGGAGTGCATCTGTGATGCCCCTGGACTATCAGTTCGTCACAGGGTATTGTACAATCTGCCCTCCCGAGCAATATCCACCTCTTCCTTGGTTTAGGGTCCCTAACTATATGGTGTTGCCTACAACAGCTGATAAAATCCTAGGTACACTCTGCACCACACCCACCAGACACACCAGTGGACAGCCTGAGTGGAATAGGGTCTTCCACTTGGGGGGTTGGTTAAGGGGAGGTCAGGAGTGTCAGGAGTAGGGCAGTGAAGTGTTGGAATTGAAGGAGAGAGGAGGTCAGGAGCCGGGCTCCTTGGAAGCAACTAGATAGCAGACGGTGGTCTGGGCCTAGTAGGAGCTGAACCCCCGATCGCAGGGGATCGTGACAAGGGGCACGGAACTGTCGAGGAGGACAGCCGGCAGCCTTGCAACATCACCGGGCTGGGACCAGGGCATGACGGGGTACGTGGACCCTAGGTCAGAGAGTAGCTTCAGGCAACCTGACAATTTACCCGACGAGAACAGAGCCTTCAAGATCCGCTCTCCACCTGCTCAAAAATCGGGGTACTAGCGCAACGAGGGGGATCGGACTTTCCACAAAAACGGTCCAGGAAATCCCAAGCGTGAACCCTGAGAGCAAGCTCCCACAGTTAGCCACACTGGGGAGTGGGACCCGACTAGTTCTATACTACCGGGAACAAAAAAAGAAGTGAACTCAGTGCCAGGAGAAAGGTTACAGATCACCATCAGGGATGGGACCCAAACTAGCTCCCTTCAGCGGTAGCGGTGTCCAGAACTTTGGTTTATCCAGTTGTCGGTGTCAGCTTTTTGGACTGAGTGAGTACACAACTGACCCCCTTCGCTCCCGACCGCACTCCCCCAACCTCATCACCGAGTCCCAGGGCATCCCCCCTACCCGTGGAAGGGTCTAACATCCAGGTGCCCCACTCCATCGCCCCCGGGTACTCCCAACTTCAGCGGTGGTACTCCACATTACCACACACCACAGGTGGCGTCACGAACTCTAAACACAATCCCCTGTAAATACCTCCTTTATTTGAGCGGTCGCACGACCCTCGGGTCCGGTCGCCCCTCGAGCCACCGTGGATCCGTATCCGAGCAGCCTAGCTGCAGACACGGGGGCGGCACACTTCGCATGACACTGGGTTTCTGCTGGAGTGTAAGCCAAGTGTCATGCCACTGTGATGCGATCCTGCGATCATATAGCTGATGCGTATATCGCACTGCATTCCAGTGTAATGTGAGTGCAGTGCGATGTTTCTCTCACACCCATAGACTTGTATGGGTGTGAGAGAAAACAAATCGAATTCCACTCGCAGCATGCTGGGATTGTTTTCTCAGACCGATTAGGGCTGAGAAAAAAAATTGCTCATGGGAGCGGCTCCACAGAGTAACATTGGTCCGAGTGCAATGTGATTTTTTATCGTATTCCACTTGCTCCGTTTTTGTCGCCATGTGTCCTTAGCCTTATATTACAGCTTGGCTTGTTCAGGTTCACTGCTGTCTACCTGTTCAAACCACTCCTAACGTTATTAAAGGTGCATTAATACCAGTTGATGCTCACTGATTGGCAATATATTTGCCGATGGGTGGTCATTTAAAAGGCTGTTTAGACAGGCAGACTGCACTTAAGATGCGCACCGAACAGTCGGTAATATAACGTTCAGTGCACATAGGCTGTCATCGTTCTCGGCAGCACAAGTTGTTATTGAACAGAATGATATGCTGCTCATTTGGCAGCCTTTTTACAATGTATCAATACTGGGAAAAGAGCGTTCCTGGGTTTAAACGCACCATAAAATGTACATTAAAGGCAACCTGCACAATTGCCATAAGGTATATTTTTCTCTGGAAAACTGTGGAGTTTCGGAGAAAATATAGTTGACAGATATGGCTGGTAGCCATAGTTGGAGACAAGAATAGTCTGGAATAGTCTGGAACTGCCCCCATATGACTTTTTCCCAATGCCGCTTCAGGTGATTGACAGGTCTCTTTTATGTGTGAACTTGCGTGAAACGCCTGTCAATCACCTGCAGCAGAGAGGGAACTAATTGGACCAGTTTTATCTCTACCTATGGTATCCGGTAGTGATGAGCGAGCACTACCATGTTCGGGTGCCCTCTACTCGAAACGAGCAGTGAGACGCTGGGACAGGCTCAACTCATGTACCGAGTATAATGGTAGTCAATAAGGAATTTGAGTATTTTTCTGGAAGATCTTTGGAGAACATCTACTGCATGACTAGTCAAGATGGGTCTAGTGATTGTACGTACTAGGATACAGCGGGCAGTGACTAAATTATCCCAAGGGTTAAATCTGTCTTGGACTTGTGTTTGAGTTTAGAGATTAACCTGGAGCGTGAACTTATAAAGACCACTGTGGCTTTAGTGGATGTTGTAGGACAAATATTCTGTGGACATAACTGCTTAGATAAGACAATTAATAGCATCTCCTGGAAAAAGATCTTCTGGAAAAATGCTATAGTTCCCCATTGTCTTCCATTATATTAGGGTACTCAAGTCACGCCCGTTCGAACATCTGCCTGCCTGTTTCGAGTACCAACCACCCAAGCATGGTAGTGATCACTCATCACTAGTTCAGCCGTATCCTCAAATTTTGTGGCCAAAGCGTTATAGAGAAACACATATTAATCTGCAATTGTTTAGCTGGGCTTTTCTTGTTCCAAACCCCTGGTGCATGAATCAGCTTACAGGTTCCCTTAAGTGCAGCAAAGAGAAGAAATATAAGAGGGTAAAATGATCTCTGTTTTTAGAGTAATTGTACATTGTGCTTAAAAAATGTGGAGAGTCAGAGTCATGAAAATCAACCCAAATATAAAGCTCTGAAACATGTATATACAAGTGTCGGTCATGGAGAGTAACTTCCCTTTTGTACCATGAGGTAAATGAGTGGTATCCCGCGCTTCAATGCCTACCTGCCATACAAGCACATACTAAATATTTCACCGTGCTTGGTATACAAGGGTTACTGGGAGGTTACCGTACATCACACTGTCCCGACACATGTAAGCAATTTACTTCTGAGCCTTTTATGCAGGAATCAAGTGGAAGGGAAAACAGATGAAATAAGGAAACCCTGGTGGAACGGGATTTACAAAGTCCCTACAGACCAATATTCTAAATGTATTTAATCACTGCTTAAATATGCTTTAATAGTTAATGAAAGGTTAAACAAGCTGTTAACATAAATTAGATGTGTCAATGCAAAACTTGGACATATACCAACATTAGTTCCAACAAAATGTCCACACAGTGGTCTAGTAACCAGCATGAGCCCAATAGTGAGTGCCAGTTTCCAGTATATCCACAAGACACTGTGACTGGCACAAGTTTAGGAGCATCACAAACTCTTAGAGCAATGAACAATGCGGCTATATTGAAGCTATACAACTGTAACTTGGTCTGTTGCCCATAGCAACCGGTCACATCACAGCTGTCAATTCTTAAACTATTGTGGAAAAATTAAAGCCTTTCTGTCATTGGTTGCTACGGGCTGCAATGACATTTATAGTTATAGTTTTGATGTCAGCCCCAGTGGATGGTAACAATGTCTTTAGTTAAACAGAACCAACCCCCAGAATACTTCTATATGAAGTAAAGGCAGTGCCATATAGGCAGTAAGGTGATGATTGCAGGCATAGGTATTATAGAAAGATCTGATGCTTGGGTAAAATATCTTTAATCAAAGTTTCAGAAATGCACTGCACTTTGACTGACATGTGCTTCGAGGATGGACCTTTGTGGGATAGGTCTTCGGAGTTTATTCCTCCTCCAGGTTTGCCCGCTTTTCTTTATTTGAATATTGTGCCATGCTGCCATTGCTGTTATTGGCGGCACGCACATTGCCACAGGAATTAAGTGTTCATTAAAATAGCACCGGAGGCCGCGCATGTGCGTACCGCGGTCTCCAATGCCATTTTATTGAAGACACTTTGGTGAGGACTATGAGAGGCATTGGCACGTGCGCAGATGTAAAATAAAAATCTGTGCACATGTCGATGCCTTTCATAGTCATCACCACAGTGTCTTCAATAATATGGCGCCAGAGATCGCGGTAAGTATACGCACGGACTCCTGCGCCATTTTAATAAACAGAATTCCTGCTGCAATTCACCAACAACAACAATGGTGGTGCAGCAAAATATTCAAATAAAGAAAAGGGGGCAAACCAGGAGGACGCTATTGTTCGCTACGGCAGCGATCACCACATGTCATGCGAACGACGGGGGCGGGTGCTATCGCTCATGACATCGCTAGCAATCGTTAGCGATGTCGCAGTGTGTAAAGCACCCTTAAGACTCACCGCCTTTGCACCAGTCAATCAAAGTGCAGGGCATTTCGGCAACTTTGGTTAAAGATATTTCATCAACCAAGCATCCGATCATTCTACAACAGGTATGCCTGCAATCAGCATCTTAGTGCCTGTATGGCACTGCATTTACTTCATATCACAAAATCCTGGTGATTGGTTCTCTTTAAAAGGGTTGTCTAATTTTATTAAATCGATAAAAAAAAAAAAATACAACACGTTAAAGGCAGCCTGATTGATACTTTATGGTTACATAACCTATAACAGTGCAATTTAGAGGGCTTAAAAAGGCGCAAACTTAAGTTTGATCGCTTACTCAAATGATCTGCCAAGGTGGACCCAATCCCAGCAAGTGCTCCAGTTACTGCAGTAAACTCTACCCAATGCCTTCCCCTTGGACTTGATTTATTCCCGCACCATTCTCTTACATCCCTGTGTTCAGAGCTGATACCTATCAGCACTATAATTATTTTAGTAGACATCCACCATTGCCTAGACTGAGATGTAGACTACACACTATTTTAACCAAGGCACATCCCATTCAGTATCTTATGTCTCCGTTTTACCATGTAATCATAATAAAGGTTCACATTTTGGGATTTCTACCTTTGGCTATGGACTCAAATGACTGCACATAATTAACACAACAGCTTATTTCCTAGAGAACAAAAAAGAATTGGCGATTAGAAATCCATCAGGCCAGATCTTTTTCTCTACCGATGGCATCTGTCAATGAATGTAGAGTCAGAAGGCCCCATACACATTAGACTGTTGTTCTTTGTCATGAATATTGGTGGTTTAGGCTGACTTTAGACTAATGTGTTCTGGGACTTTACACTTAATCATACCCAGAGCTTTGTGTAAAAAGTCTAACCGGACTTGTAAAAATGAACCACTGGAGTCAGTGAGAGTTTATATCTAGAGGTGAACTTTTGATTAGTTATCATCACCAAAACACATCTTGAAACAATCAGTTTTCCAGGCTGTCACAATTCTCCTGTATTCCCTATATGATTGGGTGGTCATATGACTGCATGTGTGCGATTTCCATAGTTGCAAGCACATGCCAACTAGACTCTTATGCGCTTCTCTCAATGTTTACTAGAGACATAAGAAGCTTTTAAAGAATTTTCAGGATTGTGACCTCCAATAGATGGCACTATTATTCCTGTCCTATTTTTCTCAGGTTATTTTCATAGTTGCATCACATACAATTCTACCTACGCCAACTTGGTGCACTCCACAATGAGAAACCTTACCACTTAGACAGGATGTTGAGAAAAGTGCAGTAAAATTTAGTTGATCCATGACCGTATGTATGCAAATTACATACTTGTGGTCATGTGACCTTCTACTTGAATGGAAAATACAAGGGAATTGTGACAGCGTGTGCAGACTTTTCTTCTCAGCTTAGAGACCCCCTTTAAGGCCCAATCCAAATTAGTTTAAAGTTGATGAGAATTAATTGTTTTGACTAATTCAATCATCAGTCTCTTAAAAACTCAAGAACAAACAATCAGTTAAAGGGGTTGTCCAGTCTAAATCCACAAGTCTGTAGTCTCTCAAAGTGACTTTCAGACTTGTGGATCCTCACAATGCACGCACTGTGCGCTCTGAGGTTTCTCCGGTGTCAGAGCCGGGAACGGTGGTCAGGTGACTTCAAGTATGTGATATGCAGACTCCTGGCCAGGCTCCAAACTAGACTGTTTCCGGTTCGCTCAGTGCAAGTGTATTACGCGAGATTGGAAGTAGTCTAGTCAGATTTTGGCCTGGAGTATCGCATACTTGCGGTCACATGACCACTCTTTTCGGCGCTAACACAGAGTGACTACAGACTTATGGATTTAGACTAGACAACCCCTTTAAACTGACATTTGAAATTAAGTTGACTGTATTTGATTTTTTTTGGGCCAAAAATTTTACAAAGGCGCTTTAGTTCAAAAATAGATTTTTGCTCCATTATCTGCTGTCTGGAACAGGTCTGGCCAGGCAAAATGATTACAAAATGGATTAAGATATGCATGGCGATGACGGCATTGCGATCATTTAGTAGCACAGCCCATTGGTCTCTAGCAACAGAAAAATTCAATGAATAAAATACAAGTTATACTGAATCTTTTCCAAACAAGTTCTAGGTCATTTTCCTCAGCTTTTCTTTCTATGTAATATGCCATCCACAGATCTGACTGCAAGAACAATGTGACAGGTTCCCTTTAATTAATATTGTATGGAGACCTTGTTATATTTCTTACTAAATCTCATAATTTATTGATTCAGATTATGTGGATTAATATTCAACCAAACAAACAACCAAACAATGATTATTACAATAGATACCTACACAATTCTTATAGACATTCTCAGTTAAATGGATGTACATGACAAAGAGCAATTGGTGTAATTACATTGATGAGCAAAAAAGGTAACAATGTTTTGAACTTTTGACTTTCAGGCTCCATATCTCACCATCCACTACATCTGACCATGACACTACCTTCATCCTGTAGACAATCATCTTGGCTATCGCATACATAAATTTGACCTGGCTGTAACTATTGCGCATATGATTAGGCAGATTCCTGTCATGTCACTGCATTATTACTCTTTTTATCCCCCCAAAATCTAAATTTTATTTTTTATTGTTTTCTTAGTATTTTGCAAATCCTCTTTTAGCTTTCAACACTGCTTGAATCCTTCTGGGTATGCTTTCGATCAGATTGAAGCATGTGTTGACAAAAATCTGATCCCAGGTCTCTTCTACACGTTCCCAATATTGGTGGATACTGGTCGGCTCACTTGGGTATGTATACTTTTTCTTAAACTCGACCCACAAGTGTTTGATTGGATTGGGATCTGGGAACTGTGGCGACCAATCCCGCACCTGTACATCATTGTCATTGAACAATTTCTTCACCAATCTCGATGCACGCTTCAGGTCGTTATCCTGCTGGTATGCTATGTCATCCTTTTCATACCCATAGTACTCGAATGTAAGAAGTAACTTGTCTTGTAGGATATTAACATAGTTCTTAGCATTGAGACCACTATCGATCGTGGTCAAGCATCCAACGCCTTTGGATGTGAAATAATCCGATATCATCCGGCTTCCTACACCAAACTTGACAGTTCCTTCAATTTTTTGATCCATTCACTCCTTTTTCCCTTGTTTCTTCCAGATCCATTTGCTCCCATCAGAGCCTAGTCTGTTGATTTTTGCCTCATCACTCCAAATCACTCATTTCCTATCTTCTACTGTCCACTTTTTTAAAACTCAAGTTGACACTTCTTATGACAATATTGAAGCCGAGGCTTCTTCATCTTATTTCAGGCCACCATTCCAGACTTTTTTAACGTGCATGGCACATTGCTTGCATGGATATCTGTGATCTCACTATTACGGAACATATGAACCACCTCCACTGCCTTGTTTGTTGCGCCAGAATGGCTAGACCTTGTGATGAGCCAACTTGTTGACTCTCATATTTGTCCTGGACATTCATCTCTTGGCTTTTGAATGGATGGACGGACTTCATTTTGTATTCTTCCAACTGTCATGGCCTCACATAATGCAGTTTGGCAATTTTCTTGGCTGAGAGACTATCGATGACCGGGATGATGCTGTTTCTCTTTTTCTTGGGAAGTCTTATTCATGGCTGGTCCTCGATTCAAACCAGTGAGCTTTCACTTGGGAATCAATCTAATAACACACTGAGGCATTAGGGAATGTGAGAAGAGGTTGTAATTTGTAGTATACAGGAAGAAACCAGGACAAAAACCGTAACAATGCAGTGACATGATAAGAATCTGCAAAACTAATCATATGCTTAGAATAGTTACAAGTCAACTTTATGTATGAGATAGCCAAGATGATTGTCTATAAAATGAAGGTAGACTCAGGTTGAAAGCTGTATATACAGGAGTTGTGCTGGTAAAAATGCCCATCACTACTGTTTCATCAACATAGTGGTGCCCCCTACTGTCTGTTACATGAGATGCAAGGGACTGGGTTAATGATTCCATAGCAATAAATATCATTGTATATTTGCAAAGTGATGAGAGTTGTCTTGGTAGTCACAACTGATCTTCCCAATTACCAGTGGGAAAGCTGAGGGCCTTTATACTAGTCTGACACCAGACCCCCTGATATTTTTGTCTTCCTCTGTTGACTAGAACAAATACTGCAGGTAAAGAGATGTTATATATAGGCCAGAAGATAAAAAAATGCAGTCTCTGGGTTGAGCAATAGAAGAACATAGGTATTTTGGGGCTAAGGGAAAGATTAAATATCACCTATTTTTACACAGTTGGAGCGAAAAAAACTTTGAGGCAAGGTAAAACGTCAAGGGGTGAACCAAAGGGGATGTTTAATCTTCTATTATCTTTCTTTCACACATTAAGTATTTCCTTTTATGTTAAAAAAGGGAAAAGAAACAACGCCTTGCCAAACCTCATTCTATCTTCTGGAAAGAATATGCCTGAAAACGTTTTAAGAGCACAACTGGGAAAAGTATCATGTATCAGAGTCTGCTGGATCCAAATCTGGTGCAAGCATGGACCAGACATGTCCAGAGTATAAAATTGCATTGGTTCCAATAAGGATAATTTCCTCTTGTAATTCTGTTGCTTCAGAGTCCAATTTAGCAGCAACGTAAATGAGAAACTGCCGTCATGGAGTCCAGATCATTAATACAGAGAAATATCTGGGCAGGATCTTTGACATTTCAGAGAATTACTTTATGGTTGTATTATGATATAAGTATCTGTTATTAAGTGCACAATAGCTGCTATAGACAATCTATAGGGATGAATAAGCCAGGATTGTAGCATACCGCTAGATCCCAGGGTGAAAGCTAAGCTATCTGCCAATGACATTCTGTGTCATTATCCGCTATGACATCATACTATAGAGGATATGTCTCCAATATAAAAACAGTGAGATAGCGCCACCCAGTGGTTATACATATTTGTGCAGTTAGCAGTGCACCGTCACTGGTTTTGTGCATCCTGATATATAAAACTGAACGGAACTCAATAGGGCCCAGATGTAGACAAAGCAAGTAACCATAAATGAGAGCTGACACTTTGCAATGACCAATATCAGTGACAGATGAGTAACTTGAAGATACTGGGCCCTAATGTAAAAGTAGTTATAGCGCCACCTACAGTGTGGCATGTACAACACAATCATTTTTTTATTATTATGTATACCCCTTTGTCACATGTAAAGTACCATGGAATAAATGTCGCTATAATAATTTTATTTATTCACTTATATAGCGTTATTAATTCCCCAGCGCTTTACATACATTGGCAACACTGTTCCCATTGGGGCTCACAATCTAAATTCCCTATCTATATGTCTTTGGAGTGTGGCGGAAACCCTCACAAACAAAGGGAGAACATACAAACTCCTTACCGATGGTGTCCTTGGTGAAATCTGAACCCAGGACCCCAGAGCTGCAAGGCTGCAGTGCTAACGACAGAACCACCATGCCGCCCAGCATAATAATAATCCTGACAGAGGGGCAATTGGATTCTCTCAGGCAATGAGGAATGGGCAGTACAATGGCTCAGTCGTTAGCACTGCAGTCTTGTTGGGGTCCTGGGTCCAAATCCCACCAAGGACAACATCTGCAAGGAGTTTCTATGTTCTCCCTGTGGGTTTCCCTCACACTCCAAAGACATGCTGATAGGGAATTAAATTAGGAGCCCATTGGCGACAGTATTGCTGATGTATGTAAAGCACTTTGGAATATGTTGGCACTATATAAAAATAAAGATTAAGTGCGAAATGTGTAACCCTCTACAGCTGACCCCTGAAGAAAATAAGCCATGGGAGTTGTAAAGGCTTGGAATATAATGTTGTGTGCTCAGTGAAGTTTTCTATATCCTTCTATTATCCTCTTTTTGGGGGCTCCTTTAACAGTGGAAATGGCCATTACCAGCTGGCTAGCGGCCACGATACTAGGGCTTACTGTGTAACTTCTACACCATCTACTGCAATTACTTTTAGTGACCAAAAGCCTTGTGTAATTTAACCTCCTTAGAGACAGTCCACGATAACTCAGTGCTAAGTGAGATGACATTTAAGGAAGATCAATTAAATTTCACTCCCACGATGCCCTGGCTTCATCATTTCTGGATTTACTGATGATTTCTAAACTGTAAACAAATGTAGAACAATTGCAAGAGATCCATGAAATCACATCTGTTATTGTTTCTTTGTTGCTATTTGTGCTAAGTTCATTCCAAGATCCTGCCTACGGAGCGCGTCTAAGCCCGATCTTACTTAGGAGATTGTGAAGGAACTGTACACAACTGTAAGACAAGGGGGACACATCTGCGAGGCAATGGCTGCTTAATCCTATGCGTATCCAATTCACTATCGCATGATGTATAGCTTTGCCTAATTGTAAGTGTAATAGACTTACAGGATGTTGTTCTTGTGCTCAAGATGTCTAAAACATTGTTGTGTTAACCCAACGGTTGCCAGAAAACGATTCACTTTTCAGGCAAAGCTAAAAACACTTAAAGTCCATCCCTTTGACATTGAGGGGCAAATTTTAAGTAGTGGGGTCCCCTGCAATGTAGCAATGTGGTGGTTACTTTGTGAGCCTACAGGTCATTGCCGGCAGGAAGGCTTTACAGATCCAGCTTTTGCCTTCGTGTCAGATGTGAATGTGTCAGCTTTCACTTGCAAGTTAAAGCTTTTGCTTCCCTTGACAGAAAACATCTGGAATATCTGGAGAAACAGATCTCTACAACAGTTCTCCTAGAATGTGGATTTCATCTGAGTTTAGGAATAACAAGGATACGGAGAACCTTCAACTAATCGCAGCTAATTAGGCACCCAATGCAAGTTAGATATTTCTTGGGGACATGCAGAACGTGTCATAGGCAGAATACATTAATATAAAAGGTGGTGACGTGAGACCTTCATACAGTATTACGTACATTGTACATGTGCTGCTACTATATAGTGCAGGTAGTTGTAATGTAGTGTATTGTGCATGGCCAGATGCACAATACACTACCATGCGAACCGGGCAGAGTACACATCACAGATCACTGCTCTTCCCATAGGACTTACCTCTCAGAGAAATGATTGACAATCAATTAAAAATGTACAAATAAATTATATCAAAGTACCCCTAGAAGTATGATTACACAGCATGAGGACCAAGCCTCTAGATGCACAGTATGTGCCCCCTGGGGTGCACCTTGAGAACCTAGGATCTAGATTTTGGACAGTGATCTACTCTACATAGAACATTTTTTCTAAATCATGGAACTCAATGAATTGTCAATTTATCAGTATAGCTAATCAATACCCATCTAGTGTACCCATCTAATCAACCTGTATATATGAGATAATGCATTTACAATATACATTCTGTACATAAAACATACATGGCAATTGTTCTTAGGCATCAGTACTGAACTCATTACATAAGAATATGATTTAATTAGGCCATTTAGAACTGTGCAGAACTGAATTTCTGCTATAATTTCTATAATCTTTATCATTTACCTGTATAATATATGTCTCATACACTTTACCTTGGATTGAGACTTTCTAATAGTAACACGTTGACTACTAGTCAGAAGAACTAGACTTCCCAAAGAGTTCGATGCCCTAGCCCTTTATCTAGCCCTGGTCAATGCCAAATAGATAGTTGTGACCCATATTACACCTAGGCTACATGGAATCATAGAATGTTACAGTTGGAAGGGACCTCCAGGGTCATCATGTCCCACCCCATGCTCACTGAAGGATTAATTAAGCCATCTCAGACAGATGACTGTTCAGCCTCTGAAGACGTCCATTGAAGGAGAACCCACCACCCTTCATGGCAGCCTGTTCCACTCATTGATCAGTCTCACTGTCAAAAAGTTTTTTCTAATATATTATATCTAATATCGGGGTACATATATGTAATATACGGGTACATTCCCTGACAGACTTGCCCTACTTAAGCCCCTGCAATAATAATTAATCTGAGATACTATCCAAAGCAGACCAAAAAGACATAGTGCTGAAATTCACTCATCCCCCTTCTCTAGCCATGTAATTTACTCCTAATGTGAATCCAAAGCAATATTGATGATTGTAATAAGAAGACCCTGTTATCATATATGTCACAACTAATTAATCTAAACATCATTCATTTTGTGTCTCTTTAAATATCTGCTAAAGGATGTCCAGAATAATGTCCAAGATATCTGACCATTCCTTGACTATTGGGACATTGTCTACATTTTGATTAAAGTTTAAGTTTTCATTTACAGGCATGTTATCCAGAAATCCTAGATAACAGAGAATAATTGACTGCACAACATTTGGTAAGGAGCACAGGTATATGTAAAGTATTGTAGGATTGTTGCACGGACCTAAGATTATGCACAAACTCAAGCTAAAAATAAACTAGTAAAATATATCAGGAGGTGGAAGATGACAGCAGAGCTCAGACATAAGGTCAGCATGTGAGTCTATGAAATAACCCTTTCCATAACTAGAAATGTGTTTATATGTAATAATTACATGTATATAAGTCTACATCATTTCCAATTAGTGTGAAATCTACAGTTTAACCCCATGATGTTCTCTGCTTTCTACAATAAGCGAGACGTTCAGCTGCAAGTCACTGTGAAATTCACTTTCCAAAGCACTTATGGTCCATAAAAATTTGGCAGCAATTCAGACACTTGTTTCCTCTGTGGAAGTAAACCCAGCCCTCTATTAGTGCTGTAGTATCCAGCGTACAGCTCTACAGTTATCCCTGTGCATACACACTGCTACAAGAATGGACAGTAATGACATTACATTGCCTGGAGAGCATTAAAGCAAAGACTTGTGCTGGAAAAAGTTCTTAACTGGGAAAAAGAAAAAGTATATACTGCTTGTGAAACATCTACTGTCTTTTGAAGAACCTAAGCAGGTATGTGCCATCTGTAGATCAGATTTAAAGAATTGCTCTTCTGTTATAATATTGTAATTAGATTTAGTTTAGTTTATGTTGCTCAGTGATGAAAAAAGACAGCGTTGGAGCAGAGCTGAGTTGTTAGATAGACCAGTGATAGGCTGTGTCACTTGTTTGTATGCAATATCTATTGTTGATCCAACTGAAAAACGAAAAATGTCCATCAAGTTCAACCAAGGAATGGGACAGTATATAAATGAAAGAGAAGAGGTACCTGTGGTTTTGTAAACCACCTGCCTAACTCACAAAGCTATCCTGATGACCTACTAGACCACTAAGAGATAAATCAGATAGCTTTATGACATTGTTCTCTATGTTTAAGAGTTTAAGAGATGTCCATCAAGTTCACATGGGTTTAGGACCTTGTTCTCTATGTTTGACACCTCCATCAAGTTCATCCAAGGGATGGAACAGTATATAAATAAAGGGCTGGGGAACCTGTGGTTTTGTAAACCATCTTCCTAACTCACACAGTTATCATGATGACCTACCTCATCACTAAGAGATAAATCACATGGGTTTAGGACATTGTTATCTATGTTTGACACATCCAGCAAGTTCAACCAAGGGATGTAACAGTATATAAATGAAGGGATGGGGCACCTGTGGTTTTGTAAACCATCTTCCTAACTCACACAGTTATCATGATGATCTACCTCATCACTAAGAAATAAATCACATAGGCTTATTGCATTGTTCTCTAAGTTTGACACGTCCATCAAGTTCAACCAAGGGGTAGGAGAGTATAAATGAAGGGATAGCGGTATCTGTGGGTTTTGTAAACCATCTGCCTAACTCACACAGTTATTATGATGACCTACCACACCACTAACAGATAAATCACATAGGTTTATGGCATGGTTCTCTATGTTTGACTTGTCCATCAAGTTCAACCAAGGGGTAGGAGAGTATATAAAGGAAGGGATAGGGGCACCTGTGGTTTTGTAAACCATCTGTCTAACTCACACAGTTATCATGATGACCTATCACACCAGGTTTATTGCATATTTTTATATATTTGATATTATTTATATCAAGACATATTATGGTAACAAACAGGTGAAACACAATGACCCAATGTTCTTGTCCATGGGACCGCTGGCATGTTTGTCCACCTTAACAAATGTGAGAAGTGGTGTGTGGTTTCCAGGGCCACTCTCTTGAGGCTTCTTTACACATGACCTGTGAATATTTGTTTTTTGTGTAAACTGAATGAATTCACATGTGTTTCCCAAAGCATTAATTACTCTGCATGTCAAACCCTGCCTTTCACCCTGTGCTTGGTCTACGTTCTGAAGTTTAGTTGTATGTGACAGCATCTGGGAATTGCAGAAATCCAAGTTTAGGATTTAAGCAGCTTCAAAATCAAGATCCAACATCCCTCAGAATGGGAGATTAATATAGTTTTAGCACTTTTCTAGATTGGGTTTGTTAAGATTTGATGCTCACTATTGATAATAGCACTTGTGTTATTGACCTAGCATTGTAAATTGAGACAGAATGGAAGTTCAGTTTACGGCAGACAGGTGGATGTGTTGTATATGGTGTGTATGGTATGATATGTGTATGACATCCAATACAATATATGCACAAAGTAATAGAGGGCATTTAGTGAACCCCAATTAGGCAAAACTAATGTTACCCATTGGAGAATATACAGAAAACACATCACAGACATTTGAAGAATATTGAAGTATCAGGCCGTGGGTGTAAGTGAAGTGTGCTGGTGTGTGCATGGTTACTCACCTCCTTGCAGAGAAGTTTGGCAGAAGGCAAGAAGCAGGATGATGCTCCAAAGTGGAGCGGCAGGCCGTATGCTCTCCATGTCTCACAATGCCCCCGTCCCCTCACACATGCTGGGTTTTATCCCGCCGCTCAGCTCACATCCCCAATGAGGGAGGGGCAGCAAGAGACACGACGTCATTCTAACTGTGCCAGCAGCCCCATCCCACCCCCCTTATTATTGGGAAAGGAGGGGGAATATTTTATTTTGTTTTGTTTCCTTTTTTTTCTTTCTTTTTTTTTTTTCATTTTTCTTGGCTGACGTTCTGCAATTCTGGCTGAAATAGACATGGGAGCAGAGCCAGAGAGAGGGGGTGCAGAATTCTTCTCTCCGTGTTTATCTGTCTCTCTCATTCGCGGTCTGTCTGTCTGTCCCTTCACTCTCTTAACAGGGGATTTATCAAACTCATTTGCTAGCTGTACACTGGGGTGAATAGACATCCAGTTTTTATCAATGAACTCATCGCAATACTTTCAAGCACAGGTGCAAGACTACGATCCGGGGAAGTCAGACAAGACGGAGTTAGAAGCAGAGCTATTTCCAGCGTGTACGAGCATCTGTGCTTGAAGGACGTGAAACCTTCTCTTTTTATGCAGTAAAACAATAATGTAGAAAGCTCCAGTTTATGGACTTTCCTATTGTAAAAAGCTACATAGGTAAATTTTTAGATCCAATTTCCAGTAAGACCTGTTGCTGATTACGATGCTCATGTATAGAATAGTGACTTCAAATGCACAGCCCTGCAGCGTATAGAAAATATAAGACTAAATATATATATATATATATATATTTCTTTACAAATGATTTTTCCATCAAAGTGTAAAATGTATTTAAAGAAAACCTGACATTGAGCCAAAAAGTATACCATTTTTGCTCTTTTTGTTTTCCTGTTGCCCCCTTGTGTAATCCGCAGTTTGTTTTTCTATAATCCGCCATATGGTTCCAGAGATACGGGCCTATTTATTTTCGGCTAATATGATCTTTACCAAGGAGGTGGAGCTCACATGGTTCCCTGGGGTCATGTCTTTAGGCTGCACTGCATAATTTACTGTTGAACATCCTTTTCTTGGAAAATACCATGATAATTAACACTAAATAGACCATAAAAACTAATACTAAATAAAAAGTCAAATGCAAAAGAAATCCAGGTCAAGATTAGCGTTATCCACTTTCAACTCAGAGCAAAGGCTCCGCAATGACCTAGGTTAAAGATGAATGAAGTGAATGAATGAACTAGATGGACCTAGGTCTTTTTTTCAACCTAAGTAACTATGTAACTATGTAAAAGTGTGAAAGTCCGTCTCGATGAACAAATTCTTCTTTGTCGCTTGTCAAATTTGTGTGCACTGGAGATCAACTATTTACATGGAAAATGCTATAATAGTGTATGCATCAATGTGTTTCCGGCGTGTGACCACCCTTAGGATCATGACTAAGGGTGGTCATACACCAGAACGGCGTAGATGCATATGCTAATATAGTGTTTTCCATGTAAATATTTTGATCTCCCGGGTCCAAAAATGTTGCAAGCGATAAAGAACAATTTATTCATTGCACTAAATAAAAAGATCTTTAATTCTGGAACTATATGATGGATTCAAATGATAAAAGGAAACTACTCAAGAAGAAGCGGGAATGAAATATGACTTGGTAACAGGTCCTCTTTAAAACGTCTCTTCTTTCTTCACTTGTAATTCTGCAAGACATATGGAAGGAAAAATAGAAACAAGTATGAAGTTTAGCAACAAAGTTTTATTTCTTAAATTGCTCTGTTCATTAGGCATGATGTCCCTAGATGCAATAAAATAGTTCATCGTCAGCAGAGGTTTTATCATCAGACAGCTACATTTTTACCTAGTGAGGGAAGTTGTACTTGTATTCGCATGGAATATGTGGAGATCTACCTACTAAGGCCTAACCAGTTTTCTGCCATTTTCTTAAATTTTTACAGTAGCACTTCAATTTCTGTATCATACATGGGTAAGAAATGAGCTGCAGATTTTTCATAAAAGAGGTTGGCCACTACTTTTACACTTATGGTCTATCTTTAGGATGGGTTATCAATGTCTAGTCAGCTGGGGTCTGAAACCCAGCATCCCCGCTGATCAGCTTTTCTCGGTGCCGGCAGCAGCAGGCGGCTGGAAATGCTCAGTTCCAGGGCTTCCCCGTGTCCTGAAAGCGGCCGCGGCTGAGTACTGCACATCCGCCTCCCATTCAAATCAATAGGAGGTGGATGTGTAGTACCCGGCCGCAGTCACTATTAGGCCTAAGCCACACAACATGAAAATCGGTGCAAGTGGAGTGCGATAAAAAATCGCATTCCACTCAGACCAATATTTGCCTATTTACCAGTACCCATGAGTGATTATTTTCTCAGCCCTAATCGGACCGAGAAAACAATCGCAGCATGCTGCGACTGTAATGAGATCCTGTTTTCTCTCGCATCCATTCAAGTCTATGGGGGGGAGAGAAAAATCGCACTGCACTCGCGGTACACTCAGTCGCAGGGACACTCCTATGAAACTCGGCTCTGCTGTAGAGCCAGCATTAGCCAAGTATCATGCGAGGGGATCGCAGTAATCCCTGTGTGGTCCCAGCCTTAGAAGATGGGCCAGCTCCGGAACTGAGCATTTCTAACCACAGGCTGCCACCTGCACCTAGAACAGCTGATTGGTGTGGATGCTTGGAGTCGGACCCCGATCGATCTGAGCAAAGGATAGGCCATCAATGTAAAAGTAGTGGACAACCTCTTCAAGTGGAAAGCTTATTAACAGCTCCCAGTCGTCATCCTCAATACTTTTTTTGGCTACCATATTTATTTACCCATAAGTATGTTATCACCACCCTGAAAACGGACTCTAGCTTAGCTGGTTAATATCCTGGAAAGAATATATTGCCCTATAATACATATCCTTAAGGACATGTCTGGATTAGAAAGTTTATTTCCAGGTACATTTTTACAAATTCCAAGTAAAGATGGACAGGCATTCTTTTTTCAACCCACATCTACTAACCAGGCTAGAAAGCAGCTACAAACATTAATTTTCTGAAGGACCCAGAACATCCATTCTTTAGTCACTCAGCCTAATAATTTCAATGAATACTTCATTTTTCCAGTGTTGGCGCTTCAGACAAATGGGAAGGTTTGTCCTTAGATTACATCTGATTACTGGTGCTCCCAGAAGAAAGTCAACTAGTGATCACCTTATAATCATGGGAACATTGTAACAAAAAGTGAGTATTCGAATCAGACAATTCAACTCATAGGAGTGTAATTCTTTTGAGTATTTCTTTAGAGAATTGTTTTTTGTTTATTGTGCTCTTAATAGAAAGTAAATGGACATCAAAATATGAAACTGTAGACATTGATGTACCTACATGCTCTTGTTATGGGGCTTTTGAAATGTGATAGCTTTGTCCTGTTTGATTCCACCATCAAGAACTTTGGTAGGACTCCTTTCACTATAGGAACTGCAGATATTGGGAAATTGTTTCCAGTTCCCTGGAATGAGGGAATGAGGGTTGAGGGGGGATTAAATACGGGGTACTTCTGCCACGAGAGCAAATTTCTACACCATAAAACAAAGTCCCCTGTGATTTTCGTCTTTCTCAGTATGACACAAAACATTGAATCTATCTTCCTTTATTGCTAGCTTGTTGGTAATGTTGATAAAATTAGGTATTAGCAGTGAATCAGTTGACGACAGATTTTACCTGTGAGTTTACAAGGTTCCTTGACCCTGGAGTATGATTAATATCACCCTTTTCTGCAATGCTAGATCCATTATTCTACTACAATTTATAGTATTGGATAGTAAGAATAAATCAGAGGTTCACAGGCTTGTAAATCTGAAAAATGTGAAATATAAATTCCCGTGACAAGTTAATCTATAGTATCGGTCTTTCCTTCTTGATTGCTCTAGCCATCATCTCCCCAGTGTTCACATTTTAGTCTGTTCCAAAAACTGCTCCAATAGTTGTGAGTACAGTATATCCTCTCATTCTGTTACCTATTTGTTCTGATATGTGAGTTGGCTGAAAGACAGGTGAAGACTTGTCTTGTACTTGTCTTCCAAGGTCCTTCATTCTCCTTTATCCGGTAACATCTTGTCCTTAGTCTCCTGTTTCTTTACTGTATCCACTATAATGATCATAATTACATAAGATATGTTAACCTTTTATATACTTCACCTTACATTTGAAGCTAATTTTCCTTGAAACCCCATATTCAAAAGATACAGTGGTATATATGTTCTTGCATACAACTTATATAGCACACAGAGTCCTCAAAATTTCAAATAATGGATCCATAACCCTTCATATGCTACTCTATGGTCTAAAGGACGCTTTACACGCTGCGATATTGCTCAAGCGATCTCGTTGGGGTCACGGAATTTGTGACGCACATCCGGTCGCTTTAGCGATGCCGTTGCGTGTGACACCTATGAGCGATTTTGCATCATTGCAAAAATGTGCAAAATCGCTCATCGGTGACATGGGGGTCCATTCTCTAATATCGTTGCTGCAGCAGTAACGAAGTTGTTCCTCGTTCCTGCGGAAGCACACATTGGTACGTGTGACACCGCAGGAACGAGGAACATTTCCTTACCTGCCTCCCGCCTGCAATGTGGAAGGAAGGAGATGGGCGGGATGTTCGTCCCGCTCATCTCCGCCCCTCCGCTTCTATTGGGCAGCGGTTCAGTGATGCAGCTGTGACGTCGCTGTGACGCTGAACGAACCGCCCCCTTAGAAAGGAGGCGTTTCGCCGGGCACAGCGACGTCGCAGGGCAGGTAAGAAGTGTGACGGGTCTGGGCGATGGTGTGTGCCACGGGCAGCGATTTGCCCATGTAGCACAACCGATGGGGCGGGTACACACGCTAGCGATATCGGTACCGATATCGCAGCATGTAAAGTGGTCTTTAGTGTCACCATATTATCCTGTCATTGATTCTGGAGAAGTGGTCCTCTCTAAGAAATCATTTGTTAAAAATACCTGGATGGAAGAGTTCATAG
This sequence comes from Anomaloglossus baeobatrachus, assembly GCF_048569485.1. Classification (NCBI taxonomy): domain Eukaryota; kingdom Metazoa; phylum Chordata; class Amphibia; order Anura; family Aromobatidae; genus Anomaloglossus; species Anomaloglossus baeobatrachus. Next base: position 137,046,752 of record NC_134354.1, read on the forward strand.
AAGTCTACGGGCTTTGTGGTAATAATCCTTAATATGGTCATGTGCATGGACGTTAACATTAAAATGCTTGTAGTTCAGTTTATTTTCAGGTACCGTATAACTAGACTTTGCATATATCTCTGTCAAGGCCCCAGTATTAGTAAAAAATTGGTATAGCAGTAGCATCTTATAAATTCCTGGTGCATGTCACCTAGTGGACGAGGTCCATGTTATTATACAGATGGAGAGATGAAGATGCAAAATCAACTTACAAGCTAACATGTATGATAGGTGATACATCAGCTTTACATTTCTGGGCATGATGATGAAATGCTTCATTCTTGACTTTTTATTTATCACGCTGTGACTATGGGGTTCCACTAGGTACTGTATATGTGCCGCCCCTGCAGCAGTCAAACTGCTTGGATCCAGGGTCACTTTGGTTCGAGGGTCTCCGGACCCGGAGGCTTGCGGCCAGTTCAAAATGTAAAAGGGGGGAAAAATTTACAAGGGAGAGTTTGTGATGGCTCCCGTGGTTCGCAGTAAGGGGAGTACCGCCGCTGCCGATGGGAGTACCCGGGGGAGATGGAGTGGAGCAGCCAGATGATGTTCACTCCACGGGTAGGGGAGACCTCGAGACTCTAGAGAATAGGTGGAAAATAACGTGGTGCGGGGTGTGTGGGCAGGCAGGATGCAGGGAGAGCAGTGTACTCATTCAGGCTGTGTGTATGTTGGTGCGAACATTAAGCAGACTCTGACACAGAAGTAAACCAAGTCTCTGGGTGCCGCTGCCACTCTGGGGAGCTCGTCCGGGAATCCATCCCCGCTGATATTGCTTAGTGGTCTGGAGCCTGCCTCTATGCACATGTAGATAGATGTTTCTGAGTGACCCCTCGGCCTGAAGCGGTCGGGGTCACGCTCCCTATAATTAAATAGGGAAGCTGCGCTCTCGATGGCTGACAATTCGGATTTCAGTGGGCTGCATAGGCTGGAAAGCCCTATCCCCATTATTGTGTTGGTGCATTTGATCTCTGAGCTCTTGGGGAAGTTCATAAAGAGACTATCCTCCACAGGTGAATTACCAGGTTGCGTGAAGCTACTCCCTGATCTTGGGTCCTGTACCCCGCCGTGCTCGGTACCGGTCCGGTTACCAGACTTTCCGGTGCCGACCGTTCTCCTAAACTAAGTCTGGGCACCCTTCTCAAATACCCTGTGACCGGGTCTCCGACTGCTCCAGTCCCAGACCACCGTCAGCGACGTAACCAAATTCTCCCAGGGAGCTATAACTCCCTCAGCTCCTCACTCTCTGAGGGCTACTACTCAACTCTAGAGAGCTGTAATCCCAGCTCCTCACTCTTTGGGAGCTACTGCTGAACTGACTAGGTCCCTCCCACCAGTCTGCCTGACCCCTAGGTGGGTGGCCCTTTTCCAGTGTGCCTGACAGGGTGTGGTGTGAGGTGTTGTTAGGATTTGTGTACTGATGGAAAACAATACCAGAGTTAGGATTCCAGAACCATGGAGCATGAGTTCTGCACCATATGAGAAAGGAGTGCAGTTCCCTGTGACACCCTGATAGGGTCAGGGTCGTCACATATAAGGTAACCCCCAGCAAGCGCTACAACACACAGGGTACACCAGGAACACGATGCAATGAAGGGCCGTGGTGCTAGGGAGAAGAGAGCGAGGTCATCTCCTACTCTCACATGAGGCTGATCCCAGAACTGAAGAGTCCTTCTTCCTGTTGCCTATCATGTACCTAGGCTTTTGCTTGGCCTGACCCCACCCTGGCTAGTGAGAAGGTCGGTGTGAGCACAAGTCTCTTCCCTACAATAATACAACACAAAGGAAGGGAGACACAGAGGGAGAATATAGACACAAAAAGGAAAACACTTCAAGCTCCTCCAACGCAGCTCACACCACAGCTGCAATTGTCACAACAGTTCAGCTTCTTCCAGAGACTAGCTCCTTCCAAAGTGGTCAGCACATGAATGAAGATTCTATAACTGGCTTCAGATGGTAAGACACATGACTTCTTATAGCAGGGGGGTGGGGTCACAATGAGCTGCACCTGATATTAAGGCTACAAAGGATAGTTCTTCACCCCTACAGCACCAAAAGAAATCACTTACATTTAAACACAAGACCTTTGCATAATAAGGTGTTGTGACCTTCTGGTCCAGACTCGTCACAGGTCTCCCCAGAACGAGGCACACCCATGACTTTTTTTTCAGACAGTGCTATTGTTTAGAAAACTTGATAGTGAATGTTTCCAATTGAAGGATTGTGATTGATGTCACAAAGAGACCTCATAGAGGTCAAGATTGTAATACTTTGGTCTGGAAAAGTTGCCTTTATACTCGCTGCCTTTTAACACATTTTTGTTTAGTTATATTATTTTAGTTGGAATAGGGATAGTATATAAGGTGCCTGTCTGGTATGTGTGTCTTCTCCAGGGTAGCTGATAGAACAAAGTAAAACACGTTCCCTTTTCACTGAGATCAAATATCTCAAAGTAAATCATTGATTAATTCTATGAGGTGGGAAGAGGATAGAGGACTGGATTTTTAGAATGATGGCCTAAATATTACTGCCAAAAATCAATCTCAGTTGACCTGATTCCTTATATTTCTTAAAACCCTTCACAAAGTCTGATCATTTTAAAGCCTAGGTCTTGGCAGTCATAAGTCACAGCTTATAAGCCATAGAGAAATGGATAATAATATGGTGAAAATGTAATTTTCAATATTTGAAAAAGACAACTGAGAAAGCATATTACAATGAGGTGCATTTATTTAATGAAAATGTCACATTGGTTTAACTTAGCAGACTTGTACACACAAGTAAGAACATTGGATGTATTGAATACGATTTTGGGCATAATACACAGCATTAACGGTGTTTGACAGACTGAATGAAATTCAACAGGGCTTGTCAAACTCAATGAGCCTGTGACACTTTGGCTGGGGCTCAGCTCGTACGTCATAGTCTCCAAAGACTGGGCTAATATTGTCCTTCTCAAATCAACTGACCTGCCTTTGAAGTGAGGTTCTGTGCCACCGCAGTAAAGCAGATGTGCCTTGCCAGGTCATGGTTTTTCTCTTCTGCCTGTCCCGTCCAAGATGTGTGCAACTGTTCTCTAAATTGCTGTAATTGCTCAAGTTACTCAAAGATTTCCAAAGAATTTGTGAAGCCTAATTCATTCTCCATGCTTACTGAATATAAATGAATAGGGGCAGAGTAATTTGTCTCATAGACCTTTAGTCTAAAATTGTAATTTTTGAAAATGTGCAGTCTTTCAATGGCGGTCCTACTATGCCCACATAGTCTTACCTATGTCATAAGTTGACATGCCTTAATTAACAAACTTACTTATCTGTACCATGGGGAAGGCACTTGGTTGATGGCCCTAGGTGCAAAATTCTTAGGGCAGGAAAAAAGGAAAAAATTAAAACTAATGCTTTCAATTTTTTCTTTAGAAACTTTGCAGCTGTCACCACTGGTAACCATGATCTGGGGCAGTGAACATACCCCAGACTTTTGCTAAGGTGCCGTGAGTTCCCGGGCCAAACAGTTGGATATGGCGGCAGAGTTGCGAGCGTGCTCTAGGCCGATGTCAGGGGTCCGGTGCTGTTGGTTCATTGATGTCTCTGCATTGTGCCACTTGTGATGGATCACTCTGTACCAGGGAGGAGAGGACTTGATCTCTCAGATTAGCTGAGTGTAAAATTCATTTTTTAAGTGGGTGGCACAAAGCTGGCATTATTACGTTTGGAGGGCGCACTCAGTAGACATTGTAAGATGGCACTCAGGGTGCAGTATTACAGAGTTATGGGACTCCATAATTGTCTTGTATTTATGTTATGCACAGTTGAAAGTATAAAATGATCGTGATAGGGTTTCAATGTAAACTAAGAGATTTTTCTTTTCAATATACCTGTGTTCTTCATTTGAAGGCCTAATTTTTTTTTTTAAATTAGTGGAGACATGGAAAGACATTATTGGTACGAGGACGTACACAGGGAACATTATTACTGTGTGGGGCATAAAGAGAAGGATACTATTACAAGACAGGACATAAAAGGGGCATTATTTCTGTCAAAGGCATTGACATTGACGGTCCCAACGCCCGCCGAGATCGTTATACAGGTCGCTGATCGTTACTGCGTCGTTGGTAAGGTCTGACTGTGTGACATCTCACCAGTGACCTCCCAGCGACTTACCAGCAATCCTCATCAGGTCTTATCGTTGTCGGGATCACTGGTAATTCGTTGTGTGTGACTGGGCCTTTACATATCTCTTATCTCCTCTTCCCACAATCGCGTACAAGATTTCTCCCGTGCCTCCCCCATACTCTGGAATGCTCTACCTCAGCATATCAGACTCTCCCCTACGATGGAAAGCTTCAAGAGGAACCTGAAGACCCATCTCTTCATACAAGCCTACAACCTACAATAGCCCTCAGTCCAGTACACCACTGCGCAACCAGCTCTGTCCTCACCTATTGTAACCTCACCCATTCCCTGTAGACTGTGAGCCCGTGCGGGCAGGGTCCTCTCTCCTCCTATACCAGTCTGTTTTGTATGGTTATTGATTGTTGTACGTATACCCTCTTTCACTTGTACAGCGCCATGGAATAAATGGCGCTATAATAATAAATAATAATAATATAACAGTATTATTTGAAATATTGGTATACCGTAAGATAAAAATAGGAAATGATTTCCTCCAGGCAGAATAATATTACAAAGGAAGAGAAAAATCGTGTTCACCACGCTTGGCACTGCTGAGAAAGTTGAATCGGGGGTTGCTCGATTCTGGTGGTGCAGTGCAACAAGGAAAACGGAAAATTCACAATCTTCAAGTTAGGTTAAAAAGATTCTTTTATTTACAATGCCATTAAATGAGTGAATCCATTTCAATTAAAAAAACCTGTTGCATTTTTGGAGCGACATATGCCCTTAATCATATCAATGGCAGAGTGATATCAGTAATAAATACCACTTGGGGCAGGGTAATATCAGTAATAGATACCATCATCTGGGGCAGAGTGATATCAGTTATAGATACCACAATCTAGGGCAGAGTGATATCAATAATAGATACAATCATCTGGGGCAGAGTGATATTAGTTATAGATACCAACATCTAGGGCAGGGTGATATTGTAATATTGGCCTATATAGTATGTGCTAGTGTATCGCCCCGAGGCTCGGCCAGCAGCCGAGCCGCTCGGATCCATGCTTGTCGGTGGGTGGCTTGAGCTCCTCAGGGACCCGGGGGTCATGGCGCTCTGAAAGGGAGTTGGCGCTATGCGTAGGGACTTCGGTGGGGAGGTCCACAGCTGGAGCCGCGGTTGTTTGTAGGGGATTTGAGTTCATGACGCCATCCACGGGTTGTGGTGAATGGATGGACACCACCGCTGCCGTTGACTAGGCTCCTGGGGACGGTGTTGCACAGCTTGGTGTTGACCCCTCCGTGGGTAGGGGGATGATGGTCCCGGGGCCCGAGGGAGGTGCTGAGGCGGGGTAATGGATGCGTGCTGGGGTGTCGGTGCGGTGCGGCACGGTGCGCGGCCCAAAGGCACTGTTGTACTCACTATGACAAACACGCTGGAGTCTCTGGTAAACCAAACAAGATGGTGAGCGGTGCCCGCAGCCGGCTGCAGTTTTCCCCTTATCAGGTTGGTGGTTTCCGCCTTTCTCCTGCACCTTACTTAGGTAGAAAATGTCGACTCCTATGCCTGAGCAACGGTAGTCCGCTCCCCGACTTGGTATGTGCCGGGAGAGCCCTCTTTGCCTGCAGACGCTGGCCCGTCGGGTCTCTATGCCTGGGCGGTGGCTTTACCCTAATGGTTGGGCTGTTGTCTTCAGTCGGGTCTTTGGTGGGAAAGGTCCTAAAGTCCAGTCCTCAATCAGTTGATTTGACTCAGCCCGGTTGTTTCTGGGCCTCGTACTGGGTCTGAGTACCCCTCCTGGTGCTCTGGTTTCCAATCGGTTCCCCGGTTTGGTACCGGCGGGCCACCGCCCGTCCCCGGTCCCTACGATTCCACCGGCTGTAATCCCAGCTCCTGCAGGCGGTCACCATTGTCTGCCTCCTTGCCAGAGGTGACTGGACTCCAACCCAGACACCTGGTGTAGACTATGGCAGACCTAGGCCCAGGTCTGCCCTTGAACTTCACTCCACTCCACTTCACTGTCAAAGCTCAACTCCTTCTCTACTCTGCTCCCCACGGGGAACTCCTCTGTTTTCCCGCCTCTGGGCCTGAGAACTCCTTGGTGGGCGGAGCCAACTGCCTGGCTCCACCCCCTGGTGTGAACATCAAACCCGGAGGGAAGTGACAAAGGTTTTGTAGTTTGGCTGCTGTCACCTTGCTAAGGTGGTGGTGGGGGGAGGGGGGGTGCATAGGACTACCAGTGACAACCTGGCTAGTCCAGGGCATCACACTAGTAATATCCCAAAAGTAATAGGAATGAAAAATTAACTTTTAATCATGCCAACGGAGTTGAAAAGAAAAAGTTTTGAGTGAGGATAAGAAGGGCTCAATTCTAGCTTTACTAGCAGAGGGATACAGTGAGCGTCATGTTACCTCCATCCTTAAAATTTCTCAGATGACAATCTATTACAACAAGGTCAAGCAGCAGACATTGGGGACAACAAAGCTACAGACAGGCAGACCGGGCGAAAGCGACTCTCCACTGACTGGGATGACCATCATCTTATTCGAATGTCACTCAGCAACCGCAGAATGACATCAAGTGACCTACAAAAGGAATGGCAAATGGCAGCTGGGGTGAAGTGCATGGCAAGAACAGTTCGTAACAGACTCCTAGAGGCAGGGCTCAAGTCATGTAAAGCTAGAAAAAAGCCTTTCATCAATGAGAAGCAAAGGAGAGCCAGGCTGAAATTTGGCAAAGACCATAAGGATTGGACCATAGGGGGCTAAAGTAAGGTAATCTTCTCTGATGAGTCTAATTTTCAGCTTTGCCCAACACCTGGTTGTCTAATTGTTAGATAAAGATCTGGAAAGGCGTAAAAGCCACAGTGTCTTGCACCCACTTTGAAATTTGGTTGAGGATCATTGATGATCTGGGGATGCTTCAGCAAGGCTGGAATTGGGCAGATTAAACTTTGCAAAGGAAGTATGCATCAAGCCGCATACGTTATCCTGGAAAAACAGTTGCTTCATTCTGCCCATGCAATGTTCCCCAACTCTGAGGACTGTTTTTTCCAGCAGGACAATGTGCCATGTCACACAGCTAGGTCAATGAATGTGTGGATGAAAGACCACCACATCAAAACCTTGTCATGGCCAGCCCAATCTCCAGGCTTGAACCCCGTTGAAAACCTCTGGAATGTAATTAAGAGGAATATGGATAGTCACAAGCCATCAAACAAAGAACTGCTTACATTTTTGCACAAGGAGTGGCATAAAGTCACCAAAAAGCAGTGTGAAAGACTGGTGGAAAGCATGCCAAGACGCATGAAAGCTGTGATTAAAAATTATGCTTATTCCACAAGATATTGATTTCTGAACTCTTCCTGAGTTAAAACGTTAGTATTGTTGTTTCTAAATGATTATGAATTCGTTTTCTTTGCATTATTTGAGGGGTCTGAAAGAAATGCATTTTGTGGTATTTTGACCATTTATCATTTTCAAAAAATAAATACAAAATTTATTGCTTGGAAATTCAGAGACATGTTGTCAGTAGTTTATAGAATAAGAGAACAATGTACATTTTATACTCAAAAATATACATATAAAGAGGAAAATCAGAAAAACTGGAAATTTTGCAGTGGTCTCCTAATTTTTGCCATATATATATATATATATATATATATATATATATTAGTTCAGACCAAAATTTTGGACACACCTTCTCATCTCTAGAACAACTATTAAGAGGAGACTTTGTGCAGCAGGCTTTCATGGTAAAATAGCTGCTAGGAAACCACTGATAAGGACAGGCAACAACCAGAAGAATGCTGTTTGGGCTAAAGAACGCAAGGAATGGACATTAGACCAGTAGAAATCTGTGCTTTGGTCTGATGAGTCCAAATTTGAGATCTTTGGATCCAACCACCGTGTCTTTGTAGAAAAGGTGAACGGATGGACTCTACATGCCTGGTTCCCACCGTGAAGCGTGGAGGAGGAGGTGTGACGGTGTGGGGGTGCTTTGCTGGTGATACTGTTGGGGATTTATTCAAAATTGAAGGCATACTAAACCAGCATGGCTACCACAGCATCTTGCAGCAGCATGCTATTCCATCTGGTTTGCATTTAGTTGGACCATCATTTATTTTTCAACAGGACAATGACCCCAAACACATCTCCAGGCTGTGTAAGGGCTATTTGACTGAGAAGGAGAGTGATGGGATGCTACGCCAGATGACCTGACCTCCACAGTCACCAGACCTGAACCCAATCGAGATGGTTTGGGGTGAGCTGGACAACAGAGTGAAGGCAAAAGGGCCAACAAGTGCTAAGCATTTCTGGGAACTCCTTCAAGACTGTTGGTAAACCATTTCCGGTGACTACCTGTTGAAGCTCATCAAGAGAATGCCAAGAGTGTGCAAAGCAGTATCAAAGCAAAAGGTGGCTACTTTGAAGAACCTAGAATATAAGACATACTTTCAGTTGTTTCACACTTTTTAAGTATTTCATTCCACATGTTTTCATTCATAGTTTTTATGTCTTCAATGTGAATCTACAATTTTTAGAGTCATGAACATAAAGAAAACTCTTTGAATGAGAGGGTGTGTCCAAACCTTTGGTCCGTACTGTATATACAATTGAAGGTGGAGTACAGAAAAGGTCTATTCAGATGTAAGCCATTGAAAAAAAAATATTGGCGAGAATTCAACAATAACGTGTCAAAATATCCAGCCGGCATAACTGCGGAAGAGGACTGCAGAATATTTATCAAAGATCAAACTACAGTGTGTTGTGAGGGAATTTGACAATCATGTGTCAAAAGTTCTAGTTTGCACAACTGAAAAAAAGACAACATTATTTATCCATACAAATCCATGCAAAGCTGGAGGGGATCAATACGATCAGGCTGTAGAGAACTGGATAAAGTGAGGAGAAACCACAACACCAGATCCACGCAGCAGGGGAAACGTAACACTCTACACTGTTATTCTGCTAAACCTTTAGCTTTATTACACAAATTTTGCCTTTTCACAAATGTAAAAAAAACAACTAAAGTTGATAATGGCAGCCATTGTTTTGTTTCATCTGCTGAAAACATTTGTGCTTTTATCCATTTTCTTCCAGCAGGGTGACATTATCCAGGTAATTTGTAACAGATTTTGCTTTTCCTGCATTGTAGATTGTATTTAAGAATACAGTTACCTAACATTAAAAATAAGTAATATTTCAATTGTATTATGTTTTTACTAATTTACAATAAGATCATTCACAGTTGTAGAAAAGTCACCAAAATCACATACAGCAAGTCTATCCTGGGAAATACTGTGGTCAGGATGATGGTCAGGATGATATACAGTTAGGTCCAGAAATATTTGGACAGTGACACAAGTTTTGTTATTTTAGCTGTTTACAAAAACATGTTCAGAAATACAATTATATATATAATATGGGCTGAAAGTGCACACTCCCAGCTGCAATATGAGAGTTTTCACATCCAAATCGGAGAAAGGGTTTAGGAATCATAGCTCTGTAATGCATAGCCTCCTCTTTTTCAAGGGACCAAAAGTAATTGGACAAGGGACTCTAAGGGCTGCAATTAACTCTGAAGGCGTCTCCCTCGTTAACCTGTAATCAATGAAGTAGTTAAAAGGTCTGGGGTTGATTACAGGTGTGTGGTTTTGCATTTGGAAGCTGTTGCTGTGACCAGACAACATGCGGTCTAAGGAACTCTCAATTGAGGTGAAGCAGAACATGCTGAGGCTGAAAAAAAAGAAAAAAATCCATCAGAGAGATAGCAGACATGCTTGGAGTAGCAAAATCAACAGTCGGGTACATTCTGAGAAAAAAGGAATTGACTGGTGAGCTTGGGAACTCAAAAAGGCCTTGGCGTCCACGGATGACAACAGTGGTGGATGATCGCCGTATACTTTCTTTGGTGAAGAAGAACCCGTTCACAACATCAACTGAAGTCCAGAACACTCTCAGTGAAGTAGGTGTATCTGTCTCTAAGTCAACAGTAAAGAGAAGACTCCATGAAAGTAAATACAAAGGGTTCACATCTAGATGCAAACCATTCATCAATTCCAAAAATAGACAGGCCAGAGTTAAATTTGCTGAAAAACACCTCATGAAGCCAACTCAGTTCTGGAAAAGTATTCTATGGACAGATGAGACAAAGATCAACCTGTACCAGAATGATGGGAAGAAAAAAGTTTGGAGAAGAAAGGGAACGGCACATGATCCAAGGCACACTACATCCTCTGTAAAACATGGTGGAGGCAACGTGATGGCATGGGCATGCATGGCTTTCAATGGCACTGGGTCACTTGTGCTTATTGATGACATAACAGCAGACAAGAGTAGCCGGATGAATTCTGAAGTGTACCGGGATATACTTTCAGCCCAGATTCAGCCAAATGCCGCAAAGTTGATCAGACAGCACTTCATAGTACAGATGGACAATGACCCCAAGCATACAGCCAAAGCTACCCAGGAGTTCATGAGTGCAAAAAAGTGGAACATTCTGCAATGGCCAAGTCAATCACCAGATCTTAACCCAATTGAGCATGCATTTCACTTGCTCAAATCCAGACTTAAGACGGAAAGACCCACAAACAAGCAAGACCTGAAGGCTGCGGCTGTAAAGGCCTGGCAAAGCATTAAGAAGGCGGAAACCCAGCGTTTGGTGATGTCCATGGGTTCCAGACTTAAGGCAGTGATTGCCTCCAAAGGATTCGCAACAAAATATTGAAAATAAAAATATTTTGTTTGGGTTTGGTTTATTTGTCCAATTACTTTTGACCTCCTAAAATGTGGAGTGTTTGTAAAGAAATGTGTACAATTCCTACAATTTCTATCAGATATTTTTGTTCAAACCTTCAAATTAAACGTTACAATCTGCACTTGAATTCTGTTGTAGAGGTGTCATTTCAAATCCAATGTGGTGGCATGCAGAGCCCAACCCGCGAAAATTGTGTCACTGTCCAAATATTTCTGGACCTAACTGTATGATGGCTGAGTACCATGTGATCTGTTAAATCTCTATTTCACATCAACATTTAACGGGATGTGATCTAAAAGGCTTGTACAAGACTTGAATATTATGGCTGCTTTGCTCCAGAAACAGCGCCCCACCTATGAATGGGTTGTGTCTGGTATTAAGGTTTATATTTAGAGATGAGTGTACCCCTGGAAATTCAGCAGGTTCAGCCAAACTTTAAGAAACTTCAGTTTGGGACCCGGACTTGACCTAAACCCCATTGGAAGCCACTAGTTGGGCAGCTTGAATCTCCATCCACATGCAGCCAGCCATAAACAGAACATTTCCAGGAGCGGGTGGGCGGAACATTTTCCTTTTTTTTTGGGTGTTGTTACCCCCAATGCGAGCCATTCAAACTCTTCAACTGAACCGCCCAGGGCTATGGGGTACTCGGTCCCGGGCCGTATATGTACAGGAATGCTGTGTCATGGGTGAGAAATGGCCGTTGCCCGGTTCCGTGACCCTGTGGGTCGCTTGAAAAGGGGCTATATACAGGGGAGAATATAGAGTTTATGTTGTGACTCCACTTGCGAGTTGCAGTTATGGTTTTGGAACCGCCGCTGCACAGTCTATTGCCACTGGGGCTTGTGGTGATGGCAGCTTGGATGTTGGGCCCTCCGCTAGTAGGGCCAGAACCCCAGGGGGTTGATGAAGGTGTTCAGCATAGAAAGAAGGGAGACCACACAATGGGAATGCAGCGCAACTGGTGTTTACTCACAGCGTTGGTAATGCTGGTTCACTGAGGATGGCTGGTTTCGACCCCTGGTCCCTTTAGTCCCAGTGCTGGTGTGGTAACCTGGTGGCCTCTTTCCCCTGCACCTCTCACAGGTTTGGTGGAACCCCGTGGCTTGGAGCGTCTGGGGGTCCCCTACTGTTGTTGGTAGTCTCTGGTCCATATGGCTGGCAGTGTGAACCCAGTAGGATCGGTGTTCTGTTCCGGTCCCTGGCTCTCTCGTTACTGCTGATGCCCCCGGATTCTTGGGTCAGTGAGGTCCTAGATGGTCCCCTCACTGTGCAGGTATTTGTCAGGTAGCCTGAAGCATTTGCCTGACCTAGGGCCCTGTGCCCCGTCGGTGCTATGGTTCAAGGGGTACCTTGTCGTACCCTCCCTGGAAACCACTCTCCTTCACCAGCTAGGTCTCTGCTACACGATCCTGTCTGAAGAAACGTCCGTACCCTTTAACTGTCACTACAGACTCTCCTCTTGTCTCACTCCTCCCCCCTGGTTGTCATCTAGTGGACTGGATCGGCTGCACCCCTGGGTGGCCATCCATTGGGTCATTAAACTAGTCAGTCACCCATGATTGGGAGAGGGAAACTGGGGGTGTTTATGTGTGTTGATGTTACCGGCACTGGTCTTCCAGGTCCCTGGGGGTAGGCCCTGCATCTTTCTCAGGATGCAGTACCTAGTAGCGCCCTGATGGGTTCAGGGGCGCTACACAAGCGGCTTGCACTGGGCTGAGACCTTAGGGTACCCAAGCACTGTGGTGGTGGTGCAAGTGGTTTGCATGTGTAAAGCATCTGAACTCGGAACCCGAACTCTATGTGTAGACTTCGAGGGGTATTACCATCTACCTTAGCTAAAATGCCCTGCACATGAGGTAAGAGACGTTATCAGGAGAACTAGTCTACATTTCTAATTGAAGGTATTTGCTAATATTATTATTATTACACCCACTACATATTGGGATAGGATCTTGGAGATGGGAATACCCCTTTAACCTCTTTACCCCTAAGCATGGTTTTCACCTTCAATGCCAGGCCATTTTTTGCAATTCTGACCATTGTCACTTTGACAGGTAATAACTCTGGAACACTTAAATGGATCCCGGTGATTGTGACATTGTTTTCTCATGACATATTGTACATCATGATAGTGATAAATGTAAGACGATATTTTTTTGCGTTTGTTTGTGAAAACATCGCAAATTTAGCAAAAATTTTGCAATTTTTCAAATTAGATTTTTTTTATGCCTAGAAATCCTAGAGTAATGTCACACAAAATAATTAATAAATAACATTTCCCACGTGTTTACTTTACATCAGCTTAAATTTTAAACGTTTATCAGTAATTTCTCATTTTTCTTTGAGAGGCCTAGGTGACAGAAAATACCCTAAAGTGACACCATTTTAAAAACTGCACCCCTCAGACTGCTCAAAACCTCATACAAGAAGTTTATTAACCCTTTAGGTGCTTAACAGAAACTAAAGGCCACTTTACACACAGTGACATCGCTAGCGATGTCGCTGCCGATCGCACCCGCCCCCGTCATTTGTGCGTCACGGGCAAATCGCTGCCCGTGGCTCACAATATCGTTAGGCCCCGTCACACATACTTACCTGCCTAGCGACATCGCTGTGGCCGGCAAACCGTCTCCTTTCTAAGGGGGCGGTTCGTTCGGCGTCACAGCGGCGTCACTAAGCGGCCGCCCAATAGAAGCGGAGGGGCGCAGATGAGCGGGACGAACATCCCGCCCACCTCATTCCTTCCTCATTGCGGTGGCCGCAGGTAAGGTAATGTTCCTCGTTCCTGCGGTGTCACACGTAGCGATGTGTGCTGCCGCAGCACCTGCATCCTGCAGCAGCAATGATAATCGGAAAAGGAATGACGCGTCAACGATCAACGATTAGGTAAGTAATTTTGATCGGTAACGGTCGTTCGTGCGTTTCACACGCAACAACATCGCTAACGAGGCCGGATGTACGTCACGAATTCCATGACCCCAACGACATCTCGTTAGTGATGTCGTTGCGTGTAAAGCGGCCTTAAAGCAATGTGAAAGGAAAAAAAAATAAAATTTTACTTTTTTCCCTCAAAAAATGGTACTTTATCCCCATATTTTGCATTTTCAGAAAAGTAACATGAGAAAATGGACCCCAAAACTCACTTCATCCCCTGTGGAAGATTCTACAACTTTAAGAATTGAAACGTACGTAGGGCATTTTGGGGTCCTCCTAACGCCTGTACTGTCTGGTATACCTATCATCTAATTAGCCTCCTGAGGTTTTTTTGCTGGCATATAATCTATGTATCATCAGCACTCCAGGGAACCTTATACTTAGGACTATTGGGATCTAATAATATCAATTGATAAATACATTTGACCCCATGTCCTCCATTTGGGTGCAAATGTACTGCATTGTATTGTAATTACTGGAGTATATGCATGAGCTGCTTTACATATCTACATTTTGATGAATTTCCTTGGTGATCTGCTATTATGTCTTGTGGTTATGCATTATTGTGTATTCTATGTGCCTTGCATTTTTCCGATGGGGGATTTTTCTACCTTTGTACTTCAATTCTAACATTACCTGGATTAGTCATGACGTTCATGTTTTTAAAGAAAAATTTTTACTGAAATTTGTCACTTATTCTATAATAAATGATGTATGTTTGCACTTTAAAAACTCAGATTCTCTGTCTCTATAAACTATGATTATGAGTTTGTGCTACCCGAGGGACCCCTGTATATTTTTGGCCTACGAGATTTTCTTTATTATGGTGGCATGGAATCTTTTTCTAATATTGTATGGGCACACAGCAGGGCTCAAAAAGAAAGGAGCGCCATTTGACTTTTCGAAAACAAAATTGGCTGGAATCGCCATGTCGTGTTTGGAGAGCGTCTGAATTGCCTAACTAGTGGAAATCCCCCACAAGTGACCCCATTTTGGAACGTAGACCCATCAAGGAATGTTTTGAGATGTGTGGTGAGTACCTTGAACTCCAGGTGCTTCACAGTTTTTCTGTGAAAATAAAAAAAATATCACATTTTTTCTACAAAAATGTTTGTTGAGCTCAATTTCTTTTATTTTCACAAGGGTAACAGGAGAGAATGGACCCAAAAATTTGTTGTGCAATGTCTCCTGGATACACCAATTCCTTATATGTGGTGGAAAACTACTGTCTGGGCACATGGCAGGGCTCTTAAGGGAAGGAGCACCATTTGACTTTTTGAACACAAAATTGGCTGAAATCATTAGTGGATCCAATGTCGCGTTGGAAAGCCCCTGATGTGCCTTAACAGTTGAAACCCCCCACAAGAGACTATTTTGGAAATATAGACCCCCTCAAGGAACTTTTGTGGTGACCCCCTTGAATCCCGAAGGGTTTCACAGAATTTTAGAATGTTGAGGTGGGAAAATAAAAAAAAACCATTTTCTCCACAAAAATCTTGTTTGAGCTCATTTTTTTTTATTTTCACAAGGGTAACAGGAGAAAGTGGACACCAAAATGTGTTGTACAATTTCTTCTGTGTACACCAGTACCTTATATGTGGTGGAAAACAACTGTCTGGGTGCACAGCAGAGCTCCAAAAGGAAGGAGTGACATTTTGGAGCACAGACTTTGATGGAATGGTCTGCGGGTATCATATCATGTTTGGAGAGCCCCTGATGTGCCTAAACAATAGAAACTCCCCATAAGTGACCCCATTTGGGAAGCTAGACCCTCCCACAGAACTTATCGAGATGTGTGGTGAGCACCTTGAACCTCAAAGTGCTTCACAGAATTTTAGAATGTTGAGCTGTGAAAATGAAACAAATAGTTTTTTCACCCACAAAAATGTTGCTTGAGGCCCACAATATTTCATTTTCACAAGAGTAGCAAGAGAAACTGGACTCCTAAATGTGTTGTACAATTTCTCCTGATTACGATGATACCTTATATAAGGTGGAAAACTACTGTCTAGGCACACGGCAGAGCTCCAAAAGGAAGGAGTGATGTCTTGGAGAGCAGACTTTGATAGAATGGTCTGCGGGTGTCATGGAACTGATCTACAGTTTCCTGATATGTGGTGGCATATATGGGTTGAGAAGAGGACATCAGGTTGGCATATCGGAGTTGGATTGAGTATGTCAGGTTTACTAATGTGAGCTGTGTAGAAATAAATTCAGTAGCACATGTGGAGTCTGAAGCAGTCTTTTATGCACAGGCCAGGTTTGTTGGGGCAGGAGTCGCATTGTGAAATGGTTTCCTTTCATATCCTTCTTTTGTAGCACACCCGATACCTCTTTTGTGACCTTTTCCTTTATATTTGAGGGACCTCACCTGGAAGCACCTTCAGTTCCAGAGGTACTGGGGCCCGATGCTTCCTCACTTCCAAATATCAGGGCCTTGATCACCACCTCCTGGAACTGACGTAAGGCACCGGTCTGGCCAGCACATCAAGCTAGCATGAAAGTGTTGTATAGTGTCATTTGTAGGAGGTGCATAACCAACTTTTTGTACTATACCTTAGCCTTTCTCAAGGCATTGTGGGTCTGGAGGACTTGATCAGAGAGATCAACTTCCTCCATTTATTGTACGCCAGGACAGTCTGGTTTGTTGACCTGTGCAGTGGTACCTCGTACAGTGGTGGGGGTGCTGCATCACCATGGATTGTGGTCAAGAAAAGGACGTCCCTCTTGTCCTTGTACTTAACCACAAGCAGGTTATTGCTACATTAGGCTCTGCTCTCACCCTTTATTAGCAGCTGCTCAATTAGCGTCTTAGAGAGGCCACTCTGGTTTTCCCACAAGCTGCGGTAGCTCTGGCAAAAAGAGATTTGAACAGTGGGATGCTGGTTTAGTAGTTATCTACGTAGAGGTGATAACCCTTATCCAGCAGTGGGTGCACCAAATCCCATACAATTTCCCCACTCACTCCCAGGACAGGAGGGCATTCAGGGGGTTTGAATCTGTGAGTCCTTCCCTTCAAAAACTCTGAACCTGAGTGTGTACCCTGAGGTACTCTCACACAGCTTATAGAGTTTGATTCCATACCTGGCCCTCTTGTTGGGTAGGTACTGATGGAATCCCAGCCTCCCCTTGAAGTAGATGAAGGACTCATCCATGCAGATATCTCTTTGGGGAACATACAATTCAGCAAACTTGTTGCCAAAATGATTGATGACTGGCTTATCTTTGAGCGGCCCAGAAGCAGGTAAAGCCGCGCCAGAGACCGGTAAGCATAAGAGCCTGCTTTATTCTTATTTTCCCTTTATTTTTTTTATTACCATAGTTGCTTCTGAACCCGTGCGGATCTGGAATTTTACAGTCTGGTTCCGTCCATCACTACTTACTGCCCTTTGGGTACAATCCTGCTAATTTCTTTTATAGAATAATATTCCCCCACATGGTACACACACTGCATTCAATTGCCATCTACGAAGAATTGTTCCATTATAAGGACCAGAAGTAATTGGAAAACAGTTATTCACGAATATAAATTGAAAAAAAGAAAAAAAAAAGTTGTTTGTTTTTTTAGCAAGAATAGTCATTTCATACAATAGTATTTTATATAATTTACATTATGTTAGTCGCTCGCCATTAATTCCACAGTGATGTGCAAACTTCATCATCTTGGTCCCCATCAGGGCTCACAATCTAAATTATTGAATAGAATATGGCCTTTCTTAAACTGTTCCCACAAAGTCAGAAGCATATAAATGTCCAAAAGGTATTGTATGCTGCAGCATTAGAGCAGGGGTAGGCAATTAATTTTCCCATGGGGCCGCATGAGAAATTGGGATGGTTTTAGAGGGGCAGACTAAAATAATTAGCTCAGTTCTACCCAATACTGTATATAGTATGTATACTATCCCTTCATAAACAAACAGTAAGTTAAACAATACAAAGATTCAATGAAAATGTGGGGGGCATAGACATTACTTGGGTCAGTGGGGGGCATATACATTACTGGGGTCAGTGGGGGGGCATACACATTACTGGGGTCAGTGGAGGGCATACACATTACTGGGATCAGTGGGGGACATACACGTTACTGGGATCAGTGGGGGGCATACACGTTTCTGGGATCAGTGGGGGGCATACACATTACTCGGATCAGTGGGGGGGCATAGACATTACTGGGGTCAGCTGGGGGACATAGACAATAATGGGGTCAGTGGGGGGCATACACATTACTGGCGTCAGCAAGTGGCAGACATTACTGGGGTCAGTGAGGGACATACACATTACTAGGGTCAGTAAGTGGCATAGACATTACTGAGGTCAGTAGGGGGCATACACATTACTGAGACCTGTGAAGCATACATACTGACCCTGGTGGCCTGTCAAGCATACATACTGGCCACCAGCATACATACTGGCCCTGGTGGCCAGTGGGGCATACATACTGACAGTGGTGGCCAGTGGGGCATGCATACTGACAGTGGTGGCCAGTGGGGCATACATACTGACAGTGGTGGCCAGTGGGGCATACATACTGACAGTGGTGGCCAGTGGGGCATGCATACTGACAGTGGTGGCCAGTGGGGCATACATACTGACAGTGGTGGCAAGTGGGGCATGCATACTGACAGTGGTGGCCAGTGGGGCATACATACTGTCAGTGGTGGCAAGTGGGGCATACATACTGATAGTGGTGGCCAGTGGGGCATGCATACTGACAGTGGCGGCCAGTGGGGCATGCATACTGACAGTGGTGGCTAGTGGAGCATGCATACTGACAGTAGTGGCTAGTGGGGCATGCATACTGATAGTGCTGGCCAGTGGGGCATACATACTGGCCCTGGGGACGCTGAGAGCACAGGCAGGCAGCACTGCAGCAGCAGAGTCTGAGGGCTCCTCTGGCTGCCTTCTCTGGGTCCCCTGTGTGTCTGCTTCCTCTATTGCAGGCACAGGAGGACCTGAGAAGACAAGTGCTGCTCTCCAGCTCTCCTCTCCTGCACTCACACTGCACAATCCCTGCTGCTACTGGTGCACTTACTGCAGTTTGTAGAACAAACGTTTTTGAAGTGGCCACTGTGGAGATGAGCTGGTCATGTGAGGATCCCTGGGTAGAATGGGCAGGCAAAGGGGTCATGACCAGCATTGACAGTGCAGGAGGAGGGGACAAGGGAGGCATCCAAGGAGTGTGTGTGTCCAACAATAAGGGGGTGTGGACGACAGCAAAAATGGGCATGGTTACCAGCATAGATGCCATAGAAGGCATCCAGAGACTGTGATCAGCATCCAGAAGGGGCAAGACTGGCAGTAAGAGGGGGCATGGCCGGCAGAGTGGGGGGCGTGGCAGCTGCTTATCACTGCACTGCGCGATACATAGCTTCTGGCAGTGAGAGCAAGGCTGAGACATAGATCAGGCCACGCCTCCAACTCTCAGCAAGATGGGGGGGCCAGTCACATACAGTGGGCGGGCCGGATCCGGCCATGGACCGCCCCTTGCCCAGGTCTGCATTAGAGGGTCGTTTCCATCTTCATAAATGGATATTGTGTAAAAACAAGTACTTTTGCAATTTTTTCCTTATTAAATTTTGACTTTTCATTTTTTTTCATTACCTAGGAGACCGATTACCGCAGGCGTCTAGCTTATAAGCACTGCACTGAAGCTTGCCAAGATTAGGAGGTAATAGCGTGCTCTAATGATCCTGACTAGCTTCAAAACAGTGCTTACAAGCTCAATACAAAATAACTTGTAAGTACTGTGCTTGTTCTGACATATAGCAGATGACATTGGTTTCTAAGACAATGGGTTATATAAGTAGGGATGATCGAATACCAAAATATCCGACTTCGCGAATATCCGACAAATAGGTCACCGCTATTCGACTATTCGCGAATATTCGACGCGCAATGCAAGTCTATGGGAAACCCGAATAATTTCACGTTGGAACCAGCGGCGAGCTGTGGTAATTAAGGAAAAGGACGAAATGGATGGGAAGAGGCAGTCTCTCTCTCTCTCTCTATTGGCTGGAAAACAGGTGCCAGGAAGTCAGAAATGAAAATGAAAGTATTGGAGCGGATGTTGTTTTATCTGTCGAATACAGAATGGTGCGAATAGCCTGTTATCCTTTGGATAGCGAATAGTGTTGAATACATTCGCTTATCCTTAGTTATAACTAAAAACGTTAATATATGAAGAACAACTGAAAGTTTTTTATCAGGAGTAAATTGCAAAATTGCTTATATTAACAATCTATGAAGATAGGAATAACACTATGATCTCTTTGCAACATATGACGTACAATTACATCTTATGTCGTATCCCTGACATTCATGCGGCATCGGACGTGAGGCCTGCATCTATCCCAGCAGAAGATGGCTGAATTATTCACTCATCATCTGCATTTAACAGCCACGGATAGAGTGGAGCCTCGCCTATGACTGTGAATCTGTTAAATGCCTCTCTCAATCTTTGATAGCAGAATTTAATGCATTTGCAGGGGGGGCACGTCATTCCAAGTGCCCATCGGCGCACATGTGACGTGATAGCAGAGCACCGATGGATTGCCATGACAGCTGGTGGGGTGCTGAAGAACCCTGCGTTTATCATAAGGGTTATACTGAAAAAGCCAGCGTTTAGCTGACATTCATGGGAGACTGTGATTTTTGCTATACATAGCAGTGGTGATGCACTGATATGTATAGTACAAGTGATCGAATAATTGCAAGTTGAAGCTGCTTAAGAGGACTAACAAATACAGTAAAAAGTGAAAAAATGTTTTTAAAAATCGGAATAAAACTAAATAATAAAAGGTCAAATCACCCCCTTTTTGCGTCATTATAAATAAAGCTACTAAAAATATACATATTTGGTATCACTGAATTCATAAAATTTCAATCTATAAAAATATAAAATTAATCCAATCAGTAAATGGCATAATTAGAAAAATCCCTAAATGCCAGAACTTTGTATTTTCAGCCACCTCAACATTGCAATAAAATGTAATAAGAGGCAATCCAACATCATATCTACCCCCAAATTTTCACAGTGCATCAAATAATAAATAGAATGGAGTCATTAAAAAGTAAAACTTGTTCCTCAAAAAACAAGACCTGAAATGGATATGTACACTGAAAAATAAAAGAAATGTGGGTCTTGGATAAGAAGAGGAAAAATAAAAAAACAAGAACAAAGTGGTCTAACCCAGCCTTTAAAAACAATCCCATAGTATTGTCCCTCCTTCATCACACTTTGCTGTTGGCAAACTGCAGGTAACATTCCCCTGGCATTCCCAAACCCAAAGTCTGCCATCAGATGCCAGCTAGTGAAGAGTAAAAATGGCTTTACACGCTACGACATTGCTCAAGTGATCTCGTTGGGGTCACGGAATTTGTGACGCACATCCGGCCGCGTTAGCGATGTCGTTGCGTGCGACACCTATTAGCGATTTTGAATCGTTGCAAAAACGTTCAAAATCGCTAATCGGTGACATGCCCCCCTAATCTCGATTATCGTTGCTGCTGCAGTAACGATGCAGTTCGTCGTTCCTGCGGCAGCACACATTGCTACGTGTGACACCGCAGAAACGAGGAACCTCACCTTAACTGCGGCCACCGGCAATGAAGAAGGAAGGAGGTGGGCGGGATGTTACGTCCCGCTCATCTCCGCCCCTCCGCTTCTATTGGGCGGCCACTTAGTGACGTCACTGTGACGCCGAACGAACCGCCCCCTTAGAAAGGAGGCGGTTTGCTGATCACAGCGACGTCGCTAGGCAGGTAAGTAGTGTGACTGTTCCTAGCAATGTTGTGCACCACGGGCAGCGATTTGCCCGTGTCGCACAACCGATGGGGGCGGGTACGCGCGCTAGCAATATCGGTCACAATATCGCAGCGTGTAAAGCGCCCTTTATTGTCTGCTTCACAGAACACATTTCCACTACTCGAGAATCCACTTGGCATTGTGCTTGGTGATGTAAGACCTGTATGCAGCTGCTCAGCCATGGAAACTCATGCCCTGCATCTTTTATTACACAGATTTTGTGTTGAAGTTAATGCCAGAGGAGGTTTTGAGCTCTGTACCCAATATGGCAGCAATATGTTGGTGAATTTGAAAGCCCTATGCCCCTTAAGACTCTATGTGTCACAATGTGACTGTAGGATAACAATACACGGGACTCCTATGCTGTCCTTCACACTAGGGGACCTTAGGCTATTCCTAACTTCAAGGTTACCTTTAATGGTGGAGATGCCTGAGTACCACTCAATGCTCATAGTTGATCATGGGATATTTAAAGGGACTCTGCAATGTAACCTGAAGACAGCCTGCTGCAATAGTTAAAACAGAGAGTTCAGCCCTGCCTCTGTTATTTTACAGTCTTTTTATATTTACCTGCAATGTTAGCTTTAAGTCCCCATCACACATAGCGATGTCGTTAGCGAGATCACTGAAACGTCACAGGTTTTGTGACGCAACAGTGACCTCGCTAGCGATCTCGCTATCTGTGACACATAGCAGCGACCGGCCCCCTGCTGCGATATCGCCGATCGTACCTGAATGTCCTGGTTCATTTTTTGATCGTTGGTGTCTTGCTGGGCAGCATGCATCGCTGTGTTTGACAACTCAGAACTCAAGGCACCAAAATTTAGAACAAAAATTCTAAGAGAAACCGATTTAGTCAAAAATATAACAAGTTTTATGATTTAAAATGAATACCAACAGGCAGAGAGCCTAAAAAGGGGCATCACATGTACAAATATGAGGAGGTCAAGGACAGGTATCACTGCACAGTGTATAAAAAATTGATGAAAAAAGTCAAATATTGTCACGCTCCCCGGGTCCTCTGCTCCGCTCCCCGGCTCACCTGCCATGCTCCCCGCTCTCCAGCCTCCATTGCCCGCGCTTCCCAGGCCTCCTGGTCCCCGCTCCCGGCACCCGTCGGCTTCCCAGCCCCTGCCCGGCTCTGCTGCTTCCTCCTCTCAGCTTCCTGCCCTGGCTTCTGGCACCCGGGCCGCGCGCATGCGCATTAGGGCGCGCGCGTGGTCACTGACCCTTTCTTAAAGGGCCAGTGTCCACTAACAGGAAATGATGCACTAAGGTACAGGGTATAAAGGGGTTTAATGTCCAAGGGGGCGGGGCCTGTTCTTCGTGTTTCCTAAGCTAGGAGTCAGGTCTCCTTGTGTTCCTGTGAGATACTTACCTCTCTCTCTTCTAGAGCCGATCCTGCATTGCCATCCGGTCCTGCTGTATCTCGAACCCCGAACGCTGCCTATCTGCCATCCTGACAGTCCGTACCATCTCTGTTCCCTGCGGTGACCCGTCATCTCGCTCCAACGGTTCCGGACCCCGCCTGACATCATCCCGGCTTCCGAACCTGAGCTCCGTCACCCGGACTACCATCAGTGACCCCGTGGTCCCAGGGACTTCTCCATTGTGCTCTAGTGCACGGACTGTCCTGCTACTTAAAGTGCTCCGGCTACCGGACTCCTTTCCCTCATCGGGGAGTTCGGCCCAGTGGATCCACCTCCCGGGTCTGCCCATCCATCTGGCCCTAACAAATATACATTATACAGGTACAATGTCCATAGTAGGCATGCAGGAACAGAGGGCCTAACCCTAATTAGTGATATAAATGATGATGGACACATATAATACCGATCATCAGTAAAGTTAAGGGCCAGAACTGTATACACTGTAATCAGTGCTTCACGTGGGTATGTGTAGTAATAATGGCTGTAATGTGTGGTGTAAAAGAAAAATGTACATTTGCAGCATTAATTTTTGTTTACATGGCCTGTTTGTGCAGAAGTATCTAAGGCAGATGTATATAGAAAATGCTTGAATAAAGACATGGTAGATGTAAAGTAAAGGATTTTTACCTGTGCAGAGGGAGACCTGTGCTCACATGTGACGCCAGCCCTGACGCGCACATGTTTCGGCGTCACCTTCGTCAGGGCGCTCTATCGAGGTCTGAGTTGTCAGAATAGCTGCTGTGTGACAGGGTCCCAACGACCGCCGAGGTCGTTATACGGATCGCCGTATCATAGTTGAGTCGTTAATTAGATCTGCCTGTTTGACAGCTCACTAGTGACCATGTAGAGAAGTACCAGCGATCCTGACCAGGTCATATCATTGTCGGGATCGCTGGAACGTCACTACGTGTAAAAGGACCCTAACTCTGTTATCTCTATCGTTAGTGGTTCTCAGTGGGGCGTGAGCTCTAGTCTAACTCCGCCCCCTTCTGTGATTAGCAGCTTTTGTCTATGGAAATGGAAATGTACACTTAAACCCTGGTGTGGGCAGGGGCAGCTCCCAGAACTCTGCTACATACAAAATCTAAAATCTTTCACTGTGTCAGAATGGCTGCACACAGAAATATAAGTGATACATCATTGAACTCAGGGCCTCTTTGCCTACATCATGCTAATCTTAGATGAGTTAGCAAAAACCTGCTGACAGATTCCCTTTAGTAATGAAGAAATTTCACAAAATGATTCGTTACAACGGTTGTGTCCCATTACAGGACGTTGCTGGTATCAATGATTTCTTTAGAATGAGACATTCTTTCACACGATAGTAATAGCAGACTGCATGGAGAGGGGCTGGATTTTATACATCTGTGGCAATAGGACTGAAACCTAAAAAAATGTAATGATTAAGGGGCATTATGTCCCATTTTTTGCCCATATAGTGTAATTATGTATTGTCCTTTATTTCATAACAAGTTTACTGAACAGTATTCTAAGAAATATTTATTATCCACTCACCAGCATATTGTCATGGGGTGACTGTTAGGATAGCGGATGACAGGGGCTCCTATGCTGTCCCTCACGACCCAAGACTATCCCTAAATTCAGAGCTATTCCTGATGGTGAAGATGCCTAAGTCCTGTCATGGCTATGCTCCTGACCAGTACTCCATAAAAACACTATAAAGACAGACAAGTGAAAACAAAAACTCTGACACACTGCAAACACACAGTAATAGAAAATGAGCGACTCAGAAGTAAAGCAAGAGCAGGAAGGTAACAACTAAGAGGCAGCAAGGGTTAACTCCACAACTGCACTCAGCAACAAGTATAACAACCACCAGAATGTCTGGATCACAACATCTCACCAGATCAGCTAAAGCTGGCTTTACATGCTACGAGATCGCTAAAGCGATCTCGTTGGGGTCACGGAATTTGTGACGCACATCCGGCCGCTTTAGCGATGTCGTTGCGTGTGACACCTATCATATACCTATAATCGCTCATCGGTGATGATGTTGTTTCTCGTTCCTGTGGCAGCACACATCGCTATGTGTGACACCGCTGTAATGACAAACATCTCCTTACCTGCGTCCACTGGAAAAGGAGGAAGGAAGGAGGTGGGCGGCATGTCCCGGCCGCTCATCTCCTCCCCTCCTTTTCTATTGGGCGGCAGTTCAGTGACGCTGCTGTGACGTCGCTGTGACGCTGAACGAACCGCCCCTTAGAAAGGAGGCGGTTCGTCGGTCACAGCGACGTTGCAGAGCAGGTATATGCGTGTGACGCTGCCGTAGCGATAATGTTCACTATGGCAGCGATCACCACATATCGGCTGTACAATGGGGGCGAGTGCTATCGCGCTCGGCATCGCTAGCATCGGCTAGTGATGTCGCAGCATGTAAAGCACCCTTAAGATAAACTATAGCTGGCATAGGTGGACAGCACTAGCCAGCATATATAGAAAGGGAGCAGATGTAATTGACTTCCCCACAACATGTGATCAAAGGAGACTAACAAACAGACTAGCAGAGATTAACTCTTGCCTATGAATTACCACTGTGCAGGTTGATGCCCAAGTCTGCCTGTGTTGATCACAGACACCAGAGAATTTATTGGGCTGAGTGTCAGAATCTGTAGTCTGAACAGAACCCGATGGTCGGCGAAGTTTGTAAAAATTTCTGTGTGACACATATGTTGTAAATATATACTGTACACTTATCATTATGACAGTATGCCTGTATGAAAAATCTAAAATTATTATTAATGCTGATAAGTGAGGGCAGCATAGCTAAGACAAAAGGGTGCCATGAATTACTGTACATAGAGAAGATTATGTTCATGAACTGTAGTTGGCAATTATCTAGATGGCTAAATGTAAAGTACTGTGACCATGACTTATAATTCTAATAATAATGTAACTCAATATATAAGTATATCACAAATTGGTATTTAGTGAGAAGGTCACAGGTTTGCCACCAGGTAGCGTTTCTATAATGTGTAGCTCTTAGAGACAAACAGCCTCTTGTATGAGACCAATCATTTCGACTTTGTTCTTGTTTCTAGAGAATGTGCTGTCAGTGCTCATCATCTGATTTTTATATAAGATTCAGTCTTTATTTACATCACTTGCATTTTCACATTTAGGCTGTGTACACACAGTGCATTTTATCACATTTTTTGATGCTTTTTCTTAGTGCAGTTTCGTCCCAAGACTGCATGCAAGTCTTTATGTCAGCAAAGTCAATAAGAATCCTGACGTTTTGTGCCCATATTGCTGTTTTTCCTTGCAGATTTGGTGCAAAAATAAATATGCACCATGTCAATTCTTTCAGCATTTTTCCACCCCAGAATGCATGGAAAACGCATGAAAAAATACATCAAAAACGCATCAAGAATGTTTTTTTTTTCTGCCAAGATATGCAGATTTTGTGTATAAATTTCTGCAACCAAATACTCAGTGTGTGCACAACTGCACATAGCCTTACTTTCTATACACGGAACCTGTCCGGTCTCATGACCCCGGAGTTTCGGTTATGCGCACTATGAAGCTGGGTGTATGCGTCCTGGCTTCAAACTGAAGCACATGACCCAAACTGCGGGCACTGAGCCAAAATCACCTGTCACAATGGCAACGGAGAGGTGAGTGAGATCATCCTGTGAAGCTTCATATTCATTAGTATGATAGCACGCCCACAGGGGCCCACAGGGGCGTATTAACATGCTAATGGAGGCGACTGGCCGGTGAACTAACACCCAGGGGACTAGTCCCTCGCTCATTAGCATAAGATAAAAGATCTTTAGAAATATTTTTTCTAAAGATCCCTTTATCTATGCTAGTGTATACAGGGAGGGTTAGGCAGGGATTAGCAATATTCACCCAGAACTGCTCGTGGTTCTGGGTGCATATTACGTTGACAGGTTCTTTTCTTGTGGTCTTCACTTCTATTTCTTGCAACAAAATCTTCAAAATGGCTTAAAAGACTCGATGAATTTAATTCAAAATTAATGATGCTCTTTATTTGTCTTTCACCATTGTCACTCCTTTTTAAAGCAAAAAGTTGCATGATCCTTTAACTCCATCTAAAAATACATTACTGTACAAAAGTTTTAGGCAGGTATGAAAAAACTGCTACAAAATAAGAATGCTTTTTAAAAATAAAAGTGTTAATAGTTTTATTTTTATCAATTATCAAAATGCAAAGTTAATAAACCAAAGAGAAATCAAATTGAAATCAATTTGTGGTGTGACTACCCATTGTCTGCAAACCAGCATTAATCCTTTTAAATACACTTGCGCAGATTCTGAAAGAACTTGGTGGGAGGTTCTAAACATCTTGGCAAACCAACCACAGATCTTCTGTGGATGTAAACTGTGCAAATAATTCTGACTCATCATGTAATCCCAAACAGACTTGTTGATGTAGAGAATAAGACTTAGGCGGGCTTTGCACACTACGACATCGCAGCCCGATGCTGCGATGCCGAGTGCGATAGTGCCCGCCCCCGTCGCAGCAGCGATATGTGGTGATAGCTGGCGTAGCGAAAGTTATCGCTACGCCAGCTTCACACACACACTCACCTGCCGTGCGACGTCCCTGTGGCCGGCGACCCGCCTCCTTGTTAAGGGGGCGGGTCGTGCGGCGTCACTGCGACGTCACACGGCAGGCAGCCAATCAGAGCGGAGGGGCGGAGATGAGCAGGATGTAAACATCCTGCCCACCTCCTTCCTTCCGCATATCCTACGGAAGCCGCAGTGAGGCCGGTAGGAGACGTTCCTCGCTCCTGCGACTTCACACACAGCGATGTGTGATGCCGCAGGAGCGAGGAACAACATCGGACTGTCGCGTCAGCGTAATCATGGATTACGCGGACGCTGCACCGATGATACGATTACGACGCTTTTGCGCTCGTTAATCGTATCATCCAGCCTTTACACACTGCGATGTCGCATGCGATGCCGGAAGTGCGTCATTTTCAATTTGACCCCACCGACATCGCACCTGCGATGTCGCAGTGTGCAAAGTGCCCCTTAAAGGGGGACATATCATCACTTTCAGGACACCTGGTTCCGGTTTCAGATATGGAGGCAGTGAAGGTGTGGGTTCACTCAGTGTATGGAAAGCAGCAGATATTACCACGACCCCTGCACTGATTGACAACCTCCTTTAATGCTGAGTAGCTGTCAGTCAGTGCAGGGGGAATCTTTATAGCTGCCGCTCTCCATACACAGAGCAATGATTGAACCAGCACCGCCCCCAGTGACTGACACCCTAATGCTGCCTGGAGGATTAGGCTATGTGCCCATGGGACCCGCGGACATTTCTGCAGGTTTGTCCACATGTTTCCCGCAGCTACTCCCCGGATTCCGCAGCTATCCATTGCTGCGAGTTCCGAGCATTTCTGTTGCGGTAAACCTGCGGGACAAGTGCGGTAATACCTGCGGACTTCCTGGCCTCTATCTCCATAGTGGAGGAGCTGTAATCCCGCAGATATTTCCGCATGAATAATTGACATGCAGTTACGTGCGGCTGCGGGACATCCGCAGCATATTCCGCAGCCGCACATACCGCACCATTGATACAGCACTCCCCAAATCCCATAGGATAACATGGGGAGTGTCTGTACTTGCTAAAACCTGCGGATTTATCTGGAAAATCCAGATAAATGGGCAGGTTTTCCACGGCAAAATCCGCGGGTACATTTTCCCGTGGCAGATAGCCTTAAAGTTTCTCCTGGCAGTGGGGGTTAATGTGCAGACACTGGGAAGGTTCACAATGCTATTAACCTGCCCCATATCTACAGGTTAATAGTACAAGTGCATCTCAATAAATTAGAATATCATCAAAAAGTTAATTTATTTCAGTAATTTAATCCAAAAATGGAAGCAGATATATTATATAGAGTCATTACACACAGAGTGATCTATTTCAATTGCTTATTTCTGTTAATGCTAATTGTTATGGCTTACAGCCAATGAAAACCCAAAAGTCATTATCTCAGAAAATTAGAATAATTAGCACAAAACACCTGCCAAGGCTCCCTAAACATTTTAAATGGTCCCTTAGTCTGGTTCAGTAAGCTACACAATCATGGGGAAGTCTGCTGATTTGACAGATGTCCAGAAGGCAGTCATTGACACACTCCACAAGGAGAGTAAGCCACAAAAGGTCATTGTTAAAGAAGATGGCTGTTGACAGAATGCTGTATCCAAGCATATTAATGGAAAGTTGAGTGATAGAAAAAGTGCGGTAGAAAAAGGTGCACAAGCAATCGGGATAACTGCAGCCATGATAGGATTTAGGATTGTTAAGAAAAGGCCATTCAAAAATTTGGGGGAGATTCACAAGGAGTGGACTGCTGCTGGAGTCAGTGCTTCAAGAGCCAGCACACACAGACGTATCCAGGACATGGGCTACAACTGTCGTATTCCTTGTGAGAATCCACTCATGACCAATAGACGTCAGAAGTGTCTTACCTGGGCCAAGGAGAAAAAGAACTGGATTGTTGCTCAGTGGTCCAAGGTGTTGTTTTCAGATGAAAGTAAATTTTGCATTTCATTTGGAAATGTTGGAGCGGAGAGGCCACAATCAAAGCTGCTCGAGGTCTAGTGTGAAGTCTCTACAAGCAGTGTTGGTTTGGGGAGCCATGCCATCTGCTGGTGTAGGTCCACTGTGTTTTATCAAGACCAAAGATACCACAGTAGTCTACCAGGAAATTTTAGAGAACTTCATGCTTCCCTCTGCCTACAAGGTTTTTGGAGATGGAAATTTAATTTTCCAGCAGGACTTGGCACCTGTCCACACTGCCAAAAGTACCAATACCTGGTTTAATAACCACAGTATCACTGTGCTTGATTGATTGGCCAACAAACTCACCTGACCTATAGAGAATCTACTGAGTATTGTCAAGAGGAAAAGGAGACACACCAGACCCAACAATTCAGATCAGCTGAAGGCTGCTATCAAAGCAACCTGGGCTTCCTTAACACCTCAGCAGTGTCACAGGCTGATTGCCTCCATGCCACGCCGCATTGATGCAGTAATTGATGCAAAAGGAGCTCTGACTAAGTATTGAGGCATTTACTGTACATTCTTTTCAGTAGGCGCCAACATTTCTGAGTTTAAAATCATTTTTTCAGTTGGTTTTATATAATATTCTCATTTTCTGAGATAATGACTTTTGGGTTTTCATTGGCTGTAAGCCATAATCATCAACATTAACAGAAATAAACACATGAAATAGATAATTCTGTGTATAATGACTCTATATAATATATGCGTTTCCTTTTGTATTAAATTACTGAAATAAATTAACTTTTTGATGATATTCTAATTTAATGAGATGCACTTGTATTTTTCTATGTGACACGTTCCCTTTAATAGAGAAAAATAAGCAATTACATCAGTTTTTTAAGGAAATTTACCGATCACCATAAATAATCTGAACGCTGTGTTGTTTGGATTGTTACGATTAGGGACATTAAATATGTCCATGTTATTTGCTGATTTGTGATGTTTATTATTTTTTTACAAAAGCTCATTAATAAAATATTTTTTTATTCTTTAGTAATTTTATAGGAAGAAAAATAATCTCTCTTTTATATTCTCCCTAGAATACAGAGACATATAAATATACTGCTATGTACAATGTTTCTCAATGTACCAGTATAATCTGCTTGTGGAGCCAGAGCATGAACCGCATCTTCAAGTATACAGAATTCTCTCATTGACATCACTTCAAATGTTTAGCCATTGCCTATAATGTTGAAGGTTGTTGTTTCAAGTCCTGGGGTAAAATGCAAAAACAAGTTATTATTTTTCATTATGTTTTGAAGTTTTATAGGAACAAAAAGATCTGACTTTTTCTTCACCTCTAGAATACAAGTACATTGAAGTACACTGCTGTGTACAGTTGAATCTCTATGTGCCTATATTCTGGGTTCACTGCTTGCAATACATCTCAAGTATACCAAATACTCTTATCTCACTCAGTCTGGGCAGTAGTTCATTGGCAGAGCTTCTGATTATAGACAAGAAGCTGAAGTGTTTGAGTATCGGGGAAACAAAAGAAGAGGAGACTTGTTAATTTTGTGTATGCATGTGCACAGAGATGTCAGCCCCACCTCTGAGTAGGAGGAGGAGCTACAGAGTCAGTGAGGAGAAGTAAGAGGAAGTCAGGACAAAAGCTATTGGGAAAGAGCCCTCGAATCGGGACAGTCCAGCTGAATCCGGGACAGTTGAGAGCTATGCCCTTCCACATGTCCTGGTATAGCTTTTGGGCCTATGCTGGGACACACAGCAAATCTTCTTGCAAAGTTATGGTTGTGTACTTCAGGGGGAGCTAAAACAAGTGTATTACCAGAGAGGGCTCCAGTTACTGTCTCATGATAATAGCAACATGGACACTAGTAAAATACAAAACTAGAGAATAATCAATCTGTCTGCCTGGAAAAGAAGGGAGAGAATAAATGTCTGACTTCACTACATGTTAAATCATTCCCTTTTAGGGGCTGGTCTTGCTTTTGGCTCTCCAGTGCACTTGTCACTCATTTGCAACAAAGCAGGTAAAACTGATTAACAATTGTTTCTGCTTCCTAATTGTAAAGATTGATATTTTTGAAGTTTAATGATTTGGGGTTATAGTGAGATTATTAAAGGGGTGGTCCCTTACTAAGACAAAACCTTCTTAAACTCAGTGTTTGCCCCCGTTAAAATAAAAATACTTACACTCACCTCCAGTACTGGTGCTCTTCCAATGGTGTTGACACTCACTCTCCCGGGGCACACGTGAGGTTGTTTCGTGACGGAAGCCCTGCACCCAATCATCATTTACTGTCCCCGTATCTAAAATAAAGAGGAAGTCAGAGCTGTGGCTGCTTTTTCACTTCCTATTGATGTTTGATATGTTCAAGGGTGCAACAGTAAATTGGGAGCAGGGCTCGTGCAATGTAACAACCAGACAGAAGCCCCAGGAGATAGTGAGTGTCAACACTGCTGGAACGGCACCTACACAGGAGGTGAGTATAAGTGTTTTTTTTTCATGGCGGCAAACAATCGCATTGAGAAGGGGTTGTCCGAAGATTACCCAGAAAATAACAAAAAAATCAGTTGGAATACCCAACTTTGTGGGGATTTATACAAGCTGCTCCCCTTTTCAAAGCAGAACAGGCCAGGATTGTTTATGATATGTTTACAACACTTCTGCCAAATTTACGACTGTTGGGAACACTGCATCAATTTTGTTCCGAACATTCACTGGAAGTAGAGATAAGAGAATCTTTA
Source organism: Anomaloglossus baeobatrachus (assembly GCF_048569485.1). NCBI lineage: Eukaryota > Metazoa > Chordata > Amphibia > Anura > Aromobatidae > Anomaloglossus > Anomaloglossus baeobatrachus. The sequence continues at coordinate 137,079,112 of NC_134354.1, forward strand.
GAATTTCGAATTTGCTCACTGACAAATATTCCCCCAAAATTTGATTTCTGGGGAATAAATATGTGTGAATCTCAATATTGGAAAACATATAATTGCTCGGAAAATTCAAGTGGTATAGAGAAGAGAGAAAACCTTGCTAACCATAAGAGGATACTTTTATCAGAAGAAAAGCGAAACTAGACCCCGCTGACCATAAGAGCATAGACTTTACAGGAAGGAGAGAAATGACTCGTATAAATTGTGCTCCACTGTGAATCGCTAATATCTCATGGTCTAAGTACTGGCTCCCCTAAACAAGGTAATTTGTAACATAGTTCAAGGGAAAGCTTGCGCAGCAACACAAAATGATGTTAGCCCGCTCTCTGATGCTTGAGGGGCGTGGGAAATGGTAGCAGGCAAGTTTTTGTTTTGTAAACCACAAATTGCATCACAAAATATTTGAACTTGCATGAAACTACAAATTGCAAGAAATTGGACCTTTAACTCGATCCACCACTGATCGACAATCTCAGCTCTACCTGCAAGGGCTCATTCAGCTGTCAGTTTTTCTCTGTTTTTCATGTATGCCAGTCATAATTACTAATGATAGACTATGGGTAGTTCACGTCTGTTTTTCTTCCTCGCACTGAGTGGTCCACTCCACACAAAAGCAATGTAGAGTTGTCCAATAGTGATATGAGTTTCGGCGCAAACTCACAATGGATCCGTGAAAAAAAAAATCGGACAGAACTCGGTTCCTATCAGTTATTTTTTCATTTGAGAAAAATCTGATCGAACTCTGACTAAACTCTGATGAGAAAAACAAACTGACACTAACCAAACTTTGATGACACTGACAAAAAACACTGATGAAATTTGGACCAATTTTCTTGTACAGTAAAATCACTGACGTCTGAGCGGGTCTTTCGTCTCTGAATAAACAGCTGCTAGCGGATCCAATATTCTAATGATTGCTCAGAGTTTTGACTTAGGGATCTTTATATACCACAGATGCTAACAGAGAAAAAAACTGCAATTTATACATATGAAAAGCTGTTTCAAAACGGATTGTCTTAGGGTACTTTCACACTTGCGTTTATTTCCTTCCGTTACAATCCGCCCTTTTGGAAAACAGCGGAATCCGTTAACGGATTCCGCTGTTTCCCATAGACTTGTATGGGTGACGGATTGTACCAAAAGGACCTGCGTTGCTTCCGCTGGGCGACGCTCCGTTGCTTCCGCCCAGCGGGAGGAACGCAGCATGTAACGTTATTTTGAGCAGCGGAATCCTCTGGATTCCACTGCGCATGCTCTTTTTTTTTTTTTTTTTTAAATCAAAGTTTATTTTGGCTCGTGGTGGCCGAACGTTCAGCTGAGCGCCCAGCCGTCGGCAAGCGACAGCGCTCAGCTGAGCGACCGGCCACCGGCATGCCCGGCCGCCGGCAAGTCACAGCGCTCAGCTGAGCGCCCGCCCGCTGGTATGCCCGGCCGCCGGCAAGTGACAGCGCTCAGCTGAGTGCCCGCACGCTGGCATGCACGGCCGCCGGCATGCCCGGCCGCCGGCAAGTGACAGCGCTCAGCTGAGCGCCCGCCCGCCGGCATGCCCGGGCGCCGGCAAGTGACAGCGCTCAGCTGATCACCCGGCGGCCAGCTGCAGGGAGTGATCAGCTGATCACCCGGCGGCCGGCTGCAGGGAGCGATCAGCTGATCACCCGGCAGCCGGCTGCAGGGAGCGATCAGCTGATCAACCGGCGGCCGGCTGCAGGGAGCGATCAGCTGATCACCCGGCGGCCGGCTGCAGGGAGCGATCAGCTGATCACCCGGCGGCCGGCTACTGGGAGCGATCAGCTGATCGTTCACAATAGTCTGCCGCTGGTAAAACTGTAAAAAAAAAAAAAAAAATCAAAACGAATTGCGTTGTTTTGCAGCATCCGTTGCATCCGTTGTGCCACTATATGCAACACATCCGTTGCATCCGTTACACAACGCAATGCAACGGATACCATTCAACGCAAGTGTGAAAGTACCCTTAACAGCAAAGTCAATTTAGAAAAAGGATGGAACAGAGATTTTTCTTCTGTTCTGGATCTTTGTTTAGGTAGGTAGAACAGAGAGTTGCTCTGGAACATTTGTTTCAGTGAACTTTTATACCGTATTTTTTGGATTATAAGACACAATTTTTCTCCCAAAAATTGGGAGAAAAATGAGGGGTGTGTCTTAAAAACCGAAATGGCTTCCTGGGAGTTTGGTGAAGAGGGGTCACAGGAGGCAGGCGCTGTGCTGGGGACTGTGCGGCGGCGGGCTGTGCTGAGGCCTGTGTGGCAGCGGGTTGTGCTGGGGCTTGTGCGACGGCAGCGGGCTGTGAGCTAGGGGCATCCTGAAAATTTTGGTGGTGCAGGGTTCAAATAATGGTGCAGATCGAGCTCTCAGCTCAAGATCTCATCTGCGCACGTGCCACCTTGGGTCTATTGATCTCCCAGCAGTAGACTTAAGGAAAATGGCGCTCGGATGTGGTGCGTGCGCAAATGAGATCACGGCTTGTCAGTCAGCCGACAGCTCAATCTGCGCACGCGTCGACTTCAGGCACCATTTCTTTGAAGCCCACACCGCGGACAGTTTCTGGAAGTTGTCTACCTCACAGCATCTGGGACACCTGCCGCCTACAGCGCCCGCAGCATCGACCTGCTCCACCACCACTCCTGCCTCCTGTGACTCCGCTCCACCACCGCTGCCACCCCCCAGTAAGATGGGCCCCATTTTTTTCTTTTTACCTTTTTTTCTGTAAATTTGGGGTGAGTCTTATAATCCAGTGCATCTTATAAACTGAAAAATACGGTAATTAATTTCAATGCATACCTAGTTAAATTATGGGGTCAACCACGGCTACATCCAGTGATGTTAAGATTTTCCCAACTAGAACTCAAGATCGTAAGTTGACAGACTCATTCCATTTTATAAAAGGGGTTCTTGTAAGCCCTTCCTTTTCAAGGTGCCTTGAACCTATGTGACTTGTTTCCAACCTTACTATCAAATTTTAATCTACCCACTGAGACCAATGACTCGCTGCAGGGGTAAAATGAGTCAATGCAGGGGCGTAACTACCGCGGTCACAGCGGTTGCCATTGAGACAGGCCCGGGAGGTTAGGGGCCCGCAGCCGCCCAGCAGATCACCAGCCAGCTCCTTTCTGTCAGAGAGGAGCTGCGCTGTTCTGCCACAGACCATGCGGCGCGGTGGCCGCTATATGACATAGTCGCCGCAGCTGACACCGGGCCCCCCTTTCTGGTGTCAGCGGTGGCGTCACCGCGCTCCCGTCACCGCGCTCCCGTCACCGCACACTGCTTTGATATTACATAGAGCGGCAAGCGCCGCTATATGCATCATCAGTCTTCCCCCGTGCCTGCGCGGTGACGTCACTCCTGTGTGACTGCTGTGTGTCGTGAGAGCACAGAGCGCAGGAGGACGCCGACCGGAGCCATGGGAGAACGAGGACAGAAGTGAGGACAAGGAGTGGTGAAACAAGTAGAGGTGAGGACAGAGCTGCGGTGGAAGGAGAAGAGAGGTGAGTACTTGTTTGTTTTTGTTTTTTTTATAAATCAGTGAGTACACGGGGAGGCTTGCTGCAGTACACATGGAGTCCTTGGGGGGGCCTGGCTGCAGGACACAAGAAGTCCTTGGGGGGGCCTGGCTGCATGACACATGGAGGCCCTAGGGGGCTGGCTGCATGACACATGGAGGCCCGGGGGGCTGGCTGCATGACACATGGAGGCCCTGGAGGGGGCTGGCTGCATGACACATGGAAGCCCTGGGAGAGCTGGCTGTATGACACATGGAGGCCCAGGGGGGGGAAGGTTCTGGCTGCATGACACATTGAGGCCCTGGGGGGGCTGGCTGCATGACACATGGAGGCCCTGGGGGGGTTGGCTGCAGGACACATGGAGGCCTGGAGGAGCTGGCTGCATGACACATGGAAGCCCTGGGGGGCTGGCTGCATGACACATGGAGGCCCTGGGGGGGCTGGCTGCATGATACATGGAGGTCTATGGGGCTGCATGATACATGGAGGTCTAGGGGGCTGCATGATACATGGGGGTCTATGTGGCTGCATAATAAACATGAAGGGCACCTTATACATGGACTATATGGGTGCATTATACATGATGGAGTATAGGGCTGCATAATACAATATGAAGGTTTATGAGGCTGCATTGTAATACATATTGGACTATGGGGGCTACATTATAATATATGGAGGACTATGGAGGCTACTTTATACATGGAGGACTATGGGGGTGCATTATAAAACAGGGAGGACTGTAGTGCAGTATAATATAAGGAGAACTATGGGAAATGCATTATAATACATGGAGGACTATTGAGGTGGATTCTAATATATGAAGGGTTATGTGGGACCCTTTATACTATATGTAAGGCTATGTGGGGGCCATTGTAGTATTTGGAGAATTATATACGCGGGGGGACAAAGATACAAGCATGGGATGGGAATGTTTTGTGCTGAGGGAAAAAGGCTCTTTCTCTCAGCACCCAGCTTTCCCATGCTCTGCTATACATCTTCTCTCAGCACCCAGCTCTCCTATGCTCTGATATGGGAAAGCTGGGTACTGAGGGAATGATGTATAGCAGAACACGGGAAAGCTGGGTGCCGAGGACAAGATGGATATCAGAACATGGGAAAGCTGTGGGATTTCAGATCATGGGAAACCTGGGTGCTGAGGGTAAGAGTCAAGTGTCAGCGTCATTATCCTGTACCCCAAGTGTCAGTGTCATTATCCCGTACCCTAAGTGTTGGTGTACGTAGAGGGGGGGCCCCGGTCCAAATTTTGCACCAAGGCCAATCAAACTCTAGTTACACCACTGAGTCAATGGGACATTAGTTCTTCACAGGAGCAGCCGTGCTGGAAAGATGGGAAATGTAACGGGTAAGTAATTGCTATTGTACGCCATAGAGACACGGTCCCCTCTCAGGCCCCCACTTGACTTAACCTAGTTCAGAGTGCTCCTATAACAGATTGCCATTTTTCATGCCATACTATTGTAAACTAGGTAAAACTAGCAGAAAATAGTGACAGCTATTCATAAACACACATAGCACAAGCTAATGATATGTAACGCATTGTGTCAAAGTGTCAAGTCATGCCGTTTGCTACAGCTCTACTCAGTATATACACAATTAAATGTACTATGTATACTTTTAGATCAGTCATGAGAAAAATTAAGTACACCCTCTTTGTTTCAGGACACAAAATAAATTAAGCATCTGGTCTTAAAATTACCGTATTTTGAGGACCATAAGGTGCACCGGATTATAAGGCGCATTATCAATGAGCGCCTACTAAGGCGCCTAAGTTCATATATAAGGCGCACCGGATTATAAGGTGCAGCAGATTAAATGAAACAAAGTTCAGACCGTTGGTGAAAAGTTATTCAACTATTTCACAATAACTCTCAACTTGTTCAGTTGTAACTGCAAATCAATACATTTACATTTTCAGTTTATTCTTCCTCCACAAATCCATCAAATCCTTCATCTTCAGTGTCGGAGTTTAACAGTTGGGCCATTTCTATATCAAGCATGCTCGGGTGCCCCTCATCACTATCCGAGTCGGCCTCGTTGCTGCTGCTTAGCTCTTCAGTGATGATTCCAGCCTTCCTGAAACTTCAGATGACACTGGAGACTGATACCTTCTTCCAGGCATCATGATCCACTGGCACATAGTAGCATAACTTGCCTGGCGTTGCCTCCCTGTGATGGTGAATGTGGGGTCACTTTCTGTCATCCAATGCTCCTACTACGCAGCTCGTAATTTAACTTTAAATAACCTGTTGACGCTGATATCTAGCGGCTGCAGCTCTTTGGTTAGTCCAACCGGAATTACGGCAAGCTCTGAATTAGTTTTATTTACTTGGGCTTTGACATTATCGTCACATGGGTGTGCATGGAGTCACAAACCAATAGGGATGGGGATTTGTGAAAAAAAGCCATCCGGTCTCTTGACGTAGACCTCCCTCAACCACTCAATCATCTTCTCCTCGTCCATCCAGCCCTTTGGGTTAGCCGTGACGATGACACCAGCAGGAAACTTTTCATTTGTCTTTCTCTTGAAAATGACCATGGGTGGTAGTTTCTGGCCATTAGCCTGACATTCGAGAACTACAGTGAAAGATGACTTCTCGTTTCCTGTGGTGCGTATAGATACCGTACTGGTCCCTGTTTTCTCAACAGTACAATTTACATGGCTATCAAAAGTGAGGGGGACCTCATCCATGTTAGTGATGTGTTCTGGCTAGATATTCTTTTCATTTATCTTGGTTGTGCAGTAGGTGCAGAAAATGGCCAGCTTCTCTTCATAATCCTTTGGCAGTTGCTGGCAGACAGTAGTTCTGGTGCGGATAGAGAGATTATGCCTTTTCATAAAACGATGGCACCATGAAGGACCGCCTCGAAAGTCTTTGATCTCCATGTCACGTGCTAACGCTGTGGCTTTGAGTCGAATAGAGACAATGGAGATGCTTCTTCCTGTTCGATAACCCACTGTTCTATTTTGTCCTCCAACTGTGGCCATCTTGGTTTGTTTCATCGGAAACTCAGTTTGGTCTTTTTTACCTGGCGTAGGGCATCTTCTTGTTTCCTCCACTTACACACCATAGATTCATTAATGTTGAATTTTCTTGCAGCTGGTCTGTTTCCATGCTCTACTGCATGACTTATAGCTTTAAGCTTAAAATCTCCATCGTAAGCTTGCCTCTTAACAGGAGGCATTTTTGGGGCACAGATAATCCGCGGGGCTCCTGCACACAGAGCTATACATATTACTGCACTCAGTGAGGCTCTTGACTACTGTGGCCGTAATGCTCAATCCATGTACTGTATTCATATATAAGGCGCACAGGATTATATGGCGAACTTTCGATTTCTGAGAAAATCATAGGATATTATGTGCGCCTTATAGTCCGAAAAATACGGTAGGTAAATATAACGTTAGATGAACAACAACATGACAGATTACACTGTGCCATTATTTATTTATTTAACAAAAACTAGGCAAAAAAGCAAAAGCAGAAGTAAGTACACCCTTAAGGCCCATTTACACGCAACGACATCACTAACGAGATGTCGTTGGGGTAATGGAATTCATGACGCACATCCGGCCTTGTTAGCGACGTTGTTGCGTGTGAAACGTATGAGCGACTGCTAACGATCAAAAATACTCACCTAATCGTTGATCGTTGACACGTTGTTCATTTTCAAAATATCGTTGCTCGTTCTGGACACAGGTTGTTCGTCGTTCCTGAGGCAGCACACATCGCTACGTATGACACCCCAGGAATGACGAACAGCACCATACCTGCATCCTCCAGCAACGAGGTGGGCGTGTCTTTCATACGGCTGCTCTCTGCCCCTCTGCTTCTATAGGACGCCTGCCGTGTGACGTCGCTGTGACAGCGCACAAACCGCCCCCTTAGAAAAGAGGATGTTCGCCGGCCACAATGATGTTGCTGGCAATGTAAGGGGTACTTTGCACGCTGCGACATCGCAAGCCGATTCTGCGATGCCAAGCACGATAGTCCCCGCCCCCGTCGCAGCTGCAATATCATTGTGATAGCTGCCGTAGCGAACATTATCGCTACGGCAGCTTCACATATACTCACCTGCTGTCCGACGTCGCTCTGGCCGGCGACCCGCCTCCGTATCAAGGGGGCGGGTCGTGCGGCATCACTGCGACATCACACGGCAGGCAGCCAATAGGAGCGGAGGGGCGGAGATGAGCGAAATGTAAACATCCCGCCCACCTCCTTCCTTCCGCATATTCTACGGGAGCCGCAATGACGCTAGTAGGAGATGTTCCTCGCTCCTGCGACTTCACACACAGCGATGTGTGCTGCCGCAGGAGCGAGGAACAACATCGGACCGTCACGTCAGCGTAATTATGGACGCTACACCGATGATACTATTACGACGCTTTTGTGCTCGTTAATCGTATCATCTAGGATTTACACACTACGATATCGCCTGCGATGCCGGATGTGCATCACTTTCAATTTGACCCCACCGACATCGCACCTGCGATGTCGTAGTGTGCAAAGTGCCCCTTAGTCCGTGAGACGGGTAATAGCGATATTGTGCGCCACGGGCAGTGATTTGTGTGCAGGAAAAAACTGCAGCATGCACATGTAGCCTTACTGCATCCAAAAGGAATTAATAAGGTAATTAGCAGCCAGGCGCTGCTTATCTATTGACTGTGATTAATTTTTCATCAGCAAATGTGTCCATTTCTATGAAAGCAGAAAATTTTGCTGGTCTGTAGCATTCAGGCATGTGTTAATATAATGCCAAAGAGGAAAGTCATAGGCAATGATCTTAAATAAGGAATTGTTGCGTTCAATCAACCTGGGAAGGGAAATAAGACCATTTTTATAACCATTTGGTGTCTATCATTTTACATTATGAAATTTAACAAGTGAAAAGCATTCAAGACAATCTTCCCAGGACTGGACTTCCCAGCAACTACAACCCAAGGTCAGGCAATGCAATTCTCAGAGAAGCTGGGAAAAACCCAAGAGCTACAGCTCAGACTCATAAGGCCTCGATAGTATGGTAAACATGGTAAACGTTCAAGTTTGTGATCGTACACTTAGAAAAAGACTAAACAATACTGAATAAGAATGGCTTGTTTGGAAAGGTTATCAGGAAAAAGCCTCTTCTTTCTAAAATGAACATGGCATCATGAATAAAGGCTGCTTTACACCAGAAGATCTATCGTGCGATAGATCGTCGGGGTCACGGTTTTTGTGACGCACATCCGGCATCGCTGGCGATGCCGGCCTGTGTGACACCTCCTAGCGACACAGTATCGCTCACAAATCGTGAGTCGTGTACTGGTCGCTAGGTTTCATAATATCGTTTAATTTAATTGTTCATCGTTCCCGGGGTAGCACATGCCGCTCCGTGTGACACCCCGAGAACGATGAACACAGCTTACCTGCGACCCGCTGCTCTCGCCGGCTATGTGGAAGGAAGGAGGTGGACGGGATGTTTACATCCCACTCATCTCCGCCCCTCCGCTTCTATTGGCCGGCGGCCGTGTGACGTCGCTGTGACGCCGAACATCCCTCCCACTCCAGGAAGTGGACGTTCGCCGCTCACAGCAAGGTCGGACGGGAGGTAAGTACGTGTGGCAGGGGGTTACCGACTGTGTGCGCCACGGGCAGCGATTTGCCCGTGACGCAAAAAGGACGGGGGCGGTTCCGATCGATTGTGAAATTGCACAATCGGTCGTACCGTGTAAGGCCTGTGACACACATCCGTGCCGCCGGCACGTGTTTGTCATTTTTTACACGTACCGGCGGCACGGAGACACGTTAACCAATGCTACCCTATTGTAGCAGGCACACACACGTAAAACCACACGGAATGTGTGTCCATGTGAGTTTTTACGTGTGTGCGTTTTTCAAAGCGCTGACATGTCAGTGTTTTCTCCCGCAGCACGGGTGTCACACGGCCCGCACCCATACCACACGGGTGTAGTGTGGATGCGGTCCCGTGTGACACGCGCCGGCGAAAACACACGTGTCAGTGAAAAAAAAACAAACATTAACTCACCTTCTCCTGCCCTCCTGTCTCTGCCGCTGCTGCCTCTTGCTGCCGACCGCCGCTCATTATTCTCATTGAATATTCACTTCACTGCCTGGCAGCAGTGTGTCGCCCTGGGCAAGCCAGGGGACACAGGTCACACACCACCACACCCTACATCCCAGGTAGGAACATCAAAGCTAACCAAAAATCCTTGTTGCCTTCCTCCAGAGGCTGATGATTCACACCAGGGGGTGGGCCAGGCGGTTGGCTCCGCCCACCAAGGAGTTCACAGCTCTGGAGGCGGGAAGAACCAGGCAGTCTAAGTGAGGAGATAGCTCAGGGAGGAGCAGGAGTGAGGAGCTAAGTGGAGGAGTGAGCTAAGAAAGTGGAAGTGAAGTGAAGTGGTAAAGGAGGAAAGAAAGAAAGCCTGAAGGGTCCAGCTTTGTGTAGGGCCAGGTCAGCAAGGTCAGCAACGGCGGTGACTGTCTGGAGGGGGACCGTTTGGAAGTTCCTGGAAGGACCCCGTTGGCTGTGTGCCCGGCGGTCTGGAGCAGTGTTCCGAAGGACAGTCAGCACCAGGGCAGGGGCCTCTCGGATCCCGGCAAGGCTTGGAGTCGCCATAATTTGCCGAATCCGTCAGTGAAGGGGACGTAGATCCCCCAGCAACCAAGTCCCGATTGAAGGCAACAGCCCAGCCAGTGTAGAAGAGACACCGCCACCGCCAAGGCACTCGTTTCTTAGGGCCAGCGCCTGCGGGCAAAGAGTAGAGCTCCCCCGGTCCAGCTTGAAGCCGGGGAGCGGGTTACCGGTGGGGACCTATCGCAACCAACAAGTACACCAAGGTGCAAGGAAGAGGGACATCACCGTCACCTACTGGGAGAGCAAGTGCAGCCGTCCGTGGGACCGTCTATCCAGCCGTTTGGTTTACCGTACAAACTGTGTCTACGTCTCAGGCTGAGTGAATACCACAGTGCCGCAAGGCACAGCGCTGCCCCCGCGTCCCTGCGCCCACCAGGCCCTGCACCTCCCTCACCATCACCGGGCCCGGGGATCACTAATCCCTACCCACGGAGGGGCAACAAGACACCTGGCTGCTCCGCATCACCATCCCCGGGAGCCCCGTATAGAGCAGCGGTGGTGAAATCACCACAACCGTGGGTGGCGTCACGGACAATAATCATCCCCACACCCAACAAACCCCCTTTCACTCACGGGCGAGGAGTGCCGCTCGAGAAGCCCCCGGGATCCGGCCCACAGCTCGAGCCACCACTGAGCAGCAGCCGCCGGACCCGAGCAGAAGGGGTGAGCGTAGTGTGCTGACACCCTCCTCCCCGCCCGCGACAACTTGGCGTCACGAACAGGATCTTACCGCTCTGCCATCTGGTAGAGGTGCGCCTTGTTACCGCCGGAGGTATCCGGCAGAAAAATTTCAGAAGCCGCCATCTTTGGCGCGAAAAGTTCCCGCTCGAGCGTCTTCTCGAGCAGTAGAGGCGCGAAGGCCAAAACCCCGCCCCGAGAGAGGAGGGGCCGGAAAGAGCTAAGGGGGACGCGATGGCGGCTGGACGCATGTAGCTGCAGCTATAAAAGCAGGGACGCCAGGACTCTGCGAATATACCGTTCCTGGAAGTAGAGAAGAAGCCAGCATGTGGATGCCGTCCCGCGACACCGTAGCCCCCGCGCCTGGAACCGCGGCGTGGGTGGAAATCCGAACCGCGCAGCTCTACCAAAGGCTGCAGGTCAGGATGCAGCTCCTCATGGAGGAGTGGGAGGCCGACAGGGCGGACGTTGTAGCCACCGTGCGGAGAGGCGAGGAGGAAGCGGAGAAAGGGAGGGTGAGTGACCCACGTCCCGATGCCCTTGAAGGGCCGGTCATCGCGGCTGTGGGGCCCGGTCCAAGCCCTCTCCCCCCGCTGCCTCCCTCGCCACCCATCCCGGAGGCCGTGACCCCGCCACTAGGCCTGCTACCACCGCAACCGGTAGCAGTACCCAGCGTAGCCGGAGCCCGCGGCCCACCGGAGGTGTTACCGTGGAAGACTCCGAAAGTGGAACCGGAGGCATCCCCCGAAAAATCCCCCGAGCCGGAGCCGATGACCCGCTCCGAGCCGAAGGCCCAGCAGCGGAAAGCCCCTATGCCCCTATGCCCATCCCCCACACCTCGGCTGAGGTAGCGCCGGGTTGTTGTTGCAAGGCAGCGCCCAAGGCCAAGACACCGCGGGACATGCCACCCAGAGTCCTGACAGTGGGCAACGTCCAGGATGTCCCGCGGGGCCCGACCCGTGCGCCGGCGCTGGCGGCAGCGCCGTACTGGGATAGGGAGCCGGTACCGCTGGGCCTGGAGATCGCCGAGAGGGAGCGGAAGAAGGCCGAGCTGGTGGCCCGAGCTATCCGGGAAAAGGAAAATCTCCGCCAGGCCACGTTCCGTGTCCGGGGCCCGTTGTATGTGGGGCAGGTGAGGCGGTTTGATGTCCGCCGGGGCTATGGGTTCATCTACGAACCGGGCCTGGAGGCCGAAGTGTTTATAGCCCGGCGGGATGTGAATGCCCACCTGCCTGAAGAGCATCCCGGCCGCAATCTGATGCCGGGTGACATCGTGCAATACACCCGGTTCTTTGGGGAGCGGGGGTGGTTCGCGCTGGACGCTAAACTAAAGGGCAGCCCAGAGGCCCGAGCGAGCGCCGCGTCCCCTCCCTTGGAAAGAGCACTGGAGCCTGAAGGCCTGGAGTAGGGCAGCAAATGCCCGTTGCACCGTCCCCGTTGGGACCACCACTGTTTATTGTTGTTGAAAGTTTGAAAAAGAATGATAAGTGAAATGATACCGAGTACATCACCTGATTTACCGTGATTTGCAACCGGCTGGAGCCGGCACCGTTGTCCCCGTGGGGACCGTTACAAAAAGTTTTGCATGGAGGACTATCCATGGACAAGCCCGTGAACTTGCAGGGCAACCACAAACGTTAAGTGGCTTGTAAATATGTTGTTTACCGTTACCGTTTCCGCAATGCCGCCTCCGGAGAGGCAGGTTGGAGGGAGGGCCCTGAGCAGAGCAGGCTGGGGCCCAGCCACCAAAGGAACCGGTGGCTACCCTCTGGAGGGGAAGGACAGATCCCGCTCGGGTAACTTGTGCTGGAATGTGGGTCAAGGGGTGCTGCCTGGGTTTTAGGGGCAGCATCAGGGCCAGGTTGCTTGGGTGGGAGAGAGCGGAAACCGTAACCGTAAACCGTTATGCAACGTTAAAAGAAATGTGCCTCCCGTCTTGGGAAGAGTTATGATTAAAAATGTAAATATGTTATTATTTTATATGTTATCTTTTTCAGAAAAATAAAACCGGTGTTGGACGGCAGCCCGCGGACGGTCTGCATTTTGCTAAGGGGGAATGTGTCGCCCTGGGCAAGCCAGGGGATACAGGTCACACACCACCACACCCTACATCCCAGGTAGGAACATCAAAGCTAACCAAAAATCCTTGTTGCCTTCCTCCAGAGGCTGATGATTCACACCAGGGGGTGGGCCAGGTGGTTGGCTCCGCCCACCAAGGAGTTCACAGCTCTGGAGGCGGGAAGAACCAGGCAGTCTAAGTGAGGAGATAGCTCCTCACTCCTGCTCCTCCCTGAGCTAAGTGGAGGAGTGAGCTAAGAAAGTGGAAGTGAAGTGAAGTGAAGTGGTAAAGGAGGAAAGAAAGAAAGCCTGAAGGGTCCAGCTTTGTGTAGGGCCAGGTCAGCAAGGTCAGCAACGGCGGTGACTGTCTGGAGGGGGGACCGTTTGGAAGTTCCTGGAAGGACCCCGTTGGCTGTGTGCCCGGCGGTCTGGAGCAGTGTTCCGAAGGACAGTCAGCACCAGGGCAGGGGCCTCTCGGACCCCGGCAAGGCTTGGAGTCGCCATAATTTGCCGAATCCGTCAGTGAAGGGGACGTAGATCCCCCAGCAACCAAGTCCCGATTGAAGGCAACAGCCCAGCCAGTGTAGAAGAGACACCGCCACCGCCAAGGCACTCGTTTCTTAGGGCCAGCGCCTGCGGGCAAAGAGTAGAGCTCCCCCGGTCCAGCTTGAAGCCGCGGAGCGGGTTACCGGTGGGGACCCATCGCAACCAACAAGTACACCAAGGTGCAAGGAAGAGGCACATCACCGTCACCTACTGGGAGAGCAAGTGCAGCCGTCCGTGGGACCGTCTATCCAGCCGTTTGGTTTACCGTACAAACTGTGTCTACGTCTCAGGCTGAGTGAGTACCACAGTGCCGCAAGGCACAGCGCTGCCCCCGCGTCCCTGCGCCCACCAGGCCCTGCACCTCCCTCACCATCACCGGGCCCGGGGATCACCAACCCCTACCCACGGAGGGGCAACACAACACCTGGCTGCTCCGCATCACCATCCCCGGGAGCCCCGTATAGACCAGCGGTGGTGAAATCACCACAACCGTGGGTGGCGTCACGGACAATAATCATCCCCACACCCAACAAACCCCCTTTCACTCACGGGCGAGGAGTGCCGCTCGAGAAGCCCCCGGGATCCGGCCCACAGCTCGAGCCACCACTGAGCAGCAGCCGCCGGACCCGAGCAGAAGGGGTGAGCGTAGTGTGCTGACACCCTCCTCCTCGCCCGCGACAGCAGCAGCAGAGGGGAGACGGGAGGGCTGGAGACCGAGGATCAGCACCACGGACAGCAGCGCGGACAGCAGGAAGGACCAGGTGAGTATGTTAATTATCGGTTCTACGTGTGTTATCGCGGATAGCACACGTAGAACACACGTGTCCCGCACGTACCAGAGACACGTACTTACCTGCACGCAACACGCAGGGGAAATACGTGTCTCTCGGCACGTGCGTGAATTACACGTGAGTGTGGCAGAGGCCTAAAGCAGCCTTAAGCCAGTTGATTTCTGGAGAAATGTCCTTTGGAGAGTCAAGACCAAAATGGAGATATTTAGCCATGATATTTTGCTCTATGTTTTGCAAACACCCAACAGAGAATAATCATCTCATACTAAGGCCCCTTTCACACGTCAGTGATTCTGGTATGTTTGTGCTTTTTTTTAAACGTACCAGAATCACTGACATACGCAGACCCATTCTAATGAATGGGTCTGCTCACACGTCAGTGATTTTTCACTGCACGTGTCTCCGTGCAGCGTACCCGCGTGTGCGTGATTGCTGCACGGAGACATGTCCATTTTTTTCTGGCATCACTGATGTTCCATGGACCACGCAGTGGTGTGGTCCGTGAAACACGTGCCAGAAAAAAACGTGCTTTTAAAATAAAAAACATTTTAACTCACCCGGCGTCCAGCGATGTCCTCTGCAGCCCGTTCTCCCTGCTGCTTCTTAGCCGGCTGATTACTGTCGCGCATATTCATTATGCGCGACACAGCCGACCCGGAAGCAGCTGCTGCGGGGGTCAACGCCGGCCGGATGCTGCGTCGCGGGAGCGATCAGCACCATGGACAGCGGGAGTGGGCGCAGGTGAGTGAATCTCTAAGTGCAATCACGGGCCACGGAGAACGGAGCCGGAATTGCACTTAGACAACCCACGTGTGCCGAGATTCACGGCACACGCAGGGACATGTGCGTGTTTTACACGCCAGTGAAAAACGTCTGTGTTTTTCACTGACGTGTGAAACGGGCCTAACTCTCAAGCATGGTTGTGGAGAGATGATGATTGGGGTTTGTTTTGCATATTATACAGCGGGTGAAATAAGCATTGAACAAGTCACAAATTTTCTATGTAAATATATTGCTAAAGCTGCTATTGACATGAATTTCTCACCAGATGTCTTTAACAATCCAACCAATTCACATAGGGAAAATAAATCAAATCAGTAATTAGAATGCAATTCTGCCACTTATGTGGGCGTCACACAGTACGATATATCTGGCGATATGTCGTCGGGGTCATGTCGTTAGTGACGCACATCTGGCATCGTTAGACATATCGTACCGTATGACACTTCCGAACGACTGTGAACGAGTAATAATACTCACCTTATCGTTGCTCGTTGACATGTCGTTCATTTTCATAATCTCGTTCCTCCTTCTGCGCGCCGGTAGTTCGTCATTCCCGTGGCAGCACACATCGCTCCATGTGACATCCCGGGAATGACAAACACAAATTACCTGTGTCCCGCCGGCGATGCGGAAGGAAGGAGGTGGGCGGGATGTTTTTGTCCCGCTCATCTCCGCCCCCCCGTTTCTATTGGCCGGCGCCTGTGTGACGTCACTGTGACGCTGAACGTCCCTCCCCCTTCAGGAAGAGGATGTTCGCCACCCACAGCGAACATACAGGTAAGTACGTGTGAGTGGTAAACGACTTTGTGCCCGTGACGCACAAACGATGGGGGCGGGTGCGATCGCTTATGCGATAAATCGTCCCCTGTGACGCCCACATTAAGGCGGCGTCATACGGGCCGATCTATCGGGCAATCACACGAGCGATCGTACCCGCCCCCGTCGTTTGTGCGTCACGGGCAATTAGTTGGCGCACAAAGTCGTTAACCCCCTGTCACACGCACTTACCTCCCAGACGACGTCGCTGTGGGCAGCGAACATCCTCTTCCTGAAGGGGGAGGTACGTTCGGCGTCACAGCGACGTCACACAGTGGCCGGCCAATAGAAGTGGAGGGGCGGAGATGAGCGGGACGTAACATCCTGCCCACGTCCTTCCTTCTGCATTGCCGGTGGGACGCAGGTAAGCTGTGTTCGTCGTTCCCAGGGTATCACACGGAGCAATGTGTGCTGCCACGGGAATGACGAATTACCGGCACACAGAAGGAGGAACGACTTTATGAAAATGAACGACGTGTCAACGAGCAATGATAAGGTGAGTATTTTTGCTCGTTCACAGTTGTTCATAGCCGTCACACGCTATGACATCTCTAACGATGCCGGATGTGCGTCACAGAATCCGTGACCCCGACGACATATCTCCCGATATATCGTAGCGTGTGACGTCGCCCTTAGAGTATGTGCCCACAATCAGTAACAGCAGCGTTTTGGACACAGCATGTTTCCACTGAGTCCAAAATGCTGCATTGTACAGTAGAGGCACACTGGATGGGACTTAAAGAAATTCCATGCCCACTCTGTTTCTTTTCTCTGCAGCATAAACTGAAAGATGGTGAAATTTCTGAGCCACAACCTGTCATTTTATGTGGCAGAGACGTGAGTGTTTTCCGCAGGGAGAACACAGAAAAAGCCCACAGCATCATGAAATCTGATTGTGGGCACGGGCCACTGTGGTCTAATGTGGAGAGCACGTGCGGCTTCACAGGCGAGGACGCAGTGTGTCCTGATAGTGTGCACCTACCCTTAGTGAAAACTATTATCAGCAGGTTCAACTGATAGCCTATAAATAGGTGTCTTATTACCAAGGTGCCACACAAGAAACATTTCATGATGAATAACACCAGTGAGTTTTCTCAAGACCTTTGTAACCTGATTGTTGCGAAGCATACTCACGGCATTGGAAACAGAAGTATTTCTAAACTAAGAGTCCGGCGGGGACTGTTGGAGGTGGAAAGAACATATTTCATCACAAACCAACCACTACCAAGGGCTTCCCACAAGATTTCAACAGAGGAGTGAATGATTTATCAAAAGAGTTGTCCAATAGTCAAGAATCACGCGCGGAGAGGTACAGAAAGACCTTGAGTCAGCAGGTACAATTGCTTAAAAGAAAACAATAAATAATGCACTCAACTTTCGTGCCCTGTGGCACGCTCGCCACACAATAACCCACTACTGAACAAAAGGCATGTTCAAGAGCGTTTAGAGTTTGCTCAACAACATTTAGTGAAGCCTGTGAGAATATAATCTGGTCAGATGAGACCAAAATTGATATGTTTGGATGCCATAATATACACCATGTTTAGAGGCTAAAATACACTGTATATCACTCCAAAAACACCATATCAACAGTGAAGTTTGGAGGTGGGACTATCATGGTGTGGGGCTGTTTTTCAGCATGTGGCACTGGCTGTACTGAGACATTCTTGATGAAAAATTTGCTGTCATTTACCAGGATGATGAATATGAAATGAGAGTGGACATTTCAGCAAGGCAATGATCTAAACACACTGCAAGGAAAGCTGCTGAAATGGTCCAGCCAATTTGCTGGCCTGAATCCAATAGAAAATTTTGAAAAGAAATAAAGCTCAGAGTTCATACAAGGAGCACATGGAAACTTCAGACTTTCAAGAGTGTCTGTGTGGAAGAATGGGCCAAAATCACACCTGTCAATGCATGCGATTAGTTGTCATTGTGAAGCTGTCATCACCAACAAAGGCTTTTGCAAGTAGTATTAAGTATTACATAAATTTCAGTAAGCATGTTCAATTATTTTCTCTGTGTAATTTTTCATTATTATACATCTCTCTCCGAGATCTCAATCTGCACATATGCCGCCTTCAGCGGCATTTACCTGACGTTCATCGCAACTGTCACTGAGAGATAAATGGTGCCTGTCTGACGCCGTCAGTACATCCCCTCCATACACCCCCCTTCTCAGCCCAGGGCCTGCAGCATCACACCACATGTGCCACCACTGGCTTTCCATATCCCGGTAAGCTACATTCGGCTTATAAGAAGCACTCTCATTTTCTACACAAATCACCGATTTTCAACGCTTTTGCGATTGTTTATTGGCGCATCTAGGCTTTACACGTTGCGAAGTCGTTACCGGCGCCGGATGTGCATCACTTTCGATTTGACCCCGACGATATCGCAGTAGCGATGTTGTAACTTGCAAAGTACCCCTAAGTTCCTACCAGGTGCCACCCAAAGGAATATGGGTAAGGGTACAAAGGAAAAGAGAAAATACAGACAACTAACAATAATCACAGCAGATAGTAGCAGTAGTAACAACATGTCCTCTCTGCTTCCTGGCTAGCTCCTAACTGAATAGAATAACCAGTAACCTCTCCAGGAAGCAGAGGGATTAGCCAGGAAGTGCTCAACTGAAATCAGCTAAGCAAGCCTGCTGCTGCACCAGGGAAGGAGTTAACCCTTAAGTGCCAAAAGGAAAAAAGCAACATTTAAATGTACATGGTCTCAGATGGAAAATGAGAAGCTTACCCCTGAAGCGGGCTTTACACGCTACGATATCGTTAATGAATTATCGACGGGGTCACGGTGTTTGTGACGCACATCCGGCGTCATTAACGAGATCGCAGCGTGTGACATTTTTGAGCGACCTTAAACGATCGCAAAAGCAGTCAAAATCGTTTGCCGCGGAGAGGTCATCCTGAAACAAAAAATCATTTTCTGCTTATTAGCGATGTTGTTCGTTGTTTCTGAGGCAGCACACATCGCTGTGTGTGACACCGCAGGAGGGACGAACATCTCCTTACCTGCCTCCACCGGCAATGCGGAAGGAAGGAGGTGGGCGGGATGTTACGTACCGCTCATCTCCGCCCCTCCGCTTCTATTGGACGCCTGTCATGTGACTTCGCTGTGATGCCGCACAAACCGCCCCATTAGAAAGGAGGCGGTTCGCCGGCCAGAGCGACGTCGCAGAGCAGGTATGTGCGTGTGACGCTGCCATAGCAATAATGTTCGCTACGGCAGCGATCACACAATATCGCACGTACAACAGGGGCGGGTGCTATCGCGCTCGACATCACTAGCCGATGCTAGCGATGTCGCAGCATGTAAAGCCCGCTTGAGACTGTCCTTATACATGTGACATACAGTAGCTCTTCTGTGGGATCAGAGAAGTTGGGTTAGCCTCAATTATCCATACTCATCACTGAGCCTTTACCATACATGACCCAATCACTTGTTCACCAGTTGTCCTTCCTTGGACTACTTTTAGGGCTCATGCGCATGTTGCATTTTTTTTGCGTTTCTGCAGTGTTTTATGCTGCAGCGTCACATTGTCAAAATTCATGTGTTCTGCTTCCCCAGCAAAGTCTATGAGAATCATACTAAATCCGTGCGCACAATGCTTTTTTAAACGCAGCGTTTTGATTGTCAAAAATTTGACAAAATCTCTGCGTTTAAAAAAAGCAGCATTTCAATTCTTTTGAACGTTTTGGCAGCGTTCTACACACATTGAAATCAATGAGTTGTAGAAAAACTCTACCAAAATGTTAAGCAGTTTGCACTGCATTTTTGTTGCGATACACATGTTTTTTTGACATAACAAACGCAGGTCTTTCGGTCTCTCTGTCTCTGTCGGTCTCTGTCAGTTGGTCGGTTGGTCTCTCTCTCTGTCTGGCAGTCGGTCTCTGTCGGTCGGTCTCTCCCTCTCTCTTTCATACTCACCGATCCACGATCACCGGCGCGGCGCTGCACGTCGTTCACATAGTAGCGGCTTCTCCTCTTTTGAAAATGCCGGCCGCTCATTATTCCATATCGTATTCCCTGCTTCCCCACCCACCGGCGCCTATGATTGGTTGCAGTCAGACACACCCCCATGCTGAGTGACAGCTGTCTCACTGCAACCAATCACAGCCGCCAGTGGGCATGTCTATATCGTACAGTAAAAAAATAAATAATTAAAAAAAAAATAACGTGCGATGCCCCCCAATTTTGATACCAGCCAGGGTAGAGCCACACAGCTGAAGGCTAGTATTCTCAGGATGGGGAGCTCCAGCCTAACAATATCAGCCAGCAGCCGTCCGGAATTGTCGCATCAATTAGATGCAACAGTCCCGGGACTCTACCTGGTTCATCCCGAATTGCCCTGGTGCGGTGGTAATCGGGGTAATAAGGAGTTAATGGCAGCAGCCCATAACTGCCACTAAGTCCTAGGTTAATCAGGTCAGGCGTCTCTCAGAGATACCTTCCATGATTAACCTGTAAGTTAAAGAAAATAAACATACACATTCAAAAAATTCTTTATTTGGAATGAAAGACAAAAAAAACACCCTCTTTCACCACTTTATTAATCTGCAAATACCCCTTCAGGTTCGACGTAATTCACATGAGGTCCCACGAAGCTTTCAGCTCTGCTATATGAAGCTGACAGCGAGCAGCCACAGACCACGACTGCTCTCTGTCAGCTCCACGCAAGAGCTGAAGTGAGCCGCGCGATCAGCGATGACGTCACTCAGGTTACTCGCGGCCACCGCTCTCAGTTGGAGGACTCCAGGTGTGGCTGCGGGTCACCTGAGTGACGGCACTACTGATCGCGCTGCTCACTTCAGTCACTCAGGGGATTTGCGGTCACAGGTGAGTCCTTCACGTGTGACTGCAAATCAGGCTACGACACAGAGCGAGAGAGACGCGCGATGTCAGTGAAATCGGGTGAAACTCTGGCGTCACTGCTGTGGACTCCTGTGTCCTGGCACTGACCTCGGAGGTTCATCTGAGTTCATGAGAGCACACAGAGACAGAGCGGCGGGATGACAATGAAGTCGGGTGAAGTTCATCCGAGTTCATTCTGTGCCTGCTGTCAGCGGGCATGTAGCAGAGCTGAATTGCTGGGGGACCGCACTGACAAGAATGCATCCAAAACGCATTAAAAATGCATGCAATATGCATCCAAAAGACATGCGTTTTGGATGCATTCTTTTTGTCAAAACGCAGCATCAAGTCTGCCAGAGGGTGCATTTATTTCTGCACTAGTGGACGCAGTGTGCGCATGAGCCCTTAAGGCCGCTTTACACACTACGATTTATTTGACGATCTCATTAGCGATCTGACACGCCCAGATCGTAGTTACGATTTGACGAGATCGCACATAGGTCGTTTATTAGCGGTCACACGTATCGATCTCACAAGTGACGCAAAATCGTTCAGCGATATATTGTTTGACCAAGGTGGTCGTGTGGATGTTGTTCGTCGTTGGCAGGGTGTCAAACGTACCAATATGTCTGCTGCGTTTCAAACGATGAACAATATTTTGAAAGTGAACGATGTGTCAACGATCAACGATTTTCAACCTATTTGCGATCGTTCGGAATTCGTGACCCCGACGACATATCATAGCGTGTAACGCTGCCTTTAGAGTATGTGCACATGATGTATTTTACGGAATCTATAAACAAAGTGAATAAGATTTCTGGTCTCATTCATATGTTGCTTCATTTTTCCTTGCAGATTTGAAACAATTTCAAATCTGCAGCTTGTCAATTCTTTCAGCGTTTTTGCAACATTTTTCTCCCATTTTAATGAATGGGGAAAAACACACATCAAAAGCACAAGCAAAAATGTGGCAAAAAATCACATATTTTACACAGCATTTTTTCTGCCAACACTTTTTTCTAATGCCAATAATGTACATATACACATCTCCTTAGTAAGTATTAACTGCTTCATATTGATAATCCCCAAGACCTCACATTTTGGAGATGCTTTGACTCAATTATGTAACATTCAAAGCTGTCAGATCCTTATGCTTGCCCAGTTTTCATGGTTCTCTTTGGAAAATTTGTGCTATTTCCTTCTTGTTACCCCTTAGGGTAAAATCACGTATAAATTAATCATACAATGCCAAAATTTAGTGTTACTATTCCTATCATGGCTTAGAAAGGATTAAAGCACGTGCCATATGTTCTGCCAAGCCCGGCTGAGCTATGTTGTTTATGTAACTCCCTTAGAAATAAGTATTTTTTTGGCCATATCGGGGCCACTTCTCCATTAAAATTCAGTGGCAACATGTGACTGAAGTCAATACAAAGAAGTAATTAGTAAACACACATAAAGTGTCTGCTGATATTTGAGATTTTTTTAGTTGTAAAAATGCTTTGAAATGTAAACATATTCCTTTGTATTTTTTGCAAACATCAAAAAAAAATGCCTCCCCCAAAATGTTTAGTTTTTCATAGGTTCTTCTAAGCAGCTGCCATCACTCTGATAATGAAAATGATATAGGCCCACAAAGCAGGAGAAGGCTATAAGAAGATAGCAAAGCATTTTCAAGTTGCCCTTCCCTCAGTTCAAAATATTATTAAGAAATAACAGTTATCAGGAACAGTGGAGGTAAAGATAAGGTCTGGAAGACCAAGCAAAATTTCTCTGAGAGCGGCTCATAGTATTGCTAGAGAGGCTAAGGCGGGCTTTGCACGTTGCGACATTGCAAGCCGATGCTGCAATGTCGCACGCGATAGTCCCCGCCCCTGTCGCAGGTACGATATCTTGTGATAGCTGGCGTAGCGATAATTATCGCTACGCCAGCTTCACATGCACTCACCTGCCCTGCGACCGTCGCTCTGGCCGGCGACCCGCCCCCTTCCTAAGGGGGCGGGTCGTGCGGCGTCACAGCGACGTCACACGGCAGGCGGCCAATGGCGGCGGAGGGGCGGAGATGAGCAGGATGTAAACATCCCGCCCACCTCCTTCCTTCCGTATAGCCGCTGGCGGCAGGTAAGGAGATGTTCCTTGTTCCTGCGGCTTCACACACAGCGATGTGTGCTGCCACTGGAACGAGGAACTACATCGTACCTGTCGCGGCACCGGCATTATGGAAATGTCGGAGCCTGCACCGATGATACGTTAACGACGCTTTTGCGCTCATTCATCGTATCATCTAGGATTTACACATTACGACATCGCAAGTGACGCCGGATGTGCGTCACTTTCGATTTGACCCCACCGACATCGCACCTGCAATGTCGTAGTGTGCAAAGCCGCTCTAAATCAGAACCTCCAATTGACTGCAAAAGACCTTCAAGAAGATGTAGCAGACTATGGAGTTGTGGTACATTGTTCTAGTGTTCAGAGACCCCTGCACAAACATGGCCTTTATAGAAGAATCATCAGAAGAAATGCTCTCCTGCACCCTCACCATAAAATTCAGAGTCAGAAGTATGCAAAAGAACATCTAAAGAAGTCCTTTGGACTGATGAGGTTAAAATAGATTTATTTGGCCACAATGATCAAAGATATGTGTGGAGAAAAAAGGGCTCAGAAATTCAGGAAAAGAATATCTCGCCAACCATTAAGTATGAGGGTGGGGAAATAGAAAACTCCAGACCATAGGGTATGTTTAAAAAAATATATTAGATCCAGGTAGTCTGCTCATCTGAGCGATCTGTTTAGACTCAACTTCTGTGAAAGCTCAATAACGGTTGCTGCTGCCCCGTGGCTGGGGATGATCTTAATCAGGATGCATAAAGGAAAAGACGATTCACAGTTTTAGGCTGCACTAACTGAAATGAAGAACCTTGCTCCAATAATATAAAAAAATCATTTTTATTCCACTAAAACCCAATTTTTTATATTATTGGATCAAGGGTTAGAAGGGTTATAAGATTACCTGCTGCTTTTGGGTCCTCTTTCAATGTGGGTAGCCTTATGGCTAGTTGAATGTCTCTGTGAGTCTCGGGTTGTGTTAACCATCAATAAATACAATCATGACTTGTTGATATTGTTTTTCACTAAATTCTTCTTTTAATATTCTTTAAGCAACAGGCTGCTGTGATCGGTGGCATAACTTGATCCTTGTGGATCCCAATGAAAATGTAGCGACCGTGAAGCCATCAGGGAGCTACAAGGTTCTGTATCCTCACCAGGATGCAGGGCCTACCCCCTAGGGCCCTGGAAGACCAGTGCTGGTCACACACAAACACTTCACAAAATCTCAGTTTTTCCTCAACAATCCCCCATAGAATGGTACACAGCTAGGGTCAGACCAATGGATGGCCGCCTAGAGGTGGAGCCAGTCCATTCCACTATTTGACCAGGTGGGAGGGGCAGACTGTGGACAGTCAGACAGTAGAGAGTCTAGAGGTGATTGTGAAAGCGAGCAGACACACTGACTTGGAGGGAACAGTAACCTGGTGCCCAGGAGGGTAGTTGCCGGTGGAGTACTCCCGACACTACGCACCAACGGCGTAGAGGACCTGTAGTGCTCCCACGTCAGCAGCCGGGCTGCTCGGATGCGGATCTGCAGTGTGGCTCAAGGGGTCTCCGGACCCGGGGGTCTCGCGGATACTTCGAAATAAAAGGGGGGATGTTGGTATGTGGGGATATTGTATACAGTCCGTGATGCCACCCACGGTGTATGGTAAAATGGGGTACCACCGCTGCTATTGGGAAGCACCCGGGGCATTGGGATGGCAGCTAGCTGTTGTTAACCCTCCGTGGGTAGGGATGGATGCCCCGGGGCCCAGTGTCTCTGTGCTATAGATGGTGATTGCTGGGGCCGGCGTGCCCTGATGGACCGGGGTATGTTGGTGTACTCACTATTGAAGAAATCACACAAGTCCGTGGTAAACCAAAGTACCGGTTGCCGAGCGTATTCTGGTCCCTCACCTGGGGTGATGGTCTGTGTCACTTTCTTTTGAACTATTTTTGTTGTATGTGGACTTCCCTGTTTGGAACATGGGAGTCCACTCCTGGTACTTTTGTTGGGAGCCTTGCCTGCTGACGCTGGCCCTTGGGATCTAACGGGCCCTGACGGATGCCCCATCCCCCTCGGTGGGCTGTTGTCTGCTTTTGGAACTTTGGTTGGGACAGGACCTATAATCCTGCCCTCAGTTGGTTAATTAGTGAGGCCGTTGGTTCCGGTCCTGGCTTCAGGGTCCAAGTACCCCCTCTGCGCACGTTTTCCAGGTCGGTTCTCCGGTGTCGGTACCGGGGGGCGCCTACCCTGTCCCGGTCTTCCTCGGATCTCCGGCAGCCGTCTTCCCGTCTCCTGTCAGACACTGACCACCGTCTGCCAACTAGCCAGAACGCCGGAGCTCCAACCCTGACGCCTTTGCTCTCTGACTTTACTTGCACTTAACCTTCTCCTCTCAACTCTAACTTCCAACTCCAAACTTAGACTCTACTTAACTGACTCTTTTCCCACCCCCGGGTTCTCTAGACCTCTAAGTGGGTGTTCTCCATCCGCCTGGTCCCGCCCACTGGTGTGCCTGTCCTACCCTGGGGGGGGTGACTAGGGTTTTGTTGGCTTTGGTGTAACCCTGTGAGGGAAGGTGTTATGCGGGGGCCTATTCTATGTGTAACCACCTGGGGACGCCAGGGTGTCACAGACCCTAGGTCAGGCAGAAGCTCCAGGCAGGCCTGATAACACCTGCACAGTGAGGGGACCATGAAGGTCCTCGCTGTCTTTAAAAATCCGAGACTCAATAGCAAAGGGAGAACTGGGGACAGGACTAGAGACTCAAACCCCACAGGGTTCACACTACCGTCATACGGACTGCAGTGGAAAAATCACCGGACGGGGACCCCCAGTTGCTCTACACCACGGGGACCCACCAACCAGAGACAGGTGCAGGGGAAGAAGGCACCAGATTACTAAACTGGCACTGGGACAAAGGTGACCTGAAGGTGAAACCAGCCAGCCTCGGGTGACCAGTTACCACCAGAAAATGAGTAAAGAACCAGTTGCACTGAACCTCTTGTGTGGACTACCTTCTTCCGACACCAGCCACTTCACCTACCCTCTGGGGCCCGACCCTGCTTGCGGAGGGTCTAACATCCAGGCTGCCATTAACACCAGACCCAGTAGTGGACATTGTGCAGCGGCGGCTCCATCTACATAGCCGTAACACCGCAAGTGGCGTCACGTGTGAACACTATTCTAATCCTCTGGAAATATTTCCCCTTTTCAAAAAGGGCCCAGGGCACAGAACCGGGCAACGGCCACCAAAGTGACATTCCCCAGATATACACTGCCCGGGACCAAGTACCCCATAACCCTGGGCGACACAAAAAACCTTCATCAGGCCCCTCAACAGTCTTCAGTCTTTAATACCATTTTTCTTCTCATATGAACCAAGGGAACCTTTTGAGCCCCCTGGGCTTCAGGCCCCAATGCATCTGCAGCCCAAAGGAGTTATATCCCGAACTGTGACTATTTAAATCCATTCCTTTGTCTGAATGTTTACTTTGGAGCTATATGGGTACACGTGATTGATGTCATGATAGGGCTTAGCGCAACCCAATTTACTCAATGACATTCCAGGAGGAGAGGGTACTATTGGTATGTGTCCGTATAACATACAGTACATGCCCATAATGATTTTGTTTTATTTCTATGCACCCTGTATATTGTCCATAGAGTTGTAATTGGGTGGCTTTATTTGGTGCAGCACGTTTATCAGCTTTGCTTTACTAGGACCCTTACATTTGTTTTTCCTATAATCTACTTTTTAATGTACTTGTTGCTTTGCCATTGTGCATGGTTTAGATCTTTATTGCATTATATGATCTCTCCTGCTGAACATGACATTTTTCCGTGTAATCCTCTTTTTAATCGTATATTGTTTTGATATTCAATAAAGTATTTATTTTTATATTTTTGACACATCTCGCTGGTAGTGGCTATTTTTTTTGTAATTTGGATCTAAACTTACATTGATTTTTTTCTTTACACAAGTAATTAATAACTGTTTACGTCTTTTTCTATTCATTTTACATTTTTTTAATATATTTTTTTATTCATTATTTACAGAAGTGTTGTGTAAATATTTCATAATAGAAGGGAATAAGGAAGAAGGAAATTATATAGATACTGTTATTAATCTTTTACCAAAAGAAAATAAATCCACTGAACACAAGTAAGCCGGACATACGTTAGGGGAGTAATGTGCATCACTGAGGCATAGAGGGAGTCTTGTACTGCAGCTTCTTATATTCTCCTCTATAAAGTAGACTATTCCTGGAAAGATCAGACTCTGCCCTAGTACGTATAGAAATGGTGCTGTTTATACACATTCAGACGCTGATGTCACTGAGCACCGCTGTCAATCTGGCATTAAAAAATAAACCTGCTACGAGTCAGCTATCAAGTTAATAGAACTGGATAATTACATGTAACAGACTTGTGTTTTAGGGTTGGTTCACATGTAGCATTTTACTGCATTAATTCTGCTGTATATTACCATATTGACAATAGAGATGATTAGAATTTATATAAAATAATCCATTCTTTTAATTTAGCCAAAACAAATGTATAATATTTTAGAATTTACATGGAAAAGGTATTTTTGTAAGTGATGTAAGAGGTTTGAAAAGGACTCATTTGCCTCTTACAAAAAATATCTGACAATACATGAACTCCATTGTTATATTCTGGAGCACTATATCCAGTAATAGTGGCTATGGGTTACTGTTGACCATAGTAGGAGTTGGACTAAGGCCCCTTTCACACGTCAGTGATTCTGGTACGTTTGTGCTTTTTTTTAAACGTACCAGAATCACTGACATACGCAGATCCATTATAATGAATGGGTCTGCTCACACGTCAGTGATTTGTCACTGCACGTGTCTCCGTGCAGCGTACCCGCGTGTGCGTGATTGCCGCACGGAGACATGTCCATTTTTTTCTGGCATCACTGATGTTCCACGGACCACGCAGTGGTGTGGTCCGTGAAACACGTGCCAGAAAAAAACGTGCACTTAAAATAATAAACATTTTAACTCACCCGGTGTCCAGCGATGTCCTCTGCAGCCCGTCCTCCCTGCTGCTTCTCAGCCGGCTGATTACTGTCGCGCATATTCATTATGCGCAACACAGCCGACCCGGAAGCAGCTACTGCAGGGGTCATCGCCGGCCGGATGCTGCACCGCGGGAGGATTCAGCACCACGGAGAGCGGGAGCGGGCGCAGATGAGTTGATTTCTAAGTGCAATCACGGGCCACGGATAACGGAGCCCGGATTGCACTTAGACAACCCACGTGTACAGTGATTCACAGCACACGCAGGGACATGTGCGTGTTTTACACGCCAGTGAAAAACGTCACTGTTTTTCACTGATGTGTGAAACGGGCCTAAGACACACAGCAATTAAAACGATCCAAGTGGAATGCGATGAAAAAATCGCATTCCACTCAGACTAATGTTACTCTATGGGGCCGATCCCATCTGCGATTTTTTTCTCAGCCCTAATAGGATGAAGAAAACAGTCACAGCATACTGCGGGTGGAATCAGATCTTTTTCACTCGCACCCATACAAGTCTATGGGTGCGAGTGAAACATCACACTCGGATGACACCAGAATGTAGTGCGATAATCACATCAGCTGGCAATGGAGGAGATAAGTAGATTAATCCCTCCCTCCCTCTCCTCCGCAGCACCCGCCTTCTCCTCCGCAGCTGTGATCTAATTGCAGGATCGGATCACAGTGGCATGACACTTGGCTTACACTCGCAGCATAGCAGGAGCCGAGGGTTGCATCCGATGCACTCGCAGCAGATGTCCTACGCTCATGTGGCCCCAGCCTTATGCGAGCGTCACACGAGACGATCTATCATGCGATATGTCGTCGGGGTCATGGTTTTCGTGATGCACATCCGGCAGCTTTCACGACGTCGTCTCGTGTGACACCTACGTGCGACTCCAAATCGGTTATAAGTCGCTCATTTTTAAAAAATTGTTTAATCTTATTTGTGCCGGTTGTTCATCGTTCCAAGGGGCAGCACACGTTGCTCCGTGTGACACCCCGGGAACGATGACTGCAGCTTACCTGCATCCCGCAGCAGCTGCCGGCTATGAAGAAGGAAGGAGGTTGGCGGGATGTTTACGTCCCGCTCATCTCCGCCCCTCTGCTTCTATTGGCCGGCGGCTGTGTGACGTCGCTGTGACGCCGAACGTCCCTCCCCCTTCAGGAAGAGGATGTTCGCCGCCCACAGCGAGGTCGCTCAGCACGTAAGTACGTGTGACGGCGGTTTAACGACTTTGTGCGACACGGGCAGCGATTTGCCCGTGATGCACAAACGACGGGGGTGGGTACAATCGCTCGTGCAATCGCACGATCGATCGTACCGTGTGAAGCCCGCATTACAGTAGAAATATCACCTGATTACAAAAGTTACTAAATCCCTATGCAAACGTAATTATTACACATGTGATTGAATGATGGATGTTATATTGTGCTGTATACCACCAGTAAACGTCTGCTACCAAGTAGTACTGTGACGCCCTGGGCAAGCCAGGGGTCACAGGTCATGCACCAACACACCCTACACCCCAGTTAGGAACACCAAAGCTAAACTAAAATCCTTGTTGCCTTCCTCCAGAGGCTGATGTTCACACCAGGGGGGTGGGCCAAGCGGTTGGCTCCGCCCACCGAGGAGTACACAGCCCTGGAGGCAGGAGGAACCAGGCAGTCAGCTCAGGGAAGAGCTTGAGTCAAGTGAGAGGAAGCAGTTGAGCCCAGGCAGGGCTAGAGTAAAGTGAAGGAAGTGAAGTGGAAAAGGAGGAAAGTAAGAGCGGTGACAGTAAGAAAGCCTGAAGTAGTCCAGCTGAGTGCAGGACAGGGTCAGCAAGGTCAGCAACGGCGGTGACTGTCTGGAGGGGGACCGTTTGGAAGTTCCTGGAAGGACCGCGGACGGGTAGTGGCCCGGCGGTCTGGAGCAGCATACCAAAGGACAGTCAGCACCAGGGCAGGGGCCTCTCGGACCCCGGCAAGGCTTGGAGTCGCCAGAATTTGCCACATCCGTCAGTGAAGGGGACGCAGATCCCCCAACAACCAAGTCCCGATAGAAGGCAACAGCCCAACCATTGTAGCAGAAACACCGCCACCGCCAGGGCACCAGTTTCTCAGGGCCAGCGCCTGCGGGCAAAGAGTAGAGCTCCTCCGGTCCAGCTTGAAACTGGGGAGCGGGTTACCGGTGGGAACCCATCGCTACCAACACAGAAACAAAGTTGCAAGGAAAAGGGACATCACCGTCACCTACTGGGAGAGCAAGTGCAGCCGTCCATGGGAACCGTCCTTCCAGCCGTGTGGTTTACCGTAAAACTGTGTCAACGTCTCAGGCTGAGTGAGTACCACAGTGCCGCAAGGCACAGCGCTGCCCCCGCGTCCCTGCGCCCACCAGGCCCTGCATCTCCCATCTCATCACCGGGCCCCGGGATCACCAACCCCTACCCACGGAGGGGCAACGCAACACCTGGCTGCTCCGCATCACCATCCCCGGGATCCCCATATTGAGCAGCGGTGGTGAAATCACCACAACCGTGGGTGGCGTCACGGACAATAAACTATCCCCACACCCAACACCCCCTTTCACTCACGGGCGAGGAGTGCCGCTCGAGAACCCCGGGATCCGGCCCACAGCTTGAGCCACCACTGAGCAGCAGCCGCCGGACCCGAGCAGAAGGGGTGAGCGTAGTGTGCTGACACCCTCCTCCCCGCCCGCGACAGTACTATGCCCTTATAGTAAAGAATGTTACAGCAATGCAATGTTTATGTCTGTCTGATGTAATCTCGGGGCGGACATATTGTTGCAACCTGTGCGCCCACACAGTGACCCAAAAAGTAAGGGAGTTTCTGCCTCCATCAAAGTAGGTGGATATTGTATCGTATGATAACCTCTTGGGCTGCAAAGTGCCATAAATTGTTCTTGCACAAGGGCCCTTTTCTGTCTGAGTCCACTAATGTGCATACTTATTATTACTGCAACTTTATTATACTGTATATATGCTGCCAAAGATTTGTGACATATGGATGTTGACCTGCATGAGAGATTGGAGTGACTGATAACTTCCTTCGTAGACTTCGCAGGGGAGATCCACCTCAGTTTCCTGAAACGCATGGTGTAGGGTGTCACTGTGTAGTATGAGGTAACTGCAGTAGTGGGTGAAGGTTTTATACTGTGTTATAATAGTTACAAGTGTGCTGTTTTTATTTGAGAGGATTAGGATATGGATTAGCATGAGATAAGCAAGGCATATGTCCTTATGCCTCTTTTAGCTACTCAGAAAGCATGTTACTAAAAGATTTCCTACTAATATAAGTCACCTAAAAGGTTACCAGAGCCCACAGCCACTGGGTATACCGGTAGTTGTGAGGCCCGGAAACCTTAAAGGATCCTTTAAGGCAGCCTTTAAGGTTCCTGGAGTTCCCAGCCCTTGGGACACCTGGAGACTATGAACTTTAGTAAGAGTTCACAACCTCCAGAGTCCCCAGCAGCTGTGAACTCCAGGAACCTTAATGGCTCCCTTAAAGGCTACTTTAAGGTTCCTGGAGTTCCCAGTAGCTGGGGCATCTGGAGGCTTTGATCTCTTACCAAAGTTCACAACCTCCAGGTGTCTTAACAGCTGGGAACTCTGGTAACCTTAAAGTCTACCTTAAGGGCTCCTTAAAGGTTTCCGGACCTCACAGTTAACCTACTGTCGAATTGCACTGCCACCATGTCACACAGTCCAGCAGTGACTTCACTTGAGGTCAGTTGTGGTGGTTTGGACTATTGGACTGTGCTGCCGCTGTGACACGCATTCCGACAGTCTGGCACTTTGTTCACCTGAGGTTACTTCTAGCAACTCCCACACTGCTCTCCTTATGTCACTGCCCACCATGGCGTCTGGACGTAGCAGAGCCAGGATCGCTGTAGGACATCGTGTGGATAATGTCGGACCTACTAGGGTGTTTTTGAGGTTAATAAATTGGTGAATGGGTAATTTTGTATTTTTTAAATAAAATAAAGGATCTTTATTTGTTTGTGTTTTTTTTTACTTACAGGGTTGGAAATGGGGGGGTCTCATAGACATCTCTCTATTACCAACACAGTACTTGATGGCAGCTGTGATTTTCATAAAATCACAGCTGACATCAACTCCCTACATTACCCATATTGAGCAATGAATTGGTGGCACTCACCGAACAGATCAGGTGTTTTATTTCTTGTTTTATTTGTTTCTTCACATTACACGTGATTAGGAGGCGCAGTGAAAAAAAATGACTTACTGAGATTCCGCGCAGTTGTCACACTACTTCCAGGTCCGCTCATTAGATCTCATACATATGCACTGCTTCCCCCACCCACTCTCTCTCTACCAGTGTCTGTGATTGGGTGCAGTCAGACTGCCGGCTAGCCAGTTTGCCGACATCTCTGATTGGCTGCCCTCACAGAGACTGTCCACTAGTCCACTAATGGAGTGTAAAAATAAATAAATAAAAAAAATGTTGCAGGGTTTCCCCCTATATTGATACCCAGCACAGAAAATACACACGGCTGGAAGCTGCAGACTGTAGCCATATGCTTTATCTTGGCTGTCTATCAAAATAAGATAGACTCAATGCAGATTTTTTTAATTATTTAAATATTTTTTTTAAAAAAAGCGTGCAGTCCCCTCAAAGTTTGATACCCAGCCAAGATAAAGCGACAGCTGGGTGCTGGTATTCTCAAACTGGGGAGGGCCATGGCAGGCCCCCAAGGCTAAAAATATCAGCCAGAAGCGTCGCATCCATTAGATGCTACAATACCAGCGCTTTACCCAAGTCATTCCGATTGCCCTAGTGTGGTGACAATCAGGGTAATTTAAGGGGTTATTGACAGCCATGATATGTCAAAGTCACAGCTGCCACTAAACTCTGCATTAGCAATCGCGAGGGATCTATGAGACCCCTCTATCACTAACCCTGTAAGTAAAAAAAAACCCCAAACACAGAAAATCCTTTATTTTAATAAAAAAAAACAAAAGAAAACCTCTTTCACCAATTTATTAACCCCCAAAACACACCCACAGGTCCGACGTAATTCATACGAGCTCCCAAGACGATACCGGCTCTGCTACATCTAGAGTCTGCAGTGACTGATAGTATGACCGATGACTGCAGACTCCAGGAAACACTGATGTTAGCAGGGGGACTCGGCAGTGAGAAGCGGTGATGTCAGTCAGGGCAGCAGAGGTCACACTCAGGGCTCCCTGTTACACTCAGTGAAAGTGGGACTCACTGTCAGATTGCATGTAGCCGTGTCCCGCAATCCGGCAGCAGATTCCACTTTCACTGAGAGCAGCGGAGAGACCCAGTGTGACTTCCTCTGACCTTACTGCCGGATTGTTGGATTGCTGTGGTTCTGTGTCCCCCAATCCAACAGTCCGGCAAACTGGCAGCTGCGAGGCCCAGAAACCTTAAATGAGCCATTAAGAGAGCCTTTAAGTTTTTTGGAGTTCCCAGCTGTTGTGACACATGAAGGCTGTGAACTCTGGTAATAGGTCATAGCCTACAGATATCCGAGCAGCTGAAAACTCAAGGAAAGCTAAAAGCTCTATTAAGGGCTCTCTTATAGGATCCCTTAAAGTTTCTAGGCAGCTCACAGCCACTGGGTCTTGCGGCAGCTGTCAACCTATTAAGTTTAAGGCAACCTTTAAGAGAGCCTTTAATAGAGCCTTTAACATTCCTTGAGTTCCCAGCTGCTAGAAAATTTGGAGCCTGTGAACTATTCCCCGCGTTTTGATGCATTTGGATGTGTTTTTTTGCCAGAAGAAGCATATTTGAAACAGGAATTTGGTGTTTAACTTTCAGCACCAAATCTGCATCTCCTGGAGTAAAAACACAGTTTAGGTGAGATATGCTTCCAGAAGATGCAGATTTGGTGCAGAAATGTCTGCACCAGATTTCTGCATCAAATTTGCATCTCCTGACAGAAAACCTCACCGAAACAGTATCAATACCACGGTTTTAGTACGATTTCCTGCCAGAAGATTCAGATTTGTCGCTGGAATTTATGCACCAAATTCCTGCACTAAATCTGCATCTTCTGTCAAAAAAGGCATAAGAACCGCATTCTATTTTGATGCGTGTTTTAAGCCAGAAGATGCAGATTTGGTGCAGGACTTTAGTGTATAAATTTCAGTACCAAATCTGCATCTCCTGGCAAAGGAACGCAGTTTAGGTATGGTTTCCTGTGAGGAGATGCAGATTTGGTGCAGAAATGTTTACACCAGATTTTCTGCACCAAATTTGCATCTCCTGGCAGAAAACTACACCGAAACGGTATCAGAGCCACAGTTTTTATGCGGTTCTCTGCCAACACTGTATGATACCCCCAAAGGATTCTTTCACAGTACCCTCCACATGCTTAGTATGAAAAACCTACTGTAGCCACCCTACAAATCGTGATGTGGTTTTGCTTCTATTTTTTACCAGGAGATACAGATTTGGTGCTGGAATTTATAACCTAATTCCTGTATCAAATCTGCATCTTCTGGCAAAAAAAGCATAAAAACCTCATTCCGTTTTGATGCGTTTTGTTTTTTTTTTGCCAGAAGATGCAGATTTTGTGCAGGAATTTGGTGTATAAATTTCAGCACCATGTATCTCCTGGAAAAAAAATAGCGGCAAAACCGCATCATGATTTGTAGGGTGGCTACAGTAGGTTCTTCATACTATGCATTTGGAGGGTACTGTGAAAGAGTCCATTAGGGGGTTTCATACAGTGCTTGTGGGGCACTTTTTTGGCATTACACATTATGGGTGCAATGAAAGGGAAATCTAGTGGCTTCAATAGAAGGAAAATAACCCTTTA
Organism: Anomaloglossus baeobatrachus; assembly: GCF_048569485.1. Lineage (NCBI taxonomy): Eukaryota > Metazoa > Chordata > Amphibia > Anura > Aromobatidae > Anomaloglossus > Anomaloglossus baeobatrachus. The sequence continues at coordinate 137,113,818 of NC_134354.1, forward strand.
AGAGCTGTAAAGTTGTGAGATATGCTCTTTTGTGACCCAGCCAGGGCCGTATTTGCCACTAGGCACCTGTGGTCCCGTGCCTAGGACGGCACGTTGAGGGGGGGCGGGCACTTTCTGGCAGCAAAAAAAAAAAAAAAAAAAAAAAAAATATATGTAAAATTTTTTTTTTTTTTTTTTTTTTTACATCCCCGCCCCCCACCCCTCCCTCCGTTGCACTTCGCTGTGTTCTCGGGGGGAGGGGGGGTTGAGAGGGAGAGGAAAGGCGCACTTCTGTCTCTTTAAATACACGGAGGGCACCAGGCATAGTGAGCTGATTAACCCCGGAAGTTCCAGCACCTGCACTTCCGGGTCAGAGGCGCGCGGGCGCGCCAATCAGCTCACTGCCCCGTGCTGCAGCATCCAATTCTGCAGACAACACACGCCGAGGAGGAGACACGACTGGAGCTGGAGCCAGCCAGGAGAAGAGGATAATAGCAGAGCAGGGCAGCAGGCACCGGAGCAGGTATGCGTAAGGCAGAGCCTAGAATGTATGGGCACCTTACAGGTTAGTTGATGATCGTTGCGATGCCTCTTTTTGGCTGGGGGGAGGCTGGGAAAAGAGAGAGGCTGGGGGGGGGAGGCTGGGAAAAGAGAGAGGCTGGGAAAAGAGAGAGGCTGGGGGGGGAGGCTGGGAAAAGAGAGGCTTGGGGGGAGGCTGGGAAAAGAGAGGCTGGGGGGGGAGGCTGGGAAAAGAGAGGCTGGGGGGGGAGGCTAGGAAAAGAGAGGCTGGGGGGGGAGGCTGGGAAAAGAGAGGCTGGGGGGGGGAGGCTAGGAAAAGAGAGGCTGGGGGGGAGGCTGGGAAAAGAGAGGCTGGGGGGGGAGGCTAGGAAAAGAGAGGCTGGGGGGGAGGCTGGGAAAAGAGAGGCTGGGGGAGAAGCTGGGAAAAGAGAGGCTGGGGGGGAGGCTGGGAAAAGAGAGGCTGGGGGGGAGGCTGGGAAAAGAGAGGCTGGGGGGGGAGGCTGGGAAAAGAGAGGCTGGGGGGGAGGCTGGGAAAAGAGAGGCTGGGGGGGAGGCTGGGAAAAGAGAGGCTGGGGGGGGAGGCTGGGAAAAGAGAGGCTTGGGGGAGGCTGGGAAAAGAAGCTGGGGGGAGGCTGGGAAAAGAGAGAGGCTGAGGCTGGGAAGAGAGAGGCTGAGGCTGGGGGGGAGGCTGGGGGAGAGAGAGGCTGAGGCTGGGGGGGAGGCTGGGGGGAGAGAGAGGCTGGGGGGGAGGCTGGGGGGAGAGAGAGGCTGAGGCTGGGGGGAGAGAGAGGCTGGGGGGGGAGGCTGGGGGGAGAGAGAGGCTGAGGCTGGGGGGAGAGAGAGGCTGGGGGGAGAGAGAGGCTGAGGCTGGGGGGAGAGAGAGGCTGGGGGGGAGGCTGGGGGGAGAGAGAGGCTGAGGCTGGGGGGAGAGAGAGGCTGGGGGGGAGGCTGGGGGGAGAGAGAGGCTGAGGCTGGGGGGGAGGCTGGGGGAGAGAGAGGCTGGGGGGGAGGCTGGGGGGAGAGAGAGGCTGAGGCTGGGGGGAGGCTGGGGGGAGAGAGAGGCTGGGGGGAGGCTGGGGGGAGAGAGAGGCTGAGGCTGGGGGGAGGCTGGGGGGAGAGAGAGGCTGGGGGGGAGGCTGGGGGGAGAGAGAGGCTGAGGCTGGGGGGAGGCTGGGGGGAGAGAGAGGCTGGGGGGAGAGAGAGGCTGGGGGGAGGCTGGGGGGAGAGAGAGGCTGAGGCTGGGGGGGAGGCTGGGGGAGAGAGAGGCTGGGGGGAGGCTGGGGGGAGAGAGAGGCTGGGGGGAGAGAGAGGCTGAGGGGGAGGCTGGGGGGAGAGAGAGGCTGGGGGGAGAGAGAGGCTGAGGCTGGGGGGGAGGCTGGGGGGAGAGAGAGGCTGGGGGGAGGCTGGAGGGAGAGAGAGGCTGAGGCTGGGGGGGAGGCTGGGGGGAGAGAGAGGCTGAGGCTGGGGGGGAGGCTGGGGGGAGAGAGAGCTGGGGGGAGGCTGGGGGGAGAAAGAGGCTGAGGCTGGGGGGGAGGCTGGGGGAGAGAGAGGCTGGGGGGAGGCTGGGGGAGAGAGAGCTGAGGCTGGGGGGGAGGCTGGGGGGAGAGAGAGGCTGAGGCTGGGGGGGAGGCTGGGGGAAGAGAGAGGCTGAGGCTGGGGGGGAGGCTGGGGGGAGAGAGAGGCTGAGGCTGGGGGGGAGGCTGGGGGGAGAGAGAGGCTGGGGGGAGAGAGAGGCTGAGGCTGGGGGGGAGGCTGGGGGGAGAGAGAGGCTGGGGGGGGAGGCTGGGGGGAGAGAGAGGCTGAGGCTGGGGGGAGGCTGGGGGAGAGAGAGGCTGGGGGAGAGAGAGGCTGGGGGGAGGCTGGGGGGGAGGCTGGGGGGAGAGAGAGGCTGGGGAGGAGGCTGGGGGGAGAGAGAGGCTGAGGCTGGGGGAAGGCTGGGGGAGAGAGAGCTGGGGGGAGGCTGGGGGAGAGAGAGCTGAGGCTGGGGGAGGCTGGGGGGAGAGAGAGGCTGAGGCTGGGGGGGAGGCTGGGGGGAGAGAGAGGCTGGGGGGGAGGCTGGGGGGAGAGAGAGGCTGGGGGGGAGGCTGGGGGGAGAGAGAGGCTGGGGGGGAGGCTGGGGGAGAGAGAGGCTGGGGGGGAGGCTGGGGGGAGAGAGAGGCTGGGGGGGAGGCTGGGGGGAGAGAGAGGCTGGGGCTGGGGGAGGCTGGGGGGAGAGCTGGGGGGAGAGAGAGGCTGGGGGGGAGGCTGGGGGAGAGAGAGGCTGAGGCTGGGGGGAGGCTGGGGGGAGAGAGAGGCTGGGGGAGGCTGGGGAGAGAGAGGCTGGGGGGGAGGCTGGGGGGAGAGGAGGCTGGGGGGGAGGATGGGGGGAGAGAGAGGCTGAGGCTGGGTGGGGGGAGGCTGGGGGGGAGAGAGAGGCTGGGGGAGGCTGGGGGGAGAGAGAGGCTGGGGGGGAGGCTGGGGGAGAGAGAGGCTGAGGCTGGGGGGGAGGCTGGGGGGAGAGAGAGCTGAGGCTGGGGGGGAGGCTGGGGGGAGGAGAGAGGGCTGAGGCTGGGGGGTGGCTGGGGGAGAGAGAGGCTGGGGGGGAGGCTGGGGGGAGAGAGAGGCTGAGGCTGGGGGGGAGGCTGGGGGGAGAGAGAGGCTGGGGGGGAGGCTGGGGGGAGAGAGAGGCTGGGGGGGAGGCTGGGGGGAGAGAGAGGCTGGGGGGGAGGCTGGGGGGAGAGGGAGGCTGGGGGGAGAGAGAGGCTGGGGAGGAGGCTGGGGGGAGAGAGAGGCTGGGGGGGAGGCTGGGGGGAGAGAGAGGCTGGGGGGGAGGCTGGGGGGAGAGGGAGGCTGGGGGAGAGAGAGGCTGGGGGGGAGGCTGGGGGGAGAGAGAGGCTGGGGGGGAGGCTGGGGGGAGAGAGAGGCTGGGGGAGAGAGAGGCTGGGGGAGAGAGAGGCTGGGGGGAGGCTGGGGGGAGAGAGAGGCTGGGGGGAGGCTGGGGGGAGAGAGAGGCTGGGGGGGAGGCTGGGGGGAGAGAGAGGCTGGGGGGAGGCTGGGGGGAGAGAGAGGCTGGGGGGAAGCTGGGGGGAGAGAGGGGCTGAGGCTGGGGGGGGGAGGCTGGGGGGAGGGGCTAATGCTAGAGACAGAGGACAAGGGTTGAGGGATAGTGCAATGACAAAATCGATGGGGGGAGTGTAAGGACTCAGAATGAGAGGGGGGCAGCATTGGGAGCTCAGTATGGAGTGGAGCAATGTAGGGGAGTCAATATCAAGAGTGGGGTAGTGTGTGTGTGTGTGTGTGTGTGTGTGTGTGTGTGTGTGGGGGGGGGTCTCAGCATAAGCGTTAGTGTGGTGGTCTTAGTATGATGAGTGGGGCAGCATGGAGGTGTCATTATGGAAAAGAGTAAGGCAGCATTAGGAGCTCATGGAGAGGGGCAGCATGCATGGGACATTGTGAGGAGGGGGCAGCATGCATGGCACACTGTGAGGAGGGGGCAGCATGCATGGCACACTGTGAGGAGGGGGCAGCATGCATGGGACCCTGTGAGGAGGGGGCAGCATGCATGGGACCCTGTGAGGAGGGGGCAGCATGCATGGGACCCTGTGAGGAGGGGGCAGCATGCATGGGACCCTGTGAGGAGGGGGCAGCATGCATGGGACCCTGTGAGGAGGGGGCAGCATGCATGGGACCCTGTGAGGAGGGGGCAGCATGCATGGGACCCTGTGAGGAGGGAGCAGCATGCATGGGACACTGTGAGGAGGGGGCAGCATGCATGGGACACTGTGAGGAGGGATCAGCATGATGCATGGGACACTGTGAGGATGGAGCAGCATGCATGGGACCCTGTGAGGAGGGGGCAGCATACATGGGACCCTGTGAGGAGGGGGCAGCATGCATGGGACACTGTGAGGATGGAGCAGCATGCATGGGACTGTGAGGAGGGGGCAGCATGCATGGGACCCTGTGAGGAGGGGGCAGCATGCATGGGACCCTGTGAGGAGGGGGCAGCATGCATGGGACCCTGTGAGGAGGGGGCAGCATGCATGGGACCCTGTGAGGAGGGGGCAGCATGCATGGGACCCTGTGAGGAGGGGGCAGCATGCATGGGACCCTGTGAGGAGGGGGCAGCATGCATGGGACCCTGTGAGGAGGGGGCAGCATGCATGGGACCCTGTGAGGAGGGGGCAGCATGCATAGGACCCTGTGAGGAGGGGGCAGCATGCATGGGACATTGTGAGGAGGGGGCAGCATGCATGGGACATTGTGAGGAGGGGGCAGCATGCATGGGACATTGTGAGGAGGGGGCAGCATGCATGGGACATTGTGAGGAGGGGGCAGCATGCATGGGACATTGTGAGGAGGGAGCAGCATGCATGGGACACTGTGAGGAGGGAGCAGCATGCATGGGACACTGTGAGGAGGGATCAGCATGCATGGGACATTGTGAGGAGGGGGCAGCATGCATGGGACATTGTGAGGAGGGGGCAGCATGCATGGGACATTGTGAGGAGGGGGCAGCATGCATGGGACATTGTGAGGAGGGGGAAGCATGCATGGGACATTGTGAGGAGGGGGCAGCATGCATGGGACATTGTGAGGAGGGGGCAGCATGCATGGCACACTGTGAGGAGGGGGCAGCATGCATGGCACACTGTGAGGAGGGGGCAGCATGCATGGGACCCTGTGAGGAGGGGGCAGCATGCATGGGACCCTGTGAGGAGGGGGCAGCATGCATGGGACCCTGTGAGGAGGGGGCAGCATGCATGGGACACTGTGAGGAGGGGGCAGCATGCATGGGACATTGTGAGGAGGGGGCAGCATGCATGGGACATTGTGAGGAGGGGGCAGCATGCATGGCACACTGTGAGGAGGGGGCAGCATGCATGGCACACTGTGAGGAGGGGGCAGCATGCATGGGACCCTGTGAGGAGGGGGCAGCATGCATGGGACCCTGTGAGGAGGGGGCAGCATGCATGGGACCCTGTGAGGAGGGGGCAGCATGCATGGGACCCTGTGAGGAGGGGGCAGCATGCATGGGACCCTGTGAGGAGGGAGCAGCATGCATGGGACCCTGTGAGGAGGGAGCAGCATGCATGGCACACTGTGAGGAGGGAGCAGCATGCATGGGACCCTGTGAGGAGGGGGCAGCATGCATGGGACCCTGTGAGGAGGGGGCAGCATGCATGGGACCCTGTGAGGAGGGAGCAGCATGCATGGGACATTGTGAGGAGGGGGCAGCATGCATGGGACACTGTGAGGAGGGATCAGCATGCATGGGACATTGTGAGGAGGGATCAGCATGCATGGGACATTGTGAGGAGGGGGCAGCATGCATGGGACACTGTGAGGAGGGGGCAGCATGCATGGGACATTGTGAGGAGGGGGCAGCATGCATGGGACATTGTGAGGAGGGAGCAGCATGCATGGGACATTGTGAGGAGGGAGCAGCATGCATGGGACACTGTGAGGAGGGAGCAGCATGCATGGGACATTGTGAGGAGGGAGCAGCATGCATGGGACACTGTGAGGAGGGGGCAGCATGCATGGGACACTGTGAGGAGGGGGCAGCATGCATGGGACACTGTGAGGAGGGGGCAGCATGCATGGGACATTGTGAGGAGGGAGCAGCATGCATGGGACATTGTGAGGAGGGGGCAGCATGCATGGGACATTGTGAGGAGGGGGCAGCATGCATGGGACATTGTGAGGAGGGGGCAGCATGCATGGGACATTGTGAGGAGGGGGCAGCATGCATGGGACATTGTGAGGAGGGGGCAGCATGCATGGGACATTGTGAGGAGGGGGCAGCATGCATGGGACATTGTGAGGAGGGGGCAGCATGCATGGGACATTGTGAGGAGGGGGCAGCATGCATGGGACACTGTGAGGAGGGGGTAGCATGCATGGGACATTGTGAGGAGGGAGCAGCATGCATGGGACATTGAGGAGGGAGCAGCATGCATGGGACACTGTGAGGAGGGGGCAGCATGCATGGGACATTGTGAGGAGGGGGCAGCATGCATGGCACACTGTGAGGAGGGGGCAGCATGCATGGCACACTGTGAGGAGGGGGCAGCATGCATGGGACCCTGTGAGGAGGGGGCAGCATGCATGGGACCCTGTGAGGAGGGGGCAGCATGCATGGGACCCTGTGAGGAGGGGGCAGCATGCATGGGACCCTGTGAGGAGGGGGCAGCATGCATGGGACCCTGTGAGGAGGGAGCAGCATGCATGGGACCCTGTGAGGAGGGAGCAGCATGCATGGCACACTGTGAGGAGGGAGCAGCATGCATGGGACACTGTGAGGAGGGGGCAGCATGCATGGGACCCTGTGAGGAGGGGGCAGCATGCATGGGACCCTGTGAGGAGGGAGCAGCATGCATGGGACATTGTGAGGAGGGGGCAGCATGCATGGGACACTGTGAGGAGGGATCAGCATGCATGGGACATTGTGAGGAGGGATCAGCATGCATGGGACATTGTGAGGAGGGGGCAGCATGCATGGGACACTGTGAGGAGGGGGCAGCATGCATGGGACATTGTGAGGAGGGGGCAGCATGCATGGGACATTGTGAGGAGGGGGCAGCATGCATGGGACATTGTGAGGAGGGAGCAGCATGCATGGGACATTGTGAGGAGGGGGCAGCATGCATGGGACACTGTGAGGAGGGGGCAGCATGCATGGGACACTGTGAGGAGGGGGCAGCATGCATGGGACACTGTGAGGAGGGAGCAGCATGCATGGGACATTGTGAGGAGGGAGCAGCATGCATGGGACACTGTGAGGAGGGGGCAGCATGCATGGGACACTGTGAGGAGGGGGCAGCATGCATGGGACACTGTGAGGAGGGGGCAGCATGCATGGGACATTGTGAGGAGGGAGCAGCATGCATGGGACATTGTGAGGAGGGGGCAGCATGCATGGGACATTGTGAGGAGGGGGCAGCATGCATGGGACATTGTGAGGAGGGGGCAGCATGCATGGGACATTGTGAGGAGGGGGCAGCATGCATGGGACATTGTGAGGAGGGGGCAGCATGCATGGGACATTGTGAGGAGGGGGCAGCATGCATGGGACATTGTGAGGAGGGAGCAGCATGCATGGGACATTGTGAGGAGGGGGCAGCATGCATGGGACATTGTGAGGAGGGGGCAGCATGCATGGGACATTGTGAGGAGGGGGCAGCATGCATGGGACATTGTGAGGAGGGGGCAGCATGCATGGGACATTGTGAGGAGGGGGCAGCATGCATGGGACATTGTGAGGAGGGGGCAGCATGCATGGGACATTGTGAGGAGGGGGCAGCATGCATGGGACATTGTGAGGAGGGGGCAGCATGCATGGGACACTGTGAGGAGGGGGTAGCATGCATGGGACATTGTGAGGAGGGAGCAGCATGCATGGGACATTGAGGAGGGAGCAGCATGCATGGGACACTGTGAGGAGGGGGCAGCATGATGTGAGGTCAATGTGCAGATCATATTTAATAATTGAGGAAGGTGTGGTGGGTATAATTTATAAGGGAGGGCAGTGTGTAGTTTATTAGGGGCAGTGTGACAGTCACAGTATATAAGTGGGGATGGTGTGGTGGGAATATTTTATACTCATGCTATGTTTTGATGTGCCTGTGGTGATCCCCATTGGGGGGGGGTGGTTAGTGCCCTTTGTTTCTCATTGATACTTTTTAAAGTGTTTTACAGAGTAGATCTGCCTTAAACAGATGTCGAGTGCGAAAATTCAGTGTTACGTTGTCACTAAGGGGCGCGACCACTTAAAGTGCCTAGGGCAGCACGAAGGCAAAATACAGCCCTGGACCCAGCCGAATATTATTCTTTGTCTTTCTTTGGGGGGGCAATAAGAACTTTTGCTATGGTGCCCTTTGATTTCCATGTACGTCTTTGCTGTTGCTGTTTTGCTGTGTCCACAATCACATCTCTGTTGTGAATTTGCAGTCAGCGTATGAGTCAGCACAGACTTATTTTACTATTTAGGCGTGTCTCAGACACAATTGTTGGTGTCTAGTCATGTGACATAACTCAGCTGTTGATGCCTGGTCATGTGATAGCGTTTACACCCCTATGATACTAACGTCTGGCATCTCCTCAGAGTAGCGCCAACATCTGTCTGTGACAGAGAACATGTGACGTCTACACACTAAGCCCAAGGCCCTCCTTGAAGTCAACCCTGGGGGTATCGTAGCGAATCTCATAATTCAAAGCTTTGCAGGGGAGGAATTCTCCACTGACCTTTTTAGTTGGGAGGGGTTAATATTGCCTTTTAAAGATAGATTTCACGACCCAAAAATCCACTTAAATGTACCCAATTTAATAAGGTTATGAAATTACGTGCTCAGAGAAAAATTTGGATGGAAGAAAGAATGCAGATTAGGAAATCTTGTTCCATTCGCAGACAGTCTCTGAGTATTCCTTAAAACATGGCTTGATCAAAGAACATGTTAACTCTTCCAACTCCTTGTAAAGCCAACAGCTAGTGTAATGTTTATTCCAAAGGAAACAGTCAACTCAAGGTTCAATGATGGGTACAGATATCACACAGTGGACATAAGACCTTAGAGTACATTTACACTGACTATCGACAGTTATCCTGGGAACCCTCTTTTCCCAATTATCGGCCACAGTAAACAGTTGCAAAGCACCAGACAAATGAGCAAAACCTCTGTTTTTCTGGTGAAATGATTTTTAAGCAGGCTAAATAGGACATGTGGTCTTAAGAACAATGACAGTTTATGTGCACAGAACAATCATATTCTTGTATATCATTTTTCATCATGTCACTTCTTAAAGAGTTATTTCCATCTTTAAAAGTTATACTTGCTGATCAATGGGGGTCCTAGCAGTCTGCAGGGTCCCATGGTTATTTGGCCCTTCCCAGGCTAAAAATTGGCGGATCCATTAGTTGCCCCAATTCTGACTCTTCACCCCGGCTTTTACAGATTGCCCTAGTGTAGTGGCAATTGAGGTAATATTTTTGGTTGTTAATGTCAACTATATAGTGTCAACTGGAATCAAGCCCACGGGTTAGTAATGGAGAGGAGTGTATCAGTCAATCCCATTACTAAACCGGTAAGTGTAAAGTGAAAAACACACACACAACATTTTTTATATTTAAATGAAGACTCCCCCACACTATCCCTCATTCATCAATTTATTAGTGTTAAAAAATCCACAAAGTTCTGATGTAATATATGTTGTAGTGGTCCCACAACATCCCTTGAATCAGTACTCCAACCTATGGAGCCTCGTTCAGAAACAAGACTCCATAGGTCACACTCAGTCAGTGCCAGATCTGGAATTTCTCATGCACAGTCACTTCACTGAGTGATGTCTATACTTGATGCCAGCTTACATTACACAGCTGACATCAACACAAAAAAAAATTACACCGATTGCCAATGCACCAGGGCAATTGGGAAGAACCGGAGTGAAGTGCCAGAAATAGCGCATCTAATGTGATGCGCCAATTCTGGGGCAGCTGCGGACTGATATTTTTAGGCTGGGAAGGGCCAAATAACCATAGGCCTTCCCAGCCTGATAATTTGAACCCCAGCTGTTTGCTTTACCTTGGCTGGTTATCAAAAATAGGGGGGACCCCATATCATTTTTTTAAATTATTTATTTGGTTATTTATTAGGTTAAACCAGGCTAAACACCTGTGAGCTGATATCATCAGGCTGAGAAGGTCAATGGTTATTCGGTTCTTCACATCGTAAAAATATCAGCCCGTAGCCGCCCCAGATTTGACACATCACATTAGATATGCCATTTCTGGCACTTTACCCCAGCTCTTCCTGATTGCCCTGGTACATTGGATTATGGTTTATGGAATTGATGTAATCTGTGTAATGTCAGCTGGCATCAAGCTCAGAGGTTAGTAATGGAGAGGTGTCTATCAGATGCCAACCACCATTGCTAACTCAGTAAGTAACAAGTGAAAAAAACACATGCATGCGCGCACACACACACACACACACACAGAAAAAAAATGTTTATTTGAATAAAGACTCCTCCACACTATCCGTCTTTCTCCAATTTATTTATTTTTTAAAAATCCACAAATGTCCGATGTAATCCGTGGTTTACTGATCCCATGATGTCTCTTGAATCGATACTCTAACCTTACACTTACTGGGTTAGTAATGGGGGTCTGATGGATACCTCTCCATTACTAACCCATGGGCTTGATGCTAGCTGACAACTCAAAGCTGACATTGTTGAGGATAAGAATTGAGTAACCAAAAAGACTCAGCCATTTCATAGACTTAGGTATGTAGCTTAGTAAATGTAATCTAACACACATATTTATGAATGCTTTTGTTTCTTACTAACACATATATATACAGTGCCTACAAGTAGTATTCAACCCCCTGCAGATTTAGCAGGTTTGATAAGATGCAAATAAGTTAGAGCATGCAAACTTCAAACAAGAGCAGGATTTATTAACAGATGCATAAATCTTACGAACCAACAAGTTATGTTGCTCAGTTAAATTTTAATAAATTTTCAACATAAAAGTGTGGGTCAATTATTATTCAACCCCTAGGTTTAATATTTTGTGGAATAACCCTTGTTTGCAATTACAGCTAATAATCGTTTTTTATAAGACCTGATCAGGCCGGTACAGGTCTCTGGAGTTATCTTGGTCCACTCCTCCATGCAGATCTTCTCCAAGTTATCTAGGTTCTTTGGGTGTCTCATGTGGACTTTAATCTTGAGCTCCTTCCACAAGTTTTCAATTGGGTTAAGGTCAGGAGACTGACTAGGCCATTGCAACACCTTGATTTTTTCCCTCTTGAACAAGGCCTTGGTTTTCTTGGCTGTGTGCTTTGGGTCGTTGTCTTGTTGGAAGATGAAATGACGACCCATCTTAAGATCCTTGATGGAGGAGTGGAGGTTCTTGGCCAAAATCTCCAGGTAGGCCGTGCTATCCATCTTCCCATGGATGCGGACCAGATGGCCAGGCCCCTTGGCTGAGAAACAGCCCCACAGTATGATGCTGCCACCACCATGCTTGACTGTAGGGATGGTATTCTTGGGGTCGTATGCAGTGCCATCCAGTCTCCAAACGTTACGTGTGTGGTTAGCACCAAAGATCTCGATCTTGGTCTCATCAGACCAGAGGACCTTGAACCAGTCTGTCTCAGAGTCCTCCAAGTGATTATGAGCAAACTGTAGACGAGCCTTGACATGACGCTTTGAAAGTAAAGGTACCTTACGGGCTTGTCTGGAACGGAGACCATTGCGGTGGAGTACGTTACTTATGGTATTGACTGAAACCAATGTCCCCACTGCCATGAGATCTTCCCGGAGCTCCTTCCTTGTTGTCCTTGGGTTAGCCTTGACTCTTCGGACAAGCCTGGCCTCGGCACGGGTGGAAACTTTCAAAGGCTGTCCAGGCCGTGGAAGGCTAACAGTAGTTCCATAAGCCTTCCACTTCCGGATGATGCTCCCAACAGTGGAGACAGGTAGGCTCAACTCCTTGGAAAGGGTTTTGTGCCCCTTGCCAGCCTTGTGACCCTCCACGATCTTGTCTCTGATGGCCTTGGAATGCTCCTTTGTCTTTCCCATGTTGACCAAGTATGAGTGCTGTTCACAAGTTTGGGGAGGGTCTTAATTAGTCAGAAAAGGCTGGAAAAAGAGATAATTAATCGAAACATCTGAAGCTCATTGTTCTTTGTGCCTGAAATACTTCTTAATACTTTAGGGGAACCAAACAGAATTCTTGTGGTTTGAGGGGTTGAATAATAAATGACCCTCTGAATAAACTTTTCACAATTTAAAAAAAAAGTAAAAAAAGAAATAACATTCTTTTTTGCTGCAGGGCATTTCACACTTCCAGGCTGATCTACAGTCCAAATTTCACAATGCCAAGTTAATTCCGAATGTGTAAACCTGCTAAATCTGCAGGGGGTTGAATACTACTTGTAGGCACTGTATGTATATATATATATATATATATATATATATATATATATATATATATATATATATTGCATATTTAGTGATTTTCCGATTTTCCTTAATACAGTATACCAGCACATGTAACAAAGATGGCTGCTGCATCCTGGAAAACTGCCAAAGAAGTTAAAGAACAAAGGATTTCCTAAAGTTTGGACTGACCAATCCAGCATAGATTATGCAAATTCCTATACGTCCCGAGTCCAGCCGGCGATACTTGATTGGACTATACTTTTTGTCTACACCCTTACTATAAAAGCTTTGGTTTGGAAATAAAGAACAGTTGAAGCTCTGGTGTCTGTCATGGAGATAGTTATAACTGACTCGTAGTCCGTTATTTTAGTCTCGTGTGCACACATGACATTAAAATGTAAACATGGCAGTCAGACCTTAAGAGACCCATTGTAGTCTCATCTCAATAGTTGGCGCTCCAAGCGTGGAGCCACCGAAACAAAAATTATTGGCTGAATTTCCCTTCCGGATTGAGGAGGCTGTTTCCAAGTACCCGAGGGTCCCCCGACAATGAGAACTGATCACTCTCAAAAACCACAGGTGAGCTTCATATACATTGTATGTGTTGTTTTGTCTGTGGGTCGGGAGATTTTTGGAGAAAGGTTTGGCCTTTGAGCTGGTCTGGGAGAGGGATTACACTGCAGACCTACAGTGTGCTGATTTTTATTTTCGCCGGTGACCTTGAAAAAGGAAGAACTCCCTGAATGCTGGGTTTAGGTCATCGAACAGGATCGGGCTGCCTGTGTGTCGCGGAGTTGCAAAGAGGGAAACGTATGGGGCTAGTGAGCAGCAGCTGCCCACAGACTCGGCCATAGCACTGCCCACAGGCTCATACTATAAAAGCTTTGGTTTGGAAATAAAGAACAAATGAAGCTCTGGCGTCTGCACACATGACATTATAATTGGAACATGGCAGTCAGACCTTAAGAAACCCATTATAGTCTCATCTTAACAACATTAACCCCCAAAAATATTAACCCAATTTCAACCGCACAAGGGCAATTGACAAAAGCCGTGGCAAAGAGCCAGATTTGGCGCAGCTAATATAATGCACAAATATTGAGCTGGCGGAAGGCTGCTATTTTAAAGCTGGGAAGGGCAAAATAACCATGGACTTTCCCAGCCTAATATTAACTGCTGCAAGCTGTTTGTTTTACCTTGGCTGTTCATCAAAAAAAGTGGGGATACCATGCTGTTTTTTTAAATGATCTATTTTTTTTTACTTCCTATAAGTGACCTGGGAGTCCGAGCTGCGTCCAGGCATCTTCCCTATGCTGTTTCCACCCGCTTCATCGATTTTCCAGCCCCCCATCACTCATGGGGGGGGATCTTTCGGAAAAAATGCTTGAGTTTCCCATTGCTTTCTATTAAACTCATTACTCAAATCAAGCCTGTCTGAGTATTAGACCTGCTGAAGTCGAGTAGCGAGTACTTGAGCAGTTTAGTGCCCTCTAATCACTAGTGATAACTTCTAAAGATGGAAATAACCCTTTAAAGAGGTTTTCCCATCTCAGACATTTATTTATTTATTTATTGCATATTCAGATATCTGATAGATGTAGGTCACATCTTTGGGACTAGCATCATTCTCTACTTCTATCAGAGTACAATAACAAACAAAGCATGAATGCTGCTTTGCAGATTTCGGAAATTGTTAAGGTGGGACTCAGCCTGTCTTGTGGATATGCCATAAGAGTCTTAAAAGGGAATACTCCTTAAAGGAAATCTCTCAACAGGTTTTTGCCAACTAATCTGAGAGCAGCATAAGGTAGAGACAGATATCCTGATTCCAGTAATGTGTCACTTACTGAGCTGCTGGGTTTAGTTTTGATAAAATCACTGTTTAATCAGCAGAAGATTATCACTAAAGGACTTGTGATGCCCTGGCCTATCAGGTCGTCACAGGGTATTGTGCAATCTGCCCTCCTGTACAATATCCACCTCCTCCTTGGTTACGGATCCCTAACCTTTGGTGTTGCTAAGAACAAGCTAATCAAAATCCTAGGAACACTCTGCACCACACCCACCAGACACACCAGTGGCTGACCTGAAGGGAATAGGGTCGCCCACTTGGGGTCTTGGTTACGGGGAGGACAGGAGTGTCAGGAGTCAGTTGAAGAGTGACTCTCGAGAGGAGAGGTCACGGGGAGTGTAGTGTTGGAGGTGAAAGTGAGAGGAGGTCAGGAGCTGGGCTCCTTGAGTTACTAGGTGGCAGCCGTTGGTCTGGGCCTGGTAGGAGCTGGTTCCTGGTCACAGGGGGATCGTGACAAGGGTCACAGGCAGTCGAGGAGGACAGCCAGCGGCCTTATGCCATCATTGGGCACGGGACAAGGCACGACGGGGTACGTGGACCCTAGGTCGGGGTCGCGCGGCCACTCGGAATAAAGGGAGTTATTTACAGGGGATTGTATGGGCAGTTCGTGACGCCACCCGTGGTGCGTGGTAAGATGTAGTACCACCGCTGCAATGGGGAGTACCCGGTGGCAATGGTGCGGGCAGCCAGATGTTTAACCCCTCCATGGGTAGGGGGAATGCCCCGGGACTGAGTTTTGTGACAGGAAGGTGCCATAGGGACGGTCAGGGATCACTTTAGTACTCACTCAGTCCAATAACGCTAACACTAACAACGGTGGTAAACAAAAGTTCTTGATATCGCTGCAGCAGGGAGGGAGCACGCCTGGATCCCGTGCCCGTTGGTGTTGCTTGTTAGCCCGTGGCCTTTTCCGTGGCACCTTTCTTCTAACTGGTCCCTCTAGCATAGAACTATCGGGTCCCGTTCACCAGTGTGGCTAACTGGATGAGCTTGCTCTCAGGGTTCATGCTTGGGATTTTCTGGACTATGTATTGGGAAAGTCCTATCCCCCTCGTTACGCTAGTACCCCGATTTTGGAGCGGGTGGAGAACGTATCTTGAAGGCTCCGTCCTCGTCAGGTAAATTGTCAGGACTACTGAAGCTACTCCCTGACCTAGGGTCCACGTACCCCGTCGTGCCCTGGCCCCTGCCCGGTGATGGCACAAGGCCGTCCGCTATCCTCCTTGACAGTCCGTGCCCCTTGTCATGATCGCCTGCGACCAGGGTTCCAGCTCCTATCGGGCCCAGACCAACGTCTGCCACCTAGTAGTCTCAAGGAACCCAGCTCCGCTTCTCCTCCAACACTTCACTGCTCCGTGACCTCTCCTCTCGAGAATCACTAGCTAACTGACTGTCTCCTGACCCTCCCTTAACCAACCCCCCAAGTGGGCGACCCTATTCCACTCAGGCCGTCCACTGGTGTGTCTGGTGGGTGTGGTGCAGAGTGTTCCTAGGATTTTGATTAGCTGTTCTTGGCAACACCAATGGTTAGGGACCTCTAACCAAGGAGGAGGTGGATATTACACAGAAGGGCAGATTGCACAATACCCTGTGATGTCCTGATAGGCTAGGGCGTCACACAAACAGTTTAGAGATCAGCTGAGAACCCAAAAAGCATCAGAATGGGATCAGTGGAGGGTTAGTAATGTGAGTATAACTTGTTTTATTACTTTACAGCATTCTGAGTGTTTTTTAAACGTTTACGTTAAACATCACTATTATACATATTCACACATCACTGTTTTAATATAGAAATATATGTACCAGTCTCAATTATTTTAATATAGTTTGTAGTTATCCTTGTGCTTTACTCTCAAACAGCTAAATTTTGATCTTTAAGATACATAGACATCTACAATGTAAAAACCTTAATTGTAGACAAGGATTTCAGGAGTGCCATAACAAAGTGACCTCAGGAGTTTTGTTTTTTTTTTAACAACAAACAGTTGAAAAATGAGATGGATTTTCTAAGTCATAAAAAGCCAGAGTGAGCAAATAGGAACTTGGTGCCAGACAGGGAATAGGAAGCAATGCTGGGCAGAGAAGATGTGTTGTCTCAATGCCAACCTCATCCCAAGCTGTTGAGCTCATGTCTAGAAACCAAACGGTTGGGCAAAATTGGGGTTAATTTTACAGCCAAAAAACTATGTGATGAAAAGTGTTTATTCTTAAGCTATGGATTTTTTTTTTAACAATAACTAGACAGAAATCCTAAAGTTTTAATTGTGTGCTGCTCATTTAGTTTCTGAACCAATTTTCAATTGCAAAACACCTCAGTCATTCCAATGCCACAGATGTGGTGCTTCCCATTAATCTTGCCACAATGACATCAAATGCATCATATGTACGATTGCTGCAAGCAATCACTGGCCACAATAGTCACCTGCTTATACATGCAAGTGTGGCACCCCTGAGGCTTCAGACGCCACAGGGTATTGCATCTGATTTAAGGTCTAATACTCATCCCGGGTAAGGAAGAGGTTAACCACTGATTTTCACTTACACAACACACACAGCTCAGGTGCTTCCCGCTGGAACTGGGCTAAAGGTGGTCACCATAACAACAGGTTTTTCCCAGCCACCAGTGAGTCATCTGGAAGGTGGGGGAAGCACAGGGGAAGTGAGAGAACACACAGTTTTTACTTCAGAACAGTCTGAGACACAGAAGAAGTAGGGTCACTGAGGGATGTGCTGTATAGCTCCCCTCAGAGGAAGCAACCGGGAGGAGTGCTTAAGAGCTCTCTTGGGAATGACAGAGAGAGTGCCAGAATAGTCTGAGACTTAGAACAACACGGTCGATGTGGAGAGTGCTTGAGAGCTTCCACAGTTAGGACTGGGCAGACTGAAAGGAGCAGGAGACGACAGTGGAGGAGCTGGCTGACTGCTACCTCCTGTGGGATGAAGGAGTAACACAGATGACGAGGGGAGAGCTTCATTGCTCCACTGGAACCGGCGCAGTGCAGGGTGCAGAACCCTAGTGTGGAACATACTCTATGTTGGACCACCAGAATCTGCTGGACAGGGGGATTCCACGTCCCTCTGGCCACCACAAGATTCCAGAGCACAGTGGCACAATGGGTCCGGAGTCATGATTACAGTCAGGCCCCACAGCGGATCCGCACCACCTGCACACGGGGCAGGAATTTTAACACTAAACAGGGGTCTTCAGGTACTTCAGGTCACAGAGATCCACACTAGAAAAGCGCAAGTAGTAAAGGCCCACAGACTACCACACCGGTTCTGACCTTTGACTTACCTGGGATCAGCTGGTGTCCATTGCAGCAGAGAACGGTGCCTCCGGGCAGCCCACGAACTGTGAGTAAAAGACCTGGAACCACAACTTCTATCTCACTCCTTCACGGCCGGCATCGTCACCCCGCACTTCGGCGCCAATGGCCACTACTACCTCCATTATCCTCCCTGGGGCCTAGCTTCACTTGCGGGAAGCTGAAATATCCTAGCTGCGACACCACCTGCCACAGAGGACAGCGACCGCAGCAGTGGCTAATCCCTGGCCACATACCGCAGGTGGCGTCACGAGACAACAACCCCTTTCATCCTCTTCATCATCACCACCACCATCATCCCATTCATGCATCATCCCCTTCCGTGGACACCTCAGGGTCACGAAACCGGGCAGGGCCCCCCATGACGTCCCCTGACCTTCGCCGACTCGGCGACAAGTATTCCCCAAAGCCCCAAGTGGTCTTCACAAGCATGCAGGTGGTAACAGTGCTGGGGCGCTGGAAAATGAGGGTGGAGGAAGGGGTGTACACAGAGTAATGGTTAATTTATTATTTGAATGTTTTTTCTGCATTTAAACTGTGTCGTAATGCAATGAATGTTCCCACATACAGAATCTCAAGTATCTCAAGACTGTTGTCTGTCCTTGCTTGTTTTACATGCTGGAGATAATCAAATATCTTGAAGTTCCAATTCGTCAGTTTCGGCAATTTTTTACCTAAAATTTGTTTTGTAGCATATTGATTTGATGTGAATTGTAACATGGCCAGGGGCGGAGGCGTGGGCGAGGGCTAATATCCTCAGCCCACCCGGGCACTCTACAGACACAGGGTGCGGAGTTGTTTGGCGTGTGGGTGTGTTGATTCCTGCTGGAAGTTGCATGTCTTGAGTTTCAGCTGGCTTTTCTGGATCCCGTTCACACTGCATAGCATCACATGCGGCACTATATAGTAATCAATAACTTAACTGTGGAATTTTTTAAAATACAGCTTCCAGTTCATAAAGGCAGTTTTCACACCAAGATCTTTCACAGGCATTTCTTTCTTTTCAGAACCCGGTTCTTTTGCTATGGCCACCAAGGAGGGAAGGTATGGGTGCTGTGCTTTATCCTTTCTTTCCTGACCCAACCATTTGGCACGATGTCTAGTCCGATAGTCCGGCCCTGTAGAAGCGAGAGAGCCTTCACAGTCTTTGTTTCCACTGTGCCAGTGACCCAGCAGGTCATCTGTCTGCATTACTTACGCTCTCACTTCACTTCAGTCTCTTTGACTCTTTCTCTACTGTCTCTTCTTAGCCAGTCTCCTCCACACCCCACTACTCCACTCCACTGCATCTGACCCTGTCGGTCCTTTCACTACATGTCACTCCTTCCTTATCTGGCTCCCCAGGAAGCTCCCTTCGCTATATTCTCCTGTGCTGGGGACCGTCCTCCCCCTGTTAACCCATGCCATCCTGTCACTCCCTAGACATTTCCTTACACAGAGGGACCAGGGACCCAGTGACACCTAGCTGACTAAGTTACACCGGAAAACACACACACACACACATGACTACATTGCTCTAAAACATCTTCACTTGGACCATAACATCTTCAGGGGATGGTAAGGCACTGGACACTCTCTTACAGAATGACAAATACTGCTAAGCCTTTAATTGTCCAGAAAGATGTTTAACAGCCTGAAGTCTCCAACAGATACCTACCAAAGTGGCAGCGGCAGCAACTGCAGAGTATAAAATATGGGGCAGGCAAAGAGCTGTCTAGCAGTATAGTGCCAGCACAGATAGCCTTAGCAGCAGCAGTATGGTATATCTATAAAACACTATCAGAAGATGTTTTTGCCAGTGAAGGAGGTAGCCCAGGCACCGGTCCCCTTCGCCAAGAAGATTCCGTATGCAGACATGGCTTTGGGCAAGTTGCATGACACTTACTTGTTGCTTCGGGCCGGTGCCCATCACCCCTGTTGCCAGTGATTGATACAATCGGATAGTAAGACACGCAACACCAGAATTCACTTGGCCAACCAGTCACCTTTGGTTTTTATTGTTCACACCGTTGTGACAGACATGGCCTTCCTTTCTGTCTATGTGCAGTACTACTCTTCATTTTGTCCCCCACTATCTCAAACCACATCTTTAATACTCCAGGTTCTGTGCCATCTTCCCCCTAATATAGCACACCTTTGTCCACCTCTGGACCCTGGCAGCTTCTTTAGGCAGACAATTCTCTAAGCCTGCCGGGGTGAGCCATAGGCTCTGGACTTCCAGGAGTTACCTGAGGGTTTCCTTACTAGCCCTAGCACCAAGGCCACGATCTCTCACTTTGAACCCAATTCTCAACTGCCCTTCCACTGGAGCTCCCTCATTTAGCCATCTGCCCTTTCCCTACCACCTGTCACTCCTCTCTTTCATTACCTTACCACGGTACAGTCCTGGCAGTATAGACAGTTTGTCTCAGATTGTTGAAGTGTATCAGGTTGTTGCAGAGGCAGATAAAACATTTATTTATCATGTCAAATATAGGGTAAACTCTGCTGTCTTGGCAACTTGTAGCCTTTTCACTTTGTAAACTCAGGGGAGCATTGGCCCTGCAGTGATCAGAAAGGGGTCCCCTGGTATAGCTATCTAATAATCATCCCTTTGCTTGATACTTAGTAGACACATTTTATCAGTGCTTTTTTTGTAAAAAAAATATTTGTCTGTACGCATCTCTGAGGCGCAGAGCGGGGAAGGGGGGGTGCTGTCAAGTCAAGCGCCGCCAGCCGAGATTGAGGGGCGGGGAGGGGGGGGTGTCGGTGCCAGTGGAGAGAGTGGACGATCATGTGAGCACAAGTATAAGAGTTGTATACTTCTGCCACATTTTGATTTGATGTGTCCAGCCTCAGTCAATTCATTTTCATTGAGCATGTCTGTTCAGCACGTGACCACATCTATGTAAATCGCATACTTGCAGCTTCATAACCTCCCACTCTCACTGCCGTCACCAGAGAATCCTGACAGCGTGCAGTGTGCACACTATGAGAATTCTTCAGAAGGCTGCAGTCACAGAGTGACACAAGGAGTGCCTGCAGGCTCATCACAAATTTGGACAACCCCTTTAATGCTTCTAACAACATAAATAAAAACATAGTAACCCTTAACTTGTCAGACGGCACAAGACTTTGTTAAAGAGATTGTCCACTACTTTAACATTAATGACCTTTCCTTAGGATAGGTCACCAATGTCTGATTGGTCGTGGTCCGGCACCTGGCACCCCCGCCAATTCCCTACTCTAGGTGTCGGTGGTGGCAGGTGGCCGGAAGTGCTCAGTTCTGGATCTGCTCCGTCTTCTGATAGGGGCAGCAGTCCCCTATTAAAATCAATGAGGTGGATGGGCAGTACCCGGCCGCGGACACCATCAGAGGACGGAGCAGATCCAGAAATAAGTATTTCCGGCCACCTGCACCATTATCAGCTGATCAGTGGGGGTCCCATTGCGCTCACATCATAAGCAATGGGCAAGTGGGACCAAGGCCTAATGATAAGACATTGTCAGTATCACAAATAAATATTTACATTCAGGTACCTTATAGATGATGTTGTCTCTAGTCCTTTCTTTCTATTCTTAATCTTGTCCTGACGCAATGATGAGTTTTCACATTCACATCTCGTCTCTGCAGATTTCTATCTTCTCTGGTCTTCTGTAACACATCCCGACATGATGCCCCTAAAAGTAAGCAGAATGATTATAATACTTCTACTTAAAAATATATGCCCTACACTGTGCCCCAGAATAAATAATGGCCCCTCATAGTATTCTCTGCACAAAATATGACCCACACTGTCCCTCTTATGGTACATGCCCTCCATATTGCTTCTCTTTCAAAACTGAGCCAACTATTTACAGTGTCCTTTACACTGTGTCCCCTTATACTGCCCAGTCTTTATACTGTGCCTTCATTACACTCCCCCTCTTTGCTAAAACCTCACACTGTCCTCCCATTCTGCCCCCTCTCTATACCACCCCCTCCACTACCCAGTCTTTATTCTGTGCCCCTCACATTCTTCTCATACCTTACTGTCTCCTCACTACCTCCTGTGTGTCCATATACTTTTCAACCTCACTCCCCATCCTGCCCACTTGCTCCTCATACCATGTCACTCTTTATTCTGTGTCCTCAAAATTTCTTTCCAGTTCGCTCCACATCCTCTCTGTCCCCATACATCACCCCTCATCCTCTCTGTCCCCATGCATCACCCCGCATCCTCTCTGTCCCCATGCATCACCCGTCATCCTCTCTGTCCCCATGCATGAAACCTCATCCTCTCTCTCCCCATGCATGAAACCTCATCCTCTCTCTCCCCATACTGTGTCCAAAGATACTTCCCCCTCCCCATCCTCTCTCCCCACCATACTCTGTCCACAGATAGTTCCCTTGCCCCACCCTCACCACCCGTAATGTGTATATAGATATTTCCCCCTCCCCACCCTCTGTCCCTCCAAAGTGTGTCCACAGATAGTTCCCTCCCCCACCCCATACTGTGTATATAGATTTTGCCCCCTCCACATCCTGTCCCCCCATAGTGTGTCCACAGATAGTTCCCTCTCTCACCCTCTCTCCCCCATACTGTTTCATAAATACTCCCCTCTCACCCCATACTGTTTCTCCTCCGTGTCTTCAGCTCCACAGTGGAGCACTTATCAGCGTTTCTCTGCCACTTCCGCGCTGCGGCGCTGGCTTCCGTGTAAGCAGTGTGATTAGCTGACCTGATTATATGAAAGCCATCGCGCTGACCCGGAAGTCAGCGCCAGGGATCACCGCTTCAATTGTCCTGGCGTCTGACAGATACAAGGACAATTGAGCAGTGGGAGCCGCGTGCTGCACTTTCTATGAGTGTGGCTGTCAGCGTGACAGCCACGCTCAGAGAATAGCGGCTCCCACCCCGGCAGACTTCCTCACCGTCGCATCAGGCAGTCCGACAGCGCCCCGCCAGCTCCCCCCTAGATACGCCTCTGGCTTGTGCCTCCGCTCCACACATGGCTAATTTGTATAGTTTACAAATTAGCCATGTGGACAGAGCCAGAGGTGCTCTTCAGATTTTCCGGTACGCCGTACTGGCACGTACCGCCACAAAGAAAAGCACTGCATGTTATCCCACAAACAAACAAGAATGCAGCTTGTCATGACTAGCCCACTAGCACAACTGCTGCGACATTTAGTCATCATGGATAGTATCATTATCAATTTCACTTATTCATGTTCCTTGCCTGTGCCTGGAATAGTTCCCCTGTCACATTTGTCTGCTGCTTCTCCTACTCCTCCCTTCTCCTCCTTGCTCCAACATATTGTGACAGCCGGTGGATGTGGACACACTGTTCAATAAGCTGGGCTTACCATGGAGGTGCATAACTAAGTGGTTATCTGTTTTTTGCTAGAGCCTCTAATGATGAGGATAGGCTTGAGCCACAGGTAATCACCATGTGCTACCCAGGGTAGTCTTCCGGGCTTACAGCAGCTGACTAGAGAATCACAGATCAGGAGACATACAAAGCAAAACCCAAAGACATGATCACAATGGCCAAGACAGGGATGGGAAAAACAACTGTAGTGCCCCTGAAAACGTCAGGGTGCTACAAGGTTCTCCTTCTCCACCAGGATGCAGGGCCTACCCCCTTAGGGACCCAGAACCCCAGTGCCGGTAACACCAAAAACCCAGGTAATCCCAGTTTTCCCCAACAATCCCCCATACATACTAGGGTGGGACCATGGATGGCTGCCTAGAGGTGGAGCCACTCCAGTCCACTAGTTGACCAGGTGGGAGGGGCAGACTGTGGAGAGTAGTCAGAAGTCAGTCTATGGCCGACGTCACACGGTACGAACTATCGAGCGATCGTACCTACCCAATTAGTACCCTACCAATTAGTTGCCCGTGTCGCACAAAGTCGTTAACCCCCTGTCACACGTACTTACCTCCCGGACGCTGCCGCTGTGGGCGGCGAACATCCTCTTCCTGAAGGGGGAGGGATGGTCGGCGTCACAGCAACATCACACAACGTCACACAGCGGCCGGCCAATAGAAGCGGAGTGGCGGAGATGAGCGGGACATAACATCCCGCCCACCTCCTTCCTTCCTCATTGTCGGCGGGATGCAGGTAAGCTGTGTTCGTCATTCCCGGGGTGTCACACGGAGCGATGTGTGCTGCCTCAGGAACGATGAACAACCGGAGCACAGAAGGAGGACCGACATTTTGAAAATGAACGACGTGTCGTTCGGAGGTGTCACACGGTACGATATGTCAAACGATGCTGGATGTGCGTCAATAACGACGTGACCCCGATGACATATCGCCCGATATATCGTACTGTGTGACGCCGGCATAAGTCTGGCGAAGATGAAGGTGTGACTGAGCGACGTCCAGACTCAGGTTGATGGTGACCCAGGAGAGGTAGTTGCCGGTGAAGTATGGTGGAGTACTCCCGGAACTACACACCGACGGGGTACAGGACCCTAGGACAGGAAAGAGCTTCAAGCCGACCTGTTAACACCTGCACAGCAAAGGAGACCATCAAGGACCTTGCTGACCCTAAAGTATCCGAAGACTCAGTAGCAAAGAGAGAGGCGGGGACAGGACCAGAGACTCCATCCACACAGGGTTCACGCTACCATCAGGCGGACAGAGGTGGACAAACCACAAACCGGGGTCCCCCAGTGTTCCATACCATGGGGACCCACTTACCAGAGACAGGTGAAGGGGAAGAAGGTACCAAAGAACCAGACTGTCACTGGGACGAAGGGGACCTGGGTGCGAAACCAGCCGGCCTCGGGCAACCAGTTAACACCCGAAAAGTGACTAAACCAGTTGCACTGAATACCTGTCTGGACTCCTCCTTCCGACGTCCACCGCACCATACACCTGCTGGCAGGGTTGTTCTGGCCCGGCAGAGTAGCGGGGAATCCCCCGGTAGGCTCCGGGCCCTCAGTGGGCCCCTGTGCCTTATATAGTGCGGGGCAGAGTACAGCGCTGTTGGGCTGCCGTTTTTTTGGGGCTGGCGTTATGTGCGGCAGACTGGTCAGGGCCCCCACACTGTGTTGGGGCCCCCCTCCCACGCTCTGAGGGCCCCCCAGCCTTTCAATCACAAACTGCAGCGATAGCACAAGTTCTGTACTATCGCTGTAGTTTGCGCGGCTGCAGAAGGACCTGTGGTGACATCACAGTCATGTGATATCACCGTAGGTCCTGCACTGCGGAAGTCCCAGGCCTGTACATATCCGGTGTACAGGTCCTGGAGACTGCGCCGCTATTCAAATGTACGCGCATCTTTCAGACGTGCGTACATCTGAACAGTGCGGCCGGTGTCAGGACTGAGACGGAGGAGCTGCTCAGCCCCGCACCGACACAGCGGCTGTCATCACACTGTCACCGGAGCAGCACAGAAGAGGACGCGCAGGGCTGCAGGTAAGCGCTCAGGAGGAGCCGAAGAAAAAAAAAAGTATATATTTTCACCTCTCCTCCTCATTCCCACGGTGCCTCCAGCTGCTTCTTCCAGACCGCAAGACACAGACCCCTCGGTGATCCCGTCCTCTGCACGGAGCCGTCGCTGCAGGTGCCTTCATGGCTTTACTGCAGTTAAATGCTTTACGGCGCCGCAAAGCATTTAACTGCAGTAAAGCCATGATGGCATCCTGCGGCGGCGGCTCCGTGCAGAGAACGGGATCACCGAGGGGTCTATGAGCCTGCGGACTGATAAGGTAAGGACAGCGCAGGAACCGAGGACAGGTGAGAATAATGTGTGTGTGTGTATGTGTGTGTGAACAACGGCATAATAGGGGACAGGAAGGGGGGCCCATTCATACGCAGCACAAGGCTGGGGGGCCCATTCATACACTGCACAAGGCTGGGGGGTCCATTCATACACAGCACAAGGCTGAGGGGCGCATTCATACATTGCACAAGGCTGGGGGGGCCCGTTCATACACAGCACAAGGCTGGGGGGCCCATTCATACACTGCACAAGGCTGGGGGGCCCATTGATACACAGCACAAGGCTGGGGGGCTCATTCATACACTGCACAAGGCTGGGGGGCCCATTGATACACAGAACAAGGCTGAGTGGCCCATTCATACACTGCACAAGGCTGGGGAGCCCATTCATACACTGCACAAGGCTGGGGGGCCAATTCAAATACTGCACAAGGCTGGGGGGCCCATTCATACACTGCACAAGGCTGGGGGGCCCATTCATACACTGCACAAGGCTGGGGGGTCCATTCATACACTGCACAAGGCTGGGGGGCCCATTCATACACTGCACAAGGCTGGGGGGCCCATTCATACACTGCACAAGGCTGGGGCCCCCATTCATACACTGCACAAGGCTGGGGTCCCCATTCATGCACTGCACAAGTCTGGGGGGCCCATTCATGCACTGCACAAGGCTGGGGGGCCCATTCATACACTGCACAAGGATGACATTCATACACTGCACAAGGATGGGGGGCCCATTCATACACTGCAAAAGGATGGGGGGCCCATTCATACACTGCACAAGGCTGGGGGGCCCATTCATACACTGCACAAGGATGGGGGCCCATTCATACACTGCACAAGGATGGGGAGCCCATTCATACACTGCACAAGGATGGGAGGCCCATTCATACACTGCAGAAGGATGGGGAACCCATTCATACACTGCACAAGGCTAGGGGGCCCAGTCATACACTGTATAAGGCCGGGGGGCCCATTCATACACTGCACAAGGATGGGAGGCCCGTTGGTACACTGCACAAGGATGGGAGGCCTGTTGGTACACGGCACAAGGATGGGGGGGCCCATTGCTACATGCCACAAGGATGGGGGGGCCATTGCTACATGCCACAAGGATGGGGGGGCCCGTTGCTACAAGCCACAAGGATGGGGGGGCCCGTTGCTACACGCAACAAGGATAGAGGGGGCCCGTTGCTACACAGTACAAAGATGGGGGGCCCGTTGCTACACGGCACAAGGATCGGGGGCCCGTTGCTACACGGCACAAGGATGGGGGGGCCCGTATCTACACTGCACAAGGATGTGCAGATTACTACAAGGGGACACATTACATTTTATTAGGGTCTTTTTAATTTTGAAATTTACCAGTAGCTGCTGCATTTCCCACCCTTGGCTTATACTTGAGCCAATAAGTTTTCATTTTTGTGTGGTTAAATTAGGGCCCTCGGCTTATACTCGAGTATATACGGTAATTTTAGATGAGGGGGCCTTGGTAGGGGAGGAGCGGTATTACTTTACAAGTGACATTATGGGGCAGTGGGGACTTTATGGGGAAATGAGGGTCATTATGAGGCAATTAGAAAGGGAATTGTGAATGGCAGCATAGTATAATGAGGAGCGGGGGAAATTTATGCAGAGAGATATTATAGAAAGGGCAAGTTTTGGGGGTACATTATGGAAAAGGGCACACTGTGGCCCTATTTTGGAGAGGAGCAGTGTGTGGGGGGATATTTTGTGCAGAAAGCACAACAACAACCCCTTCTGATTCCACTTGTTCCCCCAGATATTATTAAATAAAAGGGTCCAGGATAAGGGACATACATTATTGGTTTATGGTGGCAAGTGGAGATAATTACTGTAGGGGCAAATTAGGGGACATTATTACTGATGAAATATAGGTTCATTTTGAGGATACTGTCTGTGTAGAAATTGTAGAAACAGTGTGGAATGTGCCCTGGGAGTGATCAGCTATAGGTGACTGTGTGTTATTTTCTGCAGAGGCATGTTCTGGCAGGAAGAAATGATGGCGGTCAGTGCCGGATGAAGAGGAAAAGTGGAGATGAATAACCTCAGCTAGAGACGTCACTGGTAAGTCAGTGTGTTACATGTACACACACACATTGTATACTATATACAGAGCTCCTGTGTACAATGTCACTGGTGATCACTGTATTACCTATATACAGATCTCCTGTTTATAAAGTCATCTGTGATCACTGTATTACCTGTACACTGAAACTATATACAGAGCCCCTGTGTATAATGGCACTGATGGTAATATTAATGTTATTAGTATTGTGGCTTTTATTCATGATCATTTCTTGTAGTAGTCATCACTGTGTAGTAGTAATATGTGGTCTTGTCATGGTTGGCTGGTATTTGTCTCTTGAATGTAGTATTATTTGGTAGTCTGGTCATAGTGTTGTGGTATTTCTCCCTTGTATGTGGTAATTTTTGTTTACCATGTGGTCTAATTATGCTGTGGTGGTATTACTGTAGTATGTGGTTGTGTTTGAGCACTATGTATTGGTAATATGTTATCTGGTCATGGTGTGGCGGTATTTCTCCCTTGTATGTGGCTGTGTTTGGTCACTATGTGGTGGTAATATGTTTGGTCATCGTGTGGCGATATTTATCCCTTGTATGTGGTTGTATTTGGTCACTATGTGGTGGTAATATGTTGTCTAGTCACGGTGTGGTGGTATTTCCCCCTTGTATATGATATTATTAGTCTTGGTATAGTGGATTGTGTTGTGTCTGGAGGTCACTTCTTCTCTATCAATATGGGGAAAATTCTTTATTTCCAATAGTTTAAATATTTAAATTTTAACCCCTCGCTGTCCTTTGACTATTGCACTGCAGAAAATATGCACTTACAGAGGTTCTCCAGTGAAAACAAGTAATCTCCTTTACTAAGGCCACGTGCACACAGAATTTGGTCAGTTTTTTACCTCAGTATTTGAAGCCAAAACCAGGAATTGTAAAATCAGTAAAATGAGAGGAAAAGTATAATAGAAAGACGGGCACCGCTTCTGCATTTTTCACCCACTTCTGATTTTGGCTACAAATACTAATGTAAGATACTGACCAAATACTGACAGTGTGAACGTGGCCTAAGCATGTGATAACTTATTCATCAGTGGGGTCTGATTGCTGGGACCCGAACTGATCGGCAAAATGTGCAACTTCTATCCCCCATTACACAGGAGCTCATGTCCGACTCGACCCCTACTCCATTCATTCCCTCAGTGGCTGTGAGCGCTGCACTTGTTTTTATCTGACCGCCCCATTTGGATGAATGGAGCTGCGGTCACACATCCCACCTACCGCCGCTGCATTGTATAATGGGCATATAAGTGCCCTGTCAGGGATAAAAGTTCCTCATTCTTCCGATCGGTGCAATTTCCACTGGTCTGGTTCCACTGATCAATAAGTTATCATCAACCAACCTGTGGATCCTGTGGATCGGTGATAACTTGTCACCAAAGATCCCCCTTACTGCAAACTACTGTAATTGTACATTAGTTATTGTGTGTGCACAGGAGATGTGCAGGAGCTGCCTGTGCTTTACAGTCAGCGCTCCACTATAATGGGGATAGCGGCTAATAGATATTTGCAAGTGTGACGCCCTGGACTAGCCAGGTAGTCACAGACATACTAACATACACCCCCCCACCCTAGGCAGTTACAACAGTCAATCAAAAACCCTTGTTGCCTCCCTCCAGGGTCTGATGTCCACACTAGGTGGGGCAGAGCCAGGCGGTTGGCCCCACCCACCGAGGAGTTCACAGGCCTGGAGGCGGGAAAAGTGACAGCTTAGTCTTGGAGGTGAAAGTAGGAGAACACGAACTGCAAGTGTCTGGGTTGGAGCCCAGGCACTGACAGCAAGGTTGACAGACGGTGGTGGCCATCTGCAGGACTTGGTGGAACTCCGCAGAGCTGTAAGGACCGGGGTCGGGCGTCGGCCCGCCGGTACCGGACCAGGGAACGGAGTGAAGCTAAGCACCCAGGCAGGGCCATCGGACCCCGACCAGGCTTGGAGCCGCCGTCAATGGTCAAATCCGAGTGTGACCGGAACCCCAGGGGTTTCCTAACAACCAAGTCCCGATTGAATGCAACCGTCCACCCAGAGAGGATATACAGCCACCGCCACAGGCTAGAGATCCAAGGGCCAGCGCCTGCGGGCAAAATGGGCTCCTATGGCACCTATACGCCAGGGAGCAGACTACCGGTGGGCAACCACAGGAGTCAGAACATTTCTAAAAGGTGCAGGGAAAGACAGCCACCATCAGCCGTCCGGGGAGAGCACAACAACAACACTGCAGCCGGCTGTGGGACCCGTCCATCCGGCCGTTTTGGTTTACCAACGACTCTGTCAGTGATTGTCTGAGTGAGTACACCAGTGCCGTCCGGCACCGCGCCGCGCAGTCCCTGCACCCCAGCCATCCGGCCTCCCCGTTACACCACCGGGCCCCGGGATCACCAACCCCTTACCAACGGAGGGGACAACATCCTAGCTGCACCCTACCATCTCTCCCGGGATCCCCGTTACCAGCAGCAGTGGTGCCATCATCACCACGTCCCGTGGGTGGCGTCACGAACAATCTCCCTAACTAAACCATCCCTTTTCACTCACGGGCGAGGAACGCTGCTCGAGTCCCCAGGTCTGTTCCACCGCTTGAGCCACCAAGCAGCAGTAGCAGAAGCTCCGGACCCGAGCGTGGTGAGTGCGTCCCCACTGCCCGCGACAACTTGGCCTCACGAACAGGATAGAACCGATCTACTTACCAGTAGAAGTGTGCCTTGTGGTCTCCGCCGGCAGCGTCCGGCAGAAAAATTTGAAGCACCGCCATATTTGGCGCGAAGATTTCCCGCTCGAGCATCTTCCCCGAGCAGGGAAGGCGCAAAAGTGAAGCCCCGCCCCCAAAGAGGAAGTGCTAGAAAGAACCAAGGGGGCGGCGGGTGAAGGCCTGCCTAATGTAGCCGAGGGCATAAAAAGCGGGGGCGCCAGGACTCTGCAACATATCCGGTTCCTGGAAGCCTGCAAGCAGCATGTCCGTCCCATCCGGTGATGCCGAAATTCCCGAGCCCACGCCAGGAACGGCGGCGTGGGTGGAAGCCCGGACCGCACAAATGTGCTGCCGCCTGCAAACCCAGGTCCGGTTCTTGATGGAGCGCTGGGTGGCCGAGATGGAGTAAGTGGTGGCGGCCGTGCGGAGACGCGAGGTGGAGGCAGTGTTGGAAGAGCGGGTAAGCGACCCACGCCCGTGTATCCGAGAAGGACCGGCCGCTGCGGCTGAGAGGCCCGGTCTGCGTCCGTTCACCCTCCTGCCTCACCCGCCATCCGTACCGGTTGCTGTTGCCCCTCCACTCGGTCCGCTACCCCCAACATCGGTAGTGGAATCTAACCCGTCCGCCCTAGAGGACCGACCTGGGGGCGTTGTCCGTGAACGGCCCGCATCCCTCCCGCTGCCATGGAAGATCTCGCGGGAGGTGCCCGTCCGCGACAAGAAGCCGTCGACCCCGGAAGTGGCCGCACAGACAGAGGACCCGGCCCTGGCAGTCCGCCCGGCCACGGAAGAACCTGAAGGCCCAACCGGTGAGGCCACCTGTCCCTGAACTTCCTGCCTCTGCTGAGGCTGCGCCGGGTCGTTGTTGCAGGGCAGCACCCCAGGCCACGTCACCGCTGGACCCCCCAAAGAGCGTGCTGGTTGTAGCCAGCGTGGGGGAAATCCAGCGGGGCCCGACCCAAGCGCAGGGGTATGCCAACGCCCCGTACTGGGACAAACAGCCGAACCCGTTGGGCCTGGAGATAGCCGCCAGGGAGCGGGAGAAAGCCGACGTGGTGGCCCGTACCATATGGGAGAAAGACCACCTCCGGAACGCCACCTTCCGGGTGCGGGGCCCACTCTATGAAGGCCAAGTCAGGAAGTAAGTGACGACGGTGATCTCAAGTAAAGGCAGCGGTCCTCCGTTGTCACAAAGTTGTCCCCGTTGGGACCCTCAGCACTTTGAATGAACACAAATCAAACCGAGTTTCACCTGATTGTCTACCGTGATTATTCCGGCCGTTGCCGGCCAGTTGTCCCCGGAGGGGCCCTGTGTGTTTTACCGCCCACATGAGGAACTGCTCATGAACATGGCCGAGAACTTGCAGGCCCCCCACGAACTTGTGGGTTTGTAAATAGTTTGGTGGGCTGGTTTCCATCCGTGCCGCCTCCAGAGAGGCAGATTGGAGGAAGGGCCCGCAGCAGAGCAGGCTGGGGCCCGGCCATTACCAGGACCGGTGGCCATCCTCCGGGGGCCAAGGGTCCCCCTGGACGTGGGGTCCCCTGAAGTGACAGCCGGGTGCGAGACACCGTACCCGTTCCCGCTCGGGTAACCTGGACCTGGACTGGGAAAAAGGGGTGCTGCCCATTTCTTAGGGGCAGCATCAAGGATCAGGTTATTTGCGTGGGGGAGCGGATGACCATGAACCCATCCGTTTTAATAAAAATGTTTGAAACGTTAAAGCACTGTACCTCCCATAAGGGAAGATTTGAAAACATACTTCCGTTAAATGTTTAATATGTTAAATGTTATTTATCTTTTGCAGTTTGAAAAATAAAACCGGTGATGGACAGGCAGCCCGCGGACGGTCTGCACTTTACCAAGGGGGAGTGTGATGCCCTGGAATAGCCAGGTAGTCAAAGACATACCCACATACACACCCCCACCCTAGGCAGTTACAACAGTCAATCAAAAACCCTTGTTGCCTCCCTCCAGGGTCTGATGTCCACACCAGGTGGGGCAGAGCCAGGCGGTTGGCCCCACCCACCGAAGAGTTCACAGGCCTGGAGGCGGGAAAAGAGACAGTTTAGTCTTGGAGGTGAAAGTAGGAGAACACGAACTGCAAGTGTCTGGGTCGGAGCCCAGGCACTGACAGCAAGGTTGGCAGACGGTGGTGGCCGTCTGCAGGAGTTGGTGGAACTCCGCAGAGCCGTAAGGACCAGGGTCGGGCGTCGGCCCGCCGGTACCGTACCGGGGAACGGAGTGAAGCTAAGCACACAAGCAGGGCCATCGGACCCCGACCAGGCTTGGAGCCGCCGTCAATAGTCAAATCCGAGTGTGACAGGAACCCCAGGGGTTTCCTAACAACCAAGTCCCGATTGAAGGCAACCGTCCACCCAGAGAGGATATACAGCAACCGCCACAAGCTAGAGATCCAAGGGCCAGCGCCTGTGGGCAAAACGGGCTCCTACGACACCTATATGCCGGGGAGCGGACTACCGGTGGGCAACCACAGGAGTCAGAACATTTCTAAAAGGTGCAGGGAAAGACAGCCACCATCAGCCGTCCGGGGAGAGCACAACAACAACACTGCAGCCGGCTGCGGGACCCGTCCATCCGGCCTGTTTACTTTACCAACGACTCTGTCAGTGATTGTCTGAGTGAGTACACCAGTGCCGTCCGGCACCGTGCGGCACAGTCCCTGCACCCCAGCCATCCGGCCTCCCCGTTACACCACCGGGTCCCGGGATCACCAACCCCCTACCTATGGAGGGGACAACATCCTAGCTGCACCCTACCATCTCTCCCGGGATCCCCGTTACCAGCAGCGGTGGGGCCATCATCACCACGTCCCGTGGGTGGCGTCACGAACAATCTCCCTAACCAAACCATCCCTTTTCACTCACGGGCGAGGAGCGCTGCTTGAGTCCCCGGGTCCGTTCCACCGCTCGAGCCACCGAGCAGCAGCAGCAGAAGCTCCGGACCCGAGCGTGGTGAGCGCGTCCCCACCGCCCGCGACACATGTAGCTGTAGGGTGGGCCCCTGGAGTCAAATACCCTGATGGGCCCCAGACACCCCAGTCCGACCCTGCCTGCTACGTGCGGAGGGCCCAATTCATCAGAGTTGTACATTCCATCAGCCCCAGAAATAACATAAATCTGAGGGGAATGACATTGTGGATGCCACAGTTCTCTCTACTGACAACTTTTCAAGCCTCTTTGAAAAACTTTAATTAGTTACACTCATCTCTTATCAGCTGTCAATGGCTAATTTTAAAGTAAACCAAGTTTGCCTGCTGTCTGATACAATCTGTGAATGCTTTACAAGATACTGTACTTATATATGAACTCCAATATATACAGTGTAGAATTCCAATGAGTTGAGCCATTACAAATCAGGCGACACTCAAACAGATCATTCTGTTTGCAAAGCCTGAACGACATGCTTCACCACATAAGCAGAGTTACAAAAACCATACACTTTCCTCGTCACCACATTTTACAAGTATGTATTTATCTTTTAGAAATTTTATTTGATGAAATTCAGAATGTTGCACCCTGCTGGAAGCATGAGTTTTTCCTCGAAACATAATGCAGCTAGAATGCTCCAGTCATTGTGTAGCGCCCCTGAAGCCATCAGGGAGCTACAAGGTTCTGCATCCTCATCAGGATGCAGGGCCTACCCCCTAGGGCCCCGGAACACCAGTGCCGGTCACACACAAACACTTCACAAAATCCCAGTATCGTGGGCGGAGGGGACGCGCTTGCCACGCTCGGGTCCGGGGCTTCTGCTGCTGCTCGGTGGCTCGAGCGGTGGGCGGGACCCGGGGACTCAAGCAGCGCTACTCGTCCACGAGTGAAAAGGGGGGTGGTTTGTTTAGGGTGATAGTTCGTGACGCCACCCACGGGTCGTGGTGATTATAGGCACCACCGCTGCTGGTGACAGGGATCCCGGGAGAGATGGTAGGGAGCAGCTAGGATGTTGTCTCCTCCGTGAGTAGGGGTTGGTGATCCCGGGGCCCGGTGGTGTAACGGGGAGGCTGGATGGCTGGGGTGCAGGGTTGCAGGGGCAGCGCGGCGCGGTGCCGGATGGCACTGGTGTACTCACTCAGGCAGTCAATTACAGAGTATCTGGTAAACCAAACGGCTGGATTTACGGGTCCCGCAGCCGGCTGCAGTGTTTGTGCTCTCTCCCCGGACAGTGTGATCGTAGCTGTCTTTCCCTGCACCTGGTTAGAATGTTCTGACTCCTGTGGTTGCCCACCGGTAGTCCGCTCCCCGGCGGGCGTATAGGTACCGAAGGAGCCCGTTTTGCCCGCAGGAACTGGCCCATGGATCTCTAGCCTATGGCGGTGGCTGTATATCCTCACGGTGTGGACTGTTGCCTTCTGTCGGGTCTTTGTTGTTAGGAAACCCCTGGGGTTCCAGGCACACTTGGATTTGACCGTTGTCGGCGTCTCCAAGCCTAGTCGGGGTCCGATGGACCTGCCTGTGTGCTTAGCTTCACTCCACTCCCTGGTTCGGTACAGGTGGGCCACCGTCCGACCCCGGTCCTACGGTTCTGCAGAGGTCCACTAACTCCTGCAGACGGCCACCACCGTCTGCCAACCTTGCTGTCAGTGACTGGGCTCCAACCCAGACACTTGCAGTTTCTACTCCTCACACTTTCACCTCCAAAACAAAACTGTCTCTTTTCCCGCCTCCAGGCCTGTGAACTCCTCGGTGGGTGGGGCCAACTGCCTGGCTCCGCCCCACCTGGTGTGAACATCAGACCCTGGAGGGAGGCAACAAGGGTTTTTGTCTGACTGGTGTGACTATGCAGGGGAGGGGGTGTGTGTGGTGTTATGTCTGTGACTACCTGGCTAGTCCAGGGCGTCACACCAGTTTCCCCAACAATCCCCCATAGAATAGTACACAGCTAGGGTCGGACCAATGGATGGCCGCCTAGAGGTGGAGCCAGTCCAGTCCACTAGTTGACCAGGTGGGAGGGGCAGACTGTGGACAGTCAGGAAGACAAGGAGTCTGACAGTGACAGAGGAAGTGAGCAGAGGCACTGACTAGGAGTGAACAGTAACCTGGTGCCAAGGAGGGTAATTGCCGGTGGAGTACGGTGGAGTACTCCCGGAACTACGCACCGACGGGGTACAGGACCCTAGGACAGACAGAAGCTCCAGGCAGGCCTGTTAACACCTGCACAGCGAGGGGACCATCAAGGACTCAGCTGACCTTAAAAATCCGAGACTCAGTAGCAAAGGGAGAACCGGGGACAGGACCAGAGATTCCAACCCCACAGTGTTCACGCTACCGTCATGCGAACTGCAGTGGAAAACCACCAGACGGGGACCCCCAGTTGCTCTATGCCACGGGGACCCACCAACCAAAGACAGGTGCAGGGGAAGAAGGTACCAGATTACTAAACTGGCACTGGGACGAAGGGGACCTGAATGTAAAATCAGCCGGCCTCGGGTAACCAGTTACCT
Source organism: Anomaloglossus baeobatrachus (assembly GCF_048569485.1). NCBI lineage: Eukaryota > Metazoa > Chordata > Amphibia > Anura > Aromobatidae > Anomaloglossus > Anomaloglossus baeobatrachus. Next base: position 137,149,372 of record NC_134354.1, read on the forward strand.
CCAGAAAAAAGTGAGTAAAGAACCAGTTGCACTGAACCCTACCTACCCTGCTTACGGAGGGCCTACCATCCAGGCTGCCATTAACACCAGCCCCAGTAGTGGACATTGTGCAGCGGCGGCTCCATCCACATAGTCGCAATGTGAAGCCCCGTAAGTGTTGTGTCGGTGCATTACCTTCAGGGACTCCACGTGGATGGAACAGTCTGGTCACAGGTAGGGAACCTTCTTCTAGGATTGTCGTGACGCCACTCTCAGAATTGCGGTCAGTGGAGACCGCCACTGCAGGTTAGGGATGCCTGGGGCTGATGGTGGGTGCAGTCAGTTGTAATAGCCTCCTGAGAGTGAGGCAAGCCCCAGGGCCCCGTGTAGGTGTGTGGAACCACAAGGCGCAGAATAACTCAACACAAGCAGAATGTCTTTCAGGGGTTTTACTCACTTTAGGTGGCAGGGTGAGTAACCCGGGCGTAGCTGGGATGAACCAGGCTGGAACCAGGTGTCCTTCAGGCTGACTGATGAGGGTGGCTACCGACTCGCCTTCCTTAGCCCTTTGCGTTTTGGGGTAACCCCGACTTTTAGTCCCTATGGGGGTCACCCAGGGAAGTTGCTGGTGCCTCTCTCCCCCTTCTTTTTGGCCCGTTTGCTTGTAGCCTGGACCAGGACACTCCGGCTGCTTGCCTCCTGTGAACTATGGGCCCTAACTGTGGCTACGTGGCTGCGGACTCTGTAGTGTTGTCTTGGGGGTGTAAAGTGCCCCCTCATGCAGGTTTGGCAAAGGAAAGGTGAATCTATCCCTGCACTGGGACCTGCTACCCGTTTGGGCCTGGTTCTCCCTGACAGTCTCCTTACTTTCCACTCCGTTGCTCTCTCTTTAGCTGTGTGTGGATTTCGGGTAGCACTCCCAGGTGACCGTTCTCCCCCGTCGGTAGTCACTGCGCGGACGCTGTTAGACTGCCACAGCTCCAGGGTCTGCTCCTCACGTCTGCTTTCCCTGAGCTGCACACTAAACCGGCTCACTCGTGGGACCTGCACTGCTGCTCCTGTTTGAGCTCCACTTCCATGCTCCTCACTCCTCCACACTCTGCTTCAGACTGCTCTTCTCCTCCTCCTTCCTCTTTTCCCTTTTGTGCCTGCCTACGCCACCTAGCAACCAGGCTCTCTACCACACCCCTTGAGTGGAGATGGAGGCTTCGCCCCCTCCACCCCTCGGGTGGAGGTGGAGGCTTCGCCCCCTCCTGGGATCCCCAGGGGTCCTCTCAAAGGTACATGTGTGAGACCTGATCACTATGCGCCTGTGTAGTCACACCTCGGTCAGCCTTCTGGATTACCTGTGTTGTACTGTCCCCAGCATGGGTGCAGTACTCAGTGGTGCCTGACCAGGTCAGGGGCGCCACATTCCCCCTTAGTTATCACCAGCACGTCCTCGGGCTGCAAGACAACATTTTAAAATGCATAAAACAGTAAAACATGGTAAAACATTTTAAAACCACCAGGTACCATACATCACCACCCTCCACCCACAAGTCCGTTAACCCACCCAAAACCCTCTCACGTTGGCCGCGCCTTCAGCCACTTCTGGCAGGATGTAGAGGCGGCTTTCATGGTCTGGTGGTTTCAGGGTATACCTGGCCTGGTGGAGCCGCGCCTTCAGCCTCTTCTGGCAGGATGTAGAGGCGGCCTCCACAGTTGGTGCTGACCAGGTACCCTCTTTGTGGTGGAGAGCCAGGCCCCATAAACAGGCGTGCTCCCTGGTTGCAGGCGAGCCAGGCCCCATAAACAGGCTGGCTCTGGTGGTGGTACCTCTGGGGTAACTATTTACACTGCGAGAGTTTGTGGCTATAGCCAGTTCATAGCCTTAAGGTTCATGGGTTTCTCACATTAGTTCATGTGGGCACATTTCTTGAACATATAAACGTTGCAAAACTTGTCAAAACTTTAACTTCTGTACTTTACTTTACATGCTTTACACAGATTCCTCCTCACCAGGGCTTGGGCCTGTAGGGCTGCGGCACCTGTTGCTTTCTCCATCTCTGTCATCATCTGTAGTGGTCTCATCAATGGGTTCTTTGTCTTTTCTTTCCTCTTCTTCTGTGTCTGTTTCTTTTGCAGGATTACTGTAGGGACTTCTGGGACATGGTGTAACATCCAGTGCGTACCATCCGCGTTCTCCTTGGTGCATGGTGAATTCCACTGAGTCTCCCATCTGTAAGTTTCTTCCTGGATGTCCTCTAGGCAAATGGGCTCTAACGTCCCTTCTGTTTACAAAGATACCTTCTTTCATGCCAGGTGCAACTATGAAACCATATCCACTCTTCAAGCTGAAGTCTTCCACAACTCCACGACAAAGTGGGCCTCTGACCTGTGATTTGGCTCTTCTTAAAGACCGTTTCTCTTCCAAGTCTCTGGCTGTTACTTCATCCTTCCTATTCGGAGATTGCTGTGCAGGGGAAAACTTTGTTCTGCTGCGGCGCCGTGTCTTGCGGGCTGGATTCTGCTGGGTTGCTACTTCACTGCTTGCAGGCTCCCAGGTGAGGTTTCTGGACAAATCTTCCTCAGCGGAGGGTGTCGGGCTCTCTTCATCCCAGCGGGAATATGGCAACATCTCTGGCTCTGGGCATGGATCCACTGCTGATGGCTCCGCGGTCAGCTCCTCAGCCTTCTGTTCTCCTCTCCCCCTTAGTTCTTCTGAGCACTCCTGTTGTGGCAGCGCTGGGGATGGGTGTTCATCAGCCGGCCAGGGCAATGGACTTTTTGGCGTGGATATTGCCGGAATCCTCCTGGGGGTGTGCGGAGGGAGCAGATACCGGTCCACCATCTCCTGAGGGAACTGGGCCTCTAGGTCAGCCTTCAGCTTCCAGCATTCGGGGTCCTCCCCTAGCAGGGACTTCCTAGCAGGGACTTCCTTAGACTGGGGAGCGGTGTCTGCTCTGGCCTTGCAGGCCGGGGTAAACAGTGGTACAGTCTTGTCTTGGCGGGCCGCGCCTGACATGGCGGCGGCCTGGTCTTGGCGGGCCGGGCCTGGCATGGCGGCGGCCTGGATCAGCGTCGCTGTTGCAGTCTCAATCAGGGTCGCAGCTGGAGTCTTAGCGGGCATCGCTACTGTGGCCGGTTCTTGGCGAGCTGAGCTGGGCGTCACCGCAGCGACCTGAGTCAGCGTCGCTGTTGCGGCCGGTTCTTGGCGGGCCGGGCTGGGCGTCGCTGCAGCGATCTGGGCTTGGCGGGCCGCACCTGGCGTGGCTGCGGCCTGGTTCAGCACCTCACTTGCGGCGCGGACGAGCGTCGCTGCTGCGGTGGGGTCTTGGCGGGCCGGGCCTAGCATGGCGGCGGCCTGGATCAGTGTCACACCTGCGGCGTGGAGGAGGGTCGCGGCTGCGGAGGGATCTTGGCGGGCCGGGCTGGGCGCTTCTGCGGCCTGGACTTGGCGGGCCGCACCTGGCGTGGCTGCGGCCTGGGTCAGCGTCGCCGCGCCGGGCATCTCTCCAGGGGCCGCGGGCGTGGAAGCAGGGGTCGGGGCACTCGCGCTGGCAGTGGCAACACAGGACTCACCCATCGGTAACATCATCGGGGTCTGAGTCGTCGTCGCTCGGTCTGGCACTCGTCGTGCGGTTCCCCTCTCATAGGCCTAAACCGCTGCAGCCATCTCCAGAAGCTCCGTGCGTCCCTCCCTGATCTGCTGCACGATCCTCGCCTCCAGTCGGTCACTGAACTGGGCAAGCTCCCGGGCCCACCAGGCTGCGGAGCCTGGCTCTGAGTTTCTGTCTTCAGACGCCATCTTCACCGCGTCGTCGCTGCTCTCCAGGTCTTCTCTCAGCAGCAGACTTCTGACTTCTTCTTGCAGCCGAAGTGCCAATTCCTTCACTTCCTGCAACTCCTCTCCCAACAGCAGGCTTATGGCTCCCTTTCTGTCCCGACGTCTCTGAACGCCTCCGCTCTCATCACTTGCGAGGTCAGGACTCTGCAGGGGATCTCTGGGTAGCCACACCTCTTCGTGGGCGGTAACTTCTCCCAGCGCGGGCTGCTGTTGTTTTTCAGCGCGCTTTTCATGGTGGCAATATGGCGGCGCTTCCAATTTTTCAAGCGGACCGCCCAGGCACATGGTCACCTGTCTGAACAGGTCTAGTCCTTATCCTGTTCGTGACGCCAGATGTGAAGCCCCGTAAGTGTTGTGTCGGTGCATTACCTTCAGGGACTCCACGTGGATGGAACAGTCTGGTCACAGGTAGGGAACCTTCTTCTAGGATTGTCGTGACGCCACTCTCAGAATTGCGGTCAGTGGAGACCGCCACTGCAGGTTAGGGATGCCTGGGGCTGATGGTGGGTGCAGTCAGTTGTAATAGCCTCCTGAGAGTGAGGCAAGCCCCAGGGCCCCGTGTAGGTGTGTGGAACCACAAGGCGCAGAATAACTCAACACAAGCAGAATGTCTTTCAGGGGTTTTACTCACTTTAGGTGGCAGGGTGAGTAACCCGGGCGTAGCTGGGATGAACCAGGCTGGAACCAGGTGTCCTTCAGGCTGACTGATGAGGGTGGCTACCGACTCGCCTTCCTTAGCCCTTTGCGTTTTGGGGTAACCCCGACTTTTAGTCCCTATGGGGGTCACCCAGGGAAGTTGCTGGTGCCTCTCTCCCCCTTCTTTTTGGCCCGTTTGCTTGTAGCCTGGACCAGGACACTCCGGCTGCTTGCCTCCTGTGAACTATGGGCCCTAACTGTGGCTACGTGGCTGCGGACTCTGTAGTGTTGTCTTGGGGGTGTAAAGTGCCCCCTCATGCAGGTTTGGCAAAGGAAAGGTGAATCTATCCCTGCACTGGGACCTGCTACCCGTTTGGGCCTGGTTCTCCCTGACAGTCTCCTTACTTTCCACTCCGTTGCTCTCTCTTTAGCTGTGTGTGGATTTCGGGTAGCACTCCCAGGTGACCGTTCTCCCCCGTCGGTAGTCACTGCGCGGACGCTGTTAGACTGCCACAGCTCCAGGGTCTGCTCCTCACGTCTGCTTTCCCTGAGCTGCACACTAAACCGGCTCACTCGTGGGACCTGCACTGCTGCTCCTGTTTGAGCTCCACTTCCATGATCCTCACTCCTCCACACTCTGCTTCAGACTGCTCTTCTCCTCCTCCTTCCTCTTTTCCCTTTTGTGCCTGCCTACGCCACCTAGCAACCAGGCTCTCTACCACACCCCTTGAGTGGAGATGGAGGCTTCGCCCCCTCCACCCCTCGGGTGGAGGTGGAGGCTTCGCCCCCTCCTGGGATCCCCAGGGGTCCTCTCAAAGGTACATGTGTGAGACCTGATCACTATGCGCCTGTGTAGTCACACCTCGGTCAGCCTTCTGGATTACCTGTGTTGTACTGTCCCCAGCATGGGTGCAGTACTCAGTGGTGCCTGACCAGGTCAGGGGCGCCACAGCAACACCGCAAGTGGCGTCACGTGTGAACACTATTCTATTCCCCTGTAAATATTTCCCCTTTACAAAAAGGGCACAGGGCATGGGAATGGGCAACAGCCACTAAAGTGACATTCCCTAGTTACACACTGCCCTGGACCGAGCACCCCATAACCCTGGGCGACACAATTGTTCCTCCTCAATGCCAGTTGCAGTTGATAGGGTGCCATTCAGCAGATTTGATGCTTGCTTCCCAGCAACTCATCCACTATATGCCTTTTGCCATCCATGCTTTAAAACTGTAAAACTGATTGGCAGCTCTTTACCTCACATGAATGAAAAGAATACATATAAGAGTTGATGGAACAGTATGCTCTGCTGTTATTGGAGATGCTTAGTGGTGTAGGAGGAGACAGTTGACTACCACCTGGTGGTGGAACCCTATGTTCTCACCAATGGAGGATTCACCACCTGTCCTGGTTACTGTGGTACATCGCTGCCACTCAAAATATTCGCCCAGTGGAAAGACATGTACTGTCCATTTCCATAGTTTCTGCTCCAGGTGTCTACATGCACTTCGGAGCTCAAAGACTATTTGATAGTGCAGCCCATGTTCTATTGCACATGAGGACACAGAGTAGGCACCACTTTCTGTGAGAAATAATAGTGTCTTGGTATCTTCATGCAAGGATGGGTGAAAGCTATAATTTCTCAAATCCAATGGAATCCATATTTTGACAGTAACTGCACTACCAGCAACCTGAGTTGACACACAAACAGATGACTGGGAGAATTTGCCTGTTTCTTTGACACGCAATAAGTGATAAATATCTAATGGCGCACTGGAGAAAGAGGACATGAAGTATTCAGAGTAAGAAAGGCATGAAATGTACTTTGGATGATTATGATGATAAAATTGACCAGATACTATTTGAAGAGATGGTCTGGTATTTAGAAAGACAAGTTTGAGGAGATGGGGTGGAAGGATAAGGGAGTGGCAGGGGGCCATACTCATGGGCAGAGGCAAGCCCATGCTTCCAGGCAGCGCTCCTCTTCTGGACTGCACTCCTGCCACCTCCACAGTGCAACACGGAACACCAAAATCTCGCTTCTTAGGGGGTTAATTCAGAGAGAGAGTCCAAGATAACGGTTAACAGATCTCTACTGAAGAACTCATACCGTTTCTAGGGAACACATCCCCTCCAGGCACATAGCTTCAACATTACAGGCATGTTATGGTTTGGTTTCTTTTCACATTTTCCTGAACCTTGCTCCCTCCTGTACATCTCTCCAACTACTATAGGACTATCTCTCCTTCCCGGTAACACCACAGTGGCAGCTAATGAATTCATAGAGGCTCACATGGATCTAACCATGTCCTCTCCCACAGTGATATGATATACTACCAGACCAGACAGAGTTCCTCTCTGTGTTGACCCGTTTGCCCAGGTGGACTATGTTACATCATATCTAAACCAGTCCTATTGGAGTCAGTTGCTTTCCAAAAGTCCCACTAGAGTCAAGACCCCAACTTCAGAGACAGTCTGTGCCTTTTGCTGCACCCAGCTACTGAAAAGTTTCTTATCCCACTTGCTCCGTACTTCCTGGGGTGACCCTGAGGGTCTGGCCAAATTACTCTGGACGTCTCTTGAGGCACCCACCGCTGCAGCGGTCGCCCCAGGGACCTCTCCCGTTGGTACTCCTTCTGGCAACAGGTATGTCAGGTTATGTAGATCTGACGCGTGACGCAACTCTTGGTTTGCGGTCAAGGTGATGGGTGACCGCCACTGCAGTTTTAACAAGCATCTGGGGCTGATGGAATCTGCAGCCGGATGGTGTGGCCCCCCGAGAGTGAGGCTGGCCCCAGGGGCTCGGGTGTGTGTGTAGAACAACAGGTTCCAGAATAACTCAGTCTCAATCCAAAGTGTCTTACAACTTGTTTCCTCACTTTCAGATGGTTTTTGTGAGGTAACCCAGGCGATGCTGAGATAAACCAGGTGGAACCAGGTATCCTTCAGGCTGGTCTGAGGGTAACCGTTAACTCGCCTTCCTAGCACTTCTTGTTTCGGATAACCCTTGACTTGAAGTACCGTGGGATTCATCCAGGGAAGTCGCAACTGCCTTTTCTCCCCTTTTTGGCCCGTTTGCTGGCAGCGTGGACCAAGGAAGTTGGCTCCAGGCTCGATCCTCCTTATGAGCTCCCTCGTTGCTGCTGGTGCTCTGACTCTAGTTGGTTGGTGTTGGACTAGTGGTTCCCCCCCACCGGCATGTTTAGCAGACCAAATAAATGGACATCTACTCTAGGGACCTGTTCCCTGTGCGTGCCTAGCCACCAGAAGTCTCCGTACATGACCATCTGACTTCCTCAGCGTCTTTCTGTCCAACTTCTGGTAACCGTTCTCCCCCGCCAACGGCCACTACACGTGCAGGGTCTGACTAGCATGTCCGCTCTCCTGCGTCTCCACTATCAGACTGGCTTCCTGCTCTTACTTTTCCCGACTGCCACTGCAACCTAGCTTCCAGCCTCTCTACCACACCCCTTGATTGGTTGTGGAGGCACGCCCCCTCCTGGGTCTGCCCAGGAGTCCCCTCAAAGCTGTGGGAGACCTGGTCACTATGTGTCTGTGTGTACACACCCTATTCCAGCCTTCAGGATTACCTGTTTGCACTCACCCAGCATGGGTGCAGTACTCAGTGGCGCCTGACCAGGTAAGGGGCGCCACATCTCTCACTTACCTCTGTCAGGTACAGCTTCTTCATTCTACTCACTGGTGTCCCTATCTAACTAGAACCAGGAAGTCTTTCTTGCCTTAACCTCTACTGTGGGCCGGCCGGCCTCCTACACTTTTAACTCCTTCAGCACTGCCACTCCATCCCAGCCCTAAGCTCTCCCCTTTGCTAAGGGACCAGGGAGCAGTGACACCTAGTGATGGCTGGACACAGTACACTGGAGGGCACATACACATAAACAACATTTCACATATATAAATATACACAAATCGACCATACCGTCTTAAGGGGGGTTGCAGTGTCCCGATCACCCTCCTACTAGGACAACTTATACCAATCTCATATTACTGGTCAGTTTGCTTTTCCTAAGTTAAGGTAATATCGCTTCATGTTTTGATGTAGAGCCAAAGTTGCTTGTCTATTTAAACCTAAACTTCCATGGCTTCTTTTCCTTCCAATACCACGCTCAAAGCTTTCAGACAATATTGAGCTTCTTCCAACTACATGTGCGACATCTCTTGCTCCCTATCTAAATTCAGAAGATTTGCTGTGGAAGATCTTTTGGCCAGATGTTGGCTCAGCTATTTATGGCTCATGCCACCACCCTCCTCTCATGATTTCAACTCCTCAGCACCCAGACCTGTTTTCCAGCTCATTCTAAGGGGTACTTTGCACACTACAACATCGCAAGCCGATGCTGCGATGCAGAGCGTGATAGTCCCCGTCCCCGTCGCAGCTGCGATATCTTTGTGATAGCTGTCGTAACGAATATTATCGCTACGGCTGCTTCACATACACTCACCTGCTGTGCGACGTCGCTCTGGCCGGCGAACCGCCTCCTTATTAAGGGGGCGGGTCGTGCGGCGTCACTGCGACATCACACGGCAGGCGGCCAATAGGAGCGGAGGGGCGGAGATGAGCGGGATGTAAATATCCCGCCCACCTTCTTCCTTCCGCATAGCCAGCGTGAGCCGCAGGACGCAGGTAAGGTGATGTTCCTTGCTCCTGCGGCTTCACACACAGCGATGTGTGCTGCCACTGGAGCGAGGAACAACATCGGACCGTCGCGTCAGCATAATTATGGAATTTGCCGACGCTGCACCGATGATACAATTACGACGCTTTTGCGCTCGTTAATCGTATCATCTAGGATTTACACACTACGATGTCGAGAGCGACGCAGGAAGTGCGTCACTTTCGACATGACCCCACCGACATCGCACCTGCGATGTCGTAGTGTGCAAAGTACCCCTAAGACTTAAAGAGAACTGGTCACCAAGTTTTCTCAATATGAAGTATGGCCACCACCTTTAAGGCCGCTTTACAGCCTTCTATGTTGTATGTACAATATGTCCCCAATCCTCTCCATTTAGTTCAAAATTTGGTAAAAAATAAAAAAACTTTTAGTCTATCCACAAATGACAGGATCTGGTCTGATGGGCATGATCTGGTGTTTCTCTTCCAACAATCGCCAGCCTCCTTCCCTTCTTAATGTGGATGACGTGTCTTATGCCATCCACACAGCTTCTCCCAATACCGCTCCTGTGTGGGCATACTTTGTTCTTCCCTGCTGAGGGCAGACAAAAGTACTATAGTATGCATATGCCGGATTTACTTCTGGGTCATTTTGTTGTTTTACTCCATTGTATAATATTTTTAATAATTTTTTTTACAGGGTAGATACCGTATTTTTTGGATTATAAGACGCACTTTTCCTCCCAAAAATTTGGCAGGAAAATGAGGGGTGTGTCTTAAAATCCAAATATACCTTACTGGGAGCTGGAGAATTGGTGGAGGTGGCTGCCTGTGCAGGCGGCCGGCTGCCTGCCTGTGCAGGCGGCTCTCTGTGCGGCTGGCTGTCTCTCCGAATGGGCGGCCGGGTGCCCCTCTGTGTGGGTGGCCGGCTGGCTGCCTCACTGTGCTGGCGGTCCTCTGGTTGCCTTTCTGTGTGGGCGGCTGCTGGCTGCCTCTCTTTACAGACGGTGCTGGCTGTGCTGGCAGTGGAATCTGTGGTTAAAGTGCAACGGGTGTCCCAGATGCTCTGGCTTCAAATGATAGCGTCTGGAGTCAGTGCGTGCGCAGATGGAGCTCTCGACTGAGACCTCCATCTGTGCACGCGCCGCTCCAGTCACCATTTCTTTGAAGCCCGGACCGCCAACAGAGCATCTGTGACACTCGCCATATTGGCCTGCTCCACACAGCCAGCACAGCTTCCACTGCCAGCACAGCTTCTGCTGCCAGGCACAGACCCACCGCTGCCAGCACAGATCCCACCAGCTCCGCCCCTGCCTCCTGTCACCCTGCTCCACCATCGCTGCCACCCTCCCCTCCGGTAAGACAACACCGGAGTATAAGACGGTCCCCATTTTTATTTTTTACCTTTTTTATCTCTAAATTTGGGGTGCGTCTTATAATCCGGTGCATCTTATAAAACGAAAAATACGGTAACTCTTTTCAGGTTGGATTCACACTCTGCAGCTTTTGTTGCTAAAAAAGTCCATGTAGAGAATATTAACACTCATGGATAAAATAAATACATATACACATATTTTTAATCCCTTACCATCTATGATATATGCATATGAGGCGCCCATGGGGTCGGGAGCTACTCATTACCGGGCCGCGGTTCTTCTCTTGGGTCGCCGCAGTGGGCTTGCCCGGTTCCGTGACCCCGGTGGTGTCAATGAAGACGGGGATGGGGATGATGAGAGTAGTTGTTTGTGACGCCACCTGTGGTATGCGGCCAATATCAGCCGCCACTGCGGGACTTTTCGGCTGGGGCGGATGACAATGCAGTTCGGATGGTTCAGCTTTCCACAGGCAGAGCTATGCCCCAAGGAGGATGCTGGTGGTCGCCTATAGCGCAGGGCGCGATGATGGGAGAGCCGGCAGGGATGAGATGACACAGATAGTGCAGTCCACATTCTTTACTCACGAGAAGCACACTGCCATTGGAGTACCGAGCTACGCTGTGATGGGACAATCCCGAATAGTTCGGAGGTTACCACCGGTGTTGTGAACTGTGAGCCCTTACTTTCTGTGCTGTGGGAGATAAGTCCCTGTGACCTATAGTCCTTCAGAAACTCCTGTCGTGGGTTTCGTTCCCATCCCCAATAGCAGACAGTGTGAGTCCAACTGGTCACAACTTCTGGCTCTATCTGCTGTTGTGCCCTGCGTACTTGAGGTGGGCAAGGAAACTTGGAATGTCCTGCCTGGCGTATTTGTGAGAGGGACATAAAGTTCCCCCCAACCTAGGGCTCCGCACCCCGTGGTGTGCGCTGGTCATGAGGGAGCTAACAGCTGTCCCCTCAGCGACCATGTTCTCCTATGTCTCACATCTTTCCTGTTTCTTGCTGTTCTAAGGTGTCTGTATGTGTAGCTCCACCCCCCAGGTGCTGATTTCATGAGTGGAAAGTCCTGTTCAAATGATGACCACCCCCAGTCCCAGTGGCTGGCTACTAAGCTGTATGTTGTATGCAATGTGATAAACACCGGTGAATAACCACCTCCTTACCCGAGATGAATACTGCACCTTTGGTGAGGTGCAGGACCCTGTGGCGACTGAAGCCTTGGGGGCGCCACACATACAATACAATCTACAGCTCTTCTTGGAAAAATAAAAAATGTTCTGCTTAGTAGAATGAAAAATATATATATCAGTTTGATATTGTCACAGGTGTGCTGACTTGAAGAATAGTATCCCTAGTCATTTTCACTGAACAGCAAATGATGTAAAACTGAATTCCCAAAAAACAATGCCAAAGTTGTCATTTCTGGCCATTCCACAACACATTTTTCTTCATTTAATTATAAAGTATATTAAATAGTGACATTAAAAAGTACATTTCATCCCACAAAAATGAGCTCCGTTGAGGGTAAAATAAAAAAGCTAAAGCTATGAAAAGAAGGGGAGGAAAAAACTAAAGTGAAAAACAAGAAAAACTGGCTGTGACGCCAAGTGGTTAGTACATTCATATTAGGAGGACATAATGATTTTTTTTTCTTGAATGTCAAAAAAAGTTTATTTAATTAGGTTTCAAAGTATTGAAAAGTTTGATTATACCGCAGGGTGGGTCCAGCTGTCTGGCAAGGAAAGGTTCATGTAACCTTAAGAAACAGCTGCCAAATCCACAAACCACTAATGACTCCTTGGAGTATAGGGCCTCTTTTCTTTGCAGCCACACGAGAAACCGCAGAGCTGCTCCTCTCCAAACCACACCGTGCCACATTACAAGAGTCAATTGACAGTTCCACTTGTTGTGCAGCACTAAACCTCAGCTGACACACGGCATAGACAGCACTCAGGTTACTTCAGAAATAAGTCAGGCTGGACAAAGAACGTAATCCATGTATGCAGGTGCCAACATATTACATATGGCAGCAGAAAGAGCTCTTTCACATTGTCGTCTATACATTTTTCCTAAAATGTATAATTTTCGGAAGTATCAATGAAGAGTAATTTTACTAGTCGGTACACAATAAGTTCTGACTTTCCATACTTTACATACATAATTTTTATGACTTTTAAGGCTCAATTAGACAAGACTATTATATGTCCATGTGCTAACTAAAATAAAATATATGATCATGTTATAAAGCAATCTTTCGAGACATCGAGAGACAGAGCAGAGGGATGGCATAAAAAAATACATTTAAATAATCCCTCTGCTCTGTTTGTGCATATATTTGTGTTTCTTTAGATATTTTGTCATACCATGCCTAATGAGAGCTGAGATGTCTCGAAAGCTTGCTTTGTAACATCATCATATATTTTATTTTAGTTAGCCATTAAAAGGTAACACAACTACAAAATTTTAATTTTGTTTATCTCACTGAGAGCAATCAATCATTTTTCAACTGGCTAACACGGTACCAAAACCTTTTTCTTTTAACATGTCCATGTGCAAAACGGATATAAAATGGGCAGCGCACTGATCAAACTCAATTGTATAGTTCACATGAATAATTTTACACATGGGTCACTTGTCTGTGTGTTAAACTCTATGGGTAAGTTAAGAAAAACATGTTATAAGGACACCATCCATTTAACATCTGTTTGTTTTGCATTGTAGTTATTAATAAAATAAACTGTATTTGGCCTTTAACGTTAAAGAGGTTGTCCACTACTTTTACATTGATCCTTAGGATAGGTCATCAGTGTCTGATTGGCCAGCGTCTGACACCCTGCACCCCCTCCGATCAGCTATTCTCTATGCCAGGAGGCCGGAAATACTCAGTTCTGGAGCTAGTCCATCTTCTGATAGTGGATGTGGCCAGGTACTGCCCATCCGCCTTACATTGAAATCAATAAGAGGCGGATGTGCAGTACCCGGCAGGATCAGAAGACAGGACAGCTCTAAAACTGAGCATTTCTAGCTGCCTGCTGCCATTGGCAGCACTGAGAACAGTTGATCGGAGGGCTTTTAGACCCCAGCCGATCAGACATTGATGATTTATCGTAAGGATAGGCCATCATTGTACAAGTAGTGGACGACCTCTTTAAGTTTCCACAATGAGTTTTTGATGTTTCAGACTTTCTGCACCAATTAGTTAAATTTGGTTACTTGCGTTTTTTGGCATTGTATTTTAGAGTGTTTTTTTACATACGTGTTTATAAAGTTTTTGAGGTTATGGTTTTTGACTCTTTTTGGTATGTCATGTTTTAAATAAAGCTGCTTTGTTTTTAATAATCCTTGGTATTTGGTTTTGACTACATTTTATTGATACAGTCATGTGTAGACTTCATACAGATTTAGTGTGTTTCCGCCGTAGAAACACGCTAACACCGCACATGAGATTTTTTAATATGAGGATTTTACTCTTCTAATGCAATTCTTTGGGGAACAGCCACACATGAAACTCAGTGTACTTAAAGAGAACTTGACATGTTGCAGATTTAAAAAATAAATCATGGATGGGATTTATAGAAGTCTCACACCCACTGTACTTTTTTTAAGCTGCGTAAATTTACCTGTGGCTCGTGCTTGAAATCAATAACATATCAATTTAAAATGTTTGGACAAAAAGTTTTATATATGGATTTTCCAAATAGAATTGCATTAAATAATGAAATGCAATGAAAATATGGTGTAGGGTCCCCCTTATTTTTTATACCCCGCACAGATAAAGCAGACATTATCTTGGCTGTGTATCAAAATATGAGGGACCCTATGTGTTGTTTTTTTTTCTAATTATTTAAATAAATAATTAAAAAAAGTGTGGTCCCCCACAATTTTGATACCCAGTCATAATAAAGTGTACAGGTAGGTGCTGGTGTTTTCAGGCTGGGGAGGCTCATGGTTATTGGGTCCTCTCAGCCTAATATTAGAAACTTTCCCGGAATTAGTGCAACCATTACGCCAATTACGGCGCTTTAACAAGCTCATCCCAAATACCCTGATGCGATGGCAATCGGGGAAATATAAAGGGTTAATGACAGCTGTGATTTGTCAAAAAAATCACAACCATGTAAGCAAAAAGAAAAAACACAAAAAGCAGAGATAAATCCTTTATTTAAAAACAAACAAACACCCTCTTTCTCCAATTTATTAACCCCCCAAAACGCCCCTGCAAGTTCGATGCAATCCACACCACGACATCCCACGATGATTTTGAGGTGACAGTCACAAATTGATGGAGATGCAGCTATGAGTGGTTACGTCACTGACATCACCTGAGGCCACAGCTGGTGGTTCTCACAGTACCTCAGCTGTAATCTCAGGTGAACCTGAAGTCAATGCCTGATTACTGGATTAGGAGGTGCACATGTTCAGTATTTGGTTGCAGACATTTCTGCACCAAATCTGTATCTCTTGGCAGAAAACCACATAAAATAAGATGCAGTAAACTCAGTAAACTCATTTCAGCTGAGTTCATTGAGTTCACCTGAGGTCAGTTCACCTCAGGTCACAGTTGGGGTACTGTGGAACCCCAGTTTTGACCTCAGGTGAATTCATTGAACTCAATTCCGGATTGCCGGATTAGGAGATGTAGGCACATTAAGTATTTGGTCGCAGACAGTTTTGCACCAAATTTGCATCTCCTAGCAGAAAAATGCACCAAAACCGTATGCGTATTTAATGCGCTTTCTGCCAGGAGATGCAGATATAGTGCAGAAATGTATGCAACCAAATAAATACTCAATGTGCGCACATCGCTTAATTTTAATGTTAAGGAGAGTTTCATTCACCCCATAATTCGGGCAGTATAAATCTAATGATAAATTCCCTTTAAAATGCTGAATGGTATATAATACTTATGTTATATCTGATTAAGTATTTAAACAGCTATAACATTTTCACAGGGTGATTCACAGGATACTTTAACTGGAAAAATTGCTGTAACTTCTAATAGATGATCTATTGTACTGAAATTTTGGACTGTTGTCACATGGTGTTCGGCTCTAAACTTGCCAGGTATCATGGCATCTTCTGACTCTGTTCAAATTCTGTTCACACTGCAGAGTCGGACATGCCACCTGGTGCTCTTGGAGTTGCTCAGTTAGAGCCGAGCGTTGGCCAATTGTGAGTTTACTGCTGGTTGGTCTAGCAGTAGTTAATACCTACTGGCCTGTGAATTGCTGCTTAGGTCATGGGTGTCTGGAGACCTATCATGGCCGTCTCCACACCGATAATAGTTTATGTGATTCCGGTCATTGTGGATAGTGGTCCAGTTTCTGGTGTACTGCTTTATGTAAGTCGGTTGTGTTGTGGAAATACTCTTGTTGTTTATTATTTATATACCTCTGAGTATTTGCATTGAATTTGAGTTTTGGTTTCTTCCTGTCTATCTTTTGTTTTGGATAAACCACTCCAATCCGGACCCCCTCTTGGGTTGGGAGTGAGCGGTTATTAGACCTAGGGCTGCTGAGGAGTTAGCGGTACACTGGCGGTCCAAACCTCGCCACCATCAGGTGTACCTCTGGTATAAGGGACAGTTAGGGACTTCCCTAGCCTGAGGGCCAGTTTAGGAGTCCCATTCCCAGTTCTACGTCACCCAACGTGACAACTATTCATACTTTGGTTCATGAGGAATTGATGTTTTAAAGGCTTTAAAAATGTCCACACCACATGGAAGCACCGTTCCATATTGTTGAATGTATTCTTAAGGACGTCTTGGGTCAAAAACTAAATTTCTCACTATATATATTCTCTTGGAGTGCCTGGAATGTTTGTAGCTTGTTACTATACACCCAAACTTTCAATTGACATTTTCAGGCATCCGCCATCATGCCTATCCAGTAATGTTCCTGTACGTTCCAGCTTATCCAATGACAGAAATACATAGCAGATAGCAGATTTCGACCTCCAAACTCAGTTTTCCACTTTCACAATGAAAACATGCTCCTCCAAACTGTATCTGCACATTGTTAAGAAATGAAAAACGAATTTTAAAGGAGTGACATGCAAGCACCATGCAAACTAGCGAATTGCAACAAGTCTATTTTGTAAATACACAGGAGAAATCGAGTATATAAGGTGCAAAAATATAACAAAGTTTATTATAGTGCATGATTAAAATGACACACAAAAAATCATCAGGGTCAGGATAAAACCACAATATAAAACCACATGAAGGGGTAAATATTCTATGGGGCTCGGATTGTCAGGAAAAATTGCCGTTTATGGAATATCAAGGACAAGGGACCATCCATGGAATAAAGCTGATACATACAGTATGGAAACAATCATTGCTCATAAAAACATCATGAGAATGGATAATAATGCAGGTAAAGTGCATGTGCTCAGTCCTAACATGATAAATACCATGGGCAATAATACTAAGGTGGTTGTCCTAAGGTAAAGTGCTTTCAGAGGCAAAGAGAGCTCCCAAGGGGGTATAACCATCCAATCTACCCTGAGGCCATCCTTCAACGTACGTTTCGCTTGGTGGTATAATCACAGTGGCTCCAGCTTCATCAGGAATAGGCGATATGTTTGGCGTTTAGAAGGGCTGCTTTTAAATGCTGTCATCAGCCATTGACTTCCGGGTGCTCCGCCCCCTTAGTGACGCGCGCCGAGACCAGGCACGCCCCCGAAACACCGCCGCGAGCGCGGTCAGACCCGAGGGTAAAAGCGGGGGAGTGGGGACGCGTCACCCATGTCCCACGCTAGCACCAAGGTCAGTGGTGACCGCGATCGCGGCAGTGAAGGAGGCGATCACGGCCACGGAGCGCAGTCGGTGGGCGGTGAGCAAGGAGGTCAGATGACCGGGTAAGCATCACGTGACGTCACATGACAGAAAGAGGAGGCGGCAACAATAGGAAGTTCCTTGTTCATTCCATTACCGGAACAAATATGCTGGAAAGTCCACATTCAAGAGGTCACTATGATCCATATAGTATGCTGGAGTGGAATCTCCTCATATAGATCAATAAAGTCCATGTATGGTAACGTCCAGAAAATCGGAAAATATGTCCAGATCATATGCCGCACTTGATCCATTTATTGGAGATGTATTAATATAATCAACAGCTGTAAATATGATTAAGAAAATATATATATATGGTTAGTACCCATCATTAAGCCTAGCAGCCATCAGCAGGGGGAAGAAGGGGGGGATGGAACATAAATTATGCCATGAAACAAATATGTGAATGCATAAATATGAATAATAAGACCGTAAGAATAATGTGGATACATACTATAAAAGCAATTAAAAAGGGGAGTCACAAGTGAGAGTGAAAAATGAAAAGGAAGGAGGAGCTGGATCTATATAGCCAAATTATGAGACCTACAGAAAGGGGACAAAGCTAATAGCTTCGTTTAACCCCTTTGGCACCAGAGTGTCAAGAGTGGAGATCCATCGGGTTTCACATTGGGCCAGTAACCGTTTTAAATTCCCACCCCTTGATCCACCATTGATGGAATCGATGCCACGTATTTGAAGAAGCGTGGCATCGCATGCATGGTGTTTTTTAAAATGGCGGGGGAGGGTTTTCAGCAAAGACCAATCCTCCACGGATGCAGCTGCTGTAATGTCACGCACATGCTCCCTGACCCTCACGCGGAGCTCACGGGAGGTAAGCCCCACGTAGATCAGGGAGCATGGGCATGTGGCGAAATACACCACGTGTGTGGTACCACACGAGATGTATTTGCGGATGGTATAGGTTTTCCTGCCATCCGAGGAGGTAAAGGTCTTGCTGCGAATGATGTTTTTGCAGGCTAAGCAATGTCCACATTTGAAACATCCGACTATTTTGTAGTGGAGATGACCAGCCGGGCAACAAAGCGGCGAGACCATTCGATGCGAGTATGTTTTTCGTTGCTGTCACTAAGGTTCATTGCAATCTCACTTCTCGGGAATTAAAGTATGTAAAGTCCAAGTTTCCATATGGTCGACAGTTTAGAAGTTACAGCAATTTTTCCAGGTAAGGCAGCGAGGGAATCACTCTTTACAAAGACTGGCAAAAGGATGCTGGATGCTCCAAGAGCGGAGAGAACAAGGTTTGCTGCATAGATTTTTAGAGCTTATTTTGATGTGGATTTTCTTTCCTAGGTTTCACTGAAAACAGCAAAGTATCTGAAATAAATAAAAGAACTATACTAACCTCCACTGCTGTTTCCAGGTCATCACTTTTCTAGTCGCCTTCCAGTCTCCATACACCCAATGCCCAATGTCAGGGATGATGTGTCATCAATGAAGTCTGTGATTGTTCATAGCGGATATTTGTCTACAAGACACATGATCACTAGCGGCTATGACATAGTGACTGTCAGAAAAACTGAAAAACTAGCTCTAAATTGCCGTAAAATCCACATTTTCGGTTGTTTTGGGGACCTTGATCCACTACTGCTATCAATATCAATTCAATACATGATTTTAAAAAATGTTGCAAACAACGTTTCTGCAGCATGTGAGTCTACACAAAATGTTAACCACATAACTGTTATTTTATTGCACTGTGGATTTTCTGGCTACAAATTTGGATAAAAAAGTTGCAGCATTTATATTGTGAATGTTTCTTTACATTGAAAGTATTTCTTTCTGGTATTTTCCAGTCATCTGGAGAGATTCTATTTATTGTTTAAGAGGAACAAAAAAATCAAAATATTTCCGAAATCTAAGCAATGGCCTCCAATTTCTCTGCTGGTTCCACAATATCAGAATAAACTATTGCATCATAGGGATCATCTTATATAAAGCAGTAAAATCTACCCTTCAGCCTCGTTTTTTCCAGAATAAATACAATTGTGAACTAATTCCTTATTACTGAAATCAGCATAGTGCTCATAACTTTGTTTGCCATTCTCTGCCTTTTCTCAGGTTTTTGGATATCTCCATGAACTTAGGTCCAAATAATGACTTCATTTTCAAGATAAGGTTTCTCTGCAGCCTTCTGTCTGACTTGATTTTACAGTTAAAAGCAAAAAACTGACCAGCACGTCCTATCAGAATAAAGCAAGTGTGAACAAGTACAAGCTGTTATGGACTGCTTATCCTACAAACCAAAGAATACAGCAGCACTCTGTAATCTCCAAGATGTATACTTGTAAAATGAAGGCAGTTAGTGCACAAATTGGCAAATTCTTGTGTGCTCACCAAGTAGGCTTTTAGCCTGGGAGAGGTATGCTTGAAAAGATTAGGTTTAGGGTCCTACCAAAAAAGTATTATTTACAGCAAAGATGGGCTGCAGTGTGTACATCGCCCAGGCCAAAAACGAATACTCTACCAGGATACAGCTCAACCCCCACTAAATGGAAGCATCACATGTGCAGGAGGAGCAAATCACACACGCTCCTCCATCGAATGGAGGGGGGAGATTGCTAGATGAAAAAACTGGACACTAGTGGCTTGCATAGAGCGCTGTTAACACATGCAGATAACACAGTCACAAGCCTGCAGCCTATTAGGTGACGGCCATACTATTAGATCAGGCGGGCTGCCAAGCCGTACCCCACCTGTGTATCATGCACGGACAGACACTCTACAATGCAAGGCCCAATAGAAAGGGGGCTGGCTGTATCCTGTACAAAAAAATGAGGTTTTAGTTGGGATTAATGGTAATAAGTAATTAAGTGACTGTGTTGTCTGCATGTGTGAACAGCGCTCTATGCAAGCCACTAGTGTGCAGTTTTATCATCTAGCAATCTCCCCCCTCCATTCCAGGAGGTGTGTGTGTGTGATTTGCTTCTCCTGCACCTGTGATGCTTCCATTTAGTGGGGGTTTAGCTGTATCCTGGTAGAGTATTAGTTTTTGGCCTGGGCGATGTACACACTGCAGCCCATCTTTGCTGTAAGTAATACTTAATTTTTGGAGCATATTTATTCCCTTTTTTGTTGCTATTTTTCTACCAAAAAAGGTCATCTAGTTGTGGCAGTTGGGCTCTCATGAAGTGGCCAATTTGTGAGTGAAGAACCATCATTCTATAAGTGTATACTATATTAGCAGTAACGCAGTTTGAATTTCATAAATTTATTTGCATACATCTTAGTGATCACAGAGTGCTACTGTATTGTTTAGATTGTTGATAATACAGTGAATAATTAAAAGGTGAACTGAATATAATGAACTGGGATTTTAGAGATTATTTTACCCTAATGGTTAACTAGAATTTCATAAAGTTTAGCTAGTGATGACTCTCCTTTCAAATGTAATATCCTTGGTGTTCATCAGATAGTTATCCTTCCCACCACACTGGGGATGCCAGGTGGACAGTCATGTAGCACAGCACCACAAAGCAGCTCTCCACTACATTTAGGGATTTATGGATGATTCTAGGACTGACTTTTTCGTAGACTCTTTGACCAATCTAGATGTTCTTACTTAGAATAATCACACATACCTGGTCCATGATGTTAGTCCTGCACACCTTGATGGAACTCTCAGTGCTCTTTCAATGGTAATACTAGGGATAAAAGGGTATGTTTTTCAGTCTGAAACCAATTTCTGGGCCACAGGTGGAACATATTTACAAAAATGAGGGACCATTTTTGAAGGTACCTATTAGCGCTTAGTTCCCCTTGCGTATTGCATGGGCGAGTGCAAATCGATAAAACATCGGATTGCTCTCACTCTAGTGCAAAATTTTGGGGCAGTGTCCATCTGTGATTGATTTTTCATGCCATAGCAGCATGTGGAATGAAACGCAGCATGATGCAATTGTCAGCGAGTCTCGGCTCACACGCACCCATTTTAGTCTACGAGTGCGTGTGAAATATCTCTCTGCACTCGCATGTCATCCAACTGCAGTGTGGTACATGCAGACAGGCTGGGGAGGAGATGGGGAGAAAGTGCTCCCTCTTCTCCGCACCTGTGATGCGATTGCAAGATCGCATCACAGTTGCATGACCCTCAACTGACGCTCGCAGCAGAGGGTCATTAGCATTTTATTCCGATGCTCTCGCATCAGAAGCTATTTGCAAGTGGAACCGCGGACTTAGGCCCCCTTCACACGTCCGTGAAACACGTGCGTGTTTGTTCCGTTTCCGTATATACCGGAGACACGGACAAACATGCACCAATGTTAATCTATGATTGTGGTCACACGTGCGTTATTTCATTATGTCCGTGTGTGCGTGTCCGTGATCCGTATGTGTTTGCGTTTTGCACGGATGCATGTCCATTATCTGCACAGAGCACGCACACGTGGACACAATGAAAGTCTATGGGTATGTGCACACACGTTAGTAAACACGTATGCATCTACCTATAGTCCGTGTCCGTTTGGTGTTTTTATTTCTAGTGATGTCGGCCATTCTTTCTATTTCTATGTATGTCGGCAATCTCCCTGAGTCCGTTGGTCGGTCTCTCTGTCTCTCTGTCGGTCTCTCTGTCTGTCTGTCACTCTCTCACAGTCTGTCGGTCAGTTTCCCCCCCTCTCTCATACTCACCGATCCCCGATCCCCGGCGCGGCGCTGCACGGCATTCACACTGCTGCGGCGGCTTTTACTATTTTGAAAAAGCCGGCCGCTCATTAAACAATCTCGTATTCCCTGCTTTCCCCGCCCACAGGCGCCTATGATTGGTTGCAGTGAGACACGCCCCCACGCTGAGTGACAGGTGTCTCACTGCACCCAATCACAGCAGCCGGTGGGCGGGTCTATACTATGCAGTAAAATAAATAAATAAATAATTAAAAAAACCGGCGTGCGGTCCCCCCCAATTTTAATGCCAGCCAGATAAAGCCATACGGCTGAAGGCTGGTATTCTCAGGATGGGGAGCTCCACGTTATGGGGAGCCCCCCACCCTAACAATATCAGTCAGCAGCCGCCCAGAATTGCCGCATACATTAGATGCGACAGTTCTGGAACTGTACCCGGCTCTTCCCGATTTGCCCTGGTGCTTTGGCAAATCGGGGTAATAAGGAGTTAATGGCAGCCCATAGCTGCCACTAAATCCAAGATTAATCATGTCAGGCGTCTCCCCGAGATTCCTTTCATGATTAATCTGTAAATTACAGTAAATAAACACACACACCCGAAAAATCCTTTATTAGAAATAAAAAACACAAACATATACCCTGGTTCAACAATTTAATCAGCCCGAAAAAGCCCTCCATGTCCGGCGGAATCCAGGATGGTCCAGCGTCGCATCCAGCTCTGCTGCATGGAGGTGACAGGAGCTGCAGCACACACCGCCGCTCCTGTCACCTCCACGCAGCTAATGAAGACAGCCACGCGATCAGCTGAGCTGTCACTGAGGTTACCCGCTGTCACTGGATCCAGTGTTGATAGCGGGTAACCTCAGTGACAGCTCAGCTGATCGCGCGGCACTCTTCATTTGCCGCGTGGAGGTGACAGGAGCGGCGGTGTCTTCTGCTGCTCCTGTCACCTCCATGCAGCAGAGCTGGATGCGACGCTGGACCATCCTGGATTCCGCCGGACATGGAGGGCTTTTTCGGGCTGATTAAACTGTTGAACCAGGGTATATGTTTGTGTTTTTTATTTCTAATAAAGGATTTTTTTTCTGGTGTGTGTGTTTATTTACTGTAATTTACAGATTAATCATGGAAGGTTTCTCGGGGAGACGCCTGACATGATTAATCTAGGACTTATTGGCAGCTATGGGCTGCCAATAACTCCTTATTACCCCGATTTGCCAACGCACCAGGGCAAATCGGGAAGAGCCGGGTACAGTCCCAGAACTGTCGCATATAATGTATGCGGCAATTCTGGGCGGCTGCTGACTGATATTGTTAGGTTGGGGGGCTCCCCATAACGTGGAGCTCCCCATCCTGAGAATACCAGCCTTCAACCGTATGGCTTTATCTGGCTGGTATTAAAATTGGGGGGGACCGCACGCCGTTTTTTTTAATTATTTATTTATTTATTTCTATACTCCATAGTGACACGCCCACCGGCTGCTGTGATTGGGTGCAGTGAGACACCTGTCACTCAGCGTGGGGGCGTGTCTCACTGCAACCAATCATAGGCGCCTGTGGGCGAGGAAAGTAGGGAATACGAAATTGTTTAATGAGCGGCCGGCTTTTTCAAAAGAGGAAAAGCCGCCGCAGCAGTGTGAATGTCGTGCAGCGCCGCGCCGGGGATCGGGGATCAGTGAGTATGAGAGAGGGGGGGAAACTTCAGTCACTCGGGGTATTAGCGGTCACCGGTGAATCCTTCACAGGTGACCGCTAATCAGTACTCGACACAGACAGAGCCGCGGTATGAGGATGAAGTCGGGTGAAGTTCACCCGAGTTCATTCTCATCGCGCAACTCTGTCGGCTGTTAGCCGACATTTAAAAACGACATTGTGCGGGGGGCGTGGCCAGCAGGCAGCATGAGCAGTTGCATCTGAGAGCAGCTCCGCTGTCCAAAGCTGATATACGTTATTAATCCTGCCGAAATTGGTGCCTAAATACACCTTTGGATTACCTGTGGTGCGGTGAGCATTTGGATCGGTACCATGAGCAGAGGTCGCAGCGCAGCAGCGGCTGAGAAGCTGAAGAAGTTTGCCCGGGACTCCCAGCAAGATGGCGCCGGCAAGCAGGCAGAGCGGGAATCCAGCGAGGCGGAGGAGGAGGAGAGCATGGAGGCCGGATCCAAGGAATCGCAGGAGCTAACCTTACAGCAGGTTACGTCGCAGTTACTTGCAGCGATCCAGGATTCAAAGGTGTCGCTGACGGGTAAAATTGAGGAGGTTAAGATCGATGTGGGTCTCCTCCGGCTGGACTTGCAAAACCTGAGAGAGCGGGTAAAGGAGACCGAGCAGCGGATCTCCACGCTGGAAGACGACGCAAGAGCGACGCCGGGCAGACTGGCCTCTCTGGAAAGCGCGGCAAACAACTGGGCGCAGAGGGCAGATGACCTGGAAAATCGCCTGCGTCGCAATAATTTGAGAATTCTGGGGATGCCGGAGAGGGCAGAAGGGAGCGACCCATGTAAGTTCATGGAAAAGTGGCTCTCCGAAACTTTCCCTGATGCGACGCTGTCAGCGGCATTCGCTATAGAAAGAGCTCACCGGGTACCGGCCAGACCTCCTCCTCCGGGAGCGCAGCCTAGACCTCTCCTGGCCCGACTGCTGAGCAGCAGGGATAGAGATGCGATCCTTGGTGCGGCGCGGCGCAAGGGCCCGATCCTACACAACAACGCCACCATATTGATCTTCCCTGATTTCTCTGCGTCGCTCCAGAAAACGAGGGCTTCCTTCATTCAGGTGAAGAAACGTCTCAGAGAGCATCAAATTGCTTACTCCATGATCTTCCCAGCCCGTCTTAGAGTGGTTCATCAAGAGCGATCCATGTTCTTTACTTCTCCTGTGGAAGCGGATGACTGGATCAACACATTGAAGAGGAAACGCTGATGCGTCACGGTCTTGGGCGCTGCCTGACGGGTCGCGGTTGTGATAGCGTCGCGGTTCTGATTCACTTATTTCATTCTCTTTGGAGCAAGGTCGGTGACGCGACTCCAATCCTTGGGACGTTGTGTTTGAAATCACTGTTGAGATCGCTTCAGGATCATCCTATGCAGGTACTCGGCGTCCCTCGATTCTGAAGGCGCGAAAGATTCTTGTCTGTTTCATCCCTCCTGGCATGTGAGTGGAGCGGGACCGCAATTGCGTTCGCGTCCTGATCCTGATCTTATGGTCCCTGTCGGTTGAGACGCTAGTGATCTCATCTGGAGGCGCTGGTGCGCCTGTGGCCTTCCTGGAGGCATGAGAGTTTCCGGATGCGTCCATTATTGGTTTCCCATTGAACCGGCCTCCGGGTTTGGCCCTCGTCGAAGGCGGGTGGCCTGGGGCCGCGCCTGTGTATGGGATGGCTGCTGCGTTCTCCGGGATCTTTGCTTAGCCCAGCCTGTGCTCCGGATTACTCGTCGCTGATGGGACCGGACCTGGGTGACACCAGACGGGACATGGGTCAGACCGCTGTTGCGACGCTCTGAACTCCTTCATGCGATCTTGTTTTATTCTATACCTTGTTGGGTCCATATTGGAACTCTACTTTGGGCTCGCAGTCTTTGGCAACGCACTTCAGTTCATAATGTTGTATTTTGCTCTATTAGTGCTATATTAAGTTCTGAGGTTACCATATGTCATAATATTCTACAGTCTAAGATTTCCTGCCAATCCTTCTTCTATCTTCTTTACACTTCCACCTCTTCTCCCCCTCTAACCCCCTATCAGCTTATTCCTCATCCCTCTTCACCTCGCCCCCTTACTTCTTCATTGTTCTTTTTTCCTCTTCCTTCAGTCCCCCACTTTTTCTACCTCTCATATCTCTATACTCTTTCTCTTGTTCCTGCTTTATCTTCTATTCTAATCCCTCCCCTTTCTCTTTCTCTCTTCTACCTTATTTCTCTTTCCCCCTTCATACCATCTCTTCTCCCCCCCCTCCCCCCCCTTTTTTTTTTTTTTTTCTTTTTTTTTTTTTTCTTTTCTCTTTCTTTCTTTCCGTTTTCTCCTTCTCTTCTTCTCTCTCCTTTTCTCTCCCTTCTCTGTTTCTCTCCCTCATTTCCTTCCCATCTATTCTTGGTCCCCTCACTTAGGCACGATTGAAGGCTAAGCTGCAGGGTAATCCATTTATTGGACTGCAGGAGAAGCTCAAGTCCTTGTTCGAGGACACCCCCATACCAAGTACACCATCTAGCCACGTTGGTTTACCCTAGTCGTTGCTAGGGAAAATCTTTCCTGGTCGCATTACTGGACCAGTTCTTGTCGATTGTGTGTGCGCAACCGACATTTTGTATTTAAGGGTACGTTTACCCAAGTTCTACTGTAGGTTAAGTTTTTGATATTCTTCTAGTAATTCAGCAAGTGGCATCTCTCAATGGCTTTAAGCGTGATGACATGGAATGTTAGGGGACTGGGCACATCCAGGAAACGGGCGGCAGTATTTGCTCATATCAAAAGATCCAAAGCTCAGATTGTGTGTTTACAAGAGACCCATTTATTGTTGGAGACCACTAGAGTGCTTCAAAAGCCTTGGGTTCAATGGTCAGCTCACTCTGTTCATTCATCATATTCTAGGGGAGTATCGGTACTGGTCCACAAAGCTCTGCGGTGGGACCCGGGTAAAATTTTAAAGGACACTGATGGGAGGTATGTTTTTATCCAGGCTCACATCGATGGGGTCATGATAGTGGTCTTGGCCATATACATTCCCCCTGCAACGGGAATCTCGATTCTATATGAGGCGGCTAAGTTCGCCTCACAATTTCCACAAGCCTTAGTGCTCTGCATGGGGGACTTCAATTTGATTAATAACACGGGACTGGATAGATTCAGCACCCGACAGGTCCCGATCTCCCCCACGATACAAACTAGATTGAGTATATTCTTACAGGAAGTGGGATGGTACGATATGTGGCGGTTTTTTAACCCACCACTGAGGGAATATACATGTTACACTCCGGGGAAAAACTCATTATCTCGAATTGATTATATCTGTGGAAATGAAAGAGTCTGTGCCCATATACAATCGGTATGTCATTTGCCCAGATCAGTATCAGACCACTCGCCGGTATTTGTAGGCATTAAATGGGAAGGATGTAAATCTCATAAATTGTCAAGGAAAATTAACCCTTGGTGGCTGTCACTCTTTGGAGCCAACGACAGGATTCCTGATCAGCTTGGGGCATACACGGAAATGAACTCCGTGGAAGAGAATCACTCGGCCTATTGGGACGCGCTTAAGGCGTATCTGAGGGGATGCTGTCACTCCTCTATTTCCTATCTCAAGAAACAGGCGGCCAGAGAGGAGGAGGAATTGGCCACCCAAAATAGAGTGCTTGAACATAGATTTACCTCGGACCCCTCTGAGGAAAATAGATCTCATTGGCTTCAGGCTGGGAGGAAATATCTCTTGTATTTGCAGGACAAGGCTAAGAGACATGTATTCTTCACGAGCCAGAGGTATTTTGAGCAAGGGAACCAATCCAGTAGCTTACTGGCGTTCCTGGTGCGTCAATCCAATAGCTCCCCTGCTGTCCTTAAGATTAGAGACCCCCGTGGAGGAACAGTTACTTCCGTCAATGGTATAATGGAGGTATTTTTGGACTTCTATAGGAACCTGTATGAGTCCAGGCTGACCGTGTCAAGGGAGGAGATTGCTGAGTACTTACGAGATCTGGAGTTTCCCAGGTTGACTTTGGCTCAGAGATCGGCCTTGGATGAGCCCATTAGTATGGAAGAGATGGTGGAGGCGATAAAGACCCTCAATAAGGGTAAGGCGTCTGGGCCAGACGGACTCCCGATTGAGATCTTTGACAAATATCAGGGGGAGCTGGCCCCAGCCCTCCTGGAAACGGTTGAAGCCTCGTTCAGCAAGGGACGGTTGCCTGATTCCTTCTATGAGGCAACCATTATCCTGCTATTGAAACCAGATAAGGACCCATTGGATTGTGGCTAGTACAGGCCGATCTCTTTGTTGAACTCCGATTACAAAATTCTCACCAAAATTCTAGCAAATAGACTCAAAATAGTGGTCTCCTCTATAGTACATGAGGATCAGTCAGGATTCATCCCGGGTAGGAGTACCTCGGATAATCTGAGGAGGGCGCAGGTGGTCTTACAGATGGGCACCAAGTTAGAGGAGGATTGGGCTCTGGTCTCCCTGGATGCGGCCAAAGCCTTCGACTCTATAGAATGGCCATACCTGCTGGAGGTGCTGCGGGCATTTGGTTTCGGCAACGAATTTATCAGATGGATTGAGATCATATATAAAGCTCCATCTGCTAATATTCAGGTGGGCGGTGGTGTGTCGGAAACTTTCCCTTTGGGGAGGGGAACCAGACAGGGATGTCCCCTATCCCCTCTCCTGTTCGCTCTTGCCATGGAACCGCTGGCGGTGCGCATTCGGGCGGACCCAGTCTACCGGGGGGTGAAACATAGTAAGGTAGATGAACGTTTATCTTTGTACGCAGACGATTTGTTACTGTTTGCATCTGATCCGGATTCCTCCATTCCCAGAGCTGTGCAATTGATTGATCGATTTGGGGAGTTCTCAGGTCTGTCAATAAACTGGTCAAAATCGTACCTCCTCTTTCTGTCTCGGAACAGAGAGGATCTGGTGTACGATCACATATGCAGGGTTCCGGTGGTGGATCATTTCAAATATCTCGGAATTATACTGGCGGGAGGCCCTGCGGAGATGATAGCGAGAAATATAGCCCCCTTACTAGCGTACTTTGGGGAGAAATTTAATAGATGGAGCCAACTCCCACTGTCAGTGGCGGGAAGGATTAATCTCCTTAAAATGATAGTGCAACCAAAGTGTCTCTATATTACCCAGCATGTATTCGTGCAGATTCCTCGCTCTTTCTTCCGGTCCCTGGAATCTCTAATGATTACCTTTGTCTGGGGCTCATCCAGATCAAGGGTCCAATTGGCCAAATTACAAAGACCCAAGGATATGGGGGGTATGGCCCTTCCTGATCTTTATATTTACTATCTGGCCGGACAATTGAAATATTTGGGTCCATGGACACTTCCCCGAGTTGGGGGTTCTCCGGAGGGGCTCCTGGCAGAGTTCACAGGTGTGGATCTCCTGTGGCCGTTACTGACGGATCACGGGAGGTCCCCTGAGGGTCGTGTCCTCCCGATACACAAATTGGGGGCCAGGATCTGGAAAGAGGCTAAAGCCGTATTTGGATTTCATGATGTACCAACTGAGACGCCCTTATGGGATAACTTGGACCTCCCACATTTTTGTGGGTTGCCGGAGTTTGGTGAATGGAGGAATCGCGGAATAATCTCCCTGGGATCACTGGTCCGGGATGGTGAACTCCGCCCCTTTGCACAACTGCGGACAGAATTCGACTTGCCGGAATCTCATGGGTTTCAGTATATCCAGATTAGGCACGCCTTTCGAGCTCAGTTCTCTGGTCGTGGGGTTAGATTCTCTTCCTTCCCAGTCATTGGAATTATTAGATCACAGGGCCCTGGTGGTCTTATTTCTAAACTATACTCCTCCCTCATTTGGGCCAAGGCCATGAATAATCCTCTTTCTGTCCGTGAGAAGTGGAGTGCCAGGATCCCTGAAATTGATGATGTAGTGTGGGACGACATTGTCGAATCGCACACATTGGTCTCTCCTGCTGTTAACAATAGACTGATCCAATTATATATAATACACCAAAGTTATATTACTCCCCAGAGATTGAACAAAATGAAAAAGCTGAACAATTCGGTGGGGATGGGCTGTCCGAGATGCGGGAGAGACGGTGCTGATTTCTGGCACATGATATGGCATTGCCGAGTCATTCTCTCCTATTGGAGTGAGATTGTAACGACTCTTTCCGCCATATTTCAAAAAGCGGTTGCTATGTGCCCAGTCCTGTGTCTATTTGGGGTGGTAGATGTACGCTCCTGGTCCCAAGATGAGAATCTATTAATAAAGAAGGTCCTTTTTCTGGCACGGAAGGGCATTATACTAAATTGGATGAGCACTCATTCCCCAACTAGAGCCTCTTGGATTGCACTGGTAAATGCAATAATCCCGTCAGAACAATTTGTTTACAAGACAAGAGGCTCTTCAACTAAATTTGACAAAATCTGGGGTAGATGGATGAGGTCGCCCTTGACTGGCGGATCTCCTGGTTCTCTTGCTGATAACCTACAATCGGTATTTTCGTAATAATAGCCAGTAGTGCCCCGGTAGGCAGAAAGGAGACACATGTGATCCGGGATACACTATATTAGGGCTACCACGAGTTCCCCGAAGCTTGGGTTGCATTCTCCTTGACGATATGAGTTCTTTTACCTTAAGTTGGATGTGTCTCGCGAGCTAACACCTTTGCTATGTTTGATGCTCTTTGGATATGCTGTAAATAATGGACGCTGATTTGATTGTCGTTATTTTATTATCCTGATGACCAACCAGTTTACATGCATACTGTCTCACTGAACAATTTGCTGATTTATTCTTTTATGTAATGTTTTACTTAACTTTCAATAAAACGAGTTTAAAAAAAAAACAAAAAACGACATTGTGCATCACACACACGGACATTCCACGTACACATACACGTTAATTCCACACACACACACGGACGTTCTACACACAAACACGGCTAGCATACGCAATTCACACAGATGCCACACGGACCATAAAAAAGGACACGAAAACGGGATACGGACCCGAAAAACGGCCCGTAACACATGTGCGTGTTTTTCACGGAAGTGTGAAGGGGGCCTTAGATATAGTATTACCTGGGATGTCATTGCATGAGTTTTTGTGGTACAGTATTCTGTAAATCTGCATTAGTTTGAGTATCATTGTTCATTCATTTCTTTCATATTGGTGTCAGGAACACACGCTCTTCTAAACAATAAATGATCTTTAGTTTTGTTAGGCTCCTTTCACATTGCGTTTTTCTCTACGTCCACAGGTCCCGTCGGAGCATCCGTTCGAACCGCCCCTCCCCCACTCTGCAAAACGTGTTCCGGACGCATGCGCCCGGCAGGGCCATTCACTGTAATGGAGCACACTGCGTTAGCGTGTGCTCTGTTTTGTGCCTTTTTTGCACATATACGTTTTCTGCAGACGGACACCCGAACATAGTCCACTACGTTCGGGTGTCCGTCTGCAGAAAACGTATATGTGCAAAAATGGCACAAAACAGAGCACATCCTAATGCAGTGTGGTCAATTACAGTGAATGGCCCTGCCGGGCGCATGCGTCCGGAACACGCTTTGCAGAGTGGGGGAGGGGCGGTTCGGACGGATGCTCCGACGGGACCTGTGGACGTAGAGAAAAACGCAATGTGAAAGGAGCCTTAGAAGTGTTGTGCAGCTTTCTAAGAAGCCAAGTGATGACTGTGCTAAACTATGACCATCTTACAAGTGTGTCACACCTAACCCTAGGACTGCACCACTCAAATCAATTCTGGCAAGAAATACAGTAAGTTTAATAACTGCAAGTTTTATTTCTGTTCTATTTCACCATAAATGAATACTTCTGATGCGTATAATCACATTATCTCATAAAAGAACTCACATATATATGCTCTACAAATGACTTGTCCTCATCCTAGTTTGAAGATTTTTTTTTCCTTGATTTCATTGGGTTTTAAGAATTCTCAGTCTCGTCAGTTCACTTATTCACTTGTTCATTTGCTTAGGGCATCAAGTCCTACAGTTTTTTTTAAAGATTTGTGCTTGTTGCTCTTGAATGGGAACTTAAAGGGAACCTGTCACCAGTTCTATGGCCTATAAGCTGTGGCCACCACCAGTGGGCTCTTATATACAGCATTCTAACATGCTGTATATAAGAGCGCAGGCCGCTGTGAGAACATAAAAAACACTTTATAATACTCACCTAAACTTGTCGCTGCGGTGCTGGTTGGCCCCGTGGGCGGCGCTGCTCTCCGAGACTGGCGCCTCCTCTCTCGGCCACCTTGCACCTGTGTGCATGATGCGTCTACGTCATACACACTCGCCGGCACTGAGGTCCTGCGCAGGCGCACTTTGATCTGCCCTGCTCAGGGCAGATCAAATTATCAGGGCATGGACTGTCGAGGAGGACAGCCGGTGGCCTTGTGCCATCACCGGGCAGGAGCCAGGGCACGACGGGGTACGTGGACACTAGGCCAGGAAGTAGCTTCAAGCGTCCTGGTAATTTACCCGACAAGGACGGAGCCTTCAAAATCCGTTCTCCGCCTGCTCCAAAATCGGGATACTAGCGCAACGAGGGGGATAGGACTTTCCCACTGCCTAGTCCAGAAAATCCCAAGCGTGAACCCTGAGAGCAAGCTCACTCCGTTAGCCATATGGGTGAGCGGGACCCGCTTTAGTTTCAAGATAAGAGAGACCAATTGTAGAAAAAGGTGCCAAGGTCAAGGTCACAGGCTAACAAGCAACACCAATGGGCACGTGATCCAGGCGTGCTCCCTTCCTGCTGCAGTGGCATCAAGAACTTTGGTTTACCACGGTTGTCAGCGTCAGCGTTATTGGACTGAGTGAGTACGCTATTAACCCTTACCGGCCCGACGGCACCTTCCCGACACCATCACCGAGTCCCGGGGCATTCCCCCTACCTGTGGAGGGGTTAAACACCTGGCTGCCCCCACCATCGCCACCGGGTACTCCCAGCCGCAGCGGTGGTACTTTACCCTTACCACACACCACCGGTGGCGTTACAAACTTTCCACACCATCCCCTGTACATAGCCCCCTTCAATTCGAGTGGCCACACGATCCCCGGGTCCATAGACCCCTCGAGCCACCGTGGATCTGGATCCGAGCAGCCCGGCTGCTGACGCGGGGCGGCACATACTACCTACAATATATCGGGCCTCCTACAATGTATAAGTAATACCTGCAATGTATCAGGGTGCCCCAGAGTCTAGGCACAGCGTGATGACATCACCGCGCTGGGATTCCCTGCTCTACCGCAGAAATCAACTATATCGGCGGGCTGTACGGCAGGAGCTCAGGGTGGGCACCTCTGAGTCTGGGGCCCGTGGTAACCACCTCATTGATCCCCCACGCCCCTCCCTCCCCTGGTGGCCACACTACTAGTAATAATAAAACAACTGAGCACATTCTTTGTATGATGTCCTACTAGCTCTGCAGCATTTTGTTACATAACTGCACCACTTGGGGGCAGTATTTTCAAGTCATGATATAGATCAAAGCATGCAATGGCCTATTTCACTGTATATCTTTGGTTAGGTTACCTTATGTATATTAGCTGTGAAATGTCATACCTTCTGTTAAGAACCCCATATCCTTAATAAAGAACCTTTTCTAATAGCATTTGTCTTGAAAAATTAGTCACTGCAATATCTCACAAAATAATTGTCTTCTTCACTGAGGATACGGTGATGTCAGCGCGCTAATAACCTGTGTCACCTAATACTAGATACTGGCCCCATGCACTTTCTTCTCCGAGGTCATGCTCTCCATTAGGAATTAGGCAATAATTTTGTTTCACAGGAAATCTGGTAAATAGCATATATGTTTCCTCCAAGATAACGTCTTCATATTACAGCCATTGTGCCCAATTACTCTAAAACATGATATAATGGCTCATGGCTTATGAGTATTTAGGTCTGCATTGAGGGACTGTAAAATATTTTGTAGATGTGTTTGTGTTACCTAAATTGGAAAGGGATATATGTAATAGTCTGAATCAATAACTATTTTACTGCAGATCAGACATTTGTGCCCATAATTGTATAACTAAAGACCCAAAATATTTTTGCCTGGTTTTTCAATGTAAATGATGATGATGAATAATTTAGTCTGAGTAGGAATTGTAATTTAATATTCAAAAATATATATTTTGTTCTTGATCTTTTTTCCTTCTCCCCCATAAAATAATTATTTTGATTATTTGGAACAGACAGAGTTTTTCAACATATTAAAGACAAATATCCCCTACTCAAAAAATTACATCTAAGTGCCCCCCCGGGCAATGATCCTATTCTGTGCTACAAATTAAGAGCGTACAGAAACTACCCCCTAGAGACACAGCATGTACCCCCTGGGGTGTTGAAAATTCCACCAACATGTTTAGATTTAATGTTTATAGGAAAATAAATATAGTTATAGTTTAGTAACAATTGTTAGAAGAAACACAGGCTTTGCTTTTAATTGTCAGGTACATTTAAAGGTCACCACGTGTTTTATGGAAAAATCATAACAAATCTGCAATAGAATCCAAAGTTTTGTCATGTTTGTACAGTAGTTGGGGAATTGGTGCAGCAAAAACCCTGTACATTGAAAGGACAAAGTCCATCATTTCTGCAAAAATGTTTGCTAATCTGTGGATTTGAAAACCTGTATCACATGAATTTAAATGTGGAAAATATCCATAATGTTGATATTACTTACATTTTATCTACAGTACATTGCTGCTGCTAGAATTACACTGCGGATTTACTGCTTGTAAATCCATATAACAAATGCTTATCAAATGCACTTGTCAATGGAATTTCATAACTTGTCCTGTATGAAGTTTATAAAAAACATAAGTACTCACCAAAAAGCATACCAAACGGTGGAAAACTAGGGCATGTGCCAAGAGTACTGGGTGCCTGGAGGAGCACCTCCATGCCACCTTACCTTGACCAGGGTATTTCGATACATGACTTAAGGCTGCTTTACTTGATTCAATTTATTGTGCGATCGCATTTGCGATCGCACCCGCCCCCATCGCTTGTGCAATTTCTTGCCCGTGTCTCACAATCCTGTAACCCCCCGTCACACGTACTTACCTCCCAAACGACCTCGCTGTGGGCGGCGAACATCCACTTCCTGAAGGCGGAGGGACGTTCGGCGTCACAGCGACGTCACACAGTGGCCGGCCAATAGATGCGGAGGGGCGGAGATGAGCGGGACATAAACATCCTGCTCACATCCTTCCTTCCGCATTGCCGGCGGGACGCAGGTAAGCTGTGTTCATTGATCACGGGGTGTCACACTGAGCAATGTGTGCTGCCTCGGGAACATTGAACAACTGAACGTTCAATTTTTAGAAAATGAGCGACGTGTCAACGATGAACGAGAAGGTGAGTATTTCTGCTCGTTCATAGCTGTCACACGCTACGATATCACTAACGATGCCGGATGTGCGTTACTTACGACGTGACCCCGCCGACATCTCGTTAGATATATCATACAATGTAAAGCCCGCTTAAGGCAGTGAACTTAAATTTTACCCAAATATGGCCTACATATGATTTTGCACTTACCTACAATGGGGAAAATAAATATTAGATCCACGGCCAATTTTTCAAGTTTTCCCACCTACAAAGAATGGAGAAGTCTGTAATTTTTATCGTAGGTACACTTCAACTGTGATAGATAGCATCCTCCCCAAAAAAATCCAGAAAATCACACTGTATGATTTTTCAACATTTAATATGTATTGTATTACGTTTAGAAGTATTTAATCACATATCAGCCAGCAAGAATTCTGGCTCTCACACACCTGTTATTTTTTCTTTAACAAGCCCTCCTACTCTGCACTCATTACCTGTATTAATTTCATCTGTTTAAACTCGTTACATGTATGAAAGACACCTGTCCACAGACTCAATCAGTCACACTCCAACTTCAACACTATGGCCAAGATCAAAAAGCTGTCTAAAGACATCAGGGAGAAAATTTTAGACCTGCACAAGCTTGGGATGGGCTTCAGGACAATAGGCAAGCAGCTTGGTGAGAAGGCTACAACTGTTGGCGCAATTATTAGAAAATGGAAGAAACACAAGACGACTGTCAATCTTACTTGGTCTGGGACTCCTTGCAAGATCTTGCCTTGTAGGGTAAGGAAGGAAGATTCTGAGAAAGGTCAGGAATCAGCCCAGAACTAAAAGGGAGTACCTTGTCTATGACCTGAAGAGAGTTGGGACTACAGTCTCAAAGTATTACAGTTAGTAACACACTACGCCGTCATGGATTAAAATCCTGCAGGGCACACAAAGTATCTCTGCTTACACCAGCACATGTCCAGGCCTGCTTGAAGTTCGCCAATGACTATGTGGATAATCCAGAAGAGGCATGGGAGAAGGTCATGTGGTCAGATGAGACAAAAATAGAGCTTTTTGGTATCAACTCCACTCGCTATGTTTAATAGAAGAAGAATGATGAATACAACCCCGAGAACTCCTTCCCAACCAAGAAGCATCTTACTTTGGGGTTGCTTTTCTGCAAAGGATACAGGACGACTGCACCGTATTGAAGGGAGGATGGATCGGGTCACGTATCGCAAGATTTTGGCCAACAACCTTCTTCCGTCAGTAATAGCATTTAAGATGGGTCACGGCTGTGTCTTCCAGCATGACAATGACCTGAAACACACAGCCCAGGCAACTAAGGAGTGGCTCTGTAAGAAGCATTACAAGGTCCTGGAGTGGCCTAGCCAGTCTCCAGACCTGAACCTAATAGAAAATCTTTGGAGGGAGCTGGAACACAATTCTGCCCAGTGACAGCCTGGAAGCCTGAAAGATCTGGAGAATATCTATATGGAAGTGTGGAACAAAATCCCTGCTGCAGTGTGTACAAACCTGGTCAAGAACTACAGGAAATGTCTGACCTCTGTAATTGCAAGCAAAGGTTTTTGTACCAAATATTACGTTCTGTTTTTCTACTGTATCAAGTACTTATTTTGTGCAATAAAATGCAAATTAATTATTTAAAAATCATGCAATGTGAGTTTCTTGATTTTTTGGGGGGGATTCTGTCTGTCACAGTTGAAGTGTACCTACGATAAAAATTACAGACCACTCCATGCTTTGTAGGTAGGAAAACTTTCAAGATCGTCAGTGTATCAAATACTTATTTTCTCCACTGTATATACTATGTCAGAAACTGAAACCCTGTAGAAACTGTAGATTGTCCATCAGACATAATTTTCTGCCACCAATTCTACCTATTATTTTACATCACTTTTCAGATGGTGTACCTGAGGTACAATGCTATTTCTGCCCATTTTATGACTTGTATTTTACATTTTTCACCAGTTCTTCCATTTGATGCTCTATCTCTAATCTTATCATGTCTCTTAGGCCTGTTTCACACATCAGTGAAACACACAGACATTTTTCACTGATGTGAAAAAAACGCATATGTCCTTCTGTGTTGCGTGATTCACGGCACACATGGGTTATCCATGTGCTATC
Organism: Anomaloglossus baeobatrachus; assembly: GCF_048569485.1. Classification (NCBI taxonomy): domain Eukaryota; kingdom Metazoa; phylum Chordata; class Amphibia; order Anura; family Aromobatidae; genus Anomaloglossus; species Anomaloglossus baeobatrachus. Next base: position 137,186,489 of record NC_134354.1, read on the forward strand.
TGTGTCCGTCATCCGTGATAGCACATGGACGTATACTCACCTGTCCTCGCTCCTGCTGTCCATGGTGCTGAACTCTTCGGCTCTGCTGTGTATCCGGCCGCCGCTGACCCCGGCTGCAGCTACTTCCGGGTCAGCTGCTCCATGCATAAATAAATATGCATGAGAATAAGCAGCCAGCTGGAAGGAGGAGGCAGCAGAGGCTGAAGACAGCAGCGCTGGAAAAGGTAAGTACAAAAAGCTTTTTATTTTCAATGTCCGTGTTTTTCTGGTACGTGTTTCACGGATCACACCATAGTGTGGTCTGTGGGACATCAGTGATGCCAGAATAAAACGGACTTCTCTCCGTGCGGAGCACACGGACACGCGTGTACGCTGCACGGTGACACAGTCTGTGAAAATTCACTGATGTGCGCGCAGACCAATTGATTTTTCATGGGTCTGCATATGTCTGTGATTCTGGTACATATAAAAACTGCCGCATACGTACCAGAATCACTGATGTGTGAAAGAGGCCTTAGCTAGTGTTTGGAGATTAGCTGATATCTCCCATGTGTCTTAGGGGTGCTTCACACACAGCGAGCTCGCTGCCGAGATCGCTGCTGAGTCACGCTTTTTGTGACGCAGCAGTGACCTCATTAGCGATCTCGCTGTGTGTGACACTGAGCAGCGATCTGGCCCCTGCTGCGAGATCGCTGCTCGTTACACACAGCCCTGGTTCGTTTTCTTCAAAGCCGCTCTCCTGCTGTGACACACAGATCGCTGTGTGTGACAGCAAGAGAGCGACAAATGAAGCGAGCAGGGAGCAGGAGCCGGCGTCTGACAGCTGAGGTAAGCTGTATCCAAGATAAACATTGGGTAACCAAGGTGGTTACCCGATATTTACCTTAGTTACCAGCATCTGCAGCTCTCACGCTGCCTGTGCTGCCGGCTCCGGCTCTCTGCACATGTAGCTGCTGTACACATCGGGTTAATTAACCCGATGTGTACAGCAGCTAGGAGAGCAAGGAGCCAGCGCTAAGCAGTGTGCGCGGCTCCCTGCTCTCTGCACATGTAGCTGCATTACACATCGGGTTAATTAACCCGATGTGTACTGTAGCTATGGTAGGAGAGCAAGGAGCCAGCGCTCAGTGTGCGCGGCTCCCTGCTCCCTGCACACACAGCTGTGCGCTGGTAACTAATGTAAACATCGGGTAACCATACCCGATGTTTACCTTAGTTACCAGTCTCCGCAGCTTCCAGACGGCAGCTCCGTGCAAGCGCAGCGTCGCTTGCACGTCGCTGCTGGCTGGGGGCTGTTCACTGGTCGCTGGTGAGATCTGCCTGTTTGACAGCTCACCAGCGACCATGTAGCGATGCAGCAGCGATCCTGACCAGGTCAGATCGCTGGTCGGATCGCTGCTGCATCGCTAAGTGTGAAGGTACCCTTACACCGAAACTTGAGGGATTACTTATCTCTTGATTCTATGTAGCACGTGTTTAAAGGTAGCAGCAAATATGAAAGACATTGAAAAGCAATACTGAGCAATGTAGCTGGGAATCCAGCCCCAGGGTGAAAAAAACACCAGAAAGCAGCAGCACCATCCCTTTTTAGATACAATATTATGCATGTGATGGCCCAGTTTAGCTTATAAGATTAAAGGAAGAGTTGAGTAGAGATGAACAAACCTGTTTGGTAAAGGTTTGCCAATTTCAAATTTGGTATGAGCCTTAGCTTGTTTATTCAGGCTCTGTAACCCCGAGCACTTTCCCCAAAAATTGGAAATGTTTATTTTTCTTCATTTTCTGTCCCCAAACAATGAGCGCGTTTCCAAAAATGCTTTTGTAATAGCATTTTCTGCTTTTGTATAGGATTGTTGTGCTGTCTGATGTGGGGATGTGTAAAATCAGTGGAAAGGGCAAGGACTATAAACTGGGAGAAGTTTTTTGGAGAACGGCGCCATTTCTTTTTCTTCTTAACTTTATTTGTGGATGATGCTGCAGCCAATGCACATCAAACAGCCACAAGATTCAGAGTGAAAGGCTTCTGTGATTGACTGCCTAAGTCACATGTCTGTGTGCATATAAATTGCGGGCATGTTGGGTCGGCGCCATTTTGTAAATGAGAAATATCAGCGAAGATGCTGCCGCAGGTGCTTCCACCTGTGCTGCTAGATAGTTCGCTTAGCTAGGGGTTTAATGCTAGGTAGTTAAGATAGATAGGAGAGTGATACTTTAGAATAGGAGTGTGCAGTGCAGGGAAAGGTGTGTGTGTGTGCCACAAATCGGCACATTCCATGATAGAAATAGGGATTGGAACTTGTAGTGCCTGCTAAAGAGTTGCCAGTGAAGCATGTAAAAAGGTATTGCTACGTATTACTGCCTGCTCAAAAGTATGCAAACACATTTATAGTTATTGCTAGTTAGCAGTGCCTGGCCTAAAAAGTTGCTAGGGAAGTATCTAAAAAGTGGTTCTTGCCAATTTTAATTGCATGCTCAAAATTACGCAAAAACATTTATAGGTATTGCTGTTAGCAGCACCTGGCCTGCTGTAAATTTTGTAGGCAACTAGCTAAAAAGTTGTTCTTGGCAAATTTAATTGCCTGCTCAAAATTCTGCAGTGAAACACATTTATAGGTATTATTAGTGCCTGCTGAAAATATGCTATTGAACAAGTTAAAAAGTTCTTCTTGGCACTTTTCTGTGTCTGCTCCAAATTACACAGTGAAATGCATTTGTAGGTAGTGGCACTTTATACTGCCTTCACAATATTGCCAACTCAGGCAGGAAATAATGTATCTTTTGTGTCAGGTGTCTGACAGATGTGGGAATAGGTTTGCGAAACATCTGTTTGAAAGGGGAAGGGTACATCAACCATGAGTGGTAAATCACAATGAGGTTGTCATGGAAGGGGGAATAGGTGGGGTGTTGGAGATGTACGTGTGGGAAGTTCTGTTAGTCAAAGGTCTAGTTACCAAACACCGTCTCTTCCTATCCCAAGAGAAATGAGAACAACTTCCGTTACTGGACAGCCTACTCCACAAGATTTCTTTGGCAGCCACACATTGTTTCAACTTTGAAATGAGGCTGATAAATAGCTAGTGCTGGAGTGGATGGCAAGCGCAGCATTAAGTGGCCGCTGCTCCTCTTCCTGCACCTCAACATGGCACACAGTTCATTCCTCAGAGGTGCCACCCCTTATTTGTGCCCATATCACAAATCGCCACCTGGCAAGCTGACTGTAGGGAACCACACATAGGCGAGTCTGTGGAGCTGTTCAAACATTCTATCCCATGGCATCACATGTCCGCTCCAAAGATTCCCAGACTGAAGAAGAGGAAAGCATCTGTACCAATGCCCAATATCTTTGTGTGTTGGATCATGGCCTGGACGAAGTAGGGTCCCAACAGAATCCCGACCCTTGTCAACTGACATTAACCCCTGTGGGTGGAAGTGATGATGATGAGACTCAGATACCTGAGGCACATGTGTACTGTCCTGTGATGCCAGGTCAGGAAGACAGGCGGGACAACATAAAGCCTGATGATAAAGTTGTAGATTACATTTTGTGTAAATCCAGAGGCATGCAGCTGTGTAGCTCAGCAGATAAGGAGGAGGAGGAAGTCGAGGAGGTTACATTGGCAAATCCCAAATGGAGTCTTTATTTATATGTGTATGCAAGGGCAGCAATGCTGTCAAACTAGGGTGAAAATGAGTCACTCCAAGTATGATGATGTCTAACAGTCTTAATGAAAAATATACCTCCACTTCACATGCAAAGAGATTTTCAACCGTGAAGTGCCACCAAAAGGCAGGTTGTCTTCAAGGAGGTCTACCCTGCAGGTGCCCCTGGTGCCACCCCAATGCTCAATGAGCATTGCTGATTCAGGATGATGCAACTTTGGTAGAACTTCGAGAGCAGATAACCTTTCATCTTTGTGAAGCTCAAGTCCATGCACACGATCAAATCCATCATATTTAATAAGATAATGAGAAGGGTTGACTGGTACTTGATTCAAAACAGTTCCTTTCCATTGTGTTATTGGACCACTGGCCTCTTTCCAGCCATGTTGTATCCTGCAACCTATGATATTTCTTCTTGGTTGAGAAATTGGTTTACTTGGTCCGATATTGCGTCCATGTTTCTTTTGAGAGGTCCATTTCTTCATCACATTTGCATAAACACCTGCATGTGCGGCATCAGCTCTTAATCACTGAGCTGCGACCTTTCCAAATGGAGTTTTTAAACATTTCTGTTGAGTTTTAAAATTTATATGCCAGGCAATATCCTGTGTGAAGGGGGCTTTACACGCTACGACATCGCTAATGCGAAGTCGTTGGGGTCACGGAATTGGTGACGCACACCCAGCCGCATTAGCGATGCCATTGCGTGTGACACCTATGAGCGATTTTGCATCGTCGCAAAAACGTGCAAAATCGCTCATCGGTGACATGGGGGTCCATTCTCAAATATCGTTACTGCAGCAGTAACGAAGTTGCTCCTCCTGCCTGCGGCAGCACACATCGCTCCGTGTGACACCGCAGGAACGAGGAAGCTCTCCTTACCTGCCTCCCGGCCACTATGCGGAAGGAAGAAGGTGGGCGGGATGTTACGTCCCGCTCATCTCCGCCCCTCCGCTTCTTTTGGGCGGCGGTTCAGTGACGCAGCTGTGACGTCGCTGTGACGCTGAACAAACCGCCCCCTTAGAAAGGAGGCGGTTCGCCGGTCACAGCGACGTCGCCGGGCAGGTAAGTACGCGTAACGGGTCTGGGCGATGTTGTGCGGCACGGGCAGCAATTTGCCCGTGTCGCACAACAGATAGGGGCGGGTACCCACGCTAGCGATATCGGTACCGATATCGCAGCGTGTAAAGCCCGCTTAAGTCAATGCAATTAGTCAGTGCTTCAATTAATATACATCAGAGAATGCAGTGACACAGCTGCAGAGTTGTGGAACACTATCCAGGCCAAATTTGATAATTGTCTGTACCACTGAACCTGGAGCCAGGGAAGATCATGTGCGATTGCGGTGCAAACCTAGTGGAGGCACTACGCCTGGGTGACATCACATATCTATTACATGGATCAACCTGGTTGTACAGAAATTACTAGGGCACTATTATGTCCTGGATGCACTGCTGCAGAGGGCACGGTCGTTGTATGCTCACTTTTTAAAATTGAAATGTTCAGTGTGTTGCATGTACCTTCCTGCTGTGCAAAGACACTATGCAGAGGGTGGAAATTGATGCTACTGTACTGCTGTCTGCCTGAAAGGTTTTTAAATGTCGAGACTCCAAGATGGGTCTCCAAGTTGTGTCTGGTATGTGGTACCAGGCTTCTGGGAGCAACAGGCCTACACTTAAGCATGTCTTCATTTTAAAATTAAAATGCCGGGCCACAGCCTGTGTTGCAAAGACCGTACCTCCATGCTCTTTTAAGGCCCTTTGGGGAGGGGGTCAATTGATGCTACTGTACTGCTATCTGTCTGAAAGCTTTTAAATGTCGAGACTCCAAGATGGGTCTAAAATTTGTGTCTTGTGGGTAGTGCTATTCTTCTGGGAGCAAGAGGCCTACACCGGTCACTCAAGCATGTCTTCATTTTTAAAATTAAAATGACGGGCCATAACCTGTGTGTTACATCAACTGTACCTTCCTGCTCTTTTAAGGCCCTATGGAGAGGGGGCCAATTGATGCTACTGTACTGCCGTCTGCATGAAAGGTTTTTAAATGTCAAGACTCCAAGTTGGGTCTCAAAGTTGTATCTTGTGGGTAGTGCCAGTCTTCTGGGAGCAAAAGGCCTACACCTGCTACTCAGGCATGTCTCATTTTTTAAATTAAAATGCCAGGTCACAGCCTGTGTGTTTCATGGACCGTACCTTACTGTTCTTTTAAGGCCCTATGGGGAAGGGCAATAGATGCTACTGTACTGCTGTCTGCCTGAAAGGATTTTGAATATCGATACAACAACATGGGTCTCCAAGTTTTGTTTTGGGGGTAGTGCCAGGCTCCCGGGAGCAAGAGGCCTAGACCGGTCACTCAAGCAGGTCTTCATTTTTAAAATTGAAATCCCCTGCCACAGCCTGTGTCCTGCATGGACTGTACATCCCTGCTCTTTTAAGGCCCTATGGGGAGGGGGGCAATTTATGCTACTGTACTGCTGTCTGCCTGAAAGGATTTTCAATGTTGAGACTACAAGATATGTCTCAAAGTTGTCTCTTCTCAGTACTAGCAGGGGTATGGGAGCACCAGCCCTACACCTGTTTCTCATGCACCTCCTATATTTCTTTTGTCAATAGTCTAGGAAGCTAATGATTATACCAAAACAATGGTGCTGAACTGTAAAATGTAGTTTTGCTGTTTTGGAAGTTTTTGGACCCCCCTGAAGGTGGTTTCTCTGCCTTACTTTTGGCCTCCCATTGAATTCAATGGGGTTTGGAAAGATTCGATAAACGTTCGAAGTTCGGTTTTGATAAAGGGCTGACGAACGTACCGCTTGTTTGATTGGGCTTGGTGAACCGAACCTTGAGAGGTTTGCTCATTTCCAGAGTTGAGTTTCTACGTTGTGTGCAAGATTGGATAGTTTGGATTGGATTTGTAAGTGGAGGACAGAACTGTGGAGACATCTTATATCTATATGTCTATGTATTACATTCAAACAAATTACAAATTCTTCTCTCATTCCTACATTCTGATGTAACATATAAATTACACCTGCTACACAATTCAGATCAGTGAATAATACAAGTCTGGCCTTTCACTCTTTTCTTTTTTGAGTGACCTACAAAGTATTACAATGTAATGGGTTGCAGTCCTCTCTGGCAATGAAGCTATTAGTTATGAGGCTAGACTTTGTTATTTTTGGCATAGCAGTATATAAGCTAATTAGGTTACTGGAACCTGTGTCTCACGCGATAAGAGGTTGTCTCACGTACAAGATTAACTAAATGGGGAGAGAAGCTAATTCTTTATGACTCAGGACTTTAAGTAGCGGGTCCCTCTTATATAGTAAATGGCAAAGTAGGTGGTAGGAACCATCTTTATTGTACACTGGAGACTTCAGCTTAAGAAGTGTTTATAGAACAAAAGCTTGTAAGTTACGTCTGTTCATGAGAGGAATATTCTCTGTAGAGAATAATTTCTTTGACGGATGAGTTGATTGCTCAGACCCGTGACCGTGACCGTAGTTAGTTTACCTGCACCTCTTTTATTTCTATGGAAGTCTGGTGAATAAACATCTAGAGAGACATGCTACTGAGATAACATCTAATCGATAAACAATTATTGCAAAATATCTATATTTTTTCCAGTCGCGCAAAACTGACTATTTTACCTTGAATTAAAATTTTGGGTGGATAGAAAGATTTGTCTGTGACTATATGCTTGTAAAAAATATTATTTTAGAACCTCCTGTTTTAGCAGAAGTAATACCATATATAAATCCTGCAACAGTTTTTTTATATTTGGGGTGATAAAAGTTTAATGTCATATAAACCTTTTCAAAAGGAACCTGAAGACCCACCTCTTCTGACAAGCCTACAACCTGCCGTAACCCTCAGTCTGATACAGCGCCGCTCGACCAGTTCTACCATAACCTACTGTATCCTCACCTATCCCTTGTAGACTGTGAGCCCTCGCTGGCAGGGACCTCTCTCCTCCTGTACCAGTCTGTGTCTTGTATTGTTTATAATTATGGTACTTGTTTCTATTTTGTATATCCCTTTCACATGTAAAGCGCCATGGAATTGATGGCGCTATAATAATAAATAATAATAATAATAATAAACCTAATTACACATGGTCAATATGGATAAAAATGGAGGTTTGAATCAGAGAAATATTAATCTGCAAATCCTAAGTGTTCACAAATCTATGACAACAGATAAACATCAAAAAATGCAGCAGAACATTGGGTGTCAAAATAGATGCAAATATAAACTGCATTACACTTATAAAATTGAGGTAGTAAACACACAAATTGGCCAATGTGTGTGTGCCCACATGAGGACTGAATGGCTACCATCAAGCTTGCCTTATCATTTCTGGTGGGCACACATGAATTAGCCAATTGGTGGGTCAAATATCTCAATATTATAGGTATAGTCTATAGGGCAGAAATGTTGTTTACACTTCAGATATTGAAACTTTGCACTTACAGTATCTTGTCATTCAATGTGATCTGTTGCACATTTTGATATTTATATGTTGCACTCTCAGCATCTTGCGCTTTTTAATACTTGCTTCATTATGTTAAGAGCTGCTCAGATTTTTCTTTTTTTTATATATATATATATATATATATATATGCATAGATAAATAAGAGAAAAAAAGTGGGCACCACTATATAAATTCCATGCAAAAACTGGTGTCTTGGCCCATGTGAACAGGTGGCAACATTTTTGGCTTAAGAGAAAATGAGCCTTTATCAAGCCATTTGCTCCGGAGTGAAAACGTTGCCACCTGTTCACATGGGACTAGAGATGAGTGAACCGGTCCCGGTTCGGCTGGAGTTCGGTTCGCCGAACGGAGGTCTCGTTCGAGTTCGGTTCGTCGAATGTTCGACGAACCGAACTCGAACTGCATAGGAAACAATGGCAGGCAATCACAAACACATAAAAACACCTAGAAAACACCCTCAAAGGTGTCCAAAAGGTGACAAACAACTCACAACACAACACAAACACATGGGAAAGGGACAAGGACATATACTCATGTGAAAACAAAAGAGCTGGACAAGGAAAAAGAGGAGGAGACACAGATATAGGCATGGCACGCCCTTCTAAAATCATGTAAAACACCGCAAGGTGACTCCAAGCGGAGTATCCCTTTTTTCCAAATATTGGGGCCCACACACACCCACCCATTCAGTGGCAGCACTTGTGCCCTAGTTGTACACTTCACAGCTAGATTTGCATCAAGCACATTCAAAAATACGCCATACTTAACCGTCCCCAGGATGACACCGGGGTAGGTAGCAAAGTCTTTCCTGATCCCAGCTCTGTTCATCTTGGATCATTTTTAAAAAACACAGCAAGCAAGGGTTACTCCAAGCGGAGTCTCCCTTTTTTTCCAAAAATTGTGCCCCACACACACCCCACCCATTCAGTGGCAGCACTTGTGCCCTAGTTGTACACTTCACAGCTAGATTTGCATCAAGCACATTCAAAAATACGCCATACTTAACCGTCCCCAGGATGACCCCGGGGTAGGTAGCAAAGTCTTTCCTGATCCCAGCTCTGTTCATCTTGGATCATTTTTAAAAAACACAGCAAGCAAGGGTTACTCCAAGTGGAGTCTCCCTTTTTTTCCAAAAATTGTGCCCCACACACATCCACCCATTCAGTGGCAGCACTTGGACCTAGTTGCAAACAGGATGTTTTGATTTGCATCAAGCACATTCCAAATCCACAAGCATTTACTCTCCCCAGGATGACACAGGGGTAGTAAATTCCTTGTGGATCCATGACTTGTTCATCTTGATGAACATTAGTCTGTCCACATTGTCACTTGACTGACGCGTGCGCTTATCTGTCAGCACACACCCAGCAGCACTGAAGACACGTTCAGAGACAACGCTGGCAGCTGGACACGACAAAATCTCCAAGGCGTAAGTGAAGAGCTCTGGCCATTTTTCAAGATTTGAAGCCCAAAATGAGCAAGGCTCCATTTGCAAAGTCATGGCATCGATGTTCATTTGGAGATACTCCTGTATCATCCTCTCCAGCATTGACTATGTGTCAGACTTGTTGTCTCTGGTGGCCTTGGAAAGGAGGGTCTAAAAAAATTATGAAAAGATTCAATAAAATTGCTGTTACCAGTACCAGATACGGTGCTACTGGTACGGGTAGACTGTTGGAGATGACGAGACCGTCCCATGTTTGTCAAGTTACAACTGGGAGATTCACTCCCTGCACCTGCACGGTTGTTTGGTGGAAAAGGTGAGCTAAGATCGAGTAACAGCTTCTGCTGATACTCCTGCATACGTGCGTCCCTTTCTATGGCTGGAATTATGTCACAAAATTTGGACTTGTACCGGGGATCTAATAGTGTGGCAAGCCAGTAGTCATCATCACTTCTAATTTTGACAATACGAGGGTCATGTTGGAGGTAGTGCAGCAAGAAGGCGCTCATGTGTCTTGCGCAGCAATGCGTACCAAGTCCACGCTGTGTTTGTGGCATAGAGGTGCTAACCGTTCTTTCTTCCTCTGACATCTCCCCCCAACCTCTTTCAACTGAAATTTGACCAAGGTCTCCCTCATCCGCTGAGTCTTCCATGTCCATGGACAGTTCGTCCTCCATTTCTTCATGTTCTCCTGCACCTTCCTCAACATTTCGCCTGCTACCATGCGCCCTTGTTGATCCCTGTGCCCCATGGTCCCATGCCTGCTGCGTTGGTGATGATGAACGTCTGGACCTTGGTGATGTTGTTGTGTCTTGAGCATATGAATCATCCTGTAGTTCCTCCCCTTCCTGTTGTCCCACCCCCTGACTCCGAATAGTGTTTATCGTGTGCTCCAGCATGTAAATGACTGGAATTGTCATGCTGATAATGGCATTGTCAGCGCTAAACATATTCGTCGCCATGTCGAAACTGTGCAGAAGGGTGCATAGGTCCTTGATCTGAGACCACTCCATCAGGGTGATCTGCCCCACCTCTGCATCTCGTTGGCCCAGGCTATACGTCATGACGTATTGCACCAGGGCTCGGCGGTGCTGCCACAGTCGCTGTAACATGTGGAGAGTCGAATTCCAGCGTGTCGCCACATCGCATTTCAGGCGATGAACCGGCAGGCCGAAAGACTTCTGGAGCGATGCAAGTCGCTCAGCTGCGGCGGTTGAACGGCGGAAGTGAGCAGACAGTTTTTCGTGCCCTGGTCAGTAGGCCATCTAGGCCGGGATAGTGTGTTAAGAATTGCTGGACAACAAGGTTCAACACGTGAGCCATACAAGGCACGTGTGTCACCTTGCCCAGGCGAAGGGCCGCACCCAGGTTTGCAGCATTGTCGCACACGGCCTTACCAGGCTGCATGTTGAGTGGAGACAACCATTTATTAAACTCGGACAGCAGAGCTGACCACAACTCCTCAGCTGTGTGACTCCTATTCCCAAGACATGTCAAGCTAAAGACCGCCTGATGCCGTTGCGCTCTGCTGCCAGCATAGTAATGAGGGGTGCGTGATTCCTTCTGCGCAGTGAGAACGCTGGTGGCCTGACCAGGCAGGCTTGGGGCGGAGGTGGAGGACCCAGATGACGTGGAGGAGGCAGAAGCAGTGGCGGAACTTGGACAGACAGAGGATTGACACACAAGTCGTAGGGACGGCAAGACTTGTGCAGCAGACCCTTCACCATCTATCACCATAGTTACCCAGTGCCCAGTCAGCGACATGTAACGTCCCTGTCCATGCTTACTAGTCCAAGTATCGGTGGTGAAATGCACCCGTTGACACACAGAGTTTCTCAAGGAAGCGGTGATGTTGTGTGCGACATGCTGGTGTAGAGCGGGCACACCTTCCTTAGAGAAGTACTGGCGACTGGGCATCTGGTACTGGGGCACAGCGACAGACATAAGGTCTCTAAAATCCTGTGTGTCCACCAGGCGGAAATGCAGCATTTCGGTAGCCAAGAGCATGTTCCTCATTATCTATAACAACAGGTGTTACAGTTTGTGAAAAAGGGTCAACATTATGCTCAAAAACTTGGTCCTCACGGCCTGAATCAGAGTCACAAAGGTTCTGGGCATCACTGCAGACCATTTCCTGGTCTGTACTCACTGTAGCTTGGGAGCAGACCTCTGATTCCCAGGCTGTGTGTGACTGAACAGCTCTGCAGACTCAGCCATCTCAGTTCCACCATACTGTGCAGGGCGGATGGAGACTTCAGAGCTGGGAGAATGCAAGTGTGATTGTGCTGACAACTCAGAGGACTGGTGTTTTTTGGATGCGGTAGTTGAGGTGGCGGAGAGGGCACTTGTTGGACCACTTGAGATCCATTCAAGCATTTTCCTTTTTTGGCCATCATCTACCTTTGTTCCAGTTGTTCGTGTCTGTAAAAAAGGGAGCACATCGGATTGTTCACGGTAAGTAGTAGACATCTTACTTTTGCTGGAAGATGGTCTATCTTCAGCAGATGTTAATGGAGCTTTGCCACCTTCCCCACGGACAAACCCTTTTTTTCCTTTTCCAACACGCCTCTTCCCCTTTCCACCAGCATCTGACATTTTGCCACTCATTTTGATTGCGACAAGATTGTGCACTTAAAATGTGGTATTAAAAATTGAGAGGTGGTGTAGATTGCAGCGGTGGTCTAGCTTTATTAACAGGAAAATAAACAACAATAATTATCCCTGACAATGCAACTTCGGCCCTTAAACTGGCAGCATAAATTGCTAGTATAGTAGCTTTGTAACAATGAGTTTGAGTGTGCAATGCAGGCAGACGTGCTGCAAATATCTTTGCACTAGTGTGACAATACAGAAGTCCAACAGCCATGTTTAGGATGCCACTAAGTTCACTCAGTGTTTGCTAGTATAATGGCTTAGTAACAATGAGTTTGAGTGTGCAATGCAGGCAGACGTGCTGCAAATATATTTGCACTAGTGGGACAATACAGAAGTCCAACAGCCACTTTTAGGATTCCACTAAGTTCACTCAGTGTTTGCTAGTATAATGGCTTAGTAACAATGAGTTTGAGTGTGCAATGCAGGCAGACGTGCTGCAAATATCTTTGCACTAGTGGGACAATACAGAAGTCCAACAGCCACTTTTATGATGCCACTAAGTTCACTCAGTGTTTGCTAATATAATGGCTTAGTAACAATGAGTTTGAGTGTGCAATGCAAGCAGACGTGCTGCAAATATCTTTGCACTAGTGGGACAATACAGAAGTCCAACAGCTACTTTTAGGATGCCACTAAGTTCACGCAGTGTTTGCTAGTATAATGGCTTAGTAACAATGAGTTTGAGTGTGCAATGCAGGCAGACGTGCTGCAAATATCCTTGCACTAGTGGGACAATACATAAGTCCAACAGCCACGTTTAGGATGCCACTAAGTTCACTCAGTGTTTGCTAGTATAATGGCTTAGTAACAATGAGTTTGAGTGTGCAATGCCAGGCAGATGTGCTGCAAATATCTTTGCACTAGTGGGACAATACAGAAGTCCAACAGCCACGTTTAGGATGCCACTTAGTTCACTCAGTGTTTTCTAGTATAATGGCTTAGTAACATTGAGTTTGAGTGTGCAATGCAGGCAGATGTGCTGCAAATATCTTTGCACTAGTGGGACAATACAGAAGTCCAACAGCCACGTTTAGGATGCCACTAAGTTCACTCAGTGTTTGCTAGTATAATGGCTTAGTAACAATGAGTTTGAGTGTGCAATGCCAGGCAGACGTGCTGCAAATATCTTTGCACTAGTGGGACAATACAGAAGTCCAACAGCCACGTTTAGGATGCCACTAAGTTCACTCATTGTTTGCTAGTATAATGGCTTAGTAACAATGAGTTTGAGTGTGCAATGCAGGCAGACGTGCTGCAAATATCTTTGCACTAGTGGGACTATACAAAAGTCCAATAGCCACGTTTAGGATGCCACTAGGTACACTCAGTGTTTGCTAGTATAATGGCTTAGTAACAATGAGTTTGAGTGTGCAAAGGGCAGGAGGGTACAGTGGCAGGGTTGTGAGTCTCTGGGTAGAGGAAAGGAAGCCTGCCTTTCTATCCCTCCTAATGGGGAAATGCAGCGAGGAAATCCCTGACCTTAGCTACACAGACGCTGTCATCTTGTGTAGCTGTTAAACTCTGTTTTCACGGCCCTGACTGTCACCTATGGCTCTGACCCTGCCGGTATTAGCCCTTAAAAAGACTGATAGAAACTTCTATCCCTATTCTGTACAGCGCTGTGTATAGAGCGTACACAGCAGTATCGGAGATAGGAGCTGCACCAGCGGTGACTGACACCAAGGACGCAGAAGGCAGATAATGGCGTCCTGGAGGAAAATGTCCGTTTTTATAATGCAGGGACATGTGACATGGACATCCTATCACACATGCCGTTGCTTCTCTGGCTAAAAGTGCACTTAGCTGTGGGTGTGTCTGGGATTGGCTGACATGCTGGCCCGCCCCACTACACGCGCATGCTTAGGGAAGGAAGACAAGGAAAAAAAAAAAAATAATGGCGATCGCCATTATCCATACAGCAGTGATCTGAATGCGCTGTTCCTGCACACTATACGGTGACATTTCATAATAATGTGAGTCACAGAGTGACTTACACTATTACAGCGGAAAGCCAGCTAGTAGTTAGCTTGTCTTTTTGCTGCTAGAACTGTTCTCGAACGTATCTAGAACTATCGAGCTTTAGCAAAAAGCTCGAGTTCTAGTTCGATCTAGAACAGCCCCCAAAATCACTCGAGCCGCGAACTGGAGAACCTCGAACCGCGCTCAACTCTACATGGGACAAGATACCAGTTTTTACATGGAATTTCCAACTGAGTGCTACCCAACTTTTTTTTGCTTTTTATGAATCATAGATTAGTGGGTTTTAACTTGTATGCTGGCACCTATACATTGTATGCACAATTATTATGCAAGTGAATATTTTGTCCATATCATAACGTTTCTGCAGATTTTCCAACTCCAATATCACGCTGTACAAAGGACTGGTAAGACGTAGTACAGTGGATTCACCACTAGGTGGCAGCAGAGTAGTGAAGGAGAGTCAAAGTGACACTGTAACAGAAAGGAGGCTGAAGTACAGCAGAGTAACTTCAGCAGGCAGTTCACAGGCGAACCACCAGGGGGCTATAGAGTAGTCAAGCAGTCAGGGTCTAGCCAGGAAAGTCAAGTCACTACAAAGGGAGGATCAAAATCAGGTTAGAAAACAGAACCGAAGTCGGATGCTGGAAGATCAGGTATGCAGAGGGAAACACAAACAATAGACAGGAGTGGGAAGTCAGGGACTGGGACAGATGGACAAACAGGGGAGGGTACAGGTCAAGGCACGGTAACAAGGAGTCAGACCAAACAGAAAGTTTCACTAGAGCCAGTCACAGGCTGCAGAGCAAAACTATAACCAGCACAGGAATGTAGGTGCAGCGATGAGATATAGTGTCTCCGGAAACCAGAACGAGGTTGATGGGAGTTAACTCCTGACATGACTATGCTGGGTCTGGGAAACTCTGGAGCAGGTAATACTGGTCCTGGAACATGACATCCAAGCTGTATAAATTTGAATTCTGATTGGATGAAGCAGATAAGGAGATGTGTATTTGTGTAATGAAGGCAGAGATAAGAAGAAAAATGGCAGGATTAATGGTTTGTAACCAATCTAATTACGACACAGGGATGAAAAGGTGTGAAGTAAAAATGTGTTTTTAATGGTGATTGAATAAAATATAATAAAATAATGACATGAGGCTATACAGACACTATGCATTTCTGGGACTATCTGTCTCCTTCCTCAGGTGTCTTTAGAATAGACAATTCAAGGGTCTTATATAGACCCTTGAATTGTCTATTCTATCTATTCTATCTATCTATCTATCTATCTATTCTATAATTGTCTATCTGGATCCATGTAGGGAGTAGAGTTGAGCGCGGTTCGCGGTTAGTGGTTCTCCAGTTCGCGGTTCGAGTGATTTTGGGGCCTGTTCTAGATCGAACTAGAACTCGAACTTTTTGCTGAAGCTCGATAGTTCTAGCTACGTTCGAGAACGGTTCTAGCAGCAAAAAGACAAGCTAATTACTAGCTGGCTTTCCGCTGTAATAATGTAAGTCACTCTGTGACTCACACTATTATGAAATTTCAGCGTATAGTGTGCGGGAACAGCGCATTCAGATTACTGCTGCTGGGATAATGGCGATCGCCATTTTTTTTTTTCCTTATCTTCCTTCCCTAAGCGCGCGCGTGTAGTGGGGCGGGCCAGCATGTCAGCCAATCCCAGACACACACACAGCTAAGTGGACTTTTAGCCAGAGAAGCAACGGCATGTGTGATAGGATGTCCATGTCACATGTCCCTGCATAATAAAAACGGGTATCTGCCCGTCCGGACGCCATTATATCTTCTGCGTCTGGGTGTCAGTCACCGCTGGCGTAGCTCCTGTCTCCGATACTACTGTGTACGCTCTACACACAGCGCTATACAGAATAGGGATAGAAGTTTCTATTAGCCTTTGTAAGGTCTAATAACAGCAGGCTCAGAGCCATAGGTGACAGTCAGGTCCGTGGAAACAGATTTTAACAGCTACAGATAACAGCGTCTGTGTAGCTAAGGTCAGGGACTTCCTCGCTGCATTTCCCCATTAGGAGAGATAGAAAGTGAGGCTTCCTTTCCTGTAAACTGACCCACAACCCTGCCACTGTACCTCCTGCCCTTTGCACACTCAAGCTCATTGTTACTAAGCCATTATACTAGCAAACACTGAGTAAACTTAGTGGCATCCTAAAAGTGGCTGTTGGACTTCCATTATTGTCCCACTGGTGCAAAGCTATTTGCAGCACCACTGCATTGCACACGCAAACTCATTGTTACTAAGCCATTATACTAGCAAACACTGAGTAAACTTAGTGGTATCCTAAAAGTGGCTATTGGACTTCCATTAGTGTCCCACTAGTGCAAATCTAATTGCAGCACCTCTGCATTGCACACTCAAACTCATTTTTACTAAGCCATTATACTAGCAAACACTGAGTAAACTTAGTGGCATCCTAAAAGTGGCTGTTGGACTTCCATTATTGTCCCACTGGTGCAAAGCTATTTGCAGCACCATTGCATTGCACACTCAAATCCATTGTTACTAAGCCATTATACTAGCAAACACTGAGTAAACTTAGTGGCATCCTAAAAGTGGCTGTTGGACTTCCATTATTGTCCCACTAGAGCAAATCTATTTGCAGCACCTCTGCATTGCACACTCAAACTCATTGTTACTAAGCCATTATAGTAGCAAACACTGAGAAAACTTAGTGGCATCCTAAAAGTGGCTGTTGGACTTCCATTATTGTCCCACTGGTGCAAAGCTATTTGCAGCACCACTGCATTGCACACTCAAACTCATTGTTACTAAGCCATTATACTAGCAAACACTGAGTAAACTTAGTGGCATCCTAAAAGTGGCTGTTGGACTTCCATTATTGTCCCGCTAGTGCAAATATATTTGCAGCACCTCTGCATTGCACACTCAAACTCATTGTTACTAAGCCATTATACTAGCAAACACTGAGTAAACTTAGTGGCATCCTAAAAGTGGCTGTTAGACTTTCATTATTGTCCCTCTGGTGCAAAGCTATTTTCAGCACCACTGCATTGCACACTCAAACTCATTGTTACTAAGCCATTATACTAGCAAACACTGAGTAAACTTAGTGGCATCCTAAAAGTGGCTGTTGGACTTCCATTATTGTCCCACTAGTGCAAATCTATTTGCAGCACCTCTGCATTGCACACTCAAACTCATTGTTACTAAGCCATTATAGTAGCAAACACTGAGTAAACTTAGTGGCATCCTAAAAGTGGCTGTTGGACTTCCATTATTGTCCCACTAGTGCAAAGCTATTTGCAGCACCACTGCATTGCACACTCAAACTCATTATTACTAAGCCATTATACTAGCAAACACTGAGTAAACTTAGTGGCATCCTAAAAGTGGCTGTTGGATTTCCATTAGTGTCCCACTAGTGCAAATCTATTTGCAGCACCTCTGCATTGCACACTCAAGCTCATTGTTACTAAGCCATTATACTAGCAAACACTGAGTAAGCTTAGTGCATCCTAAAAGTGGCTGTTGGACTTCCATTAGTGTCCCACTAGTGCAAATCTAATTGCAGCACCACTGCATTGCACACTCAAACTCATTGTTACTAAGCCATTATACTAGCAAACACTGAGTAAACTTAGTGGCATCCTAAAAGTGGCTGTTGGACTTCCATTATTGTCCCACTAGTGCAAATCTATTTGCAGCACCTCTGCATTGCACACTCAAACTCATTGTTACTAAGCCATTATAGTAGCAAACACTGAGTAAACTTAGTGGCATCCTAAAAGTGGCTGTTGGACTTCCATTATTGTCCCACTAGTGCAAAGCTATTTGCAGCACCACTGCATTGCACACTCAAACTCATTGTTACTAAGCCATTATACTAGCAAACACTGAGTAAACTTAGTGGCATCCTAAAAGTGGCTGTTGGACTTCCATTAGTGTCCCACTAGTGCAAATCTATTTGCAGCACCTCTGCATTGCACACTCAAGCTCATTGTTACTAAGCCATTATACTAGCAAACACTGAGTAAACTTAGTGGCATCCTAAAAGTGGCTGTTAGACTTCCATTATTGTCCCACTGGTGCAAAGCTATTTGCATCACCACTGCATTGCACACTCAAACTCATTGTTACTAAGCTATTATACTAGCAAACACTGAGTAAACTTAGTGGCATCCTAAAAGTGGCTGTTGGACTTCCATTAGTGTCCCACTAGTGCAAATCTATTTGCAGCACCACTGCATTGCACACTCAAACTCATTGTTACTAAGCCATTATACTAGCAAACACTGAGTAAACTTAGTGGCATCCTAAAAGTGACTGTTGGACTTCCATTATTGTCCCACTGGTTCAAAGCTATTTGCAGCACCACTGCATTGCACACTCAAACTCATTGTTACTAAGCCATTATACTAGTAAACACTGAGTAAACTTAGTGGCATCCTAAAAGTGGCTGTTGGCCTTCCATTATTGTCCCACTGGTTCAAAGCTATTTGCAGCACCACTGCATTGCACACTCAAACTCATTGTTACTAAGCCATTATACTGACAAACACTGAGTAAACTTAGTGGCATCCTAAAAGTGGCTGTTGGACTTCCATTACTGTCCCACTAGTGCAAATCTATTTGCAGCACCTCTGCATTGCACACTCAAGCTCATTGTTATTAAGCCATTATAGTAGCAAACACTGAGTAAACTTAGTGGCATCCTAAAAGTGGCTGTTGGACTTCCATTATTGTCCCACTGGTTCAAAGCTATTTGCAGCACCACTGCATTGCACACTCAAACTCATTGTCACTAAGCCATTATACTAGCAAACACTGAGTAAACTTAGTGGCATCCTAAAAGTGGCTGTTGGACTTCCATTAGTGTCCCACTAGTGCAAATCTATTTCCAGCACCTCTGCATTGCACACTCCAAGCGTATTGTTACTAAGCCATTATACTAGCAAACACTGAGTAAACTTAGTGGCATCCTAAAAGTGGCTGTTAGACTTTCATTATTGTCCCTCTGGTGCAAAGCTATTTTCAGCACCACTGCATTGCACACTCAAACTCATTGTTACTAAGCCATTATACTAGCAAACACTGAGTAAACTTAGTGGCATCCTAAAAGTGGCTGTTGGACTTCCATTAGTGTCCCACTAGTGCAAATCTATTTGCAGCACCTCTGCATTGCACACTCCAACTCATTGTTACTAAGCCACTTATAGTAGCAAACACTGAGTAAACTTAGTGGCATCGTAAAAGTGGTTGTTGGACTTCCATTATTGTCCCACTGGTGCAAAGCTATTTGCAGCACCACTGCATTGCACACTCAAACTCATTGTTACTAAGCCATTATACTAGCAAACACTGAGTAAACTTAGTGGCATCCTAAAAGTGGCTGTTGGACTTCCATTAGTGTCCCACTAGTGCAAATCTATTTGCAGCACCTCTGCATTGCACACTCAAGCTTATTGTTACTAAGCCATTATACTAGCAAACACTGAGTAAACTTAGTGGCATCCTAAAAGTGGCTGTTGGACTTCCATTAGTGTCCCACTAGTGCAAATCTAATTGCAGCACCACTGCATTGCACACTCAAACTCATTGTTACTAAGCCATTATACTAGCAAACACTGAGTAAACTTAGTGGCATCCTAAAAGTGGCTGTTGGACTTCCATTATTGTCCCACTAGTGCAAATCTATTTGCAGCACCTCTGCATTGCACACTCAAACTCATTGTTACTAAGCCATTATAGTAGCAAACACTGAGTAAACTTAGTGGCATCCTAAAAGTGGCTGTTGGACTTCCATTATTGTCCCACTAGTGCAAAGCTATTTGCAGCATCACTGCATTGCACACTCAAACTCATTGTTACTAAGCCATTATACTAGCAAACACTGAGTAAACTTAGTGGCATCCTAAAAGTGGCTGTTGGACTTCCATTAGTGTCCCACTAGTGCAAATCTATTTGCAGCACCTCTGCATTGCACACTCAAGCTCATTGTTACTAAGTCATTATACTAGCAAACACTGAGTAAACTTAGTGCATCCTAAAAGTGGCTGTTGGACTTCCATTATTGTCCCACTAGTGCAAATCTATTTGCAGCACCTCTGCATTGCACACTCAAACTCATTGTTACTAAGCTATTATAGTAGCAAACACTGAGTAAACTTAGTGGCATCCTAAAAGTGGCTGTTGGACTTCCATTATTTTCCCACTGGTGCAAAGCTATTTGCAGCACCACTGCATTGCACACTCAAACTCATTGTTACTAAGCCATTATACTAGCAAACACTGAGTAAACTTAGTGGCATCCTAAAAGTGGCTGTTGGACTTCCATTAGTGTCCCACTAGTGCAAATCTATTTGCAGCACCACTGCATTGCACACTCAAACTCATTGTTACTAAGCCATTATACTAGCAAACACTGAGTAAACTTAGTGGTATCCTAAAAGTGACTGTTGGACTTCCATTATTGTCCCACTGGTTCAAAGCTATTTGCAGCACCACTGCATTGCACACTCAAACTCATTGTTACTAAGCCATTATACTAGCAAACACTGAGTAAACTTAGTGGCATCCTAAAAGTGGCTGTTGGACTTCCATTATTGTCCCACTGGTTCAAAGCTATTTGCAGCACCACTGCATTGCACACTCAAACTCATTGTTACTAAGCCATTATACTAGCAAACACTGAGTAAACTTAGTGGCATCCTAAAAGTGGCTGTTGGACTTCCATTAGTGTCCCACTAGTGCAAATCTATTTGCAGCACCTCTGCATTGCACACTCAAGCTCATTGTTACTAAGCCATTATACTAGCAAACACTGAGTAAACTTAATGGCATCCTAAAAGTGGCTGTTAGACTTCCATTATTGTCCCACTGGTGCAAAGCTATTTGCAGCACCACTGCATTGCACACTCAAACTCATTGTTACTAAGCCATTATACTAGCAAACACTGAGTAAACTTAGTGGCATCCTAAAAGTGGCTGTTGGACTTCCATTATTGTCCCACTGGTGCAAAGCTATTTGCAGCACCACTGCATTGCACACTCAAACTCATTGTTACTAAGCCCTTATACTAGCAAACACTGAGTAAACTTAGTGGCATCCTAAAAGGGGCTGTTGGACTTCCATTAGTGTCCCACTAGTGCAAATCTATTTGCAGCACCTCTGCATTGGACACTCAAGCTCATTGTTACTAAGCCATTATACTAGCAAACACTGAGTAAACTTAGTGGCATCCTAAAAGTGGCTGTTGGACTTCCATTACTGTCCCACTAGTGCAAATATATTTGCAGCACCTCTGCATTGCACACTCAAGCTCATTGTTACTAAGCCATTATACTAGCAAAAAGAAATAGTAGAAATCGGGTTTCTGAAGCCGCGCCAAAGATCACCACCAGGACATCAGATTTATGTGACTTTATTACAGCATCGGTCTACGCGTTTCGTGAGCGCTGCTCACTTCCTCAGGACCATATGAAACCAGATGGTGTCTTTCATATGGTCCTGAGGAAGTGAGCAGCGCTCACGAAACGCGTAGACCGATGCTGTAATAAAGTCACATAAATCTGATGTCCTGGTGGTGATCTTTGGCGCGGCTTCAGAAACCCGATTTCTACTATTTCTTTCTGTTATCAGCCCTTGGGTTGCCGCGGCCAGGATCCATTGATACATGCGAACATAGTAGTTGTGACTTTCACAACTACATATGGTGAGTAGTTTTTCTCCCCTCCATACCCTGTGTCTATAAGGGTAAGACCCTATTGCGCTCTTTGTCCACAGCTCCTGTTTTGTATTATACTAGCAAACACTGAGTAAACTTAGTGGCATCCTAAAAGTGGCTGTTGGACTTCAATTAGTGTCCCACTAGTGCAAATCTATTTGCAGCACCTCTGCATTGCACACTAAAACTCAATGTTACTAAGCCATTATACTAACAAACTATGCTGCCAGTTTAAGGGCCGTAGTTGCATTGCCAGGTATAAGTATTGTTGTTTATTCTGCTGTTAATAAAGATAGACCACCGCTGCAATCTAATTTTTACTACCACATTTTAAGTGCACAATCTTGTCGCAATCAAAATGAGTGGCAAAATGACAGATGCTGGTGGAAAGGGGAAGAGGCGTGTTGGAAAAGGAAAAAAAAATGGGTTTGTCCGTGGGGAAGGTGGCAAAGCTCCATTAACATCTGGTGAAGATAGACCATCTTCCAGCAAAAGTAAGATGTCTACTACTTACCGTGGACAATCTGATGTGCTCCCTTTTTTACGGACACGAACAACTGGAACAAAGGTAGATGATGGCCAAAAAAAGAAAATGCTTGAATGGATCTCAAGTTGTCCAACAAGTGCCTTCTCCGCCACCTCAACTACAGCATCCAAATAACACCAGTCCTCTGAGTTGTCATCCCAATCACACTTGCTTTCTCCCAGTTCTGAAGTCTCCATCCGCCCTGCACAGTATGGTGGAACTGAGATAGCTGAGTCTGCAGAGCTGTTCAGTCACACACAGCCTGGGAATCAGAGGTCTGCTCCCAAGCTACAGTGAGTACAGACCAGGAAATGGTCTGCAGTAATGCCCAGAACCTTTGTGACTCTGATTCAGGCTGTGAGGACCAAGTTTCTGAGCATAATGTTGACCCTTATTCACAAACTGTAACACCTGTTGTTATAGACAATGAGGAACATACTGATGACGATGAGACGCAGATAACAGATTGGGATGACAACTTAAATATTGGTTCACGTCAGGAAGAGGCTCGGTCTGAGGGTGAGGGGAGTGCAAACACAACGCTTGATGAGGAAGTTCTAGATCCCACCTACTGTCAACCCACAGTCAGGCACTCGAGGAGGTCAACAGAGGCGGTGGAGGAGGATGCTACTGACGACGAAGTTACCTTGCGCCTTCCTGGACAGAGGAGTAGTACTGGTAGCACGTCTACAACTGCATCCTCAGCCACCACTCTGCCTCTGAGCACTAGTCGGGGGGGGCTCAGCAGGTCGCATGCCCTCTAAGCCTTGCCTAGCCTGGACCTTTTTTGACATAGAAAAAGATCGCCCAAATCATGTGATATGTAAAATTTGTCGTGATTCTGTTAGTAGAGGGCAAAACCTCAGGAGTTTGACAACTTCTTCCATGAATCGTCACATGAAAAAATATCATATGTCCCAGTGGGAAGCTCACCGTGCTGCAATGCGGTCTAGCGGAGCGAACCATCCACCGCCTGCCCCTTCAAGTGCATATGCTTGTTCTTCATCTTCTAGGACTGTGGGGACAGCTGTCACACTTGGTTTTCCACGCACAACTTCCACCACTGTAACTGCAACAGGCAGTTTGCTTGGTAGGTCGTCATTGGGTTTGGAAGGGGAAACAAGTGCGTGTGTACAGCTCTCTCAGACATCGATAGCATCAACGTTGGATGAAGGCAACATCATGTCTACGCCTGCACTTTCCTCACAAACCTGCATTTTTTCACGGATACCCTACTCACCACCGTCTACACACAGCAGTCAGATCTCTGTCCCTCAGATGTGGACAAATAATAGGCCATTTCCTGCGACCCATGACAAAGCTAAGAGGTTGACTTTATCCCTCTGTAAGCTCTTGACTACCGAAATGCTGCCTTTCCGCCTGGTGGACACACAGGATTTTAGAGACCTTATGTCTGTTGCTGTGCCCCAGTACCAGATGCCCAGTCGCCACTACTTCTCTAAGAAAGGTGTGCCTGCGCTACACCAGCATGTCGCACACAACATCACCGCTTCCTTGAGAAACTCTGTGTGAACGGGTGCATTTCACCACCGATACTTAGACCAGTAAGCATGGACAGGGACGTTACATGTCGCTGACTGGGCACTGGGTAACTATGGTGATAGATGGTGAAGGGTCTGCTGCACAAGTCTTGCCGTCCCCACGACTTGTGTGTCAATCCTCTGTCTGTCCAAGTTCCGCCACTGCTTCTGCCTCCTCCACCTCGTCTGGGTCCTCCACCTCCGCCCCAAGTCTGCCTGGTCAGGCCACCAGCGTTGTAACTGCGCAGAAGGAATCACGCACCCCTCATTACTATGCTGGCAACAGAGCACAACGGCATCAGGCGGTCTTTAGCTTGAAATCTCTTGGAAATAAGAGTCACACAGCGGCTGAGTTGTGGGCAGCTCTGGAGACTGACTTTAATAAATGGTTGTCTCCACTCAACCTGCAGCCTGGTAAGGCCGTGTGCGACAATGCTGCAACCCTGGGTGTGGCCCTTCGCCTGGGCAAGGTGACACATGTGCCTTGTATAGAAGAAACAAGAAGCTTGATCATAAAGGCACTCACTCCACAAGGTATATAAAGGGTTAAAAAACAATTTTATTTGTGTACAAAATATTAAAACCAACAATAACAAACATGATAAAGTGCACAAAGTGTGATAAAGCACCAAAGACAACAAGCAATACCCAGTTGGTCTTCCTATAAAATTATTTATAATGAATTTTCCATAAGGTTCACAGGGATTGGATCTATATAAAAATTTGAATATCAAGCCGTTTACTTCATATCAAAAAGCACTGGAATTCAAACAATACAGTACAGACTTAATAACCTAATCATCAGAGGATAATATAGTACATTGATACTAGTACCTATAAGTCCTTGACTGGACCCCAGTTTGAGGCAGCAAAAAAAAAAAAAAAATCCTGACCCAGTAGTCAAAAGATCCAGATCCACTGATCTAAATATACACAATCCCTGTAGTGATAAATACTTAGCTTATAATAAGGAAGACCTGGCCCAACGCGTGTCGCTTAGAGCAGCTTCATCAGGGACAAGGAGTGTTGATGACACTCCTTGCCCCTGATGAAGCTGCTCTAAGCGACACACGTTGGGCCAGGTCTTCCTTATTATAAGCTAAGTATTTATAATCACAGGGATTGTGTATATTTAGATCAGTGGATCTGGATCTTTTGACTACTGGGTCAGGATTTTTTTTTTTCTTTTTTTGCTGCCTCAAACTGGGGTCCAGTCAAGGACTTATAGGTACTAGTATCAGTGTACTATATTATCCTCTGATGATTAGGTTATTAAGTCTGTACTGTATTGTTTGAATTCCAGTGCTTTTTGATATGAAGTACACGGCTTGATATTCAAATTTTTATATAGATCCAATCCCTGTGAACCTTATGGAAAATTCATTATAAATAATTTTATAGGAAGACCAACTGGGTATTGCTTGTTGTCTTTGGTGCTTTATCACACTTTGTGCACTTTATCATGTTTGTTATTGTTGCTTTTAATATTTTGTACACAAATAAAATTGTTTTTTAACCCTTTATATACCTTGTGGAGTGAGTGCCTTTATGGTCAAGCTTCTTGTTTCTCCTGTCCAAAATGTGTTTTGCTTGATGTGTGCACCCCCATTTCATGGTCATTATCTGAATTCCTTGGCTGTGCATTCTAAAGCTGTTGTTTTGTACATGTGCCTTGTATGGCTCACGTGTTGAACCTTGTTGTCCAGCAATTTTTAACACACTATCCCGGCCTAGATGGCCTTCTGAACAGGGCACGAAAACTGTCTGCTCACTTCCACCGTTCAACCACCGCTGCTGAGCGACTTGCATCGCTCCAGAAGTCTTTCGGCCTGCTGGTTTATCGCCTGAAATGCCATGTGCCGACACGCTGGAATTCGACTCTCCACGTGTTACAGCGACTGTGGCAGCACTGTCGAGCCCTGGTGCAATACGTCATGACGTATAGCCTGGGCCAACGAGATGCAGGGGTGGGGCAGATCACCCTGATGGAGTGGTCTCAGATCAAGGACCTATGCACCTTTCTGCACAGTTTCGACATGGCGATGAATATGTTTAGCGCTGACAATGCCATTATCGGCATGACAATTCCAGTCATTTACAAGCTGGAGCACATGCTAAACACTATTTGGGGTCAGGGGGTGGGACAACAGGAAGGGGAGGAACTACAGGAGGATTCATATGCGCAAGACACAACAACATCACCAAGGTCCAGACGTTCATCATCACCAACGCGGCAGACATGGGACCATGGGGGACAGGGATCAACAAGGGCGCATAGTAGCAGGCGAAATGTTGAGGAAGGTGCAGGAGAACATGAAGAAATGGAGGAAGAACTGTCCATGGACATGGAAGACTCAGCGGATGAGGGAGACCTTGGTCAAATTTCTGTTGAAAGAGGTTGGGGGGAGATGTCAGAGGAAGAAAGAACGGTTAGCACCTCTATGCCACAAACACAGCGTGGACTTGGTCCGCATGGCTTCACAAAACACATGAGCGCCTTCTTGCTGCACTACCTCCAACATGACCCTCGTATTGTCAAAATTAGAAGTGATGATGAGTACTGGCTTGCCACACTATTAGATCCCCGGTACAAGTCCAAATTTTGACATAATTCCAGCCATAGAAAGGGATGCACGTATGCAGAAGTATCAGCAGAAGCTGTTACTCGATCTTAGCTCGGCTTTTCCACCAAACAACCGTGGTGCAGGGAGTGAATCTCCCAGTTGTAACTTGACAAACATGGGACGGTCTCGTCATCTTCAACAGTCTACCCGTACCAGTAGCACCGTATCTGGTGCTGGTAACAGCAATTTTATTGTATCTTTTCATAATTTTTTTAGACCATCCTTTGCAAGGCCACCAGAGACAACAAGTCTGACACATAGTCAACGGCTGGAGAGGATGATACAGGAGTATCTCCAAATGAACATCGATGCCATGACTTTGCAACTGGAGCCTTGCTCATTTTGGGCTTCAAATCTTGAAAAATGGCCAGAGCTCTCCACTTACGCCTTGGAGATTTTGTCGTGTCCAGCTGCCAGCGTTGTCTCTGAACATGTCTTCAGTGCTGCTGGGTGTGTGCTGACAGATAAGCGCACGCGTCTGTCCAGTGACAATGTGGACAGACTAACGTTCATCAAAATGAACAAGTCATGGATCCACAAGGAATTTACTACCCCTGTGTCATCCTGGGGAGAGTAAATGCTTGTGGATTTTGAATGTGCTTGATGCAGATCTACCTGGGAAGTGTACAACTGGGGCACAAGTGCTGCCACTGAAGGGGTGGGTGTGTGTGGGGCCCAGTTTTTGGAAAAAAGGGAGACTCCGCTTGGAGTAACCCTTGCTTACATTGTTTTTAAAAATGATCCAAGATGAACAGAGCTGGGATCATGAGAGACTTAGCTACCTACCCCGGTGTCATCCTGGGGATGGTTAAGGATGGCGTATTTTTGAATGTGCTTGATGCAAATCTACCTGTGAAGTGTACAACTGGGGCACAAGTGCTGCCACTGAAGGGGTGGGTGTGTGTGTGGCCCAATTTTTGGAAAAAAGGGAGACTCCGCTTGGAGTAACCTTGCGGTGTTTTCCATGATTTTAGAAGGGCATGCCATGCCTATATCTGTGTCTCCTCCTCTTTTTCCTTGTCCAGCTCTTTTGTTTTCGCATGAGTATATGTCTTTGTCACTTTCGCATGTGTTTGTGTTGTGTTGTGAGTTCTTTGTCACCTTTTGGACACCTTTGAGGGTGTTTTCTAGGTGTTTTTATGTGTTTGTGATTGCCTCCCATTGTTTCCTATGCGGTTCGAGTGGTTCGCCGAACCGAACTCGAAAGAGACCTCCGTTCGGCGAACCGAACTCGAGCCGAACCGGTTCGCTCATCTCTTGTAGGGAGATAATTGCTTGATGGAAAGATTAGCAGCACAATTTGTTCAGGTGAGTTTGATCATCCATCCCTCCTTTGTCCTCATAGCCCAAAAGGTTTTCACAGAAGCGCCCTCTTGTTGTGTTTTTTTTTAAATTTGTGTAATGAGGGAGGGTGAGGCCTAAGGATATCAACACCCTTTATCATGAAGTGCAAAATTATTATTCAACTTGTTTTCTTCAGGCAAAATGGACCAAAAAAGAGATTTAACCAACTTCGAAAAGTCAACAGTTGTGTCAAGTCTTACAGAGGGATGCGGCACGCTTGAACTTAAGATATAGAGGAGTGATCACACAATAATCAAAGGTTTTGTAGTAAATGGCCTACAGGATTGCAAAAAAATGTGCTAAGAAAAATAGACAGACATTAACTGCCAAAGATTTGAGAAGAATCAAATGAAGCGACCAGGACCTGCACCAATCCTCTGGAATGCTCTACTCCAAGAAGCTAGGACGAATCACAACTTACTCAGCTTCAGACGCTCCCTAAAAACTTATCTTTTTAGGGTGGCCTACCACACTCCCTAGCCGAATTAAATTCACATAGTCCCTCCACGTCTTCTCAGAATATAACCCCACGCCAAACTTCATGGCACCCAAATGCTTCTCAAGGTTCTGGCTAACTAGTCCAGGCAGCCATTACCTATCCCCCATTAATGGCTGGACTGCTATGGTAAATAAGCAATTTTACCTTGCCCCCCCCCCCATCGCATTATATATTGTATGCTCTCACGAGCAGGGTTGTCTTTTTTCCATACTTCAATTATTGTGTTTTCTATAACTGTTATTTGTTTGTATATGAAGCTCCTGAATTGTAAAGCGCTGCTGAATATGTTGGCGCTATAGAAATAAAGATTTATTATTATTATTATTATTATTATTATTATTATTATTATTAGGACCCCACTATCCTCCAGTGCTCCATATTCAAGAACTGAACCTTCCTCAAATACCCAGAATTACAAGGTGTGCAGTGCTTAGAGACATGGCCAAGATTAGGAAAACAGAAGCAAGACCACTAGTGATGGGCGAACGCCCCAATGTTTGTGTTCGGCAGACTTGCCCGAACGTTTTGTAAAGTTCTTGTTTGGGTTCTGAAATAACACGAACTTGCATCCGAACACCGAACTTGAAGTTTACAGTTATGTAATGGGGTGCTGTAAAATAAAGAGTATCATTAATAATAAACATTGTCATTATACTTACTGGTCCCGCGACGCGTCCTGCAGACTCTGTCTCCCACCGCTTCTGCATCCAATTATCGCTGTGCCCTCCCGGTAACCATCACTGATGATAGGACCTTCCGTGATGTCATAGCCATGTGACCAGTCACGTGTGAATGCTGTATTACCTTGTTGTTTACAGACCGGTCACATGGCTATGACGTCATGCAAGGTCCTGTAGTGTCAGTGCATCTCGCCAATACTTGGTGCTCGCCCGAGCATCTCAGTACTCGGTATACTCGGCGAGTGCCATTTAGTGGCGAGATGCTCGTGCACATGCTCAGCTCCTCCTCCCTGCATGTTGGCGCTCTTTACAGAGTCAGCCCACATGCAGGGATTGGCTGCCACAAACTGTAATGCCACAGCCGGTGATGAATAGCGATGCCGGGAATCAGGTGATTGTAGATCACCATTGCTATAGTAACCCGCTTGTTAGGTTACTATGGCAATGGTGGCAGCGGTGACATCACCACTTACCAACCTGCAGTCCCTGCTCGATTACACAGCATGGGGAGCAGCAGCGTTCTTCCCCCCCGTGCTGTCAGATATAGCAGAGCTAAATCGGTTGAAGTAGATAGAAGACCAGGATCATGGAGGGGTGAGAGGAAGTAATAAATATGCAGTCCCTAGGTGTGTCTGTGTATTTATTTCTAATAAAGTATTTTTTCTCTGTGTGGTCTTTTTTTTAACCCTTTATTGCAGATTCTTAATGGCCGGGTCAAACTTGGCCTGACATTAAGAATCTCAGGCTTAATACCAGCTGGTAAAGCAAAGCTGCTATTAACCCCTTATTACCCAGAGTGCCAGCCGCCACCAGAGCTGCTGAAAGAGTTGGATACAGCACCAGAAGATGGTGCTTCTATGAAAACTCCATTTTCTGGGGTGGCTGCAGACTGCAATTCGCAGCGGGGGTGGGGGGGGGGCAGAAAGCTTGGGCAACCCTGCACTGCGGATTCCAATACCCAGCTGCTTAGTTGTACCTGGCTAGACACAAAAATTGGGCAAAGCCCACGTCTGTTTTTTTTAATTATTTCATGAAATTCATTGGTGGGGAAAAAAAGAGAATAATGAATTAAATAAGAATAACCTCCCACCAGCCTAACTGAGAAAAGAGAAAAGGTGTTGGGAAGTCAGACAAACACACAGGAAAAATCCCTTCACTGAAGGACTGGGACTCCCTAGCAATTAACAACTTAGAAACATGTCAGCAAGGAAAAGCCGTGAAGGAGAATATATATAGTATATATCTTACCCAGACTGTGATAGGAAAAATTTAAACGGGACAATGGAAAACACTTGTAGAGGATAAAGTCTAGAAAGGAAAAGTAGAGGTAACAGGAATGATTATTGTTAGGACAAAGAAGAAATGGACCATAGCTCAATAGCTCAGCAGACAGGGCAACTGACCATGAAGCAAGTGGTCACTGGTTCAAATCCCAAAGCCATGACAATAATCTAAAGTTTGGGTCTCCACAACTTTTAATCTTCTGGAATATCCCATCAATGTAGCAGGGTTCAACACAGCTGCTTATGTGATCATCAATAGTAAAGTCAATATTTTCATTCACTCATTAGGGTCCAATATGTAAAAGTAATTCATCATGTTAGTGGCTGCTACATCTATGATTATATGTCATAAATTTGTATCATTAAAAACCTCCTTTAAGATTTTCAACATTTTGTTAAATCTTGTGAAATGGTAATAAACACTTATTAGAGGCTTAGTAACTCTATTAAATGACTCAATTCTTATATCACTGTCATCTAGTGAATTACTGTGTCAAAATCACTCTCAGAATAAAAAATAAAAGTAACTAAAGTCTATACATAAAGATACACACAAAGAATAACTCTACCACCCGGAGACCGAGACTCTCCACGTTTATTCGCAATATAGTAAGAATAATTGCATGGTTTTAGTATTTATACCACACCCTATCTTTTCCAAGAAATGATAATCTACAGTATGCTGTGGGTGATCATGAATTACACGCAATCAAGGCTGAATATGAGTAGTTGTGCCAACTGCTGGGAGGTGTAAATGTTATACTGATCACATTATAATATAGAAGAGATGTAAATAAGCAACAGACACATTTTTTCCATATTTCACTTACTCATAGTTTTTCCAAGAATGGTAAAAAGATGACATTTCCAACAAGTTAACTTACATGCCATCCTGAAAAAATTTCAACTTCAATCTTTAGCTTGAAGAGATTTAATAAAAAGATTTGTGAATTCCTTGCCAGTCATCATTAAACTACAAGTGTAAAGCCAGCTTTACACCTTACAATTAGGTGTGCGATCTCGTATGCGATGTGACACGCCCAGGTCGCATATGCGATTGAATGAGATTGCACATAGGTCGTTCATTTGCTGTCACACGAGCGTTAGTAGTCTATGTTAAATTGATCAATTTTGTGTGCGATCCTTTAGATCATGTGTTCTGTGACGTATGCATTGGGCACCCTTTTTTTTTTTATTTATTGACTTGCCAAGCGTGTGTAATGTGTAGGGATGCGTTTTTACTATGTCATCTGCCATTCAGCTCTGCTACATGGCCACTAACAGCAGACACAGACAGCCATGTAGCAAAGCTGAATGGCAGATGACAGCAGACACAGACAGAGCCGCACTGTCAGAATGAACTCGAGTGAACCTCACCCGACTTCATGGTCATGCTGCGGCTCTGTCTGTGTCGCGTCCTGATTAGCGGTCACCTGTGAAGGACTCACCGGTGACCGCTAAACTCCTGAGTAAGTGAATTGAGCAGCCCTCTCTCATACTCACCAATCCCCGATCCCCGGCACTGCACGGCGTTCACACTGCTCCGGCGGCTTTTACTGTTTTGAAAAAGCCGGCCGCCCAGGGTATATGTTTGTGTTTTTTATTTCTAATAAAGGATTTTTTTGGGTGTGTGTGCTTATTTACTGTAATTTACAGATTAATCATGGAAGGTGTCTCATAGACGCCTGACATGATTAATCTAGGACTTATTGGCAGCTATGGGCTGCCAATAACTCCTTATTACCCCGATTTGCCAACGCACCAGGGCAAATCGGGAAGAGCCGGGTACAGTCCCAGAACTGTCGCATATAATGTATGCGGCAATTCTGGGCGGCTGTTGGCTGATATTGTTAGGCTGGGGGGCTCCCCATAATGTGGAGCTCCCCATCCTGAGAATACCAGCCTTCAGCCGTATGGCTTTATCTGGCTGGTTTTAAAATTGGGGGGGACCGCACGCCGTTTTTTTTAATTATTTAATTATTTATTTCACTACACAGAATAGACACGCCCACCGGCTGCTGTGATTGGGTGCAGTGTGACACCTGTCACTCAGCGTGGGGGCGTGTCTCACTGTAACCAATCATAGGCGCCGGTGGGCGGGTAAAGCAGGGAATACGAGATTGTTTAATGGGCGGCCGGCTTTTTCAAAACAGTAAAAGCCGCCGGAGCAGTGTGAATGCCGTGCAGAGCCGGGGATCGGGGATCGGTGAGTATATGAGAGAGGGGGATAGACTGACATGGACAGAGAGTGAGGGACAGAGATAGTGACCGACTGACAGAGATTACTGAATGACAGACATTGTGAGGCGCTTCAGAACGCAGCTTTTCAGCTGCGCTCTGAAGCGGACTTTTTTTAAGCTGCGGTGTAGAGCGCACACCTGCGCACATAGCCTCAGACATCAAAATCGTATGAGGGATGTCACACGTTACAATTCACTAGGTTCGTGCAACAAAACGTCCAATGTATGAGGAATAAACGACGTGTATGCGATCACCGTATTTGCGTTCAATCTTGATTGCACGTAGGTGTCACACGCAAATACGTCACGAACGATGCAGGATGTGCGTCACTTACAACTTGACCCCGACGATGGATTGAAAGATCTATTGAAGCGTGTAAAGCAGGCATAACAACCTTTTTCCAGTGAATGGTTCATTTTTACTAAGTCTTGTATTTCTTATACTAGTCGAAGTAAATGGAGTGATTTATGCCAAATTTATTAAAACGGTCTATGCCTTTTAATAAATTGGATGTCATTTACCTGTCTCTGACAATGAGGAATGTAATTTACATATGGACAAAAGTGTTAGGACACCTACAAATTATATAAACAAGGAGAACAACGGAGTTTTAAGGTATAAAAATTAAAATGCAATTTTATTATGACATGATTTTTAAAAGATTACATACAAGGTGCAAATTACACATGACACGACATTTAGTAGGTATATAAAGAGTTAGTTATAGGAGTATGGATGTACAGTGGGCAGGCAAGCATTAGTGACTGGGTATACACTTTTATCCTGACACAACCTATATCACAATAGTCCCTGGGTTAAAAAAATACCAGCAATAAAACATTTTGGAGTAGGTATGGGTCAAACACTTTTTACATCCTTGTGGTTGGCCCTACATTTTGATTGAAAATGTGCCGCAGGTTTCTTTGTTTAGCACCTACAAATTATACCTGCAGGAGTTTTGGTAACATCACACTATAAGTCCATAGGCATTAAAATGTAATTGGTCCCCCCTTAGAAAATAAAACATCTTCCACTTATCTGGGAAGGTTTTCTCCAAAATTTGTAAGTATGTCTGGGAATTTGTATCCATTCATCCAGAGGAGCATTTGTGGGGACACCTCAAACTCATCCATCAATGCCTCAAAGATGTCCTTAAACTATCTCCACAAAATTTGACACATAAAATTGTCCAAAATGTCTTGTATGCTGAAGTATTAAGATATCCCTTTACTGGAACTAGGGGACTCAGGCCATTCCTCAAAAAAAAATGACATTATAATCCTTAACTATGGGAGTTTAAGGCTCGGCCGCCCCAGACCTGCAAATCTACTGTGTAAAGTGTAATGTATGAACTTTATGTTATGTTGTAATGTGTTCATATGGCCAGTGGCGACAATGTGTATGCTACTTCCCTGGTACTCCTGGTCTAGAGGGAGTTAGTGAAGGGGAGGGGCTTAGTTTGAAAAATAATGGTTAAGAAGTCAGTGTGAGAAGAGTCCCTGAGGGAGAGGTACAGACTGCGTCTGTGAGAGGCGTGGTGGAGGAAAACCCCCAATAACTTTAATTTGGTGTGACCTTCTGGGTTGAATCCAGGTGCCAGACACATAGTGCGGCCCAGGTGGTGGCCATTCGCTAGCGGATACCAAATAAACCCTCTCAGTCAGCGACAGGTAACTGGGCTCTTGAGAGAAGAGTGGGACCTGACTGACCGGAAAGACGGTTGTTTCTGCCATGAATAGTGAAGCTGAAGGGGATCATGATGAGCTTAGGGACCCCAATGAGAGCCCGAGTACCAGGGAAGCAGTCGGCCAGTAAAATGTACAAAGTATCCATTGCTCATGGTAATCACTTTGGAGAACAAGAATGTGGCCGCCTAAGGTGAGGTAAGAAACTGTATTTGAAATTGACAAGTAAAGAAGTTTGGTTGAAAGAACCTGTGACAGTGTCAGTGCTTGTGACTTGTGACGCATGAAGAAAAAGTATGCATATTACTGTATTGCACTAAAGCGGCATTTATGGTGCAGACTCATCCATCAGGTGCCAGATGGAGAAATGTGATTCTTCACTCCACAGAACACGTTACCACAGCTCCAGAGTTCAGTGGCGGCAGCCTTACACCACTTCAGCTGATGATTCCATTGTGCTTAGTGATGTAAGCCTTGCACACAGCTGTTCAACCATAGAAACTCATGACATAAAGCTCCTGCCACATAGTCTCTGAAGTAAATGCCAGAGAAGAGTTCAAACTCTGCAGTTATTGAGACAGCAATGTTTTGGGGACTTTATTAGTGATGAGCGAGTACTAAAAAGCTCGGGTGCTCGAGGCTCGGGCCGAGCATCCCAAGATACTCGTGTACTCGGCCCGAGCACCGAGCCCAATGTTATCCTATGGGAGACCCGAGTATTTTTATGAAATGACCCCCGGCAGCATGTAGAAACCCTAAAAATGTCACAAAAGTCTCAGAAGAGTGCTCAA
This sequence comes from Anomaloglossus baeobatrachus, assembly GCF_048569485.1. NCBI lineage: Eukaryota > Metazoa > Chordata > Amphibia > Anura > Aromobatidae > Anomaloglossus > Anomaloglossus baeobatrachus. Next base: position 137,221,656 of record NC_134354.1, read on the forward strand.
ATGACATGGCAACAGCATGGGGAAGACCCCTTGAAGCATTTATCACTCAAAAGTCACAGCTGTGAACAATTTTGTCCGCGTTTTACGCCATTTTTACTGACTCATCAGAAAACCTTCCAAAATGACACCAAAATGAATTTTCATGGCGGAAATGTTAAGGGCACATACCCAATAGTGAGATAGAGCTGGTGTATGTTACTTTTGGAGATTACATGAAAGATTTTACGTGAAAACATTGTGTGGCACTTTGATGTCCCTGAGAAGAGACGTACATGAAGGCCTCTTGAGTCTAATGTGCCCATTTTGAGGAAGTGGGTCTATTGTAGTATAGCCCTTTGGCAGGGCAGCCAAAAATTGGGAGGCTCCACATTGTCCCTGGATAGAGACGTGCATGAGGGCCTGTAAACCTGAAGTGTCCATTGTCAGGAAGTGGGTCTATTGTAGTATAGCCCTTAGGCAGGGCAGCCGAAAATTGGGAGGCTCCACAGTGTCCCTGGATAGAGACGTGCATGAGGGCCTGTAAACCTGAAGTGTCCATTGTCAGGAAGTGGGTCTATTGTAGTATAGCCCTTAGGCAGGGCAGCCAAAAATTGGGAGGCTCCACATTGTCCCTGGATAGAGACGTGCATGAGGGCCTCAAAACATTGTTCCTATTGCAAAGGAGCGGGTCTCCTGTCGTTGTAATGTCCATTCTGAAAGAATGGGCGAAAAAATTTACCACTGGGGGTATACCTGAAACAAAGGCCAAACTATTGTAACGGTCATCATGGTGGTGCATGAGGAGAAGGAGGAGCAGTCCAGCGATTATCCAAAGTCCAGAAGTGTGTACCCATGGGTGAGTGGAGGTACATGGCAAATTCCTGTTACAAACTTTAAATTCCGCTCTCATTTGCTGGTGGTGTGGTGAAGTCTGGCCCAATCCAACCCTTGTTCATCTTGATCAGAGTCAGCCTGTCAGCATTTTCAGTTGACAGACGGGTGCGTTTATCTGTAATGATTCCACCTGCGGCACTAAAAACACGCTCTGACAAAACGCTAGCGGCAGGGCAGGCCAGGACTTTCAAGGCGTAGAGAGCCAATTCATGCCACGTGTCCACCTTGGATACCCAATAATTGTAAGGCACAGAGGAATGTCAGAGTACAGTTGTTCGATCTGCAAGGTACTCCTTGAGCATCTGGGCAAACTTAGGATTTCTTGTGGCACTACCCCGCACCTCAGGGGCTGTGGTACGTGAGGGGCTGAGAAAACTGTCCCACATCTTAAAGACTGTTCCCCTACCTCTGGCGGATTGGACTTGTTCCCCTCTCGGCTGTACGCCTTGGTTGTCCACTGATTCCTGACCTATGCCGCTAGCGTTTTGTGAAGGGAATGCTTTGCCTACTTCCGTGACTATGGCCTTCCGGAACTGCTGCATTTTGGCTGACCTCTCCGCCTCAGGAATAAGAGACATAAAGTTCTCCTTGTAGCATGGGTCTAACAGTGTTACCAACCAGTAATGATTGTCGGCCAAGATGTTCTTAACGCGAGGGTCACGAGACAGGCAGCTTACCATAAAGTCAGCCATGTGCGCCAGACTCTTAACAGCCAGTACTTCAGTATCCTGACCAACACGATGACTGAACATGCTGTCCTCCTCCTCCTCCTCATCTACCCTGTCCTCTGGCCAGCCACGCTGAACCGAGGATATGACTGGTGTGCATGTCATATCCTCAATTTGGCCGGAGAGTTGCTCCATGTCTTCATCCTCCTCCTTGTCATAGTCCTCCACTGCACGTTGTGATGAGACGAGGCTGGGCTGTGTGTTATCACCCACACCCACTACTGTTTCTTGCTCCAACTCATCGCGCTCCGCCTGCAATGCATCATGTTTGTTTTTGAGCAGAGACCGTTTTAGAAGGCAGAGAAGCGGTATGGTGACGCTAATAATGGCGTCATCACCACTCACCATCTTGGTGGAGTCCTCAAAGTTTTGGAGGATGGTACATAGGTCGGACATCCATCTCCACTCCTCAGGTGTTATGTGTGGAGTTTGACCCATTTCCCGACGGCTTAGGTGATGCAGGTACTCAACAACTACCCTCTTCTGCTCACATATCCTGACCAACATGTGCAGAGTTGAATTCCAACGCATGGGGACATCACACACCAGTCTGTGAGCCGGAAGATGCAAACAGCGCTGAAAGCCGGCAAGGCCGGCTGAAGCAGTAGGTGACTTTCGAAAATGTGCAGACAGGCGGCGAACTTTTACCAGCAGATCAGACAGCTCTGGGTATGACTTTAGAAACCGCTGAACCACTAGGTTGAGCACATGGGCCACGCATGGAACATGTGTCAGCTGGCCTCACCTCAAAGCCGCCACCAGGTTCCGGCCATTGTCACACACGACCTTTCCTGACTTTAGGTTCAGAGGTGTGAGCCAGTGATCTGCCTGCTGTTTCAGAGCTGTCCACACCTCTTCTGCATTGTGGGGTTTGTCACCTATGCAGATTAGCTTCAGCACAGCCTGTTGCCGCTTCGCCGAGGCAGTGCTGCAGTGCTTCCAGCTTGGGACTGGTGTGGAGGGTAAAGTGGATGAGGATGTGCAGGAGGAGGAGGAGGCTGAAGAGCATGACATTCCGGAGCTGTAGAGTGTGGGTGAAACCCTGACTGAGGTAGGGCCTGCAAACCTTGGTGTGGGAAAGACGTGTTCCGTCCCTCGCTCAGACTGGGTCCCAGCTTCCACAATATTAACCCAGTGTGCCGTCAACGAGATGTAGTGGCCTTGCCCACAAGCACTTGTCCACGTGTCTGTGGTTAGGTGGACTTTGGGTGAAACAGCATTGTTCAGGGCACGTATGATGTTTTGTGACACGTGGTTATGCAATGCGGGGCCGGCACACCGGGAGAAATAGTGGCGGCTGGGGACCGAGTAACGTGGGACAGCTGCCGCCATCAGGTCGCGGAATGCTTCTGTCTCCACCAGCCTAAAAGGCAACATTTCCAGCGCAAGCAGTCGCGAAATGTTAGCATTTAGAACTGTGGCATGTGGGGCGTTGGCAGTGTATTTGCGCCTGCGTTCAAAGGTTTCCTGAATGGATAACTGAACGCTGCGCTGGGACAAGGACGTGCTTGATGATGGTGTTATTTCTGCGTAGGCAACTGCAGGTGCAGGACCGGAGGAGGCTTGTTTGCAGGCAGCATGGACAGGGGATTGGCTCGAATGCACAACAAGCGAGGACGTAGCAGTGACATCAGCAAGCACTGCTCCTCGACTCTGTTGTACTTCCCACAAAGTCGGGTGCTTGGCTGACATGTGCCTGATCATGCTGGTGTGGTCAGGCTGCTAGTTTTGGTACCCCTGCTGATGCTGGCACGGCAGGTGTTGCAAATGGCCTTTTTAGAATCATCTGGAGCCAACTTAAAAAACTGCCAGACTCGGGAAGACCTAACATTTGTACAGGCACCTTGTGTCGTGTTGTTGTTCCGGGGAACGGTTGCCTGACTTCTGCCTGGAGCCACCACCCTGCTTCTTACTGCCTGTTGGGATGCTACGCCTCCCTCCCCCTGTGCACTGCTGTCCTCGCTCTGCATATCCTCCTGCCAGGTTGGGTCAGTTACTGGATCATCCACCACGTCGTCTTCCTCTTCCGCACCCTGCTCCTCCTCCTGACTTCCTGACAATTGTGTCTCATCATCGTCCACCCCTTGTTGAGACACGTTGCCAACTTCGTGAGAACGTGGCTGCTCAAATATTTGGGCATCTGTACATACGATCTCCTCATGACCCACTTCAACATGAGCTGGCGAGAGGCCAGAATGTGCGAATGGAAACGTGAACAGCTCATCCGAGTGTCCAAGTGTGGGATCAGTAATGTCCGAGGACGTGTACTCAGCCTTGTGGTAGGAAGGAGGATCAGGTTCTGAAATGTGCGGTGCAGTATCACGGCTACTGACACTTGACCGTGTGGAAGACAGAGTGTTTGTGGGGGTGCCAATCTGACTGGAAGCATTATCCGCTATCCAACTAACAACCTGTTGACACTGGTCTTGGTTCAAGAGCGGTGTACTGCTGCGGTCCCCAAGAATTTGGCACAGGACGTGCGAGCGACTAGATGTGGCCCTTTGTTGTGGCGAAATTAGAGCTTGCCCACGACCTCGGCCTCTGCCTGCACCACCATCACGTCCACTTCCTTGTTGGTTGCCAACGCCCTTGCGCATTTTGCAATGCTGTGCTGACGTGTATTCACTAGACTTGTGCGTTATATCCAAGTTTGTGCAAAACGCACACAAGTGCACCTGTACGCTGCCACCGACAGGCACACACGTGCGGTTTTTAAATGCAAGCACGGACGCACTAAGAACCTAACAGGTTTTTAGGAGCGACAATTACTGAGAAGTCTGACACTATCAGACACTGCTGACTGACGTGTATTATTCACTAGACTTGTGCGTTATATAATAGTTTGTGCAAAACGTGCACCTGTACGCTGCCACCGACAGTCACACACGTGCGGTTTTTAAATGCAAGCACGGACGCACTAAGAACCTAACAGGTTTTTAGGAGCGACAATTACTGAGAAGTCTGACACTATCAGACACTGCTGACTGATGTGTATTATACACTAGACTTGTGCGTTATATAATAGTTTGTGCAAAACGTGCACCTGTACGCTGCCACCGACAGGCACACACGTGCGGTTTTTAAATGCAAGCACGGACGCACTAAGAACCTAACAGGTTTTTAGGAGCGACAATTACTGAGAAGTCTGACACTATCAGACACTGCTGACTGACGTGTATTATTCACTAGACTTGTGCGTTATATAATAGTTTGTGCAAAACGTGCACCTGTACGCTGCCATCGACAGGCACACACGTGCGGTTTTTAAATGCAAGCACGGACGCACTAAGAACCTAACAGGTTTTTAGGAGCGACAATTACTGAGAAGTCTGACACTATCAGACACTGCTGACTGACGTGTATTATACACTAGACTTGTGCGTTATATAATAGTTTGTGCAAAACGTGCACCTGTACGCTGCCACCGACAGGCACACACGTGCGGTTTTTAAATGCAAGCACGGACGCACTAAGAACCTAACAGGTTTTTAGGAGCGACAATTACTGAGAAGTCTGACACTATCAGACACTGCTGACTGACGTGTATTATACACTAGACTTGTGCGTTATATAATAGTTTGTGCAAAACGTGCACCTGTACGCTGCCATCGACAGGCACACACGTGCGGTTTTTAAATGCAAGCACGGACGCACTAAGAACCTAACAGGTTTTTAGGAGCGACAATTACTGAGAAGTCTGACACTATCAGACACTGCTGACTGACGTGTATTATACACTAGACTTGTGCGTTATATAATAGTTTGTGCAAAACGTGCACCTGTACGCTGCCACCGACAGGCACACACGTGCGGTTTTTAAATGCAAGCACGGACGCACTAAGAACCTAACAGGTTTTTAGGAGCGACAATTACTGAGAAGTCTGACACTATCAGACACTGCTGACTGACGTGTATTATTCACTAGACTTGTGCGTTATATAATAGTTTGTGCAAAACGAGCACCTGTACGCTGCCACCGACAGGCACACACGTGCGGTTTTTAAATGCAAGCACGGACGCACTAAGAACCTAACAGGTTTTTAGGAGCGACAATTACTGAGAAGTCTGACACTATCAGACACTGCTGACTGACGTGTATTATACACTAGACTTGTGCGTTATATAATAGTTTGTGCAAAACGTGCACCTGTACGCTGCCACCGACAGGCACACACGTGCGGTTTTTAAATGCAAGCACGGACGCACTAAGAACCTAACAGGTTTTTAGGAGCGACAATTACTGAGAAGTCTGACACTATCAGACACTGCTGACTGACGTGTATTATTCACTAGACTTGTGCGTTATATAATAGTTTGTGCAAAACGAGCACCTGTACGCTGCCACCGACAGGCACACACGTGCGGTTTTTAAATGCAAGCACGGACGCACTAAGAACCTAACAGGTTTTTAGGAGCGACAATTACTGAGAAGTCTGACACTATCAGACACTGCTGACTGACGTGTATTATACACTAGACTTGTGCGTTATATAATAGTTTGTGCAAAACGTGCACCTGTACGCTGCCACCGACAGGCACACATGTGCGGTTTTTAAATGCAAGCACGGACGCACTAAGAACCTAACAGGTTTTTAGGAGCGACAATTGCTGAGAAGTCTGACACTATCAGGACTGTTTTAGACTGTGTACACCAGCCCCAGATATGATGAAGGCTGGTATACGGTCACCACTAGGAATGGCTATATACCCTGCCTGCCTGCCTGCCTGTATACTGCTACAATAGTCCTGACAAGGACTCTTCTGGTCACTAGCCTGTATTCCGACCTGGCTATACCCTGCCTGTATACAGCAACAATAGTCTTGAGAAGGACTCTGCTACTGTACTCCGACATGGCTATACCCTGCCTGCCTGTATACAACTATAATAGTCCTGAGAAGGACTTCTGGTCACACTGTTTGCAGCCCTGCTGCGGAAATAACTATAAAGGGCCGCAAACCTTTCCCTGAAGCAGCAACACTCTCCCTGCACTGACTGTCTGGATGGCTGTGTGCAGAGCACAGCGCGCCCGCCGGTATAAAGGCTCGGTCACGCTGTGCAGGCCGGCCAATCACTGCAATTCCACAACTAACAGGGCTGTGGCATTGCAGTGGTCTGCCAGCCAATCCCTGCATGAGGGCTGGCTCTCAAAAGAGCGCCAACATGCAGGGATGAAGACCACGAGTACAGCACGAGTATCGCGAGATTACTCGATCCCCGCCGAGTAGCCCGAGTACAGTGATACTCGTGCGAGTACCGAGTAGTAACAAGCATACTCGCTCATCACTAGACTTTATGCCTTATGTTCATCATTACTTGGTGACCCCACACTGTAACTTTAAATGGTCTCCAATTTGTGGCTTGCTTTGGTTCCTATACACTTACACTTAGGAGAGAACAAATTTTATGAACTGACTTTTTACAATGATGACATCTTAATAGTAGAGATGAGTGGACCTTTGGAACTTCAGTTTGGTGGGTTCTACCAGACTTTAGATTAAGTTCGGTTTGGGACTCGGACTCGACCTGAATCCCAATGGAAGTCACTAATTGGGCAGTCTCCACCCACATGCAGCCAGCCATAAACAGATCACTTCTATGAGCAGGTGAGTGGTTTTTTTTCCCATTTTTTTTGTTTTAATTGGTACACACTACTTCCGATCACGCTGTTGTTACCCCCAGTTTGAGCCATTCAAACACTGCAAGCGGTTCACACAGGACTAAGCACAGCGATGCTCACACGAGTCATTTTCTTACATATACCACCCAAACTCCAAACCCGAACTCTGTTAGTTTTTGTAAAGTCTGTGTTTGTTACGAACGGGAAACCTCTGGTTCACTCATCTCTACTTAATACATTATACCATGCTCAAATTCAGGGAGTTCTTTAGATTGTCCTACAGTTTCACAAATGTTAGAAAAGGCAAATGAATTATGAGGGGCTGGTTTTCATACGTATATCTGGGAAAATGAAACGGAATGAAAAAATGTAATTCATTGATTAGGATGTGTTTCCCAATAGTGTTGTCCAAATAGTATATGACATTATGCTGGTTGCATAGCACACCTGTTTTAATGCATAGAGCATTAGTGGTTGCACTGCACAAAGTGTAGTCATGTGATATTTCAATTTGCTAGTTAGTCTGGTGTTTGCTACATCTTTGTGCTGGTTATGAGCAGGTAAAGATTTTTTCACAATCAGCTATTATTCCTCCACATCTTGCAAGGATTTTCAGAATAAGTAAGCCATCTTTAACATTCATGTTTTATATCTTATCCACATGCATCATACCGTTACAAATAATTGTTATCAAACTTTGATATCCTTTTGCTTAAAAGAACAGCATCTGCTAATGCCGTTTAGCTCATGGAGTAAATTTTAAGTCTTAGATTTAAAAAGAATCAAGCATGTTTTTGATATGCAAGCTGAAGACAGCATACTGCAAGGGTTGACAGAGAAATCAGTGATGCCTATATTGTCAAGGTCAGATTTATTGTTTATTTGCTATGTTTGCTTAAGAAGCAGAACTTATCATTGCTCAGACTACATTGTCACGTGCTCGGTAGTCTGGCATGGCCCCTCCTTTTATTGACACCTCACTGTCAATGTTCACTGTCTATAGAGAGCCTGATGTCGGTGGGAACAGCTCTCTCAGCTCTGCTACATGGCTAAATCTAAACATTTTAATTGTGTCATAATAGCTGCACACAGTAATCTAAGTGATACATCATTGTATTTAGGATCTCTTTGCCTACATCATGATATTTTATCTTTGTTGGCAAATTCTACCACCAGTTCAGGGGTACCGCAATGGGGAGCTTAGTGGCCCCAACTTATGCAGATTTATTCCTGGGCTAGTGGGAGGATACAGTAGTGTTTAAGAGTGAAGATGAGCCAGCATGGTGAAATCCCCATATTTTATTTTGGGGCAGATATATAGATGACGTTGTTCTAATGTGGGTCGGTGATTAAATGTCCTTCAATCCTTTTATAATAGACTTGAATACTAACAATCTGAGACTGAGGGTCACATCAGAACTTCAAAAACATGCAAAAAAATGCATCAGAACCGCATGCGTTTTGTCTGCACCCAAATACTCAATGTGCACACATTGACTAATCTGGTAATCCAGCATTGAGTTCAATGACTTCCCCTGAGGTCACATTTGGGGTTTCCACAGTACTCCCAGGTATGACCTGAGGTGAACTGACCTTAGATGAACTCATTGAACTCGGTGACCTCACCTCAGGTTAAGTCATTGAACTTAATGCTGCATTACCGGGTTAGGCAATGTGTGCAGATTGAGTACTTGGGTGCAGATATTTCTGCTAACATAGAAAATCTTAAAATTATATGCTTTGTTAAATCACATTAAAATTCTGCTTCACTCTAACACATAACATGAACAAGAAAGATATTTTTCTTTTTCCCTCTAGTGTACAAGTAGCATGAGGAGGAAAGGAATGATAGCACTCAATAATGTATCCTCCCTCCTGTGCACTACCTGACAGCGGAGGTCGGCACTCTAAATTCACAATATGATGCCTCCACTCCTCGTCATCTGTCCCTAAACTGCCCTGACTCACCCTAAAGAATAAAGTGAGAAGAAAGTGCTCGTGCCTACAAAAAGTGCACCCAGTGCTACACAGAACAAAAAAAACAAGGTAATTTAGATTAAGTTACTTATCATTCAGATGTCTGATACAGGAATCTATGCCTCAATGTGTTTTCCCTTTGGTTCATCGTGAGGCTAATACCTATATATGTTACTTAGATGTCATGATGTCAGGATAATGTTAAGAGACCTTAATACCTCTTTGGGCGCATTATTTAAAAGGGACTTGGCTCTGATAATAGTCCCTTAGCATTATCCAGACATCATGACATCAAATGACATCAAAACACATGTGGTTTTGATGTGTGTTGTTTGCAAGGGGATGAAGATTTGGTGCACAAACCAAATAGTCAGAGTACACATATTGCCTAATCTGGTAATCCGGCATTGGATTCAATTACTTCCCATGAGGTGAGGTGTCTCAGTTCAATGAGTTCACCTCATATTATTTCACCTTAGGTCACAGCTGGGGTACCATGGGAACCCCAGCTATGACCTCAAGTTAACTCACTGAGGTGACTGTTTTCACAGCTGCGGGTACATCATTGTGTCTCTGACAATTCCTGAACAGCTCCTTTACTGTGGCAGGGGCATTATCCTGCTGAAAAAGGAACTGATATTAGGGAATATTTTAAGTGTTGAATAGGGGTCATAATGGACACTCTGACCAATTAGCCACACAATAGGATGGGATCAGACAGCCCAGCCTTTACTCCCTACACATATAACTGTGCCTTAGGTGTTTATATCTTTATCTCTGTCTCAGTAGTTGTTCTACTCTGGACTTTTGGTAGGTATTAACCTTTGCACAACCTCCTTTTGAAAGTTACCATGGTAATCAATCTTAACTTTACCTATCAGTGGTTTTATCTAATTGAATTATGTTTCTTATTAGAAATCAGGCTAGCAATAGATTTGCAATAATTCAGTTTCTTCCACCAGTAGCAGGCTCTTGTCTCAATCATCTATGATTACAGTTTACAGTGACAATGTGATCACATATGACTCATGGAAACATTTTCCTTGGTGGGAAATTTTATTTTTATCTATGTTCATTATTACTTTTCTCATACTGTTTAACCTTTACTTTTTATGGAGGTGCAAATAGACAAACATTGCTTTTTGCTATGATCTAAATAATGAAATCAACCTTCTGGCCAAATCCTTATAATGCCAAAGTATGATAACATGTCTGTGTTATGACATCATTTAACATTGTAAATGCTTTGATATAGCTGTGGCCATATATCTAAAAGTTGTTCTTTGGCATCTTTGCCCAATTTGTCCTTAACAGAAACTGCAATGTTTCTCTATATTTGTTTCTATTACTGGAGTACATAATATGATATAGTATAAAATATAACATATATGTTTATTAAAAAGATAGGAGTCTATAAAGGTTAAGTGAGAAATGTATGATCCCTGGACATCTCATCATTGGGTCCTTTATTGATCACAAGAACAGTGGCTCCTCTTTGAATGGAGCGATGGTTACGCCTGCACACTACCACCCTATGGAGCTCACGGAGATAGTCCAATAGAAAAGGTAGTATGTATGTTTGACCACAGCTCCCTTCAAACAGAGGGCACAAGATCCTTTTTCTAGAAACGTGTTGAGTCTCCTATGAACCAGCATCTCCCAATCATTGCTTATTCACAGCAATCACATGGCTATCAGCGCTTCCTAGTATTGCATACACAGCCTTTCTTTACCACTCTGCATACAGCGATCAAGAAGGCACAGACAATAATAAACCATCTCTGCCTTTTCTGTGGGGATAGGCATCTATGTGATCCATTATAGCTACGCTACTATGCAATGATGTTTTGGTGGTCACTGAAGAGTAGAAGCAGAGCCACAGAAAAAGAAGTAGCTATTACTAACACAAGGTCAGATTACCAATGCACTAGCAGAACGCAGCAGGACCCCATGGGGCGGCACAAGTGCAAATAATGATGAAACAACCACTCACAACCTACCAATTCATGGAGAACGTGGCTGCTGGTATTAGAGATGCACACAGATGAGGTCTGCATAGGGCACTAGTCACACAGCTACTTGCGATGCACAGAGTCTGGCTTATAATCTATTGATGACTTCCATACTATTAGATCAGGAGAGCTGTCCAGCACTGTATAAGTGCACCCCACATGACAGACACTCTAGATCACTCAACTTGCACTCAATTGCTGCCATCCTCCTTCCACTCAAAACTATTCTAAAAAAGATCTCTAACAAAATGATTCCCACACATTCCCTACTGATGGCTGCCACCTTAGGTAATAACTGTACCCCAGTGGACACCCCTGTAATTTAGCAAGTAGAAATCTGCAAATGACTCACCGAAGTTCAAGCTTACAGATCAATCTGCTACCTGCTACACAGCGCAATATATAGATAAATATCCAATCAGCCACAACTGCAGATGATGACAACGTAGAGTGAGAAAAAAACAAACACTAATGCGGGCGTCACACGAGACGATCCATCGTGCGATATGTCGTCGGGGTCACGGTTTTCGTGACACACATCCGGCATCGTTTGCGACGTCGTTTCGTGTAACACCTACGAGCGTCTCAGAACGATTGCAAATCGGTTACAAATCGTGTATGGTTTACACGTCGTTTATTTTTAAAAAATCGTTTATTCTTCTTTGCGCCAGTTGTTCATTCTACCCGGGGTAGCACACATCGCTCCGTGTGACACCCTGGGAACGATAAACTGCAGCTTACCTGCGGCCGTCGGCAATGCGGAAGGAAGGAGGTGGGCGGGATCTTTACGTCCTGCTCATCTCCGCCCCTACGCTTCTATTGGCCAGCGGCTGTGTGACGTCGCTGTGACGCCGAACGTCCCACCTCCTTCAGGAAGTGGATGTTTGCCGCCCACAGCGACGTCGCTCAGCAGGTAAGTACATGTGACGAGGGTTTAACGACTTTGTGCGCCACGGGCAACTAATTGCCCGTGACGCACAAACGACGGGGGCGGGTATTATCGTGCGATCGCATGATAGATCGTATCGTGTGACGCCCACATAAGAGACGACCAAATCAGGACAGTCACTATAATGGTTACTGGAATATTTCCCCTAGTGATGAGCGAAGCTGACAAAATTAAAATTTGTCATTTTGGACAGAATGACGGTGGCATACATTTTTGGAGTGTAACACTGGCATTCATTTTGTCTTCTGTATAGTTTTTTTTAAACATTCAATGGGTTTATGTTTCAATTTAAAATAAATACATATCCTAGATGCACTGACCTTCAAGCTATCTCTGAAGGAACACTCTGACTATGGCTATGAAGCTTCCTGCTGAGAAAGCATTTAGTGTTTAGTTTTCATAGGTAAGGTTTGAGGCACCCCCCCCCCACCCCCATGGCAGTAAGCCCACACTATGCTAATCAAAGACTTGTTATGTAATCTATAAACAAGCTAGTTTGAAATTAATATCCAATAGAAGATTGAAATATAACCGGTCTGTAGTAAGATGCTAATGCAACCAATAAGATGCTTAAGTTTTGTCTCCAATCTCTTTGCTACTCCCAAAAAAGATACTGTATAAATATGTATTAACTTCCCCTAATAAACAGGGAATCTTGCCATATCTAGAACTCTGCTAATGGGTGTGACCTTATTCCCTCTTTCTACCGCATTTGTCTGTGACACAAGTCGGATCCCTATACGACACTGGTCCCAATAGCAGGCCGTGACAGTCAGGGAATTTGATGTGCATCAAATTTATCTTATGCTAATTGAATTTGCCTTATTATGCTTATATTCTGGGTCTCTCCAGACACAAAGCATGATAAACTTAAAGGGAAAAAAAATATATATAATATTCACTGTTTTGCTCCCATGTCCCTCCAGTGTAGCTCCCTCTGGTCCTTCACACAGATACTCCACAACATGTGACGTCCCCTTTTCCATCTGTAGTGTGGGGCCTGTGGCTTCCAACACAGAGTTGGCTTCTGACATCACAACATGCATCTTCCAAGGTGATGCCTAGGTTTCAGGCTACTTTACAATATGTGGCCTACTCCGCGCTAGCAGTTATGGCACAGAGTAAAGGTGGAGGGAAGAGAACATTGTGTGCCATGGAGAAGAGCAGAAGAGCCAGAGGGAGCTGCTCAGGTGACTGGATGAGGCACTATGCCCGCTAGACATTTTTTTCACCACTTTCATGGCCCTCTACAGATCAGCAATATGGTAGCTGCCTGGCCTTCATTTTGTTTTATTTGCAAAAGGAAAATCACAAAAAAATAACATTTGGGAGATTCTGACTTTTTTTTTTGAAAATTAAAAGGTTAATTCCATTTGTTTCAAACGATTAGCTCACCTCTAGGTACATAGGATAAGCACTTGGTGTCATGACTCGCCCTTTGATGTCAGTATGGAGGGTGTTTTCAGAGATATAAATATAGCCGGCTTAGCAATGTGGTTCTGGCTGATCATTCCAGTGCAAAATATTGATGTGCAATTTTGACTTTTTTTCCCCCTTTCACCACATTGAAATTGTACTCATTAGTATATTAACTGCTGTAATTGCTGCATATCCATTTCTAATCTCTATACGTTTGCCAATTCACTCTATATCGAGGAATTTTGGCTTTCAAGAAATAGCAAAGTAGCCAAAACAATGCTGATAAGAAGTTAAAAGATACTAATAACAATAAATACCAGGCAGTCTCAACTATAGAGACTTGTTTTTACAGGAGATAGGCTATCTACTAGAAATACTCATACACTTTCCTTTTATAAAATTTTAGATTTTTTTTTTTTACTAAAACATTTCACCGCCAAAGTTAAGTCTAACACAAATATTTGCGTTTCGTCTACTACCCATTTTTGTCTGTATTTTCTTCCTAGTCTATTGTGTGACTTTGTAATTTAATGATTGGTGTTATGGAAACAAAACACTGTGAGAGTAGGAGGAAACTTGCAGAAATACTTGATGCTTAAAGAAGACACAAGCTGAATGGCTGAAGAAATATAATAGTGCGTTCCGGGTTCCACCACTCTTGTAATGCATAATTTTGCAGCAGAGAACATATAAAACAATAATATTGAGAGTAAAATTCTCTTGTGGTCAATCTCCTACTTTATTGGGGTTTCACATGGATGGAGCCATAGACACCAACTGACATGGGCTTCTTTTAACCGTTCAGAGGTTGTCACATGTCGCTCTGTGATATGGTAGGAATATGGAAATTTCCGGTGCAGATATTGCGCCCGAAATCCACAGCAATTCAACAAGTAAATGGGTTTTTCCAACTGTCAGTCATGTTGAGGAAAATCAAAATCTACATGAAAATGAAAGGTATGTGCCCACAATCCACACATGCTACTTTCCAGACGTAGCGTGTCTTCTCCTGCTTAGACGCAAGTTGTCCACAGTAGAAGGCAGCATCCTTGTCCACAATCAGGGATCTTGGCCCTGCGCATTTTCACTGTGTTCTCACTCCTGAGAATACTGGCGTCTCTTCAAGATTAAATTGGCATTCTGTGGGGTGGAAAGCCTGATGTCCGTTTACCCAGCAGAAAAAAGAAGCACAGTGGGCATTGGTTTCTATAAATCCCATTCACTGTGCTTCTACTGTACAATGCAGGGCTTTCGATATATGGTACTGTGTCCAAAACGCTGCAAACACTGATAGTGGTCGCATACACTAAAGTCACATGAACACGTTTACTATTCGGTGAGTTTTTTACCTCAGGATTCATAATCTAAAACCAGAAGTGGGTAATAAATACAGAAGTGGTGCTCGTGTTTTTGTTATACTTTTCCTCTGATTGTTCCACTCCTGGTTTTGGCTACAAATACTGAGTAAAAAAACTCATCAAATACTCAATGTGTGAACATGGCCTAATAGAAACATTGGTACCACTTCTGCACTTTTTACCCACTCTTGGTTTTAGTTTTTAAATACTGAAGTAAAAAAGTCACCAAATACTCAACATGTGTACTGGGTCTAAGAGAAACCCATTCACCACTTCTGCATTTTTTACTCGCTCCTGGTTTTGGCTTGCAAATACTGAGGTACAAAACTCACTAAATATTCATCTTGTGTACGTGGCCTTATAGAAACACGAGCACCACTTCTGCGTTTTTTACCCACTTCTTTTGGTTTTCAAATACTGAGGTAAAAAAGTCACCAAATACTCATTGTGTGCACGTGGTCTAACACTCCCACCTGTCTCTAAAAAAGGGTCTTCTACTCTCTGCTTGAAAGGAATTGTGATCGTGTGGATTTTCATTGCTGTTTTTACACTATTTAATGCTTAGTAAAGGAGTAGAATGAATTTGGCAGCCAAATCCGCTATCTGAGAAGCAACAAATCGATCTGTTGTGGATTTGTAACCAAATCTGCTGTTGAAATTTTCCTCAAGGTGTGAACACAGCCTAAAGGGTGCTTTATACGCTGCGACATCGCTAACGATATATCGTCGGAGTCACGTCGTTAATGACGTACATCTGGCATCGTTAGCGACATCGCAGCGTGTGACACCTAGGAGCGACGATCAACGATTGCAAAAACGTCAAAAATCGTTGATTTTTGACACGTCGCGCCTTTTCATAATATCGTTAGTGGTGCATGCTGGTGGTTGTTCGTCGTTCCTGCGGCACCACACATCGCTATGTCTGACACCGCAGGAACGACGATCATCTCCTTACCTGCGTCCACCGGCAATGAGGAAGGAAGGAGGTGGGCGGGATATTCCGTCTGCTCATCTCCGCCCCTCCGCTTCTATTGGACGGCTGCCATGGGACGTCGCTGTGACGCCGCACCAACCGCCCCTTTAGAAAGGAGGCGGTTCGCCGGCCACAGCGACGTCGCAGGGAAGGTACGTCCGTGTGACGGGTGTAACCGATGTTGTGCGCCACGGGCAGCGATTTGCCCATGACGCACAACCAACGTGGGCGGGTACGCTTGCTAGCGATATCGATATCGCAGCGTGTAAAGTGCCCTTATCATGTCTACTATTCACAATATCAGCCATTTGTGCCCCTGAGTGCAATGATATGCTCCCTTTATGAAGTATTGGCACAATCCCCATACGGTGTGTATAGTGAAGACGTGCCCCCATTACTGCCACTTACATACCTCACTGTGAAGCTTGGTGCTTCTGTATATATACTCCTGCTATCCCATATAAAGGGACAGCCTTTCCCTAGGTAGAGTCTCATCTCTCCAGGCTCTAGTCTCCCCTTCATGTTCCTCGTTATTTGTAAGAAGTAACAGCACTATGTAATGTTGCCACATGCTTGACAGGCCAAATTCATGATGTCTCCTCTGAGATAGCTAAGACGTCACTGTGGGGTTCACATCCTTTAGAAAATAAACAAATAAATTGTTATTAAAGGACATATCTATGATTCTTAAACAATCTTTTTTTTTTTTCAATTAAAGGGTCTTCTGATAAACTACTCACATAGTGTTCCAGTGTTGGAATCCCCAGTGATCATTTCTAAACTTGCAGCAATGCCCCCACTGGTGAAATGCAGAATTACACAGATCCCATTAAAACCAATATACTGACGGAAATATGGTTGTGTGGTATTGCAGCTCAGACCCCTTTCCATGGGCCCCCATGTAAGTACAGTATATGAGCCCTTTGCAGCCATGTAGTGTATCTGTGAAAGAAGCTGAGCCCCTTTCTTCTTGCGCTCATATGAATCTGCATATGCTACACCAACAGTGTGCCCACCCCTGATCCTCTCACTGCAATAGAGTGGATCTGCAGTACCAGAAACAACCTAAAGGCAGGTGTGGCGCTGTTTGTAGAAAAAAGTATCAAATGATCCCCCTCCAGGAAGAAAATAATCTCACTAGTGCCAACTATTGGAAGCAGCCAATGTGTCAGTTAAAGTATAATCATTAGCAAAGCTTTTTAAAGAGTTAAATATTGACTTCCAGGATAGATATTTGCAAAAGATAGCACTAGCTGTATCTCTTTCCTTCCTGAAGAGAGCTTATTTGCATTTTGACAGCGAGAGAGCGACAAATGAAGCGAGCAGGGAGCAGGAGCCTGCGTCTGACAGCTGAGGTAAGCTTGTAACCAAGATAAACATCGGGTAACCAAGGTGGTTACCCGATATTTACCTTAGTTACCAGCCTCTGCAGCTCTCACGCTGCCTGTGCTGCCGGCTCCGGCTCTCTGCACATGTAGCTGCTGTACACATCGGGTTAATTAACCCGATGTGTACAGCAGCTAGGAGAGCAAGGAGCCAGCGCTCAGTGTGCGCGGCTCCCTGCTCCCTGCACACACAGCTAAGCGGTGTGCGCTGGTAACTAATGTAAACATCGGGTAACCATACCCGATGTTTACCTTAGTTACCAGTCTCCGCAGCTTCCAGACGGCAGCTCCGTGCAAGCGCAGCGTCGCTTGCACGTCGCTGCTGGCTGGGGGCTGTTCACTGGTCGCTGGTGAGATCTGCCTGTTTGACAGCTCACCAGCGACCATGTAGCGATGCAGCAGCGATCCTGACCAGGTCAGATCGCTGGTCGGATTGCTGCTGCATCGCTAAGTGTGAAGGTACCCTAAGACTCTAAACTCAGCTGATCTCTTTAAAGGGTATCTGTCACCAGGATTTGCCACCTGATCTGATCAAAGCATGATGCAGGGGCATAGAACCTTATTCAAGCTGTGTCACTTACTGGGCTGCTTGGTGTAATTTTAATAAAACCACAGTTTTTTTCATCAGGAGATTATCACTAGATGACTAGTAAACTTGTTTAGTCTAACCCCATTCCCACCAGTCATTGGCAGCTTTCTGCCTATGCACAGTGTACACAGAAAGATGCCAATCAGTGGTGTGGGCGTGGTTATGCAAAGCACAGCAGTCAGATGATTAGTAGATCTACAACAGATAATAAAGTGATTTTATCAAAACTGCTGAAAGCAGCCCAGCAAGAGAACTAAAAAGACTGATGGCACATCCTAACCCACAAGTGTGAACAGGTGCGTACGGAATATGAGATATATTATAATAAATAGACAGTTGCACTCTGAAATGGTAATATCAGATGCTTAGCATATAAAAAAGGTCAGTTTGTAAGAGGGTTAAGGGTTAGGCCCACCCCTGCATCTGTACCCAGCACACTACTGTCCTGTGTAATAGCTGTAAAATGTCATTGTAACTGTAAATGCCTTACTTGTGTGATTTCGCCACTAGGTGGCAGTGTTGCTTTAGATATGTTCTGTTACCTGGGTAGGCAGGAAGAGAGAAATGGGAGGAGAGTAGGCTAGATATAAGGAAGTGTTAGAGAAGAGGAACCAGGGAGATGTAGATGTGAGATGTCCCAAGTGACAGTTCCTGACCCTATGTGTCACCCCCACGGCTGCGGCACATGGGATCCTGGGCAGATAGCAGAACCGTGTCCCCCACAGAGAGGAGTTTAGTCTGACAGTCGAGGGTCTAGCGTTGGTGCCTGCTGGTGGTAATGAGAGGAAGACCTCACTCACAGGAAAGATCAGTGCGCCCCCTGGTTGTCCTGTGATGAAGGCGAGACCCCTGCACGGATGTGGATCCCTGTGCAATATGAAGTGGAGTGAGGGAAAGGACGGTCTTTAGACTCTGCCCAGGTGCCAGAGGACTGATTACTGCAACTGTGTCATGTGAATAGGAGAAGAAACCCCTGTGAGACGGATACCGGTACTGGCAAGATGCGGACCGAAGCTGTAACAAGTTCTCACAAATAAAGTCGGAAGTGTTTAAGAAAGAACTGAGCCTGAACTTTATCGTATGATGAAAATAAGTGAAAGTGTGACGTCTGAGACTGTTATGGAGTCCTCCTGTGTGTAGTGCGGTGACGGGGAGGTGAGGGGTTAATGACAGGTTGTGCCTTGACCTGTTGTTCCCCTGCTACCACGACTACTACACACCTCCTGCTCCGTGCCAACCACCACAAGTTTTATGTGAACCCAGCAACCAACATCAAGGCGTATCTCTTAATGTTGGGTCCTGATCTACTCTAATGTCTGTCTTGGGGTTAAAAAACCTCCAATTTATGGGTGGATAGGAACCTGCTAATAAAGAAATTAAATCACCTAATGCTGATGAGAAGGAGTGCTCAATAAGAAGGCATGATCCCAGAATCTAAGTAAAAAGACTGATGACACTTGATAACACACAAGTGTAAATAGGGTCATACTGAACATGAGATATAACAAATAAAGTGATAGCTGCATTCTTAAGTAGATAGGGACCCAACATTAAGCGATACGCCTTGATGTTGGCTGTTGGGGTCATATAAAACTGGCCTTTTTTATATGCTAAGTATTACAATTTTTAAATATATTTTCTTAGCAGTAATGCATGTCCATATTCCAATATTTATTGTTAAGATGTCTTAGCATTTCAGAGTGCAACTGTCTATTTGTTAAATTATATCTTATGTTCAGTATACACCTGTTCACACTTGTGTGTTAGGAAGTGCTATCAGTCTTTTTACTTAGATTCTGAAGTCATGCCTTCTGATTGAGCACTCCTTCTCATCAGCATTAGGTGATTTTAATTATTTATTAGCAGGTTCCTAGCTGCCCATAAATTGGAGGTTTTTGAACCCCAAGACAGACATTAGAGTAGATCAGGACCCAACATTAAGAGATACGCCTTTTATAACCCAATGAGCGGCATTACAGGAAAAAGGGACCAAACATTAAGAAATACCCGCTGACATTGGCTGTTGGGCTCACCTCATTTTTTTTGTAGCATTAATGCATGTTCATATTCCTATATTCATTGTTAACATATCTTAGCATTTCAGAGTGCAACTGTCACTTTATTTGTTATAATATAGCCCAGTAATAGATACATTGCTGGAATCAGGGTCTCTTCTCTTCAACCATGTTGCTCTCAGATAGGGTAGGAAAATCCTGGTGACAGACTCCCTTTAAGGTGAGTCAGCCTTCCTGAAAGGCTAAAGGCCCCATTACACGCTACGATTTATCTGACGATATGTCGTCGGGGTCACGGTTTTCGTGACGCGCTTCTGTCGTCGTTAGCGATGTCGTTGCATGTGACACCTACGAGTGACTCCGAACGATCTTTAAAATAACGAAAATTGTTGATCGTTGACACGACGTTCAGTTTCAACATATTGTTCGTCGTTTCGAACGCAGCAGACATATTGCTACGTTTGACACCCTGCCAACGACGAACAACATCGTTACTGCGTCCTTCATCAGCGACGCGGGCATGTCATTATGAGCAATGCTCCACGCCTCCTCCGCTCTGATTGGTGGTACCAACTGTGTTCTGATTTGGCAGGCATGGTTGATAAGGCGGACACAAATCGTAGGAGATTCTGACAGTATGGAAGTTGGGGCGTGTAGAGGGTGAGGCAATCACAAGCCAGGGTGTATGCTATGGACAATTATAAGCCTCTGTCGCTGCCGGAATCATTGGGAGGAATGCTGTGTGACGGTGTCCACAGGACCGCCTTGGTCAAACAATATATCGCTGAAAGATGTTGCGTCGTTTGTGAGATGGGTACGTGTGACCGCTACAAAACGACCTATGAGTGAATTCGGCAAATCGTAGCAATGATCTGGGCGTGTCACATCGTTAACGAGATCGCTAGCGATATCAGACTGCCGAGACCCCACCACCGTATCGAGTGTCCCATGCCCGAACAAAACACACCAATGTAGTAAACCAAAAATGAACTTTATTGGAGAGATAACCAAATATGTACAGACTCTCATCTTTTGTTGGGTTGGGGTCGGTCACAGCTTTTGAGATAACAGGTATAATTAACCAACCAAATATACCATGTCAACGAGGCGTAATGCCAGGCCGGACTCCCGGCGCAATCAGCCTTCGCTTAACATCCACCATTTTCGACCACTGACCGCTGTGACTTAAACAATATAACATACCACAAAAAAGGGGAGGGGGGGTGGGCCAGCAGCGCAAGTGTGTCCGGGTATCCAGCAGCACAGCAGCGTCCGGGTCTCAGGCTGAGGAGAGACAGAAGCCAGGAAGTAGGGGGATTATATAGGGAGAAAACAGTAGGAGGGGAAAAACAGTGGGATTGGACAAACGCAAGGGGGACGGATTCGGGCATGGGAGATGGATTTAACCCTTTATATACGGGGCTCAGCAGTCAGGGTGCATTCAGTGTAGCTCCACTGACATGCCCCACAGACTGCCGAGACCCCACCACCGTATCGAGTGTCCCATGCCCGAACAAAACACACCAATGTAGTAAACCAAAAATGAACTTTATTGGAGAGATAACCAAATATGTACAGACTCTCATGTTTTGTTGGGTTGGGGTCGGTCACAGCTTTTGAGATAACAGGTATAATTAACCAACCAAATATACCATGTCAACGAGGCGTAATGCCAGGCCGGACTCCCGGCGCAATCAGCCTTCGCTTAACATCCACCATTTTCGACCACTGACCGCCACGGAGGAGCAAAAGTCGCTAGACTGCGCTCCGACCCCCACCCATGATTGATAGCACAACCCCGTCCTGAGGGCCCAATAAAATTGCATACTGGAGGCCTCGTCCGTTGCACCGCTCCCTGACCAATTCAAAATATAAGAATGGCCCAACCGCCGCACTACCAAACGGGCAAAGTATCAGCAATAGAATTACAAACCGAGAACATGACGGGTGCGAAAACAGATGCGAAAACAGATGTTAGGGTCAAGCATCTAAGCGGTAATGCTTGAAATGACTGAATTACCAGGGGTGAATACATAAATGTTATGGCAATAACTACGCACATGTGGGCAAGGGTGTACATGAGGCGGCAAAACTGGGCGGCAAGAGAAAATCATCCAAAAAAGGGGTTGAAAACAACTAAGAAATTGATGGCAGACAGGTGAACTTGTAAAATATGAAAAACGACTTGGTGTCAGGAAAAGAAAACAGGATCCCGCCAATTGCAATTCAACGTACCGCATTTGAATGAATACGGTGAAAATTCCGAAACCACTTATGGATTGGAGCAAACGAAGGTTCCCTAGGAAAGGATAAAGGATGAAAATTAAAACAAAAGTGAAGCCAAATTACCGCTGAGCAGCTGCTCCTTTATTGGGTATCGGTCAAGCCATGTCGCCATCATAAGGCTCACTGGCATCGTTATTTGGCCTGTGAAGTGGCGTTGCTGGCAGTTTTGCAGGTGGCTGGGGGCACTGGGCTGATGCGTGCGGTCCACCACAAGCAGAGCACTCGTCCTTAAATTTACAAAGGCCAAAGAAGCGGCAGTATCCTTCATTAAATAACCGACACGTGGCAGGTCTACGACCGGCCACTGGACCGAAGCCGGAAGAGTTGCTATGAGGCACAGAATGAAAGGGGTTATAATCTGTCTGGGCCAACATTAAACGCAGCCAGGTGTCCGTGGCTTTAACTCCCCAGCCCAACTGGGGTTGAAGGGCTAAACGACGACGAAAATCCTCATCGTAGCGCCACCAGGCTGATCCCCCATGAGCTTTATAAGAATTATATATGGTGTCAAGATATATAAACATCTCGGAACAGCGCTCAGGGTGCTTTTGTCCCATGACACAACCCATGACAAAAAATGCCTGAAGCCAATTGTTAATAGACTTCGCCACTTTTTGCGTCCCAACAAAAGGATGATCAGATGGACGCCGCTCCTTATCAATTGTATGCTGATCGGTCGAAACTAAAGACCATATATCAACATAATCGTTCGCCCAAATTTTCCGGACGGTCTCGTCAGTCAAGTGGGATCCCAAAGGAGAAACACCACAAAAGAAAGCGTGCCTATGAATATCGGAGCGAGGCGGAGAGTTAGATTGTATAAAAGGTTGACCAGGAGATGAAGGGCCAACGAAAATATTCCCCCCCCGCCGCAGGCTTCAAATTATCTAAAAATGTTTTAATAGCCGCTGCCATACCCGCACTATCCCCCCCGGCCCCCGAGTATCGATACTCACCAGCATCCGGGAGGGGAGCGTCAGAAGGCTCCTGTACAGGATCAACAAATGCCACAGGCTGCCGACGTGCTGAGGGAAAAACAATCTCCCCCTGAGAAGGTTGGTAACGACGGCGGTGATGCCCATGGGGCACGACTGAGGAATCCGGTGTAGTGGAAGTAGAACGCCACCCCGATGAACGAGAATGGCGGCTCCTCCAAGCGGATTGGGAACGACGGGCGGAATGGCAGCTACGTCTGCCACGTGATCCAACAGAGCGTCCGTGCCGGCGAGGGGTGCGAGGGGGTGACGGCGAGGAAAGCGAGGAGGAGCGGATACCGCGCCCACGGTGGCTACGACCGAGGGCCGGCGTTCCAGCAACCACCTGCGTTGGACCAGCAAGATATGGTGGTTGACAGACTGGGGCAAGTGCACCCGGGGCAGATAGGGCTTGTGGGGTGGGGGCAGGCACTGCAGGGTGCACACCTGCAGCCTCCTGCTGTAATGGCGGCAAGGCCAGCAGTGGGGGTTGTGAAAGGGGGGGAGAAGGGCTTATTAACGCCCTAGCAGCCAGGGGTGCGTCATGTTGAGGAGACTGGGGTGGCGCGTGGGGGTGCACCACGTGTGCAGACCCCTCTATAGACGAGGGGCCGCAGACATGGCGACCCTGCATTATGAGTGGTGATGGAGGATGTAGGAATGGTGTTTCGGGTAGGCAGGGGTTAACTGCTACCGGCCGTGGCTCTACACTGACAGGAGAACAGTGCCTGCGTGCATCAGCCACGGCCGGAAGCTGAGAGGAGGTGAGGAGCTGGGAGGGGGTGAGGAGGGGGGGATCCACATGCATTGGTGTTACAGTGGGGTTAACAGCTCCCGACTGCAGATCCACGCAGCCAGGATGGTAATCCCGCCGGTGCACAGACGCTGCAGTCGGGAGATGGGTGGAAGTGGGCTGTACTGGTCGCGAGGCGCGTGCACGAGAAGCGCGCACGCCCCGCGATACCATGGCTCCCGACCGCGGAGACACACGGCCAGGGGGGAAGTCCCGGCTCACAGCCGCCGCGGCCGGGAGCCGGGCTGAAGTGTCAGGCACTAGGCGCGAGGCGCGCGCACGAGAAGTGCGCACGTCTCGCGATGCCATAACTCCCGACCGCGGATACACGCGGCCAGGGGGGAAGTCCCGGCTCACAGCCGCCGCGGCCGGGAGCCGGGCTGAAATGTCAGGTAGTAGGCGCGAGGCGCGCGCACAAGAAGTGCGCACGCCCGACAACTTCCCAGCTACCGACCGCAGGTCCACGCTACCAGAGGGACAGTACTGGCGTGTAGCCCCTGCGGTCGGGAACCGAGGTGGGTTTTGGGGGGCTAGTCGCGAGGCGCGCGCACGAGGAGTGCGCACGCCCCGCGACATTATTGGTGAAGGACTCAGGCGCTCCGGCGGACGGGTACGCCGAGCGGACCGCCTACCGCCGGGAATCGCCGCCTGAGCATCAGGAGGGACGGGACCTGGCACATCTAAGAAAGTGGTAAGCCAGGCGTCACCATCCCTCCTGATTCTGTCCCTTATGGCAGCAGCCAAATTGTCGGCCATCTCTCACCAGCAGCGCAAGTGTGTCCGGGTATCCAGCAGAACAGCAGGGTCCGGGTCTCAGGCTGAGGAGAGACAGAAGCCAGGAAGTAGGGGGATTATATAGGGAGAAAACAGTAGGAGGGGAAAAACAGTGGGATTGGACAAACGCAAGGGGGACGGATTCGGGCATGGGAGATGGATTTAACCCTTTATATACGGGGCTCAGCAGTCAGGGTGCATTCAGTGTAGCTCCACTGACATGCCCCACAGTGTGTGTAAAGCGGCCTTTAAAGAAAGTAATGATTTTTTTTATAATCGTCCTAATTCTGCACAACTCATTTGTTCCTTGGTGATGTGCTCGTTGACTATGTGCTTTGCTTGTCTTCACAGTATTATATATTATTGCCTTTATGATAAATTGAAATCTAATAATGTATTTAGCTTTCATGATGCTAATGAAAGCTGTGAAAGATAGCCCTGACCCCACTGACAACATGTAGGATGTGCTGTATTTACTTAGCCTGCTGCTGGAGAGCAACAATGTGAAGTCCCTCTGGAGATTGTGGATTTTTGCCCAACTAAAATAAACAGAGTGGAAAACATAAAGTCTAGCTCGACCTCTCCTTGGTAATGAGTGTGTGACATCACAGCGTGCCAGGAAGACAATAAGGGTGGAGGGATCACATCCTTGTTAAAGTCCCAGGGTGACCAATTACCTGATAGCTCCATAGTTGTGAGCTGCTTTGGGCTTTGAGCTGCTATGAAGAATTCTCCCAGCAAGGGACGAGCAGAGTTAGTATGTTGGCCGAAAAAAGACAGCGAAAGCAATGACACCATGACTCATTAGGCCGGCAGTCTAGAAGAAGCTACATTATCTCAGTGACATATAATTGTTAAGTAAAACACAAGTCAGCTGTTGTACAGATCCTTATGATTAAGACATTGTAGGAACGAGTGCCCTTGAGCAAGTGCTAATGAATGGAAATTTTACAAGCATGACATCATTTTATATTTACTTATCATATAATATGTTCAGGGTTATGTTCATTTTTGGAGGCAAAAGGAAGGAAAATAAATTCAATAACTTAACATGCTAAAAAATATTAATGTTAAAATATTCACACTTCACTAATGATCATATGACCGTTTGTGCTAATACAACAGAAAGCCATGAATTCAGTTGACGCCTCGGGCAGTGACATGTCCCTTTTCGAATAAAGTAAACTGATGAAAAAAAAAACCTTAAAACTGGCTACTATTGTTGATTTATGTCCAGGAAAGCCAAGTGTTACTTCCAATAATGATCATTAGTTTACCAAATTTGTGTCTCACATAATCCATTCAGCTCTCCTTCTTTAGTTGGTTTTATGGAGCCAAAATGAATTTTGTAAGGGCAGTACAAATACTAAACCCTTCGCTATTACAGGGCCTAGGTTTGTTAAACTTCCCAGACCCCGTTGTTTGTGCGTCACGGGCAAATCGCTGCCCGTGTTGAACAATATCGGTAGTGTGCGTCACACGAACTTACCTGTGGCCGGCGAACAACCTCTTTTCTAAGGGGGCGGTTCGTGCAGCGTCACAGTGACATCACACAGCAGGCCACCAATAGAAGCGGACGGGCGGAGAGCAGCCGCATAAACGTCACTCCCATCTCGTTGCCGGAGGACGCAGGAACGCTGTTGTTCGTCGTCCCTGGGGTGTCACATGTAGCGATGTGTGCTACCTCAGGAACGACGAACAACCTGCGTCCAGAACGAGCAACGATATTTTGAAAATGAACGACATGTCAACAATCAACTATTTGGTGAGTATTTGGGATCGTTAGCAGTCGCTCGTAGGTGTCACACGCAACAACGTCACTAACGAGGCTGGATGTGCGTCACAAATTCCGTGACCCCAACGACATCTCATTAGCAATGTCGTTACGTGTAAAGTGGCCTTTAGAAGAAAGAATCCAATTCGAAATATAGTTTTTTATAGATTTTGTGTTACAAATTTTTAATGTTATTCAAATACTAGAAACTTGTAAATATTGTTTTCCTATGTATAATGACATGCATTTTTTTCTTTCTTGCAGGTAAAATACTCGTCGATAATATATAATAATATGGCTTTCTTAATCAGAAATTTACAGCATTTGGAGGTGAGAAGAAAATGAGATTAAAGGAAAACTATTGGAAGGATCAACCTTTCTAAGCTGATTATATGTATGCAGGTCATGAATAAAATGATACTTTGATATCTGCACTACAATGTCTTATTCCACAGACATCGATATTTTTCTTAAAGGCAATCTGCGACCAGGTTTTCGATACCTCTTATGAAAGCAGCAAATGTAAGAAAAGAGACCCTGATTCCAAACATGTATCACATAGTTTACTGGGTGCAGCAGTTGTGACACAAGCAGAGTACTTACAGTTGAAACCACAAGTTTACATACACTAAAAAGACACATGCATGTTATTCTCAGTATCTGACATGAAATCAGAATAAACCTTTCCCATTTTAGGTCAATTAGAAACCAATATTATTTATATTTGCCAAATGCAAGAAAAATGAGAGACAATGTTGTAAGGCATTTTTATTACTTTTTGCAAAGTCAAAAGTTTACATACACTAATATACTACATACACTATGCCTTTAAACAATATGCGACAGTCCATATGATGATGTCATGTCTTTGGAAGTTTCTGATAGGTTTATTGGCAACATCTGAGTTAATTAGAGGCAACTGTGGATGTATTTTAATGCACACCTGAAACACACTGCTTCTTTGTGTAGCTGAAGCAGAGAGCCCTATCCCAGCCGAGGTTCACCGACTCCCCAGCTATTGCAATTGTGTGTGTCCATGTTGTGCACCCGATGGGATGTGCGAGACTTACAACAATGTCCAAGGTGCTCTTCATCTCGGATTCCGATAATCGTCTGATGTGCATGGTGACACAATTACACAAAAGTCCTTTTTATGAACAATTCGGGAAACAACTTTATTGTGGTACACCAGATCTTTCTTACTTTGGACAGACAGGTCCTTTCGTGCTGTGCCACTCTCCTGGGGGTATCTGACTTTCTACCCTTGCTCTGGGTTTCTGCTTCAGTGCTTGTTCCTAATAATGCCTTCCTCCCCGTATTCTTCTCCTGGCAGCTACCATGCCTCACTCGGAGCCTCAGACGAAGTAGTAGAAGTAGTAGCCCCTGGCCGGTTCAAGGCACCATTAAGAGTCTCCATACTCCGATGTCCCACCAGCCTCCGTAGTTCATCTAGCCGCTCGCAGAAAGAGGTCTTGGCACTTGGGAGGATACCTCCCATCCTCTCAGTAGGACATCTGCAGCTTCACTCACTCACTTATTCCTGTCTCTTCTTGCTAAACTCCTTGCTCCACCCACCTTATCTTAGTCTCCCTGGCAACCACTGAACTGTCTGCACCTGGCCTACACTAACCTAAGCAGCTGGCTAATACTCCCATCATCCACTTCCTGCTCTGCTTGTTTCCCTAGATGCCTACAATAAGCAGCCTATCTACAATCCTTACCTAATAATTACTAACTGCAGTTCTATCATATTAGTACTATATCCATCCTTAACCCTTAACCTACAGTACTCCTCACACCTCACACTAAACCTAAACAACCAAGGTGACCACTAAAGGTATGTATATGTGACGCCCCAGGACTAGTCAGGTCGTCACAGGGTAGTGCACGCGCTTTATCTCCCAGTGCAGGACTCAACCTCCCATGGTTCTGGGTTCCCAACTTGCAGTACTGCCTCCATCAGCATGCACATTTCCTAATCACACCTCGCACCACACTCTGTCAGGCACACCAGTTGGCTGCTAAGCTGGAATAAGACTGCCCACCTAGGGGTCAGGCAGGGAGACGGGAGGTGACAAGTGAGTTGAGTGGTAGCCCTCAAGGAATGAGGAGCTCGAGGAAGCTGGGAGTTGGAGCTCCCAGGGGAGAAGTGGATTAGGTTGCAGACGGAGGTCTGGACCCGGAGGAGTCGGAGACTGTCAAGGCCAGGTGGACGGGCAGACCCAGGAGGTGGATCCACTGGGCCGAACTCCTAGATGGTGGTAAGGGGTCCGGTAGCTGGAGCACCATAGGCAGCAGAACAGTCCGTGCACACGAATATAACGGAGATGTCCCTGGGACCACGGAGTCACTGGTGGTAGTCCGGGTGACGCAGCTCAGGTTCGGAAGCCGAGAAGATGTCAGGCGGGGTCCGGAACCTTTGGAGCGAGATGACGGGTCACCGCAGGGATCCGAGATGGTACGGACTGTTAGGATGGCAGATGGACAGCGTTCGGGGTTCGGGATTCGGTCAGGACCGGATGTCGAGGCAGGCACGGCTCTACAAGAGAGATAGGTGAGTATATACACAGAGACACCTGGAGACCTGACTCCTAGCTTAAGAAACACGAAGATCAGGCCCTGCCCCCTTGGACATTAAACCCCTTTATACCCTGTACCTGTTTTGCATCATTTCCTGTTAATGGACGCTGGCCCTTTAAGAAAGGGTCAATGACCGCCCGCGCGCCCTAATGCGCATGCGCGCGGCCCGAGTGCCAGAAGCCAGAGCAGGAAGCTGCGAGGAGGAAGCAGCAGGGCCAGGCTGGGGCTGTGAAGCCGACGAACGCCGGGTGCGGGGACCAGGACGCTGGGGACGCGCCGGCAAAGGGTGCTGGAGAGCGGGGAGCGGCGGTGACCGGACCAAGGAACCGGGAAGCGAGGCGGGGGAGCCGGGGAGCGTGACAGGTGAGCCGGAGGGCAGCACAGGGGACCCGGGGAGCGTGACAGTACCCCCCCCCCACGCCCCCCTCCCCGCAACCGGGACAGGAAGGCACGGATCAGCGGAGTACCCACATTCTCCCGGGGCTCCCAGGACCTATCCTCAGGACCATACCCTGCCCAGTCCACCAGGAAGAACTGTCGACCCCGTACGGTCTTCATGGCCACGATATCCCTTACCGCATAGATGTCGTCATCGGCAATAGGTGGAGGAGCCGAACAGGAAGCAGCGGAGAAGGGACCCAGGACAACCGGCTTGAGCAGGGAGATGTGGAATGAGTTGGGTATCCTCATCGTGGCCGGGAGCTGTAGCTTGTAGGAGACCTCATTGATCTTGTTGAGGACTTTAAACGGCCCCATGTAGCGAGGACCCAGCTTGTAGGATGGTATCTTCAATCGGACGTACTTGGATGCAAGCCAGACTAGATCTCCAGGAGAGAAACACGGAGGATCCAGACGTCTCTTGTCTGCGTGTCTTTTCATCCGCAGGGAAGCACGCCCAAGGGACGCCTTGACAGAGTCCCAAATGGTTACAAAGTCACGGGCTACAGTATCAGCAGCAGGGACATCCGAAGAAGGGGATACAGGCAATGGGACGGAGGGCTGAAGTCCGTAAACGACATGGAAGGGAGAGCTGGAGGACGACTCACTGATGTGGTGGTTATGGGAGAATTCAGCCCAAGGAAGAAGCGTGGACCAGTCGTCGTGATGGGCGTTGACATAGTGACGTAAGAAAGAGGTCAAGATTTGATTGACCCTCTCCACTTGGCCATTAGACTGAGGATGGTATGCAGATGAAAAGTCTAGAGTCACTCCCAGATGTTTGCAGAGAGCCCTCCAGAAGCGGGAGGTGAACTGAGTTCCTCTATTGGATACGATGTGTGATGGAAAGCCATGCAAGCGGAAGATGTGATGTATATAAGCGTCCGCGAGTTCCTGAGCAGAGGGCAATCCAGCCATAGGGACGAAATGAGCCATTTTAGAGAACCGATCCACCACGACCCATATGACTGTGTGTCCGGAGGACAATGGCAAGTCCGTAATAAAGTCCATCGCTATGTGTTGCCACGGAACTGAGGGTATCGGCAGAGGCAGAAGACGGCCATATGGCAGGTGTTTGGGCGTCTTGTTCCTGGCACAAGAGGAGCAGGCAGAGACGAAAGCAGCGACGTCCGTGCGAAGGGATGGCCACCAGTAATGACGTACAATCGCACCCCATGTTCTCTTCTGACCAGCATGACCGGCTGTTTTCGAGGCATGACCCCAGTGTAACACTTTTTGCCTGTCTGTCTCAGAGACATAGGTATTCCCGGGCGGTATCTGGGCCAGGGTGACAGGGGCCACCGGAATGATTTTGCTAGGACAAATGATGGGTTGGGTAGTCTCCTCCTCCTGCTCCATGGGCATGAAAGACCTGGACAAGGCATCAGCGCGTACATTCTTGTCCGCGGGTCGGAAATGGAGCTGGAAGTCAAACCTGGCAAAGAATAAGGACCACCTGGCTTGCCGTGGGTTCAGTCGCTGAGCGGACCGTAGGTATTCCAGGTTCTTGTGGTCCGTGTAAATAATCACGGGGTACACTGCTCCTTCCAGAAGGTAGCGCCATTCCTCCAGAGCCAGTTTGACTGCCAAGAGCTCTCGGTCACCGATGGTGTAGTTGCGTTCAGGCGCTGAGAAGCTCTTGGAGAAGAAACCGCAAGTCACCATCTTCCCGGAGGAGGACTTCTGCATGAGCACTGCTCCGGCTCCTGAGGAGGAGGCATCCACCTCCAAGGTGAACTGGCGGTTTAACTCCGGACGGTGGAGTACAGGAGAGGAGGCAAATGCCCGCTTCAGAGAGCCAAACGCGGCGTCGGCCGCAGGTGACCAGTCCTTTGGATTAGCCTCCTTCTTGGTCAAGGCGGAGAGAGGAGCAGTCAGAGCAGAGAAGTGAGGGATAAACTGGCGGTAGTAGTTTGCGAATCCCAGGAAGCGTTGGATTGCCTTCAGTCCAGAAGGAGGAGGCCAGTTGAGAATGGAGGAGACCTTCTTTGGATCCATCTGCAGTCCTGTATCAGAGATGATGTACCCCAGGAAGGGGAGAGAAGACTGCTCAAAGACACACTTCTCATACTTGGCGTACAGACGATTCTCTCTCAGTCTTTGCAGAACCAGCTGTACGTTCTCTCTGTGGGTCTGGAGGTCCGGAGAGAAGACAAGGATGTCATCCAGATAAACTACCACACAGACGTAGAGAAGGTCCCGGAAAACGTCGTTCACCAGTTCTTGAAAGACGGCTGGGGCGTTACACAGGCCGAAGGGCATTACGCAGTATTCATAGTGCCCATCGCGCGTATTGAACCCGGTCTTCCATTCGTCCCCAGAGCGGATGCGTACCAGGTTGTAGGCACCCCGAAGATCCAGCTTGGTGAACACACGAGCTCCTCTAAGCCGGTCAAACAATTCGGGGATGAGCGGCAGAGGGTACTTGTTTTTTATGGTGATTTGATTCAAACCCCGGTAGTCTATGCATGGGCGTAAGTCGCCCTCTTTCTTCTTGACGAAGAAAAAACCTGGTCCAGCAGGAGAGGAGGATCTCCGAATGAATCCCCTTGCCAGGCTCTCTGTGATGTAAGTAGACATGGCCCTTGTTTCGGCTGAGGACAAGGGATATATCCGTCCTCGAGGTGGTGTTGTTCCAGGGAGCAGGTCGATGGCACAATCGTAAGGACGATGTGGCGGAAGTACCTCGGATTCCTTTTTATCAAAGACGTCTGCAAAGGACCAATAGGCCGAGGGCAGCCCCGGTAGGTTCTCTGGAACCGGAGGTCGTCGGATGGGTTGTATGGTCTTCAGGCACTTCTCATGGCATGAAGAGCCCCATCGGGTGATTTCGCCAGTACCCCAGCTGACTAATGGTTCGTGAGTCCGCAACCAGGGAAGTCCCAGCAGGATTTGATGGGACATGTGTGGGAGGACGTAGAAAGTGATGTTCTCGGTGTGCAGGGCACCGATACGCAGTTACACCGGCTTGGTGATCCAGGAGATGGTGTCAGAGAGGGGTCTCCCATCCACGGAGGCAATCACGAGGGGCTTGTCGAGTGGAGTAACAGGCACCTGGTACTTGTCCACCGTGGCCTGCTGGATGAAATTGCCTGCTGCCCCAGAATCGAGGTATGCCTCAGCCGTGAACCGCGTCTCTCCCGTTGTCACTTGCACAGTCCACGTAACCGGGTCTGAGAGAGTCCCAGCACCTAGGGTGGCCTCTCCTACCAACCCTAGGCTTTGGAGTTTCCCGGCCTCTCTGGACAGGAACGTAGCAGGTGTGTGCCCTCTCCGCAGTAAAAGCAGAGGCCCTTGGCGAGCCGCTCATCTCGACGTTGTTCAGACTGCCGCACTCTGTCAATCTGCATGGGCTCGTGGACGGGGACCCCAGCTGTCGATGACTGAAGTACGGCGGGCTTCTGCGGAGGAGAGGACTGCCGTACCGGACGTCTCTCACGGGACACTTCCTTGGATCGCTCCTGAAAGCGAATGTCCACTCGAGTCGCTAGGGCGATCAGGGCATCCAGGGTGGTCGGTACGTCACGACCCGCCAGCTCATCTTTAATTCGCCCCGAGAGTCCTTCCCAGAAGGCGGCGGTTAGGGCCTCGTTGTTCCACCCGAGTTCCGAAGCCAAGGTGCGAAACCGGATTGCGTATTGTCCCACCGTCAGAGTCCCCTGACGTAACCGGAGAAGAGACGAAGCAGACGCGGAGGCGCGTCCGGGCTCATCAAAGGTGCCACGGAATGCCTGCAGGAAGTCCTGGATGTTCGTGGTCACAGGATCCCCCTTCTCCCACAAGGGGTTCATCCACGCCAGTGCCTCACCCTCTAGATGGGACATGATGAAGGCGACCTTGGCTTGGTCAGAGGCAAATAAATGCGGCAGCTGCGTGAAATGGAGGGAGCATTGGTTTAAGAATCCCCTGCAGGTCTTGGGGTCTCCGGCGTACCAGGGTGGTGAGGCCAAACGAAGTCTGGAAGTATCTGAAGACGTCGCCACGGGAGCTGGAGCCGTGGCTTGACTAGTGGAAGCCCGGGATGCTGAAGTCGTAACTGCCGCTTGTAGCGTGTTCAGGCGGGCGTCCACAGAAGACATAAATTGCAGCATGCGGGTCTGAGTCTCACGCTGGCGTTGGAGTTCCTCCTGTACGGCTGCTAGTGCTGCAGCGGGATCCATGGCCTGATCTTACTGTCAAGGCCAGGTGGACAGGCAGACCCAGGAGGTGGATCCACTGGGCCGAACTCCTAGATGGTGATAAGGGGTCCGGTAGCTGGAGCACTATAGGCAGCAGAACAGTCCGTGCACACGAATATAACGGAGATGTCCCTGGGACCACGGAGTCACTGGTGGTAGTCCGGGTGACGCAGCTCAGGTTCGGAAGCCGAGAAGATGTCAGGCAGGGTCCGGAACCTTTGGAGTGAGATGACGGGTCACCGCAGGGATCCGAGATGGTACGGACTGTTAGGATGGCAGATGGACAGCGTTCGGGGTTCGGGATTCGGTCAGGACCGGATGTCGAGGCAGGCACGGCTCTACAAGAGAGATAGGTGAGTATATACACAGAGACACCAGGAGACCTGACTCCTAGCTTAAGAAACAAGAAGATCAGGCCCTGCCCCCTTGGACATTAAACCCCTTTATACCCTGTACCTGTTTTGCATCATTTCCTGTTAATGGACGCTGGCCCTTTAAGAAGGGGTCAATGACCGCGCGCGCGCCCTAATGCGCATGCGCGCGGCCCGAGTGCCAGAAGCCAGAGCAGGAAGCTGCGAGGAGGAAGCAGCAGGGCCAGGCTGGGGCTGTGAAGCCGACGAACGCCGGGTGCGGGGACCAGGACGCTGGCAAAGGGTGCTGGAGAGCGGGGAGCGGCGGTGACCGGACCAAGGAACCGGGAAGCGAGGCGGGGGAGCCGGGGAGCGTGACAGGTGAGCCGGAGGGCAGCACAGGGGACCCGGGGAGCGTGACAGAGACCTGGTTGTGGGATATTGGGACTGGGTGCTTGGCTGAGGGGTGCATGGCTGAGTCTAGGAGGACGGTCGGCAGCTGCAGTACAATAGCCAGGCTGGGGTCTAAGGCACATCAGGGTATTGGACCCTAGGTCGGGGAGAGGCTTCAAGCAACCCGACAACCTGCGGAAGATAGGGCCTTTGTGGACTGTCCCCACGAAGCTCAGAGATCGAGGGCACTAGTGCAACGAGGAGGATAGGGCTTTCCAAGCAAAGCAGCCCACTGAAATCGCAAGCGTGAGCCCCTGAGAGCAAGCTCCTATACTACCCATAGTAGGGAGCGGGGCCCGGACAGCTGCAAGCTTACAGGCCATTTGGACACGACTAAATTTTGCACAGAGGCAGGATCTGGATCATCAGGCAGTGCTGCAGGGGAACGGGACTTGGACGAGCTCCCCCACGAGGGCAGCGGCACCCAGAGACTTGGTTTACAACATTGTCAGCGCCTGCTTTCTTTCTGAATGAGTGCCTGATTAGCCCCTGCTACCAGCAAGCCTGCGCTCCCCCTGCAATCCATCCAGAGTCCCGGGACCTTCCCTACCCATGGAGGGAAAACGTCATCTAGCTGCCACCCGTTCCATTAACCACAGTTCTCCCGCTGGCAGCGGCGGTACTCCCTATTACCGCACATCACGGGTGGTGTCACAAACTATCTAATCCCCTGTAAATAACCCCTTTTTACAATTAAGAGTGACCCCGAGCTCCCCGGCTCCGGAGACCCTCAAGCCACATGTAGTGACACCCGAATCCGAGCGGTTCGACCGCTGCTAGGGGCGGTACATATATAATCAGCCTGAAAGTGCCAGTATAGCACTGGCTTTATGTTATATACAAGAATCCTAGTGATTGGCTCCCTTTTAGGGATGTTTTTCTTTCCATTTCATGTTGTTAGGTTACTTTCACACTTGCGTTGTTTGGCATCCTCACAATGTGTTGTGTGATGCATGTGACTGATGTGTTGAAAATAGTGGGATAATAAAGGCAACGGATTCCTGTGAAATAACGTGTTGCATTTTTTAGTTTTCTTTAGCCGAGAGAGAGAGCCCCCATCATCACTGCACACACATCGACACTACCGCCCCCATCATCAACGCACACACACTGGCACTACCACCCCCATCATCACCGTACACACATCAGCACTACCGACCCCATCATCACCGCACACACAGGCACTACCGCCACCATCATCACCGCATACACACAGGCACTACCGCCCCCGTCATCACCGCACACACCGGCACTACCTGAGTGATGTCACTGCTGACAGCGCGATTTACTTCAGTTTCTGCGTGGAGCTCACAGAGAGTGGTGGTGTTCTACTGTCGTTCCTGTCAGCTTCCGATGTAGCAGAGTTGAAAGCGTCGTGGATAGAGATGAGCGAACCGGTCGCGGTTCGGCTCGAGGTCGGTTCGCCGAACGGAGGTCTCGTTCGAGTTCGGTTCGTCGAACGTTCGACGAACCGAACTCGAACCAATAGGCTATAATGGGAGGCAATCACAAACACATAAAAATGCATGATAAATGTACACAAACAGTTAATAAACATTGCCATAACACTTACCGTTCCCCGCAATCCCTCCTGCACTCTGTCTCCTGCAGCTATTCCATCCGATGATCGCTGAATCCTCCCGGTGACCGGCACTGCCAGCAGAGATGCAGGACCTATCGTGACGTCAAAATAGCCATGTGACCAGTCACGTGGCTATTATCTCATTGGCTACAGACTGGCCACATGACTATGACGCGTCATGTAGGACCTGCGAGTGCATCTCTCCGGTACACGGTGCACATATGTGTATCGCCGTGTACCGGCGACATGCTCTAGCACACAGTCGACTCCCCGTTTCGTTAGGGACCGGCTGACACAGCCGGCCATTAACGGAGATCACCGTTGCCATAGCAACGCAGTTAGCTGTGACGTCACCGCTAACCGCGGCTCCGGGAGCACCGTTGCTATGGTAACGCGTCTGTCAGCGTTACCGCTGTTACCGCTGACAGCCAGCAGCACTGATCTCTCACGGAGTGAAGGCTGCACGCTGCTTCCCGATTGTAGTGAGGATTGTAGTGAGGATGAGGTGCCCCAGCTCATCAAGTGATGAGCTGGGGCACCTCATCCTCACTACAATCGTCACTACTACTACACTAGTGAGGATTGTAGTGAGGATGAGGTGCCCCAGCTCATCAAGTGATGAGCTGGGGCACCTCATCCTCACTACAATCGTCACTACTACTACACTAGTGAGGATTGTAGTGAGGATGAGGTGCCCCAGCTCATCAAGTGATGAGCTGGGGCACCTCATCCTCACTACAATCGTCACTACTACTACACTAGTGAGGATTGTAGTGAGGATGAGGTGCCCCAGCTCATCAAGTGATGAGCTGGGGCACCTCATCCTCACTACAATCCTCACTACAATCCTGAAGTGCAATTTCTTCAAATTCATTTAAAGGCACTTGGAACGCTGAAATTGCTGCTTATAATTTAAGCCTCTATTAAAAACCTTTTTGCTTATGGATTGAAAAAAAACTCTCCAAGTATCTGAAAAATCATATTGCAGTGATAGTTTCAATTGGCATTAAATATAATATGCCTTGAAGCATCACTTAATATACTATACTAGATTTAATAATTGCTCTACTACCGGCCGGGGTACTGCAACCAGACACCTGGTATCTGTTTGCTGCACTATCAATTACTTATTCTTTATTTTTACTTTTACTTTTATTTCTACCATATGTGGTTTATTCTTCTTTCTTTTTCCTTGTTCTATTGTGTGAATTGTTTTGAATAAATTTGTGTCTAAAACAAGGATAGCAATAAAAAGTATAAAATATTAATAAAAAAACCTCTTATCAGCGCTGGTTTATTGGGGATTTATTGGGCTGACAGGGTAATAAAGATGGAGTCTCTAATGTGTCTGTGTATTTATTTCTATTAAAGTATTTTTTCTCTGTGTGGTGTCTTTTTTTTTAACCCTTTATTGGAGATTCTTAATGGCCGGGTCAAACGTGCCTGACATTAAGAATCTCTGGCTTAATACTGGCTAGTAAAACAAAGCCAGTATTAACTCATGATTACCCAAGAAGCCACCCGACTCCAGGGCTGTTGGAAGAGTTGGATACAGCGCCAGATGATGGCGCTTCTATGAGAGCGCCATTTTCTGGGACGGCTGCGGACTGAAATTCGCAGCAGAGGCGCCCAGAAACCTCGGGCTAACCTATGCAGCAGATTCCAATCCCCAGCTGCCTAGTTGTACCTGGCTGGACACAAAAATGGGGCGAAGCCCACGTCATTTGGTTTTTAATTATTTCATGAAATAAGTGAAATATTTAAAAAAAACGGGCTTCCCTATATTTTTGGTTCCCAGCCGGGTACAAATAGGCAACTGGGGGTTGGAGGCAGGCCGTGGCTGCCTGCTGTACCTGGCTAGCATACAAAAATATGGCGAAGCCCTCGTCATTTATTTGGTGGGCAAAAAACGTCTGCATACAGTCCTGGATGGAGTATGCTGAGCCTTGTAGTTCTGCAGCTGCTGTCTGCTCTTCTCCATACAGACAGACAGCAGCTGCAGAACTACAAGGCTCAGCATACTCCATCCAGGACTGTATGCAGAAGTTTTTTGCCCCCCTGAAAAAATTATGTGGGCTTCGCCATATTTTTGTATGCTAGCCAGGTACAGCAGGCAGGTACGGCTGCCCCCAACCCCCAGTTGCCTATTTGTACCCGGCTGGGAACCAAAAATAAAGAGAAGCCCCTTTTTTATTATTTCATGAATTTCATGAAATAATTAGAAAACAAATGACGTAGGCTTCGCCCCATTTTTGTGTCCAGCCAGGTACAACTAGGCAGCTGGGGATTGGAATCCGCACCACAGGTTGGCCTGAGCTTTCTGGGCCCCACTGCTGCGAATTGCAGTCTGCAGCCGCCTCAGAAAATGGCACTTTCATAGAAGCGCCATCTTCTGGCGCTGTATCCAACTCTTCCAGCACCTGCCTGCTATACCTGGCTAGCATACAAAAATATGGCAAAGCTCACGTCCTTTTTTTGTAGTTTTTTGGCAAAAAAAATAAAAAATGCTTCCCTGGATTTTCCATTGCCAGTGAAGGTAACACCAAGCAGTGGGGGTTAGCAGCCAGTAGCTGCTTGGATTACCCTTAGCTAGCAATACAAAAAATGCAGCGGGAGCCCATATATATTTTTTTTTAATTATTTATTTAAATAACTAAAAACAAAATGGGCTTCCCTGTATTTTGATTGCTGGACATCACAGTGCTGTAAAAATAAATCTTTAAAAAAAATGACGTAGCGCTCCGCGGTATTTTTGATTCTCAGTGCAGATAAAGCAGACAGCTATGGGTTGCCACATCTGCCTGCCGTTACCTTGGTTGGCAATCAAAATACAGGGAAGCCCATTAATTTTTTCTATTTAAAAAATAGTTAAAAAAAAAATGACGTTGGGTCCCCCCATTTTTGATAGCCAACTAGGGTAAAGCAGATGGCTGTAGCCTGAAAACCACAGCTGGCAGCTTTACTGTGGTTGGGGATCCAATGTGGAGATCCCCCCAGGCTCTTTTTTTATAATTATTTTATAAATAATAATTACACAAAAAAAGTAGGGTCCCCCCCAAATTGGATCACCAGCCAAGGTAAAGCGGACAGCTGTGGTCTGGTATTCTCAGGGTGGGAAGGTCCATAGTTATTGGGCCTTCACAGCCTAAAAATAGCAGGCCGCAGGCACCCCAGACGTGGCGCATCCACTAGATGCGCCAATCCTGGCGCTTCACCCCAGCTCATCCCGTGCCCTGGTGCAGTGGCAAACGGGGTAATAAATCGGGTTGATACTAGCTGTAAAGTCACCTGAGATCAAGCCCAGCAGTTTGGGATGTCATGGCGTCTATTAGATACCCAACATCATAAACTGTCAGTACTAACAAAAAAAAATCGACAAAAGAAATTTATTTGAAAAAACAGTCCCCAAAACATTTCCTCTTTCACCAATTTATTGTAAGAAAAAAAATAAAGGGGTCCCACGACGACTCTGGACCGTCTAGAATATGGGGGGGGAGACACTCAGGGAACATATCCCCCATTTTCTGGGAGTGCGGACCCTTCATGTGAGGAGTGTGGGTGCAATGAATCTGCACTCACTCTCCCCGGGTCCACAGCAGCAGAGTCCATGTCGTAATGGTTGCTACCAAAGCTGCAATGCCCTGCTCATCAGGTAAGGGCATGCCTAATCAGGAGAACTACTGTAGAGGAAGCTCTGCTCACTGGTATATAGGTGCTCAGAGGTAATAATAGATAAAATTAGTGAGTAACCTCGGCACTCTAAATCTCCCAGACTAAGTCAGTAAGTCACAACGGATAGTAATGCAAAATCACTCTTCATTGGTCCGTATTAAGAAATTTTTTTTTTTCATAAGCATATATGTTTTTGTCCAAAACAAGTTACAAATGACGTTTCTGCCTGAGCCTTCGTCAGATTGGACTTATCTGCATGTAATCATGAAAAATGACAATAATCAGTATCACATAAGAGTGAGAGAACAATAACATAAACTCGAACAACGTAGAGGTACAATTGGGATGCAGCAAAAAAATTGCAACACAGCAAGAAATGAAACACATGATACAAATGTCATAATACAGTACAAGGACAATATAGTAATGACAAATATGGGGTCAGAGTAGGCTTAGACAGCTCTGGTACGAAAGAGATGTCAATCATAAAGTAACATGTGCAGTAGGTGTAGAGCTACACTATGCATGGCAGAGCTAATGGGTAGACTGACCATAGAAAAAGAACGGAGAAAAAGTGGACAAAAAGTGGAGAAAAAGTGGAGAAGAAGTAGAGAAGAAGTGGAGAAGTGGAGAAAAAGTGGAGAAAAAGTGGAGAAAAAGTGGAGAAAAAGTGGAGAAAAAATGGAGAAAAAGTGGAGAAAAAGTGGAGAAAAAGTGGAGAAAAAGTGGAGAAAAAGTGGAGAAAAAATGGAGAAAAAGTGGAGAAAAAACGGAGAAAAAGTGGAGAAATAGTGGAGAAAAAATGGAGAAAAAGTGGAGAAAAAATGTAGAAAAAGTGGAGAAAAAGTGGAGAAGAAGTGGAGAAGAAGTGGAGAAGTGGAGAAAAAGTGGAGAAAAAGTGGAGAAAAAATGGAGAAAAAGTGGAGAAAAAGTGGAGAAAAAGTGGAGAAGAAGTGGAGAAGAGGTGGAGAAAAAGTGGAGAAAAAGTGGAGAAAAAATGGAGAAAAAGTGGAGAAGAAGTGGAGAAAAAGTGAAGAAAAATTGGAGAAAAAGTGGAGAAAAAGTGGAGAAAAAGTGGAGAAAAAATGGAGAAAAAGTGGAGAAAAAGTGGAGAAAAAGTGGAGAAAAAATGGAGAAGAAGTGGAGAAGAAGTGGAGAAGAAGTGTTTGTTCATGAAAGATGAGAGATAAATAATTTTTTACCGGCGCTGTCATTTACTGTAACGTGATCATCGGTGTACAGTGTATACCTGTGATCATGTGAGCGGGGAACGGAAAAACCGTCCTGAATCATGATCTCCAGGGTCTCAGCTAGCCCTGAAACCCCGGAGATTTTCTGACGCCGGGGGGCGTTATTCACTTATTTCTGCCTGCTGTTTATAAACGGCAGATCAGAATAAGGCTACATTAACACGACCGATCCATTTTTGCGGTCTGCAAGAAACAGTCCGTTTATTTTCACGGGTGCATCCGTGTGGCATCCGTTTCCGTTCCGTAGACGGTCCGTATGTCATCTGTTTGTCATCCGTGTGTCTTCTGTTTTTTTTGTGTACTGCAAAAAAAAACTGAAGGAGGGTAAATGCATAAATTTACCCAGGATCCATAGCTTCATCCTACATGAGGCGGTCACATGTTCAATCCAGTGCCATTGTCTACTGCTTTTCACAGCGCTCTGGTGATTTTCCTGTGCTTGTGCACTTCATATCAGTCTTTTCTGTCATTATAATGGCAGAAAGACACGTAATGTCCCACTCTCCTGCATTTTGTAATTTTGCACCCTTTGGTGCCTTTCATGTGGCACTAAGGGGTGCTTAGCTTTGTATTTAGCCAAAAAAATGAAAAAAAAAAATGACGTAGGGTTCCCCCTAGTTTTGTAGCCAGCTAGGGTAAAGCAGACGGCTGCAGCCTGCAGACCACAGCTGGCAACCTCACCTTGGCTGGTAATCCAAAACTGAGGGCACCCCACGCTGTTATTTTAAATTAAATAAATAATTAGAAAAAAAAACACGTAGGGGTCCCCCCAAAATTGGATCACCAGCCAAGGTAAAGCAGACAGCTGGGGTCTGATATTCTCAGACTAGGGAGGTCCATGGTTATTGGACTCTCCCCAGCCTAAAAATAGCAGGCCGCAGCCGCCCCAGAAGTGGCGCATTCATTAGATGTGCCAATCCTGGTGCTTCGCCCCAGCTCATCCCGCGCCCTGGTGT
Organism: Anomaloglossus baeobatrachus; assembly: GCF_048569485.1. NCBI lineage: Eukaryota > Metazoa > Chordata > Amphibia > Anura > Aromobatidae > Anomaloglossus > Anomaloglossus baeobatrachus. Next base: position 137,263,612 of record NC_134354.1, read on the forward strand.
GGTGGCAAACGGGGTAATATATGGGGTTAATACCAGATGTGTAATGTCACCTGGCATCAAGCCCTGGGGTTGGTGAGGTCAGGCGTCTATCAGATACCTGACATCACCAACCCAGTCAGTAATAAAAAAAAATAGACGACAAACACATTTTTATTTGAAAAAACACTCCCCAAAACATTCCCTCTTTAACCAATTTATTAGAAAGAAAAACAAATCCAGGTCTGGTGTAATCCAAGGGGTTGCCATGACGATCCACACTGTCCCAGTCAATGAAGAGCAGAATGTTCCCCATTGGCTGGGAGAGCAATGCAGTGACCTGAGCTAACATCAATGGGTCAGCCCAGGTCACTGCAGGGCATGACAAGTGCTGCTGTCAGCGAGGTACATTACCTGCGCTGATCTCCAGCACACTGACAGCACCTGTCACTGAGTTCAATGACCGCCGCCTTCACAGCCAAGTATCGCGAGAGGCCCGTGACGTCACCGCTAGTCAGTCTCGGGTCGGAAGCGAGAGAAGGTGATGTGACAAGCAGCGGCCATGGAGGACAGTGACAGCGCTGAGGTCGGGATGGCGGGACTTCATCACCGCAGGTAAGCCGAGCGGGACCATGTGTGCAGAGTGTGTGTGTGTGTGTGTGTGTACGTGTGTACATGCCGCGGGCAGGAGGGGGTGGAGCGAGCTGAGCGGGGAAGTGTGGGCTTCCTGCACGTAACTAGGATAAACATCGGGTTACTAACCAAAGCGCTTTGGTTGGATACCCGATGTTTATCTTGGTTACCAGCTTCTGGCAGGCTGCCAGCGATGGCTCCTGCACACTGTAGCTGTAAAAAGCCCTGCTTTTTGCTGCTAGAACCGTTCTCGAACGTATCTAGAGCTATCGAGCTTTTGCAAAAAAGCTCGAGTTCTAGTTCGATCTAGAACAGCCCCCAAAATCACTCGAGCCGCGAACTGGAGAACCACGAACCGCGAACCGCGCTCAACTCTAGTCGTGGAACCTCGTGTGGATTACGTCGGACCTGGAAGGGTATTTGGGGATTAATAAAGTGGTGAAAGAGGGTGTTTTTTATCTTTTATTTCAAATAAAGGATTTTTCGTTGTTTGTGTTTATTTACTTTCACTACAGATTAATCATGGGGGGTGTCTCATAGACACCTGCCATGATTAACCTAGGACTTAGTGGCAGCTATGGACTGCCATTAACTGAGCCGGATAGGGTCCTGGGACTGTCGCATCTAATGGATGCAGCAATTCCGGGCGGCTGCTGGCTGATATTTTTAGGCTGGGGGGCTCCCCATAACGTGGGGCTCCCCATCCTGAGAATACCAGCCTTCAGCCGTGTGGCTTAATCTTGGCTGGTATCAAAATTGGGGGGGACCGTACGTCGTTTTTTTCAATTATTTATTTATTCATGGTACTGTACGGTATAGACCCGCCCACCAGCGGCTGTGATTGGTTGCAGTGAGACAGCTGTCACTCAGCGTGGGGGCACGTCTGACTGCAACCAATCATAGGCACCAGTGGGCGGGGAAGCAGGGAATATGAGATGGAATAATGAGCGGCCGGCATTTTCAAAAGCAGGAGAAGCCGCCAGAGCAGTGTGACAGCTGTGCAGTGCCGCGCCAGTAATTGGTGAGTATGAGAAAGGGGGTGAGAGGGAGAGACCGACTGACAGAGAGAGAGACCGAGAGAGAAAGAGACCGACTAATAGACCGACCAACAGAGAGAGAGAGAGAAAGAGAGACCAACAGAGAGAGGGAGACCGACAGACAGAGAGAAAGAAACCGACAGAGAGAGAGAGAGAGAGAGAGAGAGAGAGACCAGGAGTTCTTTTAAACGATTTATAACGTTCTGCTGGACATGCTGGGCATGCTCAGTAGAACGTGATGGAAATCAGCACTGGAATCGGTTGCCAAACACATGGGGATGGGTTATCGTAATTCCTCAAGGCGGCGGAATGCAACGGATGCCGCACAACGCAAGTGTGAAAGCACCCTTACATGGTTATGATTGTGTAACATCATGCCAGGAGAAGTACATGTCCACGAGTCAGACATCTTGGGAGGATCTCTTTCCCATCCATAAATCTTAGCAGCTCATTTACTCATTAAGAAAATGTACTGTAGATCATGGATCACAAATAACAAAGTATTATTTATATAAACTTTCAATCATGCTGCCATTATACTGTGAGTGGTGGGTTTGTGGAGGGGTAAGGGAATCTAGGATCTCTGAAGCTTAAATAAGTAAACATCATCAAGGAATAAGATAAAACACCAGGGCAAGTGACAGTTGTATCACAGTTACTTAATATAAAAAGGCTAGGCCGGACCAAGAATAGGAAGAGTTGGCTGCAGAACCTGCACAGGAAGATTAGTGACATGATCTGAGAGGAAGATTTGTTACCTGAGCAAAGAGAAAGATTCGTGACCTGTGTTAGTAGAAGACCATGATTTATGCCAGTGTAGCACCCACGGGGCAAGGGGTTAACTTTACTCATCGCCGGGCCTGATGATGTCGGGTCAGGGGGAAATCACGGGTGGCCCTACCCGGCTTTGTGGCCCCTAGGTGTACAATAAAGAAGGGGGGGGATTATGGTGAAGGATTGTCTCGTGATGTCACCTGCGGTATCCGGCCAGGGAATAGCCGCCTCTGCTGTCGCGGTCCTCCGGTGCAGATGGTTGTAGCAGCTAAGATGTTTCTACTCCCTACAGGTCGAGCGGGCCACGGGGAGGATGATGGCAGGCCCTGAAGCGCGGGGCACCGGCAAAGACAGGTGCACACAGTCTCTGCGTGTTCAAGGTTTCCTTACTCACAGTCCTGGTTTACCAGGGAGATGCCGGTCACCGCCGTGATGGGCTCCAGTCGATCCCGAGCAATTCGAGGTCACCGCCGGTGTTCCCACTGTGAGTCCTTTCTAGTCGGGGTCCCTCCAATCCTTGTGTATGTGTATTATGGAACGGGCTGCAGGAGTTTCCTGCACCCTCAGGGGCGCCACACCAGTAGAAGACCGGGACTTGTGCCAGGAAAAGACTGTGACTTATGCCAGTGGGAGATCCATGACCAGCACCAGTAGAAGACTGTGATTTGATCTGATAATCTGACCTAGGCCGAGAGATGACCCTGCTGTAGCAGAGTACCGTATCCATGGGCCATCGCTTCCTGCACAGAAATTCAGTATTGAATGGGGACTTAGGTCATGCTTAAGAGCACGAAGGTAGCCTGCCAGTGGAGGGAGTGCATAGATCCCTCCAATTTGAACTTGCGGCCTAGCAAATACTGTCTCTGACCCCGCTAGAGCTTGTACACTGTATAATATTGTTTAGATAAGTAGATGACAGTAACAAATAGAGTGACACTGACATTGCCCTGCTAGAAGGATCTAGAGTGTGATAACACTGACTGTGACCATTAGTTAGTGGTAAGAATAATACTGTGTAATAATCCTGTGTAAAGAATACTGTGATTGTATTCCATATACTTGTGCTGCTGATTAATCCACCGTACAATAATCTAATTTACTACTGCTACTCATGTTATACCAATATCTCACATTTAAAGTGCTAATCCTTTGTTTGTATATAGTTAATAAAAAGTTGTTGGTTTGGTCACCACTGCTTCTTCATTGTCTGCATCGTAGCATCTGGTTATCCGATCACTTATACTTGGCGTAGTTGACAGGATGCAACATTCAATTGCAGAAATGGCAGATCAGTCAGAGAATGAGTTCACAGAGGGCAGACTCCCCCTTGGAGCTGTTTAATTACATACCAAAATTTAATGGAGACAATTTACTGATGCAGGACTGGGTCCAACAACTGAAAAGTATGTTATATATGTACCCTATCACACCCACTTTACAAGCGGAGATAGCCCTCCTGACTCTGAATGGAGAAACCCAACAGACGGTCATGAGTTCGAGAACAAGAGGATCCGACTGCAGTGGGAATGGTTTAAAGTCATGAAGTTGATGCCTCAGAACCACCCAACAAACTAGGCCCCTGAGTTATGACAGGAAAAGTAAGAGATCAGGAGGGAACTCCAGAGCATAAGAAAAGCTCCTACAGCTACTACAAAGCTAAATTCTGTATCACGGTATGAAAAATGACCAGAGAGGGGATATCCCTCTCCAGGGAACAATGATTCAGGTCTAGGCACCCACCAGACAAGCACAGAATTGAATGATGGGCTTGTGGAGGAGTGGGACACGTGTCAAGAAGTTGCCCAACTTGAGGCAGTCAACAATGCTGGCAGCTATTAAACTGAAGCACTCCACGATTAGGGAGCATACCGCTGGGCTAGGTCCCTCCATAAGGAGGATTGAAAGTTACAAAGACATCATTTATGAGTCCCACTATGTGGGCCTAGTTAAACATACAAAGGATTTGTCGTTTAATAGACACAGGGTACTAGGTGATCACAATGCCAGGAGTATGGCCTCCATTCAGTTGCCCATCCCAGTAGAGGGGGTGGCATTGATAGAGATGATGCATCTCTGGGGGAAGGATCTGGGAGAGAAGGGGATTGTACTAGTGAAAGGCATCATTGGAAGTGAGCTTATTGTGACAGCCAATGGGGAATGACTAGAGACATTCAAATTGGCTCAGCCCAAGTAGGTAAGTATTCCAACACCTTGCCAAATTCAGAGATCGCTAGCCGCATCCCAACCTCTATGGAAAGATGTGGTACTCTGTAATATCACTCTGACTGTGCCAAATGGTCAGATGGTGCATGCTATGCCGTACAGGCTTGAACGTCCTTAAAAAGAGGGGAGGTGCAGGTCGAACCCCAGGGGATAGGAGAAAAGATGCCTAGACTACTGGTTGCCCGCACCTTAGCAAGTGTGCATCAAGGATGTGTGCTGGTGAAATATCATAATTTCAGCAAGACAAAGAAAGAAAGTGGCCTGAATCTATGTGATGTGGGAGAAACTCGCGAGATCAAACACTGTGAAATTAGGGGCTGTGGATGGCAATCCATGGACATTGTTGGTGTCCATCAAGCAGAAGAAGAGGGTATGCAAGATGAGACGGTCTTCATCCTGGAGCAGATGGAAACATCTGTCTGAGATTTCCCTCGGACAATTGGGACACATGGAAGACCTGCTGGGAGAATACCAAGAAGTGTTTTACCGTCACGATGATGGCTTTGAGTGTACAGATATATTCCAGTGTAAGATTCCTACGAGATATACAACCCCCATATGAGGAAGATAACATCAGATTCCACCACAAATGTATCAAGAATTGAGGGATATGCTGGCCCTGAAATGACTGTCACTTATGATGCTTTATTTCAGGGAGGAGACAGAGTCTGTGACAGTGACAGCAGCTTCTGTCCCCTGATAACACTTCATTTGAGTATCCCAGCATGACCTGGGATTCTCAAGCGAAGTGTCATTAGACAGAAAGTTTTAAAAAAAATCAATAGTAGTTAATGTAGTCAGGGAAGGATAGGATTTTTTTAATACAAAGATATTAGAAATTAGTTTAGATTGGGATAATAAATAAATAGCTAATTCAAAATTTTTCAGCCTTTGGATCACCCCTTTAAAAAGAACATGACACAAGGCCAAAAGTGACCAGTTTTTGCTCTTTTGTTACTACCACTGCTCCCCTGAGTATTCTATATTGTATTCTAAATATGACATAAGGTTTCATAAATATGGATCATTTATTTAATGCTAACTATTATGATCTTTACCAAGTGCGCATGGGTCAAAGGGTAATAATTCAGGACAGTCTAATGCACCCCTCCTCGTCCGAAAATCATGCGCGTCATACCCCTTGGTAAAAAGACCATAAAAATCATATCTAAATAAAAAGACATACCTTGATTTAGAAAAAACAAAACAACGGAATACTCAGGGAAGCAGCAAAAAGTAAATAAGAGCAAAAACTGTCCACCTTTGTCCTGGTGACACGTTCTCTTTAATAGACATTTTGTAGTAGGAGCAGCATGTGTAATGGCAAGAAAACTCTGGAATAGAGAGGGACAAACTGTAAAGTTCGGGTGTTCATACCAAATACAGACTTTTAAAAAAAAAAATCAGTGTTTGAGTTTGGAGTTCGAGTATTGTATGTATACTAACCACTCTATCGAGCATTGGGATGCTCGGTGCTCTGCCCAGTGGAAGTCACTTGCAGTCTCTTAATGGCTCTCTCTGGGGGTAAAAACAAAATTTTCAGATTTCGTATGTGCCAAAAAAGACCTTACCCTCCTCACGTGAAATGCTCTTTTGATGACTGGCTGTTTGTGGGCAGAGAGCCGAACTAACCAATCATTGACTTCCAATGGGGTTCAGGCTCTGGGATCAATTTCAGGTCAAATCCAGGTCTTGAACTGAAATGTATCTAAAGTCCCGCTGAACTCAGCGAACTCGAACATCAACCAGTCCGCTGAGCTCTACTCTGGAACTTCTTCTCCTGTGATATCCAAGTTTTGCCTATAGTATAACTGGAGATCTGTAAATCACAATAGACAGGACATTTTGATAATTTCCCATTAGAATTAATTAAAGAGAAACTTCAACATCGTAGGACAAAAATGTGTACCATAGTCCTGCATTATTTGCACTTCTTGGGCCTTAATGAACAAGCCACTCTTCTGATTTAATAAATTACATGATAATTAGTGATCCCTAATGGTAGGCATCCAGTAAGAAGTATATTATGGTTGTTACATTCTATATATGATTTTAGGAAATACTAGAGCTAATCAACAAGATAGAAATACAGAAGAACACAAGATAGATAAGGGTGATATCTATGATATGTAGGAAGTGTCTATTTAATACATTCTAAAAGATCAATAAACAGGTGTATTATCACCCAGGAGAGTTTGGATCCGGTTTTTATAATGCTTTGAAGAAATACATTCCAAGAGGAAAAATACGAAAGCCTGTGTTGAAAAAAGTTATGGTGACAGACCTGATGAAGACATCTGTTCTGGGTAGAATTGTGTTGTACAGAAAAGCTAATAAAGTACCCTTAACTAGTGATCTCTCTGGGTATATTTCCTGTGCCCCACCAGGTGATGGTTTGTTTTTCCTACTAGAATGCATTTTATATCTGTTGTTGATACATTATTAGTAGTAACTGTTATATTACTCATTACTTAAATGGAATCTGTTAGCAGGTTTGTGCTATGTAATCTAAAGACAGCATGCTGTAAGGGTTAAAACTAGAGATGAGCGAACCGGTCGCGGTTCGGCTCGAGGTCGGTTCGCCGAGCCGAGGTCCCGTTCGAGTTCGGTTCGTCAAACGTTCGACGAACCGAACTCGAACCAATAGGCTATAATGGGAGGCAATCACAAACACATAAAAATGCATTATAAATGTACAGATACAGTTAATAAACATTGCCATAACACTTACCGGTCCCCGCGATCCCTCCTGCACTCTGTCTCCTGCCGCTATTCCATCCGGTGATCGCTGAATCCTCCCGGTGACCGGCACTGCCAGCAGAGATGCAGGACCTATCGTGACGTCAAAATAGCCATGTGATCAGTCACGTGGCTATTATCTCATTGGCTACAGACTGGTCACATGACTATGACGCGTCATGTAGGACCTGCGAGTGCATCTCTCCGGTACACGGTGCACATTTGTGTATCGCCGTGTACCGGCGACATGCTCTAGCACACGGTCGACTCCCCGCTCCGTTAGGGACCGGCTGACACAGACGGTCATTAACGGAGATCGCCGTTGCCATAGCAATGCAGTTAGCGGTGACGTCACCGCTAACCGCGGCTCCGGGAGCACCGTTGCTATGGTAACGCGTCTGTCAGCGTTACCGCTGTTACCGCTAGCAGCATTGATCACTCACGGAGTGAAGGCTGCACGCTGCTTCTCGTGCAGCTTTCACGGAGTGAATGCTCCACGGGAAGCAGCGTCTTCCCCCATGCAGCAGTGATGTAGCAGAGCTGCATTTGTTGAACGAGAAAGACAGAAGACCATGGATCGTGGAGGGCTGACAGGGGGTAATAAAGATGGAGTCTCTAATGTGTCTGTGTATTTATTTCTATTAAAGTATTTTTTCTCTGTGTGGTGTCTTTTTTTAACCCTTTATTGGAGATTCTTAATGGCCGGGTCAAACGTGCCTGACATTAAGAATCTCTGGCTTAATACTGGCTAGTAAAACAAAGCCAGTATTAACTCATGAATACCCAACAAGCCACCTGACTCCAGGGCTGTTGGAAGAGTTGGATACAGCGCCAGATGATGGCGCTTCTATGAGAGCGCCGTTTTCTGGGATGGCTGCGGACTGCAATTCGCAGCAGAGGCGCCCAGAAACCTCGGGCTAACCTGTGCTGCGGATTCCAATCCCCAGCTGCCTAGTTGTACCTGGCTGGACACAAAAATGGGGCGAAGCCCACGTCATTTGTTTTTTAATTATTTCATGAAATAAGTGAAATAATTAAAAAAAACGGGTTTCCCTATATTTTTGGTTCCCAGCCGGGTACAAATAGGCAACTGGGGGTTGGAGGCAGCCCGTGGCTGCCTGCTGTACCTGGCTAGCATACAAAAATATGGCGAAGCCCACGTCATTTTTTTGGTGGGCAAAAAAGGTCTGCATACAGTCCTGGATGGAGTATGCTGAGCCTTGTAGTTCTGCAGCTGCTGTCTGCTCTTCTCCATACAGACAGACAGCAGCTGCAGAACTACAAGGCTCAGCATACTCCATCCAGGACTGTATGCAGAAGTTTTTTGCCCCCTGAAAAAATTATGTGGGCTTCGCCATATTTTTGTATGCTAGCCAGGTACAGCAGGCAGGTACGGCTGCCCCCAATCCCCAGTTGCCTATTTGTACCCGGCTGGGAACCAAAAATAAAGGGAAGCCCTTTTTTTATTATTTCATGAATTTCATGAAATAATTAGAAAACAAATGACGTAGGCTTCGCCCCATTTTTGTGTCCAGCCAGGTACAACTAGGCAGCTGGGGATTGGAATCCGCAGCACAGGTTGGCCTGAGCTTTCTGGGCCCCACTGCTGCGAATTGCAGTCTGCAGGAGCCTCAGAAAATGGCATTTTCATAGAAGCGCCATCTTCTGGCGCTGTATCCAACTCTTCCAGCACCTGCCTGCTATACCTGGCTAGCATACAAAAATATGGCGAAGCTCACGTCCTTTTTTTGTAGTTTTTTGGCAAAAAAAATAAAAAATGCTTCCCTGGATTTTCCATTGCCAGTGAAGGTAACACCAAGCAGTGGGGGTTAGCAGCCAGTAGCTGCTTGGATTACCCTTAGCTAGCAATACAAAAAATGCAGCGGGAGCCCATATATATTTTTTTAATTATTTATTTAAATAACTAAAAACAAATTGGGCTTCCCTGTATTTTGATTGCTGGACATCACAGTGCTGTAAAAATAAATCTTTAAAAAAATGACGTAGCGCTCCGCGGTATTTTTGATTCTCAGCGCAGATAAAGCAGACAGCTATGGGTTGCCACCCCCATCTGCCTGCCGTTATCTTGGTTGGCAATCAAAATACAGGGAAGCCCATTAATTTTTTCTATTTAAAAAATAGTTAAAAAAAAAAAATGACGTTGGGTCCCCCCATTTTGATAGCCAGCTAGGGTAAAGCAGACGGCTGTAGCCTGAAAACCACAACTGGCAGCTTTACCGTGGTTGGGGATCCAATGTGGAGGTCCCCTCAGGCTCTTTTTTATAATTACTTTATAAATATTAATAATTACACAATAAAAGTAGGGTCCCCCACAAATTGCATCACCAGCCGAGGTAAAGCGGACAGCTGTGGTCTGATATTCTCAGGGTGGGAAGGTCCATAGTTATTGGGCCTTCACAGCCTAAAAATAGCAGGCCGCAGGCACCCCAGACGTGGCGCATCCACTAGATACCCAACATCATAAACTGTCAGTACTAACAAAAAAAAAAAATCGACAAAAGAAATTTATTTGAAAAAAACAGTCCCCAAAACATTTCCTCTTTCACCAATTTATTGTAAGAAAAAAAATAAAGGGGTCCCACGACGACTCTGGACCGTCTAGAATATGGGGGGGAGACACTCGAGGAACGTATCCCCCATTTTCTAGGAGTGCGGACCCTTCATGTGAGGAGTGTGGGTGCAATGAATCTGCACTCACTCTCCCCGGGTCCACAGCAGCAGAGTCCATGTCGTAATGGTTGCTACCAAAGCTGCAATGCTCTGCTCATGAGGTAAGGGCATGCCTAATCAGGAGAACTACTGTAGAGGAAGCTCTGCTCACTGGTATATAGGTGCTCAGAGGTAATAATAGATAAAATTAGTGAGTAACCTCGGCACTCTAAATCTCCCAGACTAAGTCAGTAAGTCACAACGAATAGTAATGCAAATCACTCTTTATTGGTCCGTATTAAGAAAAAAATTTTTTCATAAGCATATATGTTTTTGTCCAAAACAAGTTACAAATGACGTTTCGGAATGAGCCTTCGTCAGATTGGACTTATCTGCATGTAATCATGAAAAATGACAATAATCAGTATCACATAAGAGTGAGAGAACAATAACATAAACTAGAACAATGTAGAGGTACAATTGGGATGCAGCAAAAAAATTGCAACACAGCAAGAAATGAAACACATGATACAAATGTCATAATACAGTACAAGGACAATATAGTAATGACAAATATGGGGTCAGAGTAGGCTTAGACAGCTCTGGTACGAAAGAGATGTCAATCATAAAGTAACATGTGCAGTAGGTGTAGAGCTACACTATGCATGGCAGAGCTAATGGGTAAACCGACCATAGAAAAAGAACGGAGAAAAAGTGGAGAAAAAGTGGAGAAAAAAATGTAGAAAAAGTGGAGAAAAAGTGGAGAAAAAATGTAGAAAAAGTGGAGAAAAGGTGGAGAAAAAGTGGAGAAGAAGTGGTGAAGAAGTGGAGAAAAAGTGGAGAAAAAAATGGAGAAAAAAATGGAGAAAAAAGTGGAGAAAAGTGGAGAAAAAGTGGAGAAAAAGTGGAGAAAAAATGGAGAAGAAGTGGAGAAAAAGTAGGGAAAAAGTGGAGAAAAAGTGGAGAAAAAGTGGAGAAAAAGTGGAGAAAAAGTGGAGAAAAAATGGAGAAAAAGTGGAGAAAAAATGTAGAAAAGGTAGAGAAAAAGTGGAGAAGAAGTGGAGAAAAAGTGGAGAAAAAGTGGAGAAAAAGTGGAGAAAAAATGGAGAAAAAGTGGAGAAAAAGTGGAGAAAAAATGGAGAAAAAGTGGAGAAGAAGTGGAGAAAAAGTGGAGAAAAAGTGGAGAAAAAGTGGAGAAAAAGTGGAGAAGAAGTGGAGAAGTGGAGAAGAAGTGGAGAAGAAGTGGAGAAGTGGAGAAGTGGAGAAGAAGTGTTTGTTCATGCCAGATGGGAGATAAATAATTTTTTACCGGCGCTGTCATTTACTGTAACGTGATCATCGGTGTACGGTGTATACCTGTGATCACGTGAGCGGGGACCGGAAAAACCGCCCTGAATCATGATCTCCAGGGTCTCAGCTAGCCCTGAAACCCCGGAGATTTTCTGACGCTGGGGGGCGTTATTCACTTATTTCTGCCTGCTGTTTATAAACGGCAGATCAGAATAAGGCTACATTAACACGACCGATCCATTTTTGCGGTCTGTAAAAAACAGTCCGTTTTTTTTCACGGGTGCATCCGTGTGGCATCCATTTCCGTTCCGTAGACGGTCCGTATGTCATCTGTTTGTCATCCATGTGCCTTCCGTTTTTTTTGTGTACTGCAAAAAAACTGAAGGAGGGTAAATGCATAAATTTACCCAGGATCCATAGCTTCGTCCTACATGAGACGGTCACATGTTCCCTCCAGTGCCATTTTCTACTGGTTTTCACAGCGTAGAGCGCTCTGGTGATTTTCCTGTGCTTGTGCACTTCATATCAGTCTTTTCTGTCATTATAATGGCAGAAAGACACGTAATGTCCCACTCTCCTGCATTTTGTAATTTTGCACCCTTTGGTGCCTTTCATGTGGCACTAAGGGGTGCTTAGCTTTGTATTTAGCCAAAAAAAATGAAAAAAAAAAATGACGTAGGGTTCCCCCTAGTTTTGTAGCCAGCTAGGGTAAAGCAGACGGCTGCAGCCTGCAGACCACAGCTGGCAGCCTCACCTTGGCTGGTAATCCAAAACTGAGGGCACCACACGCTGTTATTTTAAATTAAATAAATAATTAAAAAAAACACGTAGGGGTCCCCCCAAAATTGGATCACCAGCCAAGGTAAAGCAGACAGCTGGGGCCTGATATTCTCAGACTAGGGAGGTCCATGGTTATTGGACTCTCCCCAGCCTAAAAATAGCAGGCCGCAGCCGCCCCAGAAGTGGCGCATCCATTAGATGCGCCAATCCTGGTGCTTCGCCCCAGCTCATCCCGCGCCCTGGTGCGGTGGCAAACGGGGTAATATATGGGGTTAATACCAGATGTGTAATGTCACCTGGCATCAAGCCCTGGGGTTGGTGAGGTCAGGCGTCTATCAGATACCCGACATCACCAACCCAGTCAGTAATAAAAAAAATAGACGACAAACACATTTTTATTTGAAAAAACACTCCCCAAAACATTCCCTCTTTAACCAATTTATTAGAAAGAAAAACAAATCCAGGTCTGGTGTAATCCAAGGGGTTGCCATGACAATCCACACTGTCCCAGTCAATGAAGAGCAGAATGTTCCCCATTGGCTGGGAGAGCAATGCAGTGACCTGAGCTAACATCAATAGGTCAGCCCAGGTCACTGCAGGGCATAACAAGTGCTTCTGTCAGCGAGGTACATTACCTGCGCTGATCTCCTGCACACTGACAGCACCTGTCACTGAGTTCAATGACCGCCGCCTTCACAGCCAAGTATCGCGAGAGGCCCGTGACGTCACCGCTAGTCAGTCCCGGGTCGGAAGCGAGAGAAGATGATGTGAGAAGCGGCGGCCATGGAGGACAGTGACAGCGCTGAGGTCGGGATGGCGGGACCTCATCACCACAGGTAAGCCGAGCGGGGCCATGTGTGCAGAGTGTGTGTGTGTGTGTGTGTGTGTGTGTATGTGTACGTGTGTACATGCCGCGGGCAGGAGGGGGTGGAGCGAGCTGAGCGGGGAAGTGTGGGCTTCCTGCACGTAACTAGGATAAACATCGGGTTACTAACCAAAGCACTTTGCTTGGATACCCGATGTTTATCTTGGTTACCAGCTTCTGGTAGGCTGCCAGCGATGGCTCCTGCACACTGTAGCTGTAAAAAGCCCTGCTTTTTGCTGCTAGAACCGTTCTCGAACGTATCTAGAACTATCGAGTTTTTGCAAAAAAGCTCGAGTTCTAGTTCGATCTAGAACAGCCCCCAAAATCACTCGAGCCGCGAACTGGAGAACCTCGAACCGCGAACCGCGCTCAACTCTAGTTAAAACATGAAATTCAGGGATGCCTCTTTTGTCAAATTCATGCTGTTGTTTATTTAAAATCTTTGTTTAAGAAGCATGAGATATTAATGACTGACTTTCTGTCTCTGTCATGTCGTTTGGCAGACACTTTCCTCTGATAGTCACCTCACTGTCAATGTACAGTGCCTATAGAGAGCCTGGTGTGGGAGGGTGCAGCTCTCTCAGCTCTGCTGCATTGGTACATCTAAAAAATCTGATTGTGTTAGAACTGCTGCACCCAGTAATCTAAGTGACACATCATTGGATTCAGGGTATCTTTGCCTATATCATGCCGCTCTCAGTTGAGGTAGCAAAAACATTATGACAGTTTCCCTTTAATAACTTATTTAAATGTTTATTTCACTATACATGGGTAATCCATCTGCTAAACTCTTGATAGCGTCCGATAACCAGACAAAGGGAAGACGTAGGAGACGCGTCTACATGCTTGTCGGATAAGCTCCAATATATAAACAGATTCTTCAGGAAGCTACTGACGTGACATGGAAGATATTCTATAATCACCACCCAGCACATTAACTCCTGACCCTCTTATGTTATCACTGTCATTTCAGCGCTATGTGAGTTCAGTAGATCATCCCTCCATTTACACCATTCGTCCATGATTTATTTTAAATAGGATTAAATGATGAAATAATACTTTTAAAAAAAAAAACAACAAAAAACCAACACATTTTCTGAATTTAGCCATAACAATCCAAAGACTAGAGAGATTCTTTATAGTGATTATTTCCCTGCGTACACAGCTTGATTCTTGTCCACACCATTTTACTTTTTTGAATAACAGACACTGCATGCACTAAAATAAAAAATAAATATACCGTAATCACCTGCTGATCTTCTGCTGCTTCTCTGTCATTCTGCCAGATTTCCCGGCCAGTCTCCGAGCTTTTGCTTTCTGGTGGGGACATGCATTCATGAACCAATCATGAACTCCAAAGTGATCAAGACTCTCTATTTTGGCCTTTTAAAAATGCAAATAAAGTGGACTGTAAGCCTCCTGCACATATCCGTGTTTCCAGTACACGTGGTATCTGTTTTTTCATGGATGTCACACGTACCTATTATAACCATTGGGGCTGCTCACATGTTCGTGTCTTTGCACAGGCCATATGTCCATGCAAAACTCACGGAGCCATATCCGTTTTTCTTCCATCAGTATGGATGACAAGTGCCCATACAAGTCTTGGGGTCCATCAACAACATGTGCAGCGCACGGATGCCATCTGTGTACTGTACATGTTAAACATTGCAAATTATAGGACAAGCTTTGTAATTTATGTAGTTAATGATCCATCTGTGAAAAACACAGATGACAACTGATAATAAAAATGGACACACGGACAGTACACTGATGACACATTGGTACAATGGTACAAGATGAACACACTTATGACCCATTTATTCAGAACACTGAAAACAACGCTACCATTTTTTCACGTACATGTTTAAATACAAACATGTGAATGAGGCCTTAAAGGGTAACTACAAATCAATGCCCTAAAACTCAATAAGCTGCTCAAAAGAAGGGTCAGAGGTCCTCAGCTTATCCTCGAGTCGTGGGTACGGTCAATAGACAGCCTATAGGTTTGCACAATGTTCTGCTCACATTTAAGAATAAATTGAGTGATTTTGTCCCTTCTTTTGAGTGATTCTTTTTCATGGTGAATCATTAACGTCACTGTTGAGATGTGGTACTATAGTGTTGAAAATCATATTCAGGTTACTAATATACCCCACTTTTCAAAGCGTGACTGATCTCCTAATTTTTATTTAGTGTTGGCTGGCCCCGGAGGTTTAAATATTTTCCTGTAAGAATAAAAGCTTAGACAAAACCTTAGGCTATGTTCACATAAGCATCCAATTTTCATCCAGAAAAGCAAACAATTTTTCATTTGTATTATCATCTGTAGACACTCTGTTTGGCATCCATATGGCACCGCCCACCCACCTCCAGAAGTGTTTTGCTTTTAGCCAACAGCAAAACTTTTCCGGAGGTGGGTGGGCAGTGCTTTTTTTTTTAATTTCCAAAACATCTTAGAACACAGAATGTAAGTCACATTTGAGCCGATCACACACATCCCACAGCTCACACAATGCTGCGCAGCACTCAGGCACAAGCACAGCGCTTTACTCACCATGGGGATTTTCACGTCATTTTCCGAGCCCGAACCTCGAGCTTCAAAACTGAAGGTTCGCTCATCTCTACAGACAAGCCCTTTAATAGTTTACTGAAAACTAATTATTGATGAGTTGTAAAGAAGAGCAGATCGATCTGCAGAGAACTGAATTCATTTTGTATTTTTTGAAATTTGTGATTTCATATGAATTCGAACCCTGTGAAATTTGATTTGCAGTTTACAAAAATAATCCCTTTCCCAGCACCATTTCCCACAATACTGAAGCATCAGAGAGCAGACTAATGTTTTTTTGTAAAGGCGTACAGGCTTCATAATAGTGTCCTGAAACTATGACATCTAGTGGATTATCATACCTTATACAATAGGTATCCAGTACCTGGGCCATCACAAATAAGTGATTCCCAGTGGAGCACAGTTTGTATGGCCAAATAGTTTTTCACATTTCTGATTTCTTAGTTGAATTGAGTTATCCTGTACAAAATACGGAGACATGTCTCATATTGATGAGATTCTTGGATAAAAATTGCCACTGTAAGGCGGGCTTTGCACATTGCGACATCGCAAGCCGATGCTGCGATGTCGCACGCGATAGTCCCCGCCACGTCTCAGGTACGATATCTCGTGATAGCTGGCGTAGCGAAAATTATCGCTATTCCAGCTTTACATGCACTCACCTGCCCTGCGATTGTCGCTCTGGCCGGCGACCTGCCTCCTTCCTAAGGGGGCGGGTCGTGCGGCGTCATAGTGACGTCACACGGCAGGCGGCCAATAGCGGCGGAGGGGCGGAGATGAGCAGGATGTAAACATCCCGCCCACCTCCTTCCGTACGTAGAGCCGCCGGCGGCAGGTAAGGTGATGTTCCTCGCTCCTGCAGCTTCATACACAGCGATGTGTGCTGCCACAGGAACGAGGAACAGCATCGTACCTGTCGCGGCAGCATAATTATGGAAAAGTTGGAGCTTGCACCGATGATACGATAACGACGCTTTTGCGCTCGTTAATCGTATCATCTAGAATTTACACACAACGATGTCGAAAGTGACGCCGGATGTGCGTCACTTTCGATTTGACCCCACCGACATCGCACGTGCGATGTTGCAACGTGCAAAGCCGCCCTAAGTCTCATGGGTGAATGAAAAAAATAGTACAGCATTCTGATAATTTCCTTCAAGTTAAACTAAAAAGAGAGGTTGCTGTGTGTGTGTGTGTTTTACTGGGCTGATGGTTTGAGGGGAAACAAGAAACAAAACCTTCCCCCTCAATCGCAACCCGGAGTCCACCGTGCAGAGATGTTATACTGCTGCTAGTAGTCCAGAGGACAAGGCGCACAAAGAGCTTATAGGCAAAACTAAATATAAACCCAATAGGCTGTCTTGACGGCACACAGAAGTGTATAGTAGGTCACAATAGCCTGTGTTCACACCACAGGGGTTATGCAAATTATATGAAGATAGTCGCCGTAACCAATGTTAACCTCACAAAGGCTACGCAACTCAACAACTCAAAGTAAAACCCCATGCACACACCCGCACTCAGAACACGCCTAACCAGTGACTCTGAAGTGGCAGTGGAGTGTAACACGCCTATCCCACATGCACACAAAGGGAACGTCCTTGGACAACTTTGAACAAGCTGTGCTTACAACAGATCATGTCCCAAACTAACCTGCCTAAGCGGCCCGCATAAGGTGCGGAGAATCTCTCACAGCACCAGGCCACGGCATGAGCAGCATTTGCCCAGGTGACCAGCACACGATGTAGAGTAACCATCTCACAGCATCGGGTCACCGGTATGGTAATAGCAGTACCTGCCTAAATGACCTGTCTAAGGCGTAGAGTATCTCTCACAGACCCAGGTCACAGCAATGGCATCCAGCCTGACATCCAAATACATGAGGTTATAGTATTTGATAAATGTGCACCCATGTGCGCAGGTGGGAGCCTTAAATAAACTTAGGTCTACCCCAAACGTCCCAGCGACGTCACATGGCAGGCGGCCAATAGAAGCGGAGGGGCGGAGATGAGCGGGATGTAAACATCCCGCCCACCTCCTTCCTTCCGCATAGCTTGTTGAGGCAGGTAAGATGTTCCTCTCTCCTGCGGCTTCACACACAGCGATGTGTGGTGCCGCAGGAATGAGGAACAATATCGTATCTCCTCTTGGTGCGACATTATGAAAATGACCGACGCTACACAGATCACCGATTTTCGATGCTTTTGCGATCGTTTATCGGCACATCTAGGCTTTAAACGTTGCGACGTCGTTATCGGCGCCGGATGTGCTTCACTTTCGATTTGACCCCGATGATATTGCAGTAGCGATGTCGCAGCGTGCAAAGTACCCCTTAGTCTCTGGCTGATCACTCACAACCTGAGCATGCTCCGTAGAGGCATTGCAGGACTTAGACTCTGGCGAGGAAAGTTCAGGCCAAGCATGTGACTCGCCCACCCCAGGGCAATGGGACACCCGGTGCCGGGCCGGACTAGTCCGGAGGTAGTCAGTGGTGGCAGGGCCCGGCTCCGTGGCCCTGGTGGGTGTCAGTAGAAGATGTGGCTTGATGAATAAAGTTTGTGTTTGTGACGCCACCTGTGGTCTGCGGCTATTAAGCTGACGCTGCTGTGTGAGGCCTCCGGGGTGATGATACGGCAGCAATGGTGGTACTGCTCCCCACAGGTGGAGCGGAGCCCCGGGGACACTGTTAGTGCTCGTGAAAGTCTATGGTGTTGTGTGGCTAACACGGTGCAGGGCCGACAGGCAATGAAAGAACCAGGCACAAACAACAGTCTCTTTACCTTTTCCTCTTTTACTTTTGAAACAGTTCAGTCCTGGGAGACCGTTACAGGTGGTGATAAGGATCCGGTCGGCCTGGAAGTACTTGGGGTGATCTTTCTGGCCGGCTGAGTATGAGGCCTACTCCTGTGCTTTTCTTTGTTATGATAGGACCCTGCTTCTCTGAATCCAGCAGTGGCCCTCTTTGCTGCTGGGACCGATGGTGCGTCCCTTTCCCTCTGTAGCAGGCTGCGCAGGCCCTCTCTGGTGCTTCTCTGCTGGAGTCCACACCGGGCCCTGATGCTGCAGCTGTACCTTCGGGATGTTTATGGGCCAGGTGCTTGCAGCTCTCCTGCCCTTCGGATTCGGCTACCAAGGAGTATTTTAAGCCCTGGTGGCCACAGACTCCGATGTCCGTATCTCTTCGCTGCCTCTCTGCTACTCCTGCTTCCCTGGGCCAAGCTACTCTAGCTCTAGGCCCCAGATCCACAGGACAGCACAGCACACTCTGCGTCTGCTCACTATCACTTCTCTCTACAGACTGGCTCTACTTCCTCCCTCAGGTCAGACTTAAGGAATGCTCCCTGGAATCCCAGGTTCAGAGCTCCCCCTACTGGCCGGAGGGAGAACTGCATTGGATGTTAAACTTGCCGGCCAATGGACCTCCCCATTACCTCCAGGCTCAGCATTACCCCTTTGGAAGGGCAATGCTGTTGTGGCGACCAGGTCCTGGGGCGCCACACTCCCCCTTAGTTAAATTCAGTACTCCCGGACTGTAGAAAACAAAACAAGACATACATGTTACAACCTTAAACATCTATAAGAGTCCAGTGTGGCTCCCTGCCGGGTGTCCATTACACTGCTCCATGGGGACCCGCCGCGATAAAAGCCCCAACGTAGGCTCTGGGCGTGCGTCAGAGCATTGACGACCCCACTCTATGCACGCCGGACGGGTTTTTCTTCAGGGGTGCTGAGCACACTGGTGCTAACTATGTACAGCTAGGTGTTGGCCACCCATAGTCCAGTGGCCCAATTGTCTATTTTCTCAATCAAAAAAGAAAAACATTTTGTACACAAAGTTACAGACATTTCACATAACTATTTACATTCTAATAAGTAGTCTTTCTTTTTACTCTCTATACCTTGGAGGGGGCTGTCCCCGAGTGCTGTGTTGAGACCTGCGTAGTTCTGGTGTTTGTCCCTGACTACTTGGTGTGTCTTCTACCTCAGCACTACAGGTAGGCCTAACCCTGATAGGTAAGCGTGACGATTGCCTATGTGGTCTAAGAGTCGCCAAGGGTATGACAGGTTCACCACTGACAGGGGGTTGATTCTCCTGTTCCACTGCTGGTGTGTCATCTCGTGTTGGAGCGGACGGTTCTTTAGGTGGATCTGGAACCTCTTCTGTCTCTGGCTCGACCAACTGCGGGAACGTCAACACTGGTACCACTATGGCATTGTTTATTCGGGTCCAAGTTTTGGGGAATTTTCCAAGGATTGTTTGGATCATCTCTTCCTCCTTTTCTGGACTTTGGGGACTTTCCTGTACTTCGTCTACTTCTTTTTGGATCCTGCACCGTTCGGGGCATGCTTTCAGGCGGTCTCGAGAAATTGCTTGATAGGTCTTGCCTTCATCTTTGCTTATGAGGCATACCTTACTATTGTCAAAGTTGGAGGGGATAATGGTGTAGGGTTCATTCTCCCACTGATCATCCAATTTATGCGCCCTCCGCTTTTTCTTGAGGACCTGTTCTCCAGGTGCTAAGGGAGTTGCTGGAGCTGTTTGATTGTAATGCTGCTCTTGTCTCGTCCTTGCTTGAGACAGGCTCCTTTCTACGCATTCCTGGACCTTGCGGTACTGCTGTTGTCACTCCGTATCCCAATCCTCTATCTCCTGAACCGCCTCAGGTGACACAGTCCCCATCTCAAAGACTACAGGTAACTTGCCAGGTCTTGCTCGCATCAGGTAAGCAGGGCTGCAGTTGTTCGAATTTACCGGGATATGGTTGTACAAGTCTACCAGATCTGGCAACTTCTCTGGCCATTGGTTTCTTTCTTCCAAAGGTAGAGTCTTGAGCATATCAATAACCACATGGTTCATCTTCTCGCACAATCCATTGGTTTGGGGGTGGTACGGTGTGGTTCTGATTTTCTTACAACCGTACATGTTACAGAACTCTTGGAACACTTCCGCCTCGAATGCAGGACCTTGATCAGTCAGTACCCTTTCAGGGTAACCGTGAGGTCGACAAAAGTATGCCTGAAATGCTCTAGCTGCTGTTCTGGCTGTCTGGTCCTTCACGGGCACTACTACCAGGAAACGAGAGTAATGGTCCACAATGGTGAGGGCGTACACATAGCCTGACCGGCTTGGTGTTAACTTCACGTGGTCCAGGGCCACCAACTCCAGGGGCTGCTTCGTGACAATTGGCTGTAGGGGAGACCTCTGGCTGGCATCATCTTTCCGCCTCAGGTTACACGGACCACAGTCTCGGCACCACTTCTCGACTGTCTTTCTCATGTGCACCCAGTAGAACCGATCACGGAGTAGGGTCTCCAACTTCTTCCACCCGAAGTGTCCTGCGTTATCATGATAAGCTGCTAGGACCATTGGAGCATCCTTCTGCGGGACCACTATCTGCCAGACGAGTTCATTCGTTCGCCAGTTGACATATCTCTTGCAGAGCTTGCCTTGGTATGTGAACAGTCGTCCCCTCTCCTTCCACAGCTGCTGGGCATCTTCTGGAGCATCTGGGCCTAGATGGGTCTCAGCTTGTGCTAGCTTTTCTTTGACCAATCGCACGACCGGGTCACCGTTCTGTGTCTCTTCCCAATTATGGTGGAGTAATGGGTTGACCGAGACCTCGTGCTGGCTCGAGCGCTTCACTCCTACAGCATGCTCACACTGGGAAACACCTTGGTGATGGAAAGCCGGTAACTCTATCTCTTCGAGTTCATCCAGGTCTTCTCCAGACTCGGGTAAGTGAGGCATTCTGGACAGCGCATCAGCATTGTTATTCTTCTTGCCGGCCCGGTACTTGATGGTAAAGTCAAAGTTAGACAGCCGGGCCATCCATCGCTGTTCCAACGCACCTAACTTGGTTGTTGCCAGATGTGTCAACGGATTGTTGTCCGTGAAGATGGTGAACTTGGACGATGCCAGATAGTGCTTGAAGCGTTCAGTCACTGCCCAAACAATAGCGAGGAACTCCAGCTTGAAGGAACTGTAGTTTTCTGGATTCCTTTCTGTGGGCCGCAGCTTCCTATTGGCGTAAGCTATCACCCTCTCTCTGCCTCCCTGCACCTGGGACAGAACTGCTCCCAGTCCCACGTTGCTGGCGTCTGAATACAGTACAAACGGCTGGCTGTAGTCAGGGTAGGCCAGAATTTCTTCTCCCGTGAGAGCCCCTTTCAGCCGGACAAAGGATGTTTCTATTTGGCTGCTCCATTCAAATGGAGGGCTCTGCTTCTTAGCCTGCTTTGGCTGGCCCACCAGGAGATCTTGAAGGGGCGCTGCTATCTTTGTGAAACCATCAATGAACCTTCGGTAGTAGCCCACCAGCCCAAGGAGCTGCCGCACCTCCTTTACCGTGGTGGGTCTTGGCCAGTCCTTGATTACGGTGACTTTCTCCGGATCAGGTGCCACACCTTCTGCGCTGACCACATGACCCAGGTACTGTACCTTTGGCTTCAAGAGGTGACATTTGGACGGCTTTATCTTCAGGCCATATTTCGACAAGGACTCAAACACTTCTGCTAAGTGCCTCAGGTGGTCTTCATAAGTCTTGGAGTAGACTATGATGTCATCCAGGTACAACAGCACGGTTTCAAAGTTGTGGTGGCCCAAGCAGCACTCCATCGAATGTCCCTGGGGCGTTGCAGAGCCCGAATGGCATACAGTTGAACTCGCAGAGGCCCATTGGTGTTGTGAATGCAGTCTTCTCCTTGTCCGCCTCTGCCACGGGAACCTGCCAATACCCACTGGTGAGATCCAAGGTGGAGAAATAGTTAGCTGACTTTAAGGCTGTTGGTGACTCCTCTATTCTGGGTAGTGGATAAGCATCTTTATGTGTAATGCGGTTAATTTGCCTGTAATCTACGCACATTCTCATTGTATCATCTTTTTTCTTTACGAGCACTAGTGGAGCTGCCCAGGGGCTACAACTATCTCTGATAACCCCAGCCTCCTTCATTTCCCGTAACATCTCTTTGGCACGCTGATACTGTGCGGGGGGTACAGGGCGGTATCTCTCTTTAATGGGATGATGAGCACCCGTGGGGATTTGATGTTTAACCCCTTTCACCTGCCCAAAATCTAGGGGGTGTTTGCTGAAGACCCGCTCGTACTCCTGTACCACCCGGTAAACCCCATGCTTTTGGTGTGAGGGGGTGGAGTCGGTGCCCACATGTAATTTTTGGCACCAGTCTTCCAGCCGCCCCTTGGAGCCATTGTCTTCCGCCTGGTCAGACGGGATCAAGGGTTCCACTGCTTTGATGGTATTGTTGCTGACAGTGTACAGTTTTGCTACAGTGGCGTACCGGGGCAATTTGGCCTCCTCCTCCCCACAATTCAGGACACGGACGGGCACTCTCCCCTTGCGAACGTCTGCTACCCCTCTGGCTATCAGGACTCCAGGCCTACTGTCTGAATACACCGGTTCTACCAAGGCATGGTAATCCTGACCCTTGAGGCCTATTGCTGCCCGACACCATATCAACATTTCACTTCTTGGGGGTATTGCAATGGGGAGGGGGCCACTTACCCTCACACTGCCAATTTCTCCTCCGGCCAGCTCTACCTGCTGCCTCCTCATCAGGGCTCTGATCTCCCTTTGTAGGGCACGCTGCTGCCCGGAGCTGGCAGTTTCAGACGCCTGTTGCAACAAAATTATCACTTCGGCAATACAATTTTCTATCACATTTGTACCAATGGTTAGCAGTGGGTCAGATTCTTTGCGATCAATATCTACAATTATCATCCCCTGACATGGCAATTCTACATGCCCCACTTTAATGGTTACTTCTTTATACCCAATTTGAGGTAAGGGCTGACCATTACTGGCCACAATTGTTAAATCATCATCTGGGCCATGGTCAATGTCTGAATCAGCCCAATATCTTTTGTACAGTTTATAAGGGATGGTTGTTACCTGGGACCCCGTATCCAGGAGGGCATTCAAAGGGATCCCATCCAGCACAATAGGAAGGACCGGTCGTCCTCCCACATACTTGCTGCGGCTGGGGGTTGAGCCGGGCTTCCTTACACCTGGGGGTTGGCTCCTGGCCCCAGGCTCGGCCCATTTAAAGGACAGTGTCGTGCAATGTGGCCCGCCTGGCTGCAGCGGCGGCAGATCGGTTGTCCCGTTGAATCATACCGGTCTGTATCTTTTCCTCGGGTCGGCAGAATCCTCCTCTGTCACATCCATGGGACGTCATCTGGGCTGGAGGCCAACTCGATGCTTGCAGGCGATGGGGTCACTTGTAGAGACTGCACGGTCTTGGCAAGGGCAGCTACAGTCTTGGTCAGCTCCTGGACCTGCTGTCTGAGCTCTGCAGTGGGATCCTTATCCAGGGACTGCGCCTCAGCCCCTGCAGCGGCTCATGTTGCAGGCACCACCCCGGGCTACGTGATAGCAAGAGTCCGGAGGGCTACTGGGTCATTCGGTGTAGATTCTCTCAGTACCCGGATGGCCTGGTCCTTAAACTTTGCAAAGTCCAGAGCAGGGTTCTGCAGGACCATGATACACAGCTGGGTCCTGTGGGCATCTGACAGGAGCCCCTCTATGAACTGCTCAGTTAGGAGTTTGTCTTCTTCACGTACACTCTCTGGGTCCACCTGTTTAACTGCTTTCAGGGCCTCCTGCAAGTTTAAGGCATAGTCCCGTATGCTGTCTGTGGCCCGTTGTTTGCACCCAAAGAATCCCATCTTTATTTCTGCTGCGGTGCGGGTGTCAAAAGTACTCTTTAGCTTGGCCAGTATCTGGGTTGCTGTCCCTTTATCTGTATCAGGCCAGGACTTCACTTCACGCTGGGCCGCGCCGGCTAGCTGCCCCATTTGTATGCCCACCCTCTGGCTCTCAGTCAGCGGATACACCCGGAACAAGCTGTGTAGCCTTTCTCTGAAGTCACTCAGGGTATGTGACTCCCCGGAGTACTGCGGCAGCCATTCTGCTCCCGGGATGTATGGCATTGTGATCGGCATTACCGGCGCTACAGCGGGGGCTGGGGCGACGGCGACTGGGATTGCTTCGGCTGGTGCTGCGGTGTCTCGGGCTATGGCAGCCACCTGCCCTCCCTCCGAGTCGGACATCTTCCTCCCCCTTAGTGAACCTTACCAGGCTCCGTTCACTTTTCAAATTCCCTTCTGGGTCGCGCGGGGTTAACAAGGCTCTACTCTGATGGCACGCTCCCTTCGCGCTCTTTATCAGGCACGCCTCCCTTCTTCCTGCGCTCGGCGAGGCTAATGGCGGCGGCAGTTTGCAAACAGTAACACAGTCTTTTAAGCACAGTTTCTGCAGGCGCACAGTACCCGGTGGGACCGGGCACGAAATCCTGTTCGTGACGCCAAAGTTGACTCGCCCACCCCAGGGCAATGGGACACCCGGTGCCGGGCCGGACTAGTCCGGAGGTAGTCAGTGGTGGCGGGGCGCGGCTCCGTGGCCCTGGTGGGTGTCAGTAGAAGATGTGGCTTGATGAATAAAGTTTGTGTTCGTGACGCCACCTGTGGTCTGCAGCTATTAAGCCGCCGCTGCTGTGTGAGGCCTCTGGGGTGATGATACGGCAGCAATGGTGGTACTGCTCCCTACAGGTGGAGCGGAGCCCCGGGGACACTGTTAGTGCTCGTGAAAGTCTATGGTGTTGTGTGGCTAACACGGTACAGGGCCGACAGGCAATGAAAGAACCAGGCACAAACAACAGTCTCTTTACCTTTTCCTCTTTTACTTTGGAAACAGTTCAGTCCTGGGAGACCGTTACAGGTGGTGATGAGGATCCGGTCGGCCTGGAAGTACTTGGGTTGATCTTTCTGGCCGGCTGAGTATGAGGCCTAATCCTGTGCTTTTCTTTGTTATGATAGGACCCTGCTTCTCTGAATCCAGCAGTGGCCCTCTTTGCTGCTGGGACCGATGGTGCGTCCCTTTCCCTCTGTAGCAGGCTGCGCAGGCCCTCTCTGGTGCTTCTCTGCTGGAGTCCACACCGGGCCCTGATGCTGCAGCTGTACCTTCGGGATGTTTATGGGCCAGGTGCTTGCAGCTCTCCTGCCCTTCGGATTCGGCTACCAAGGAGTATTTTAAGCCCTGGTGGCCACAGACTCCGATGTCCGTATCTCTTCGCTGCCTCTCTGCTACTCCTGCTTCCCTGGGCCAAGCTACTCTAGCTCTAGGCCCCAGATCCACAGGACATCACACTCTGCGTCTGCTCACTATCACTTCTCTCTACAGACTGGCTCTACTTCCTGCCTCAGGTCAAACTTAAGGAATGCTCCCTGGAATCCCAGGTTCAGAGCTCCCCCTGCTGGCCGGAGGGAGAACTGCGTTGGATGTTAAACTTGCCGGCCAATGGACCTCCCCATTACCTCCAGGCTCAGCATTACCCCTTTGGAAGGGCAATGCTGTTGTGGCGACCAGGTCCTGGGGCGCCACACATGCTCAGTAACCAGCACTCCACACTTGGATGCAGAGGCCCGAGCAGCCAGCTGAACAACCCGTGGCACTGCCAGAATACGAGGCCAGCACCCAGGCAGATTAGAAACCGCAGCAGGCCATTTCCAAATTTTTAATGGTTCCCGGCAATGGCATTCTACTACGTTAAACAAACAGAACAAATTGGGGGCACCTCCTTACTCTTTCCGTATAAGGCCACACGTGTCAATGTGTTATGCTGTGGCTACCATACCCAGGAACTTAGAATAGTCTTGTCACTATGGTACCGGGACCCATGGGTCAATGTGTTTCACTGAATCCCCTTCCCACTACCACAGACAGTGATTCCATACAAAGGCTGCTCCTTGAGCCGATACCTTCTTCCTGAGTTTCTGGCTAGGCAGATCCTTTCTCTCTTAACAAGGTCCCCTTTAACTCCCAGCACTTGACTCACTTCTGCCAAAGACTACTCCCATTCAGGTTGCTCCCACTTGAGTCGGTGACCATTTCAGTTACCACTAATGTTTCTGTAGGCTCATGCTTCCTTGCACCTTCAGCAGCTCACTAGCCTTGTCTGCTTCTACCCAGTGTTCTTCACACTCTCCACACTACACTTTACTACTCTCTAGCAACTAGGAAAAATATCTTCCTATATCGGCTCACACCCTGTTGCCCCTCCCTGTCTGACTAGGATTAACCCTAACTGGCCAAAGAAAATCTAATCCTAAACAGGGGGAACCAGTGACCTTGTGTGGCCGTTTTTTACACTGAGGCTTACACCAACTCGCCCTCTGACATATTATTTCTTACAATAACAACATTGTAACTCACACTATGTCATACCATAAACGATACCACATAGTCAACACATTACACTCTTCTGTTAAGATCATCGGTGTCTTCAGGGGGAACACGTGACCGTAGGTCCTCACTCTTACATGTGGACAAAAAAGATTGGGACAGGTGCAGAGAGTCTTCCTGCAGCAGGGATAAATGTACTTTTTGGAAAGTCCCTTTAACTCTGTGTGAAGCATTTGGATTATAAAAAAAAGGGAAAAGAAGTGTCAGGCTGTGCACATGATGCTTTTACCTACAGTATGTAAAAAACTACTATGATAGGATCATTATGCAAGATTGCAGCCTCTGCAGTTAAACATTTTTGATATTTTTATTTTCCTTACATGGAAATGTTATTTTACCATTACAAAATACTCCATCTAACATCTGCTCAGATTGAGAGCTGCTAATCATCAGTAAAATAGTCTTGTCTGAACATGACAGTTCTGCAGAGCATCAATAAATTTCCTTGAAAGTTCAAGTATGCAGAACGCAGTCATCAAGAACTTCAATATAAGTGTTTTCATCTTCCCTTAAAGACATCCATAATCTTCATTACCAAAAGTGACCAGAGCTATAAAGGGCCTATATACAAGTCAAAGTAACCTCAACAATAACTGAATTATTGCAAATCTCTTACTAATTATTGTAAGGCTTGTAAAGTTTGTAAATGTATATATAACATAGTAATGAGGTTTTACACATTATAAACCCTAGACGCCCTCGATTGTAGAAGTAGTCAATTAGAACACATATGAATTCACTTAGTTTACACGTGAGTGAATAATTGGTCTGTTATACAGAAGAGATGATGTAAGTGCTGTTGTATGCCGTTGATTGAGAACTACGGTAATACTGTGTAGAGACTTAAATGAATTGACTGAATTACAATATGATCAGTGATAACAAGAAGTCAAGAGCTATCAATTAGTTCAAATACTGTAACTGGGATAAGAATCAGAAGAATAGTATTCTAAAGGCCGCTTTACACGCAACCACATCGCTAACGAGATGTCGTTGGGGTCACGGAATTCGTGACGCACATCCGGCCTCGTTAGCAACGTCGTTGCGTGTGAAACGCATGAACGACCGTTAACGATCAAAATTACTTACCTTATCGTTGATCGTTGACACGTCGTTCTATTCCCAATTATCGTTGCTTTTGCAGGACGCAGGTTGTTCGTTGTTCCTGTGGCAGCACACATCTCTATGTGTGACACCACAGGAACGAGGAACATCCCCGTACCTGCGGCCACCGGCAATGAGGAAGGAAGGAGGTGGGCGGGATGTTCCGCCTGCTCATCTCTGCCCCTCCGCTTCTATTGGGCGGCCGCTTAGTGACGTCGCTGTAACGCCGCACGAACCGCCCCCTTGGAAAGGAGGCGGTTCACCGGCCACAGCGACGTCACTAGGCAGGTAAGTACGTGTGACCGTTCTTAGCGATATTGTGTGCCACGGGCAGCGATTTCCCGTGATGCACAACCGACGGGGCGGGTGCTTTCACCAGCGACATCAATAGCGATGTCGCTGTGTGTAAAGTGCCCTTAACTCTGATAAAGATTGCTTGATTGAGTTAAAGCTCTCAAATTATTAAATTGGTTTTAGCGCTAGCGATCTGATTTTTTAAATCAGTTGTCCTCATATTTTCCCTAAAAAGATGCATAAATACAAACAGAGAGATCTACCAGAGCGCTTATATTATTTGGGGTCTAAAGGGGAAGATATTCTCCTTGCAGAGACTGACACACCATTCCAGCATGCCAATGGTGAGGAGACTTTAAGCCATAATGCTTCTCTGGGAAATATGCAAATAGTCTCTTCAGTGAGGCAGTAGACAAACTCTAGTGCCACCTATTGAAGATAGCAATCCTAAAATTCAAAAGTGACCCTTTAACGAGCCTTGTTATATGACTTAGGATTTATGCCAGATCAGAACCTCAATTTGCAGACACAGTGTTTCAGGATGGTTGTGCCTCATCTCCTCCCCACTGGCATGCTGGAATGGTGTGTCAGTCTCTGAAAGGAGAATAGCTTCCCTTTTAGACCCCGTCTTAGCCTCTTACACAGACAGATCAGATCTCATACTTTGCACTGATGAGGGGCAAGCATCCCAAAACACCATGTCTGCAAATTGAGGTTGTCATCTTGCATAAATCCTAAGGGGTACTTTGCACACTACGACATCGCAGGCTGATGCTGCGATGCCGAGCGCGATAGTCCCCGCCCCCGTCACAGCTGCGATATCATTGTGATAGCTGCCGTAGCGAATATTATCGCTATGGCAGCTTCACATGCACTCACCTGTTCTGCGACGTCGCTCTGGCCGGCGAACCACCTCCTTATTAAGGGGGCGGGCCGTGCGGCGTCACACAGCAGGCGGCCAATAGGAGCAGAGGGGCGGAGATGAGCGTGATGTAAACATCCCGCCCACCTTCTTCCTTCTGCATATCCGACGGGAGCTGCGGTGACGCAGGTAGGAGATGTTCCTCGCTCCTGCGACTTCACACACAGCGATGTGTGCTGCCGCAGGAGCGAGGAACAACATCAGACCGTCGCGTCAGCGTAATTATGGAATTCGCCGACGCTACACCGATGATACGATTACGACGCTTTTGCGCTCGTTAATCGTATCATCTAGGATTTACACACTATGATGTCGAAAGCGACGCAGGAAGTGCGCCACTTTCGACATGACCCCACCGACATCGCACCTGCAATGTCGTAGTGTGCAAAGTACCCCTAAGTCATATGACAAGGCTCATTAAAGGGTCAGTTTTGACTTTTAGGATTGCTACGTCCAATAGGTGGCACTAAAGTTCGTCTACTTCCTCACTGATAACAATTTGCATAGATTAGTTGGTTCATATAATAGCTGATCTCCTCTGTGACATCCATACAACCTAAAAGGCATATCATTCATAACTGAAGATAACAGCAACCAACACTGCTAAAGAAGAGCAACAATGCCTAGCATATACAGAATATGTACCATTTTATTAATATCAGAGGGATAGTTTATAGAAAAATGTAAACATTGCAGGCCTAGTGATACAACAAACATTGTTGGGGTTTCATAATGTAGAAAGCATCATGATTTATGATTTACACACAGAGATTCCTGAGTTTAAACCCGAATGAAACTAAGAGATTTGATCTTTATTGGGAT
This sequence comes from Anomaloglossus baeobatrachus, assembly GCF_048569485.1. Taxonomy (NCBI): domain Eukaryota; kingdom Metazoa; phylum Chordata; class Amphibia; order Anura; family Aromobatidae; genus Anomaloglossus; species Anomaloglossus baeobatrachus. The sequence goes on from NC_134354.1 coordinate 137,293,571, forward strand.
TTATGGTCATCGTATCGGCTTCAAAACCAAAGGTTGTGTATTAAATCACCAGTAAAACCATGAGGTCTGATTTTCATCAGGCAGCACTCACCATGTCTGCTTCATACAGTAAAGGCCAAACGTGTTGGCATTTTTTTAAATTGTTCCAGAATATTTAGTATTTCTGCCAGAAAATTATTGCAATTATGTATGTTTTGCTATACACATTTATTTTTTTGTGTCTATTAGAACAATACAAACAAAACACGGAGAAAAAAAGGTAAATTGCACAAAATTTCACACAAAACTCCAAAAATGGGCCAGACAAAATTGTTGTAACCCTAAACTTAATAATTGGTTACACACCTGTTGGAATAAATAACTGCAATCAATTGTTGCCTATAACCATCAACAAGCTTCTTACATCTCTCAACAGGATCTTTGGACTCTTCTTTTACAAGCTGCTCCAGGTCTCTCACATTTGAAGGCGCCTTCTCCCAGCAGCAATTTTAACATCTGTCAACATGTGTTCAATGGGATTTAGATCCGGGCTCATTGCTGCCACTTCAGAACTCTCCAGCGCTTTGTTTCAATCCATTTCTGGGATCTTCTTGAAATATGATAGGGGTCAATGTCCTGTTGGAAGACGAATAACCTAGGACGCAAACCCAGATTTATAACACTGGGCACTACAATGCGACCCAAAATCCTTTGGTAATCTTCAGATTTCATGATGCCTTGCATACAGTTAAGGCACCCAGTGCAGAGGCAGCAAAACAACCCCAAAACATCTTTGAAACTTTCACCATATTTGACTGTAAGTACTATATTCTTTTCTTTGTAGGACTCTTTCTGTTTTCGTTAAACGTTAGAATTAAAGTAATGTACCAAAAAACTGTAGCTTGGTCTCATCTGTCCACAAGATGCTTTCCCGGAAGGATTTTGGCTATCCTGCATTGTAACCTTTCATCAATTTTTCTCTGCCATCGATGTCCAGGGGGATTAGCTACAGTGCCATGAGTTGTAAACTTCTTGATTATGTTGCACACTATGCACAAAGAAGCATCAAGATCTCTGGAGATGGACCGTAACCTTGAGATTGTTTTTCAACAATTTTGGTTTTTAAGTTCTCAGACAGTTCTCTTCTCTTCTTTGAATTCTACATGCTTAGTGTGACACACAATACAAAAATTGAGTCAACTTCTCCCCTTTTATCTGGTTTCACTTAAAATTTTAACATTGCCCACACCTGTTACTTGCCACAGGTGAGTTTGAACCACCATCACAAGCTTGAAAGAATTTTTTTTACCCACAATTTTGGAAAGGTGGCAACAATTTTGTGCCACCTATTTTGGGGTGTTGTGTGTAAAATTATGTCTAATTTGCCTTTTTTTCCTTTGTTTTTTATTGTATTCCAATATACACAAAGAAATTAAATGTGTATGACAAAACATGTTAAACTGCAATCATTTTATGGGAGCAATACTTCATTTTCTGGAACAATTTCTGGGACAATTTCAAGGGTGCCACCACTTTCAGCCATGCCTATATGTTGAAGTGTCTGGTTTGTACTCCCTAGAAAAACAATGAAGTTCAAGCTTTTTGGGGCTTTGTTGTGTAGTGGTTATTACATTTAATGTACATGCAGATTGTCCTGAGTTTAACTTCCAGTGAAACCATGATGTTTGTTCTTTATTGGATTTCATGGTGCTGTGGTGATCACTTGTGTTTTACATGAGAAGATCCTGGGTTCAATTCCCAGTGAAACTGTGAGATTTGATATTTTTTTTACTTGGAGAGATGTTAAAAGTTGTGTAAACTTGTGTAAAAGTATATTGAAGGCCCTTTTCCATGGGATGATTTCTGCTCATAAAAGAGTGCCGATAAACTCTATGCTAATCAATTGGATCTCGTTTAATTGCCCATTTACACAGATCCTCCAGTCACTCATAAAAATGATAACTTTTTCTAGATATTACAATATCAGTGTTCACAGCTTTCATGATGCACAGAAACAGAGTCATAACAATTATGGTCGCAGAGGCTGCGACCGGGACCGGCCTGTCGCAAAGCCAGAGACTATTTCAGCTGGATGTGCATCTGAGAATGCACATTTATCTGAAATGTATTGCATTGCAGAGATATTTCTGGGTCCCTGCACTGCAATACACACCGCCAGCCAATCAGAGGCCGGCAGCAAAATTTTGGCTGCAAGTCACTGTTGGCGCATAGCATTTATGCAATACATTGCTCATAACAGGGACACCAAAGTCAGCTGCCGGTCTCTGCATCAGGGATAGAAGAGGATGCTGCACATTGTGGGAACTGGGGAAGGTGAGAATCTTTTTTTTTAATGTGTTAGAGAATAGCAGCAAAACAGGAAATATTATTACATGATAGGCCCAGCAGACCCAGCATTATTACTAAAAGGGGCCTTGGATGGGGAAAGATTATACTGGAAGGGCCAGGATGGGGACATTACACCAGAATTGGAAAGATTATTGCTGGAAGTTGCCAAGAATGGGGGACATCATTACTGGAAAGGCCTCAAGATGGGGACATTATACCAGGAAGGGGCAAGGATAGAGGACAATAAATTAACCAGGGGGCCAGGATGTTGAACATTATTACTGGAAGGGGCCCAGGATGGGGATCATTCTTACTGGTAGGGGTTCAGAATTGGGGACATTATATCAGAAAGGGGCCAGGATGGCAAACATTATACCCGTAAGTGGCCAGGATAGGGAACATAACATATAAACAAGGGGCCCAGTATGTTGTACATTATTACTAGAAGCGGCCTAGGATGGGGATCATTCTTACTGGTAGGGGTTCAGAATAGGGGACATCATATCAGAAAGGGGCCAGGATGGCAGACATTATACCCCTAAGGGGTCTGGATAGGGGACATTATATGTTCAAGGGGCACAGGATGTTGGACATTATTACTGGAAGGGGCCCATGATGGGCAAAATTCTTACTGGAAAGGGAACAGAATGTTGGACAGTATTATTGCAAGGGGCCCAGGATGGTGGACACATTATACAAGGAAGGGTCCAGGATGACGGAGCTAATACCAGGAAGGAGCCAGGATGAGTGACATTATTACATTATGGGGGAAACATATATGTTTTTGTAGGATTTAGAACATTACAAGGGCCCATATATCTGACCAACGTGTAGGTAGGGGACCAAGTCCAAACTTTGCACCAGGGCCCATCGGACTCTAGTTACACTTCTGCACAGAAATAAATAATTTTAAGCTGTGAGGATTCAATAGCCCTTAAAAACACTTCATATTAGTATCTTGAACAGATGATGTTAGGTAAAACATTCTGCATATGGTGATATGATTCACACAATTTTATTGTTCACATTTAATTTCCGAAACCTTTCTTTTTGAGACTTCCATCATGACTTAAGAGTAAAGGACCATTTACACGCTGCAACATCGCTAACGATATATCGTCGGGGTCACGGTGTTTGTGATGCATATCCAGCGCCGTTAGCGACATCACAGCGTGTGACAGCTAGGAGCGACAATCAACGATCACAAAAACGTCAAAAATCGTTGATCGTTGACACGGCGCTCCTTTTCATAATATCGTTGGTGGTGCATGCCGCTGGTTGTTCATCGTTCTTGCAGCATCACACATCGCTATGTGTGACACTGCAGGAACGACGAACATCTCCTTACCTGCGTTCACCGGCAATGAGGAAGGAAGGAGGTGGGCGGGATATTCCGCCCGCTCATCTCCGCCCCTCCGCTTTTATTGGATGGCTGCCGTGTGACGTCACTGTATTGCCGCACGAACCGCCCCCTTAGAAAGGAGGCGGTTCGCCGACCACAGCGACGTCGCAGGGAAGGTAAGTCTGTGTGACGGGTGTAAGCGATGTTGTCCCCCACAGGCAGCGATTTGCCCGTGACGCACAACCGACGGGGGCGGGTACACTCGCTAGCGATATTGATAGCGATATCGCAGCTTGTAAAGTGCCCTTAAGTCAAAGCTGTTTATTCCAACTAATTGCTGTGGCAAATACAGTCCTTACTGGTGCATTATACTGTCTTACGGTATAGGCTCTCTGTATGCTGCAATATTGTATATCAGTGAGGACTGTCCTGTCATTTCTAGCTCTAGAATTCATTCCATTATTTTTTTGTTATCATTTCAATAATAGACTGAGAAGATAGAGGAACAATATCTAAAATAAAAAAAAATATCATCTTTTTCAAATAAAAACCAAAAGAGTATTGTAATAAAATAGATTATGATAAAACTGTCTTCCATTTCCTCATCTCCTCCACACTTTCCCTGTTCTGGATCTTCTGGCATATAGGATACTCTAGAGTATATTATAAAGAGGTCAAAATCTTTTTGAAAGATCTCAAATGTCAAAATTATCTTATCTCCTTTTGCACAAAAAAATATGTCTAGCAGTTTTCTTTATTCTAATCGATTTTACTTTCGATCCCTTGAGTGCAAGTCATCATTCCACTTTAATAACAGTGCATTTGTCTAAAACTTCATCAAATGTTTAAAAAGCAGGGGAATTGGACAAATTCTATTATTCGTAAATTACTTTCTAGTGCCGAGTACAATATTAAATGACTTAAATCCAAGTGACTCTTTGAATTCTTATAAAACCTAATTAATCACAATAAAAAGATCTAACTTTATGGATCTACAGTATATTTTTACATTTTCGCTATATTATCCAAAGCTTCACTAATAATGAGGGTTAAGGGAAATTGAGGGAAATTAGTCTAAATAAGTAAAAAAATATAACTAATTTTATGTTTCATGAGATAATTCAAGGCTCACATCAAAATATATTATGTACTTTTTTGTTATACATTAAAATATAGGTTCTCTTGTGCCCCAAGAGAAGCCAAGTATCTAGTGAAACATACATAAGAACAAATGTTCTGACCATCATGGGAAAAGAAATATGAAGGGAGAGACTGCAATACATATTCATTTTATGCCACCAATATTTTTACACTACCATCCAATTATCAAAGGCTGGAACACTCACTGAGTGTAACAATAAGATGTACAGCATCCTTGCTTCTCTTATGGGATGCTGCTCCCAAAGCAACACACTATGAACTGACATTACTTATACGAGGGGCTGCTGATAAGTCTTAGGGGTACTTTGCACACTACGACATCGCAAGCCGATGCTTGCGATGCCGAGCGCGATAGTCCCTGCCCCCGTCGCACATACGATATTGTGTTACAGCTGCCGTAGCGAACATTATCGCTACGGCAGCTTCACACGGACTTACCTGCCCTGCGACGTCGCTCTGGCCGGCAAACCGCCTCCTTACTAAGGGGGTGGGTCATGCGGCGTCATGGCGACGTCACACGGCCAATTGAAGCAGAGGGGCGGAGATGAGCTGGACGTAAACATCCCGCCCACCTCCTTCCTTCCGCATAGCCGGCGTGAGCAGCAGTACGCAGGTAGGAGATGTTCCTCGCTCCTGCGGCTTCATACACAGTGATGTGTGCTGCCAAAGGAACGAGGAACAACATCGTAACAACGGTCCTTCCGAAATTATGGAAATGACCGACGCTACACTGATGATACGATTTCGACGCTTTTGTGCTCGTTAATCGTATCAAAAACGATTTACACACTCCGATATTAACAGCGACGCTGGATGTGCGTCACTTTCGATTTGACCCTACCTACATTGCAGCTGCGATGTCGTAGTGTGCAAAGTACCCCTTAGGCTTTACTCAGAAAGAAATGAGAAAGGGTGATGAAACTTTACATTTATTCCACATACTCTCCACTGATGTCAACACACTTCTTACATCGGTATTTTAAGTTTGGTAAGCCTAGCAAAAAGAAGGATTTCAGTAGTGTCTCAAACCAGGCATCCGTAGCAGCCTTGGCATTAGAAATGGTGTGAAATTTATTACACTTGAGGTGTTTCTTCAGGTTTGGAAACAGATGATAGTCTGAGGGAGCTAGATCTGGTGAATAACGTCAACCAGCTGGAAGCCGAGCTCTGCTAGTTACACCGTGGTCGCTTGTGTAGTGTGAGCGGAGGCGTTGTCTTGCAGGAACAAGATTCCTTTGGACAGCTTGGCGTGCCTTTTGGCCTTCAGAGCTGCCTTCAATTGGTCCAAAAGTTCAACGTAATACCTTGCATTGATCGTGGAACCCTTTTGAAGGTAGTCCACTTGCAGCACGCCCTCCTTCTTCCACAATACAGACGCCATCACCTTAGTGGCTGATTTTTGCACCCTGAACTTCTTTGGATGAGGAGACCCACTGTGCCTCCACTCTTTTGACTGCTCCTTGTTTTCAGGGTCATACAAATAAATCCAGGTCTCATCCATAGTGACCAGTTGATCCAGGAAGTTACTATCAGTCTGGAGATGCTACAAATGGACCGGGAAGTTTTCACTCACATGCTTCTCTGATCTGTTATCAAACATTTGGGGACCCACTTTGCAGATAGATTCCTCATGTCCAAATGTTCCTGGATAATGACACAAATACTTTCACGGGAAATCCCCATGATGTTTGCTATTGCTTTAGCTGAAATTCATTGATTCTTCAGTATGAGGTTGTGCACAGCATCGACGATCTCCGGAACAACAACCACTCTCAGTCGTCCAATACGTTCCTCATCATTGGTGCTGAACCGGCCCGTTTTAAATTTGGCAACCCAATTCTTAATTGTAGAATATGAAGGGCATTGATCCCCCCAATTTCTGAGACATAGCACCATCAATATCCTTGGCGGACTTTCCTTGCAGAAACAAGAATTTTATCACTCCTCTGCTCTCAGTTGCTGTGAATATCACATTAGAATCTGGGATTTTGTTTTCCCGCGTATGTAGAACACTATTGCCATAAGCAACAAACACAAAACATATATCATAAACTGGCAAAAATTGGAGTGTCCAGGCAATGGTGTCCACCTCACGCAGCATAGTGGTGGACACCGTTGCTGTTACGGGGGGCTGTCTGATAAGAACCGAAAGGAGTATCAGACAGTCAGGGTCCACTGTGCAAAGACTTTGCTGCAGACTATGGCAGAGTGCAATACCTCTGTTAACTCACAGAAGGATATAATAAGTAAGTAAAGCAATTCCTCCCTTACTTGGAGGGTGTGTGGAATGATCTCTGTTAATAATCACAGAGACAAAGGCAATGTGTGCGAAATGGCACCTACCTAGGTCCGCTCTTCTAGTGGTGCAAAAGAGACGAACAGCAGCGTAAGCCGCACAAAGCTCCTACCTGCGTTCGCTCCACTAGTGTGCGAGGACACGAACCACTAGATATGGCACCTGCCTAGGTCCGCTCTTCTAGTGGTGCAAAAGAGACGAACAGCAGCGTAAGCTGCACAAAGCTCCTACCTCTGTTCGCTCCCCTAGTGTGCGAGGATACGAACAACTGCCAGACGCAGTATAAGGAACGTTACCCTAGCGGCAACGTCCACCTACGAGTAGAATCACAAGGCCCAGCCAGACCATGTGCCTCAGGCACCTGCCTATGTCCGCTCCCCTAAGAGGTAAGGATACGGACAGCAGCCGAAGCTGTAAGGTATAAGAACGCTACCCTGCCGGTAGCGCTCACCTAGCCAGAGGAATGCCTAGAGGAACGCGCACAGAGCGTCTACTCATATGCATGAACCAAGAGGACTGAGCACCATGCGGCGTGTGTCAGGGTCTTATATAGACTCTGTGCCTCATCCAAGATGGAGGACACCAGAGCCAATCCGCTGCCAGAACGACAGGAGTGACGTCATGCTGGCCTATCACCGAGCAAGACGTCACAAGCACATGACCAGCGACCAATCGGCATAGAAGGTGTCAGAGACATGTGACCTCGTGTCAGCGATGATGTCACCCGCACATGTGCAATGGCTCCAAGATTGGACTTAGTCTCCGGCGCTCGCACATGTGCAGTAGCAAGAAATCTGGACTTAGTCTCCAGCGCTCGCACATGTGCAGTAGCAAGAAATCTGGACTTAGTCTCCAGCGCTCGCACATGTGCAGTAGCAAGAAATCTGGACATAGTCTCCAGTGCTCGCAGCAACCGTAACAGTACCTCCCCCTCAAGGGCCCCCCTCCCGGCGACGCAGGTAATCGGCAACTAAGTCGGGAGCATGGACAGCCTCCTCAGGCTCCCAAGAGCGATGTTCCGGGCCATAGCCCTCCCAATCTATCAAGAAGAACCTGCGCCCTCTAACCATCTTAGAACCAACTATGGCTCGTACCTCATAGCTAGAGCGAGAGGAATCAGAGGCAGGAGAGTGCACTTCACGAGCGTGAGGTAAAATAGCCGGCTTTAGCAGTGAGACATGGAATTTGTCATGAATCCTAAGATGGACAGGTAACTTCAATTGATAGACTACAGGATTTACCTGTCGAAGAACCTCATAAGGACCCAGGAAGCGAGGAGCAAATTTGACAGAGCTCACTCTAAGTCTCACGTGTTTTGCAGAGAGCCACACAAAGTCCCCTGGAGAAAAGACAGGAGCCGGGCGACGAAACCGATCGGACACCGTCTTCATACGGTCCTTAGCTGCTTCGATCGACTCTTGAGTCCGATCCCAAACCTCTCTGGCATTAGTTGCCCAGTCGGCCACAAGAGGAGGAGGTGCAGCAGCGGGAAACGGTACCGGTACCCTAGGGTGTTGACCATTATTGAGTACGAACGGTGTCTGCCCAGTGGCCTCAGCCAGCGAATTGTTAAGGGCAAATTCTGCCCAGGGTAGGAGGGAGGACCAGTTATCGTGGTTCCCAGCAACAAAGTGTCGAAGGTATATAATCATAGATTGATTGGTACGTTCAACCAAACCATTAGTCTCCGGATGGTATGCCGAAGAGAGATTCAACTCAATTTGCAGAAGGCTACAAAGATCTCGCCAGAAACGGGAAGTAAATTGCGGTCCTCTATCACAAATGATACGATCTGGCATCCCGTGAAGCCTAAAGACATGCTTGAGGAATAGTTTGGCTAGTACCCTGGAAGATGGGATTCTCGATAACGGTACGAGATGAACCATCCGGGAGAAATGGTCCGTAATGACCCACACAATTCTATGTCCCTGTGAACATGGAAGATCACCCACAAAGTCCATGCCTACCACCTCCCATGGTCTATCTGGCACTGGTAAAGGATGCAAGAGCCCAGCCGGTCTCTGCCGTAATGGACGGTTGCGAGCACACGAGTAGCAGGAACCGACATATCTCTTGACGTGGCTGGCTAAGTGTGGCCACCAATACCACCTCTCCAGTAACTCTCGTGTCCGCCTAATACCAAAATGCCCACCCACCTTTGAGGTGTGGGCCCATGACAGTATATCATTCTGTCGATCAGGCGGAACAAAGGTCTTGCCCGGTGGGATTTGGTCTAACGTCACAGGGGAGAGCATATGAAAAACCCTGGAGGGAAGGATAGGACGAGGTTCGTCAATCTCTTCCTGGGTAGAAAGCATAGAGCGAGACAGGGCGTCTGCCTTGTTATTCTTACTCCCAGACAAATAGTTGATGGAGAAGTGAAAGCGGGAGAAAAACAAGGACCAGCGGGCTTGGCGAGGATTCAGACGCTGAGCGGTTTGTAAGTACGTCAGATTCTTATGGTCTGTATAGACCTGGAAAGGATGTTTCGCTCCTTCCAGCAAGTGACGCCACTCCTCCAAGGCTAATCTCAAGGCGAGCAGTTCCCTATCCCCAATGGTATAGTTTCTCTCTGCCGGTGAAAAGGTTTTAGCAAAGAAGAAACACGGCCTTTTTCTACCAGCACCGTTCTTTTGATACAAGACCGCACCAGCACCCACTGAAGAGGCATCAACCTCTAAGAGGAAGGGCTTACTCTCATCAGGTCTTTGAAGAACGGGAGCAGTTGAAAAGTGTCTTTTTACTGCCTCAAAAGCCTGAGATGTCTCAGTAGACCAGGCTTTGGGATTAGCACCTTTCTTAGTCAAGGCCACCAAAGGGGCCACCAAAGTAGAAAAATGGGGTATGAACTGCCTGTAATAATTTATGAATCCTAAGAAGCGTTGCACCGCCTTCAAGGAATGAGGTTCGGACCATTGCAGGACAGCAGAGAGCTTCGCAGGATCCATAGCCAGACCCTCTTGTGAGATAATGTAACCCAAAAAAGGCAATGAGGACTGCTCGAATACACATTTCTCGAGTTTAGCAAACAATGAGTGCTCCCTTAAACGGGAAAGGACACGAACGACATCCTGACGATGAGTCTCCAGATCAGGAGAAAAAATCAGGATGTCGTCCAGATACACCACTACTGAGGATAACAGTAAATCCCTGAACACATCGTTTACGAAGTCCTGAAATACTGCGGGTGCATTACATAACCCAAAAGGCATGACGAGGTATTCATAGTGACCGTCTCGGGTGTTAAAAGCGGTCTTCCATTCGTCACCCTTTCGAATTCGTACCAAGTTATACGCACCCCGCAGATCCAACTTCGTAAAAACTTGAGCTCCTCTCAGTCTGTCAAAGAGCTCCGAAATTAAAGGTAATGGGTATTTGTTCTTTATTGTGATTGCGTTGAGACCCCTGTAATCTATGCAGGGACGCAAATCACCCTCTTTCTTCCGAACAAAGAAAAACCCAGCTCCCGCGGGAGAGACAGACTTACGAATGAACCCCTTCTCTAAGCTCTCTCTTATATAGGTCGACATGGCCTCCGACTCAGGTATCGACAGGGGGTAAACCCTGCCTTTAGGTGGAACCGAACCTGGGATAAGGTCTATGGCACAGTCATACGGCCTATGGGGTGGAAGAACCTCAGCACCCTGTTTGGAGAACACGTCAGCGAAATCCAAATAGGGTGTAGGTATGGGAGAGAGATCAGTTGATGCAACCGCAACGACCTTAGGTGGTAAGGGAAGACATCGGGACTGACATTTCGAACCCCAACTAATAATGCTGTCAGACTCCCAGTCAATGTGAGGAGCATGAGTCCGAAGCCATGGAAGACCCAGAAGGACGTCGTCTATACCCTCAGGCAAAACAAGAAAAGAAATCTCCTCTATGTGACCCTGAGACAGGGAAAGGCGCAAGGGAACTGTCCTCAATGTAATGGAGTCAGACAACATAGTTCCATTAACAACACGGACAGGAATAGGCGCCTCTAACATGATAGAGGGAATATTGTGTCCCTTTACAAATCCTGAGGACACAAAAATCCCGTCAGCTCCGAAATCCACAAAAGCCATAATAGGCCATGTATTCTCAGATAACGAGAGCTGACCTGGGATACAACACTTAGAGGGTGCAGAAGACGTCTCTAGTAACCCCCCTCTAATGGTTACTAGGCCAGGGAGTTTCCCTGATGACTAGGACACTTGTTGGCATAGTGCCCAGCCTGACGACATACGTAACATATAGGAGGACCAGACTTGCGTAGTCTGGAGAACGTATGACCTAACTCCATAGGAGTGGGAGATGTTTCAGATGCTGAGGAAGATGGTAGTGGACCCTCAACAACTGGAATAGCCCGATGCTTAGGGCGTGAGGAAGAGACCTCGAGTCTACGTTCCTTATGGCGTACATCGATCCTCGTTGCTACTGTGATCAAGTCCTCCAGAGAAGCAGGGACCTCACGAGTAGCAAGGGCATCCTTGACATAGCATGCCAACCCTCTCCAGAAGATAGGAATCAACACCTTCTCTGGCCAATCTAGTTCTGCCACCAGAGTTCTAAAAGCAATGGCATAAGAACTAGTGGATAACGAACCCTGAGATAGATCTAACAGTCTCAGGGCCGCATCATGGGTAACCTGCGGACCCATGAATACCGCCTTAAGAGCATCAAGAAAGTCTTGATGTCTCAGAGTAACCACATCAGAGCGCTCCCATAGGGGAGTCGCCCATTCTAAGGCTTTGTCCTGAAGTAAGGAGATGATAAAGCCTACTCTGGACCTCTCCGTAGAGAAGCGAGAAGAATTAACCTCTAGGTGTATCTGACACTGACTAATGAAACCACGACATGATCTGGCATCGCCAGAATATCTGTTTGGTAGAGCAAGTCGAGGATCATGTGCAGATGTCACCATGGTCTGAGGTTTATCCTCTATACTCTTGAGCCGTGACTCAAGTACTTGTATGTAATGGTGTAACTGCTGATATTCTGCCATAACTGCCAGACCCTTGGGTCAGTCCTAATGTTACGGGGGGCTGTCTGATAAGAACCGAAAGGAGTATCAGACAGTCAGGGTCCACTGTGCAAAGACTTTGCTGCAGACTATGGCAGAGTGCAATACCTCTGTTAACTCACAGAAGGATATAATAAGTAAGTAAAGCAATTCCTCCCTTACTTGGAGGGTGTGTGGAATGATCTCTGTTAATAATCGCAGAGACAAAGGCAATGTGTGCGAAATGGCACCTACCTAGGTCCGCTCTTCTAGTGGTGCAAAAGAGACGAACAGCAGCGTAAGCCGCACAAAGCTCCTACCTGCGTTCGCTCCACTAGTGTGCGAGGACACGAACCACTAGATATGGCACCTGCCTAGGTCCGCTCTTCTAGTGGTGCAAAAGAGACGAACAGCAGCGTAAGCCGCACAAAGCTCCTACCTCTGTTCGCTCCCCTAGTGTGCGAGGATATGAACAACTGCCAGACGCAGTATAAGGAACGTTACCCTAGCGGCAACGTCCACCTACGAGTAGAATCACAAGGCCCAGCCAGACCATGTGCCTCAGGCACCTGCCTATGTCCGCTCCCCTAAGAGGTAAGGATACGGACAGCAGCCGAAGCTGTAAGGTATAAGAACGCTACCCTGCCGGTAGCGCTCACCTAGCATAGACAGAGGAATGCCTAGAGGAACGCGCACAGAGCGTCTACTCATATGCATGAACCAAGAGGACTGAGCACCATGCGGCGTGTGTCAGGGTCTTATATAGACTCTGTGCCTCATCCAAGATGGAGGACACCAGAGCCAATCCGCTGCCAGAACGACAGGAGTGACGTCATGCTGGCCTATCACCGAGCAAGACGTCACAAGCACATGACCAGCGACCAATCGGCATAGAAGGTGTCAGAGACATGTGACCTCGTGTCAGCGATGATGTCACCCGCACATGTGCAATGGCTCCAAGATTGGACTTAGTCTCCGGCGCTCGCACATGTGCAGTAGCAAGAAATCTGGACTTAGTCTCCAGCGCTCGCACATGTGCAGTAGCAAGAAATCTGGACTTAGTCTCCAGCGCTCGCACATGTGCAGTAGCAAGAAATCTGGACATAGTCTCCAGTGCTCGCAGCAACCGTAACAGTTGCCTTGACACTCCAATTTTTGCCAGTTTATGATACCAGTTGTCTGATGAAGGCCACCTAGTGGCTGAAACGTCACATGTTTAAGACTATTTTGGATTAAATTATATGAAAATTAACCCTTGAGAGTGCCTTGTACCTATTTGATTGACATAGAGTTCTAGCAGCAGACACATCTCTAGAAAAACTGTTAAGAGGAGACTTTGTGCAGCAGGCCTTCATGGTAAAATAGCTGCTAGGAAACCACTGCTAAGGACAGGCATCAAGCAGAAGAGACTTGTTTGGGCTAAAGAACACAAGGAATGGACATTAGACCAGTGGATATCTGTGCTTTGGTCTGATGAGTCCAAATTTGAGATCTTTGGATACAACCAGCGTGTGTTTGTGCGACGCAGAAAAGGTGAACGGATGGACTCTACATGCCTAGTTCCCTCCGTGAATCATAGAGGAGGAGGTGTGATGGTGTGGGGGTGCTTTGCTGGTGACACTGTTGGGGATTTATTCAAAATTGAAGGCATACTGAACCAATATGGCTACCACAGCATCTTGCAGCGGCATGCTATTCCATCCGGTTTGCATTTAGTTGGACCATCATTTATTTTTCAACAGGACAATGACCCCAAACACATCTCCAGGCTGTGTAAGGGCTATTTGACTAAGTAGGAGAGTGATGGGGTGCTATGCTAGATGACCTGGCCTTCACAATTATCAGACCTGAACCCAATCAAGATGGTTTTGGGTGAGCTAGACCGCAGAGTGAAGGCAAAAAGGCCAACAAGTGCTAAGCATCTCTAGGAACTCCTTCAAGACTGTTGGAAGACCATTTCCGGTGACTACCTCTTGAAGCTCAACAAGAGAATGCCAAGAGTGTGCAAAGCAGTAATCAAAGCAAAAGGTGGCTACTTAGAAGAACCTAGAATATAAGACATATTTTCAGTTGTTTAAGACTTTTTTTTAAGTTTTTCATTCCCCATGTGTTAATTCATAGTTTTGATGCCTTGAATGTGAATCTACAATTTTCAGAGTCATCAAAATAACAAATATATAGCTGTTAAAATATAATGTAAATTACACATTTATATATTTATGTAACCAATTTTCAAACTAAATACATTTCTAAAGGTGCGATTATTATGAATTTCTCACAAGATGTCGGTTACAACCCATCCAATCCATACAAGCAAAGAAATCAAACCATATATGGCCATAAATTTGTGTAATAATGAGAAATTAAATATATTGAACACATGAAGAAAGAAAGGTGCAGAAATCTGTGGCAAGTCATGACACCAGTGTAATTAGAAAGCAATCCTGCCACTTAGTGAAAAATAAAGTCGGCTAGTTCAACTAATGGCCGGTTAGGATTGGACAGGTTGGATTCAAGTCAGGTGATTGGCTAGTCCATTGTAGCAGTTTTATTTTCTTTCTCTGAATCCAATTGAGAGTTTCCTTAGCTCTGTGGATTGAATGGATTGTTACAGACATCTGGTGAGAAATTAATGTCAATAGCACCTTTAGAAATATATATACTGTACTTAGAAAAGTCGGAACGTGTTCAATACTTATTTCACTTGCTGTAACACAACATGGCTCAGAATCATGTAAATTCAAACCAAGGAAGGGGGGAGGGGAGGAAAAAAATCCAGCACTGAAGTAAAAAAAATCCTATTTATTCCAACAATTAAAACATTGATACATGTGAAATTACACCTTACGCATTTCGGAGAGACAAAAAAAGCTCCTTATTCATAGGATTTTTTTTTTCTTTGGTGCTGGATTTTTTCCTCACCGTTCCTCCTTCCTTGGATTGAATTTGCACCTGTGGATGCCAAACCATTGGATCCGAGCACTGGACTAGGAGCTGCTGAGCAACACATGGAGTGGTGAGCTGAACAATTACTTTATTGTCAGAATCATGTAGCCATCATCTATTGCACCTTAAAGGAATTGTCCTCTACTAGGACCACCTTTTCTGATTTAACATGGTAAGATAATAAAGACTATACTCACCTCCGGTACCGGCGCCGTTCCATCAGACTCTGTGCTCGCGGTGCTGGGCCTCATGTGGAGTTGGGGTATCACGCAAGCCCCACATCCAATCAGCGCCGGCTTTCTTTTCTCTGCCCTTGGAACAAATGAGCAATCAACAGGAAGTGAGCGCAACCGCACCTGTTGATTAACTCGTTTGGTCCGAAGGCAGGGAGGTGAGTATAGGCTTTATTATTTTACCTGAGGGAAACATATGGAATCAGAAGAGGTTGCCTAATATTGAACAACCCCTTCAATATGAACCTTCTGTTTTATTTGTATGTTGATTTCTTATGATCAGCACACATATGGTGCATCGTAGAACAGCAGGTGGGTTTGTTGGATGATAACTCGAATTATGAATAATATTTGTCAGTTCAGGTTTTATGGAAGTAATTTCTAAAGCCTCTCCCAGCTGTCGGACTTGGACTAAACATGTGCTCTGCTACTGTAAAACACAGCATTTATCAAATAAATAAATCTCCTTGGTTTCCTGTGACTTTTCCCCTTAACAATATATGTCAGGTTGTTTTCCCAAGTATTTCAAGAAAACATTCCTTATAAGTAACCACTTAATTTGATAATACAGTTTGGTTATACAAACTTTATAAGGAACCATTACATTATTTCTCTCATATGAGATTGAAGATCTCTTTCATCTTATAATGATGTCATATTTATGTCAATTAGTTCCAGTTTCTCTCATTTTTCGATGTCCCATAGCTCCAGAAGCATGCAGTCATGCTACATTTGTACCAGAAAGTCTATCTATCAACTCAAAATTGGATCATTATCACATTTAACCTGGAATTAGTCAGCAAGTATGTTTGACAAAGTGCAGAATTGAATAATTGCCGTGGACTTTTCTTCAGCAATACTGAAGAGGTAATTTAATTGAAGAAAAAAAACCCTACAAACCAGATGTAAAGACTGTTCTTCGCTTCTCGGGTAGAACTGGAAGAATCAGATTGCAATTTTGAGTTTTTATTAAGCTCATACCTTTATTTTATGTATATAAAATCATGATCACATTTATGATTTCATCATAAATGTAACACACGCATTAGTAATTATAAGTTGATAAAGATCTAGTAGGGTATGTTCACATCTGGCAAATTTTTGGTGCTGGAATCCATCCTAATAGGTTTTCTAAATCCGGAATGTTCATGGGATTTCCACACACTCTATTATGATGTATTCAAATTTCTGCAACTGAAATCTGCTATATGAGAGCACAAGTTTTTACACTGTTTAAGGGGTCGTCCAATTTTAGAAAATGTGCCTGCTCTCTTACTTTAACTGTGTTGTGAAGAAACCGATTCTGAGGTAAATTTTTCAAGAAAGCAGACAGGTTTTTTTTTTTAATCCTGGACAAACCCTTTAAATGATGCACAAAGTCACAAAAAAAAATATGAACTCAAAACCTACTAAATGTAACGCTCTTGGTTAGAAATCAACTATTGGATTTTCTTTCTAACAGGAATAAGGCTACGTAAGCAGGTCAGAACTTGTGTGTGGTGCTTTTATAGAGGGGAGCATATGCTGGGCCTACAGGGCTCCTCTCTACTTCTCCAGACAGAGATCCAACCTGGAGGGAGATACAACACTTATGGGCGCTTTACATGAGACAACCGATCGTGCGATGCATCGTCGGGGTCACGGTTTTCGTGACGCACATCCGGCATCGTACACGATGTCATCTCATGTGACACCTCGCAGTATCGCTCACAAATCGTGAGTCGTGTACTCGTCGCTAGGTTTCATAAAATTGTTTAATTAAAATGGCGCCAGTTGTTCATCGTTTCCGTGGCATCACACGTTTCTCCGTGTGACACCACGGGAACGATGAACACAGCTTACCTCCATCCCGCGGCACCCGCCGGCTATGCGGAAGGAAGGAGGTGGGCGGGATGTTTACATCCCGCTCATCTCCACCCCTCCGCTTCTATTAGCCGGCTGCCGTGTGACGTCGCTGTGACGCCGAACGTCCCTCCCACTTCAGGAAGTGGACGTTCGTCCCCCACAGCGAGGTCGTCCAGGAGGTAAGTGTGTGTGACGGGGGTTAAACGAGTTTGTGCGCCACGGGCAATGATTTGCCCGTGACGCAAAAACGACAGGGGCGGGTACGATCGCACAATAGATCGACTCGTGTATAGCAGGCTTTACTTCGGTCTTCCACCTGCCCACACCCGGTCACCGTCATAGACGTGGCAGGGTAACACATCACGCAGAGAGTCTCTTTACAACACAACATGTAACGATTTATTTGTTCTTCAACCAGACATGGCCATTCCTATCCTGTTCTGCTGCTGCTCTTCCCTGGAGTATTTCATCTGCCTTGACCGCACCCTGGGAATTAGTCTTCCAGCAGCTGTGCCTAAGCTACTTAACCAGGGTAACTATCGGATAACAAAGCAAAGCGCTTTGCTTAGTAACCCGATGTGTACCCTAGCTACGTGTGCAGGGAGCCAGCGCTAAGTGGTGTACGCTGGTAACCAGGGTAAATATCGGGTAACCAAGCAAAGCGCTTTGCTTAGTTACCTGATACTTACCCTGGTTACCAAGCGCAGAGTCGCTGGTGACTAGTGGCTGGTCGCTGGTGAGATCTGCCTGATTGACAGCTCACCAGCGACCATGTCGCGACGCACCAGCGATCCTGACCAGGTCGTATCTTGGTCGGATTCGCTGGTACGTCGTTTAGTGAGACGGTACCCTAAGTAGTGTGCACTATTGATTCAAGAAATCCAGAGGACATTGCATAGAATTTGACTATGCAGTTTAATCTCTACGTATTTCAAAGTTGAACAACCATCTTCATCAGGAGAAACTCAATATAGCAATTAGGCCTGGCAATATGGTAGACAAAATGG
Source organism: Anomaloglossus baeobatrachus (assembly GCF_048569485.1). NCBI lineage: Eukaryota > Metazoa > Chordata > Amphibia > Anura > Aromobatidae > Anomaloglossus > Anomaloglossus baeobatrachus. The sequence goes on from NC_134354.1 coordinate 137,311,713, forward strand.
GCAATTCCCCAGGGCCACCTTCACCATAAGAGCCCTCAGCAATAACAAGCAGAAGTTGCACTGATGATACCAGATATGCATTAGCAGTGCAGTTTCTATGTTAAAAGTGCAGCAGAATCTTTGGCATCATCACAGCCATGTGACCCTCATTTGCTAAAAATCCTGCACCCTGCGGGAGTCTAGAAGAACTGGAAACAGAGTGTTAAGTCCTTTATAATGTGTGTGTATGTGCTCTGTGTATACATATGTGTGTGTATGTGCTATGTTTATATACACTAATCCCAAAAAGTTAGGGATATTTGGCTTTTGGGTGAAATTGATGAATGATTCTAACATGCACTCTAACCTTTTCAGGTGAACTTAATGTGACCTTATCTAAACTTTTCAATGCACATGGCCAACTCTTCAAGTTTCAGCACTTTATGCACAAACTTGCTGTTCTCTATGAAGGACCTTAATGGCAAAATTCACAACGGGTGTTTGTGTGACGCCCTGGACCCCAGGGGTCACAGGTCACAACACTCACCAGATACACCCCCAACTAGAAAAGTACCATCAGTCAACCAGAAAGACCTGATTGCCTCCCTCAGAGTCAGACAGGCACACCAGGTGGGCGGAGTCAGGCAGAAAGACACGCCCTCCGAGGAGTCTGCTGGCCTGAGGCAGGAAAACAGTAGACAGTTCAGTACAGTACAGCAGAGTGGAGAGTAGTGGAGTACAGTTCTGCTTGGGGCCTGGGCTGGAGCCTAGGACCCCAGATCAGTCAGGCAGGCAGATGGCAGTGACCGCCTGCAGGAGACCGGGAATACGACCAGCGGAACCGTAAGGGACCGGGACAGGGTAGTGGCCCGCCGGAACTGAACCAGGGAGCTAATTGGATACCGGAGCACCAGGCAGGGTACTCAGACCCCGAACTAGGCTATACGCCACCACCATAGTCGAATTAACTGATTGCGGTCTGGACCTCAAGGGGTTCATTCCCACCAAAGTCCCGATTGAAGGCAACAGCCAAACCCGTCCGGATAGTAGCCACCGCCAGGAGCCAGAGATCCAAGGGCCAGCGCCTGCGGGCAAAAGGGGCTCCTACGACACATACACGCCGGGGAGTGGACTATCAGTGCCCAGGCACAGTGGTCACACTACAAACACAGGTGCAGGAGAAAGGCGGACATTGCCAACCCGACTAGGAAGCTGCAGCTGGCTGCGGGCCCCGTTCATACCTTCATTTGGTTTACCAGTGACTCTGTGTGGTTTAATCGTGAGTACACCAGTGCCATCCGGCACCACACCGCATCGCAGCCCTGCGCCTTGCACTCCGGCCCTCGCACAACCGGGCCCCGGGACCAACATCCCCTACCCACGGAGGGGTCAACACCTAGCTGCGCCACTACACCGCTCCCGGGAGTCCCCGTACCTTCACCACAACCCCAAACACCCGCATTCTCCCCGCGCGTAGCGCCAAACACACTTCCAGAGCGACATGACCCCCGGGTCCGGAGGCGCTTGAGCCACCGACACACGCGAGCCCAGACCTGAGCGGCTCGGCGGTTGCAGCCGAGGTCGCGGGGCGGTACATTTGTTCTATGAATTTTAGGTTCAATTAGAATTGGTAGTTATACAGTCCTCATCATGCTGTTCACATTTTGACATCATGAGACCAAGACGTCAGCTATCAATTGATCAACAGTAACTTGCCATTGCGAAGCTTCAAGCAGGATGTTTCAAATGTAAGTGGGCACTGAGCTTAGAGTGTCACACAGTGTCATCAGCAGTAGAAATTAGCAAACTTCTCCGGTTCGCTTTTGCCTATTTCAAATTCAGTACAAGCAGTTCCCTGTTCGGTTCAAGCACAGGTACCAAAGTATTTTTGTGAAAAATCGGTAATAATCAGTCGACTATGTTTGGTAACTGTTCCCAGTTTCTAAAATGCTTTTCTAATAACATATTATGCTTTTAGATAGGATTGTGGTGCTGTATGATGAACGGGAGGATGTGTTTAATGATTTCCTCTAGCCAATCATGTTGCAGAAAACATCCACAAGGTTCAAACACAAGGGCTTGTGTCATTGACTGTCTAAGTCACATTTCCCTCTGCATACAAAATGCTGACATGCGGCATTGGCGCCATTTTGTGATTGTTAAAGCTTAGGGAAGGAGCTACGCCGCTGCTGGTAGACAGTTAGCTTAGCTAGGGGTTTAATCATTGGTAGTTGAGATAGATAGGATAGCGATAGCGTAGAATAGGGAAGTGCAGTATAGGGAAATGTGTGTGCTACAAATCGGCATTTCATGATATAAATTGGAACTGCTACTTGTGAGTGCCTGCTAAAAAGTTGCCAGTGAACCATCTAAATAGGTATTGGTACATTTTAATGCCTGCTAAAAAATTGCCACTTAACAATCTAACTAGGTATTGGTACTTTTGAGTACCTGCTAAAAAGTTGCCAGTGAACCATCTGAATAGGTATTAGTACTTTTTAGTGCCTGCTAAAAAATTGCCAGTGAACAATCGAACTAGGTATTGGTACTTTTTAGTGCCTGCTAAAAAAATTTCCAGTGAACTAACTAGGTATTGGTACTTTTGAGTACCTGCTAAAAATTTGCCAGTGAACCATCTAAATACAGAAGGTATTGGTACTTTTTAGTGTCTGCTAAAAATTTGCTAGTGAACCATCTAACTAGGTATTGGTACTTTAGAGTGTCTGCTAAAATGTTTCCACCAAACCATCTAAATAGGTATTGGTACTTTTTAGTGCCTGCTAAAACATTGCCAGTGAACCAACTAACTAGGTATTGGTACTTCTGTGGGCCACCCCAATATTGCCATCTCAGCCAAGATTTATAAAATTTTACTTTTGTGTCAGGTGTCTGACAGGTGTGGGCCTAGGGTGTTTGAGGTGCATGTGGGGGACATTCTAATCTACTGAGCAAACACTGGCTCGTCTGGTAATTTCTACTGGACAGGCTACTCCACTCCGTTTCTTTGGCAGTCGCACATTGCTTCAACTTATAAATGATGGCCAGTAACAGCATGTGCTAGAGTGGACGGCAAGCGCTGCATCAAGTAGCCTGTCCTCCTCTTCCTGCATCTCAGCATCACACACAGTTCATTTCTCAAAGATGCCACAACAATTACACTTGGTTCTCACTGTATCACAACTCTTAAACATGGTCGAGTCAGCAGATCTGTTCACACATTCTATCCCATGGGCATCAGAAGTCAGCTCCCAAGATTCACAGACTGAAGAAGAGGAAACCATCTGCAATGATGCCAAAATCTTTGTAAGTCAGATCTGGGCATGGATGAAGTAAGGTCCGAACAGGATCCAGATCCTTGTCAATAGACGTTAACCCCGGGGTGTGGAGGTGGTAATGACGAGATTCATACCTGAGGTGCACACGTACTGTACTGTGATGTTAGGTCAGGAAGAGGAGGAGGGTGACTGTCAGGGTGAGGCGTGGGATAACAGAGAGGATGACAATAAAGTTGTAGATCCCACTTGGTGTGAACCCAGAGGCACGCAACTGAGTTGCTCAGCAGAGGAAATGGAAGAGGAAGATGTGGTACTTCCCGGACAGACATGGAATGATGCAACCAGGGAAACTACTGCATCTTCAGCCAAAATTCTGGCTGTATCCAGAAGTTGTGTCAGGTTTACATTTTGCAAGATTGGCAAGGGTTGTCTAGCCTTGGCCTTTTTTGCAACCAGAATGGATGACCTCAGTAGAGGCAGAAATTAAAATAATTTGTTTACTACATGCATGAACCGTCACATGACCAGTCAACAAGTGTCTTGGAAACTTATTGTGCTAAAATGCTGCCTAGAGGGCATCGCCAGCCACCCGACTCCCCATCAATGGCATCTGATGCTTCCTCCTACTCAGTCACCATTGAAACTGCTTTCACCCAGGTCTCCGGCCGCAGAACCTCCTTGTTTAAACGCTACAGTCGGGTTGAGTGAGTTGGAGGTTTTTATGGAACCAATTACAGACCGAGTACACCATGTTTCTCAATCCACCATAACATCTCTGCCTGCACCTCCCTCTAAGTCCACCAGTTTGTCTTGTACAACCTACTCAGCACATGTCAGTCCACGGTCTCACAGTTTTGGTCACGGAAAAGATTATTTCCTCCTACACATGCCAAAGCTAAGGGGCACTTTGCACACTACGACATCGCAGGTGCGATGTCGGTGGGGTCAAATCGAAAGTGACGCACTTCCGGCATCGCTCTCGACATCGTAGTGTGTAAAGCATTTTTGATACGATTAACGAGCACAAAAGCGTCGTAATCGTATCATCGGTGTAGCCTAGGTCATTTCCATGAATTGGGAAAGACCGATGTTACGATGTTGTTCCTCGTTCCAGCGGTAGCACACATCGCTGTGTGAAGCCGCAGGAGCGAGGAACATATCCAACCTGCGTCCCGGCCGGCTATGCAGAAGGAAGGAGATGGGCAGGATGTTTATGTCCCGCTCATCTCCGCCCCTCCGCTTCTATTGGCCCCCTGCCGTGTGACGTCGCTATGACGCCGCACGACCCGCCCCCTTAGGAAGGAGGCAGTTCACCGGCAGAGCAAAGTCGCAGGGCAGGTGAGTGCATGTGAAGCTGCTGTAGCGATAATATTCGCTACGGCTGCTATCACCTGATATCGCAGATGCAACGGGGGCGGGGACTATCGCGCTCGGCATCGCAGCATCGGCTTGCGATGTCATAGTGTGCAAAGTGCCCCTAAGAGCTTGAACTTCACTATATCCAGTCTGTTGGCCACAGAAATGCTGCCTTTCCGCCTGGTGGATGCAGAGGTTTTCTGAAAGCTCATGGTCATTACAGTCCCCCAGTACCAGTTGCCCAGTCACCATTACTTCTCTAATAAACCTGTGCCTGCGCTACATCAACATGTCCCAGATAACATTACCTTTTCCTTGAAAAACTGTGTTTTTCACCAGCCAAGGTAAAGCGGACAGCTGTGGTCTGGTATTCTCAGGGTGGGAAGGTCCATAGTTATTGGGCCTTCACAGCCTAAAAATAGCAGGCCGCAGGCACCCCAGACTTGGCGCATTCACTAGATGCGCCAATCCTGGCGCTTCACCCCAGCTCATCCCGTGCCCTGGTGCAGTGGCAAACAGGGTAATAAATCGGGTTGATACTACCTGTAAAGTCACCTGAGATCAAGCCCAGCAGTTTTTGATGTCATAGCGTTTATTAGATACCCAACATCAAAAACTGTCAGTACTAACAAAAAAAAAAATCAACAAAAGAAATTTATTTGAAAAAACAGTCCCCAAAACATTTCCTCTTTCACCAATTTATTGTAAGAAAAAAAATAAAGGGGTCCCACGACGACTCTGGACCGTCTACAATATGGGGGGGAGACACTCAGGGAATGTATCCCCCATTTTCTAGGAGTGCGGACCCTTCATGTGAGGAGTGTGGGTGCAATGAATCTGCACTCACTCTTCTCGGGTCCACAGCAGCAGAGTCCATGTCGTGATGGTTGCTACCAAAGCTGCAATGCCCTGCTCATGAGGTAAGGGCATGCCTAATCAGGAGAACTACTGTAGAGGAAGCTCTTCTCACTGGTATATAGGTGCTCAGAGGTAATAATAGATAAAATTAGTGAGAAACCTCGGCACTCTAAATCTCCCAGACTAAGTCAGTAAGTCACAACGGATAGTAATGCAAAATCACTCTTTATTGGTCCGTATTAAGAAAAAATTTTTTTTCATAAGCATATATGTTTTTTATCCAAAACAAGTTACAAATGACGTTTCGGCCTGAGCCTTCGTCAGATTGGACTTATCTGCATGTAATCATGAAAAATGACAATAATCAGTATCACATAAGAGTGAGAGAACAATAACATAAACTCGAACAATGTAGAGGTACAATTGGGATGCAGCAAAAAAATTGCAACACAGCAAGAAATGAAACACATGATACAAATGTCATAATACAGTACAAGGACAATATAGTAATGACAAATATGGGGTCAGAGTAGGCTTAGACAGCTCTGGTACGAAAGAGATGTCAATCATAAAGTAACATGTGCAGTAGGTGTAGAGCTACACTATGCATGGCAGAGCTAATGGGTAGACCGACCATAGAAAAAGAACGGAGAAAAAGTGGAGAAAAAGTGGAGAAAAAGTGGAGAAAAGGTGGAGAAAAAGTGGAGAAAAAGTGGAGAAAAAGTGGAGAAAAAATGTAGAAAAAGTGGAGAAAAAGTGGAGAAAAAGTGGAGAAAAAGTGGAGAAAAGGTGGAGAAAAAGTGGAGAAGAAGTGGAGAAGTGGAGAAAAAGTGGAGAAAAAGTGGAGAAAAAGTGGAGAAAAAATGGAGAAAAAATGTAGAAAAAGTGGGGAAAAAGTGGAGAAAAAGTGGAGAAAAAATGTAGAAAAAGTGGAGAAAAAGTGGAGAAAAAGTGGAGAAAAAATGTAGAAAAAATGTAGAAAAAGTGGAGAAAAAGTGGAGAAAAAGTGGAGAAAAAGTAAAGAAAAAGTGGAGAAAAAATGTAGAAAAAGTGGAGAAAAAGTGGAGAAAAAGTGGAGAAAAAATGGAGAAAAAGTGGAGAAGAGGTGGAGAAGAAGTGGAGAAAAAGTGGAGAAAAAGTGGAGAAAAAGTGGAGAAAAAGTGGAGAAAAAGTGGAGAAAAAGTGGAGAAAAGGTGGAGAAAAAGTGGAGAAGGAAGTGGAGAAAAAGTGGAGAAAAAGTGGAGAAAAAATGGAGAAAAAGTGGAGAAAGAGTGGAGAAAAAGTGGAGAAAAATTGTAGAAAAGTGGAGAAGAAGTGGAGAAGAAGTGTTTGTTCATGCCAGATGGGAGATAAATAATTTTTTACCGGCGCTGTCATTTACTGTAACGTGATCATCGGTGTACGGTGTATACCTGTGATCACGTGAGCGGGGACCGGAAAAACTGTCCTGAATCATGATCTCCAGGGTCTCAGCTAGCCCTGAAACCCCGGAGATTTTCTGACGCCGGGGGGCGCTATTCACTTATTTCTGCCTGCTGTTTGTAAACGGCAGATCAGAATAAGGCTACATTAACACGACCGATCCATTTTTGCGGTCTGCAAAAAACAGTCCGTTTTTTTTCACGGGTGCATCCGTGTGGCATCCGTTTCCGTTCCGTAGACGGTCCGTATGTCATCTGTTTATCATCCGTGTGCCTTCCGTTTTTTTTGTGTATTGCAAAAAAACTGAATGAGGGTAAATGCATAAATTTACCCAGGATCCATAGCTTCATCCTACATGAGGCGGTCACATGTTCACTCCAGTGCCATTTTGTACTGCTTTTCACAGCGTAGAGCGCTCTGCTGATTTTCTTGTGCTTGTACACTTCATATCAGTCTTTTCTGTCATTATAATGGCAGAAAGACACATAATGTCCCACTCTCCTGCATTTTGTAATTTTGCACCCTTTGGTGCCTTTCATGTGGCACTAAGGGGTGCTTAGCTTTGTATTTAGCCAAAAAAATGAAAAAAAAAATGACGTAGGGTTCCCCCTAGTTTTGTAGCCAGCTAGGGTAAAGCAGACGGCTGCAGCCTGCAGACCACAGCTGGCAACCTCACCTTGGCTGGTAATCCAAAACTGAGGACACCCCACGCTGTTATTTTAAATTAAATAAATAATTAAAAAAAAAAACCACGTAGGGGTCCCCCCAAAATTGGATCACCAGCCAAGGTAAAGCAGACAGCTGGGGTCTGATATTCTCAGACTAGGGAGGTCCATGGTTATTGGACTCTCCCCAGCCTAAAAATAGCAGGCCGCAGCCGCCCCAGAAGTGGCGCATCCATTAGATGCGCCAATCCTGGTGCTTCGCCCCAGCTCATCCCGCGCCCTGGTGCGGTGGCAAACGGGGTAATATATGGGGTTAATACCAGATGTGTAATGTCACCTGGCATCAAGCCCTGGGGTTGGTGAGGTCAGGCGTCTATCAGATACCCGACATCACCAACCCAGTCAGTAATAAAAAAAAATAGACGACAAACACATTTTTATTTGAAAAAACACTCCCCAAAACATTCCCTCTTTAACCAATTTATTAGAAAGAAAAACAAATCCAGGTCTGGTGTAATCCAAGGGGTTGCCATGACGATCCACACTGTCCCAGTCAATGAAGAGCAGGATGTTCCCCATTGGCTGGGAGAACAATGCAGTGACCTGAGCTAACATCAATGGGTCAGCCCAGGTCACTGCAGGGGATGACAAGTGCTGCTGTCAGCGAGGTACATTACCTGCGCTGATCTCCAGCACACTGACAGCCCCTGTCACTGAATTCAATGACCGCCGCCTTCACAGCCAAGTATCGCGAGAGGCCCGTGACGTCACCGCTAGTCATTCTCGGGTCGGAAGCGAGAGAAGGTGATGTGACAAGCGGCGGCCATGGAGGGCAGTGACAGCGCTGAGGTCGGGATGGCGGGACTTCATCACCGCAGGTAAGCCGAGCGGGACCATGTGTGTGCGTGTGTGCGTGTGTGTGTGTGTGTGGGTACGTGTGTACATGCCGCGAGCAGGAGGGGGCGGAGCGAGCTGAGCGGGGAAGTGTGGGCTTCCTGCACGTAACTAGGATAAACACCGGGTTACTAACCAAAGTGCTTTGCTTGGATACCCGATGTTTATCTTGGTTACCAGCTTCTGGCAGGCTGCCAGCGATGGCTCCTGCACACTGTAGCTGTAAAAAGCCCTGCTTTTTGCTGCTAGAACCGTTCTCGAACGTATCTAGAACTATTGAGCTTTTAGCAAAAAGCTCGAGTTCTAGTTCGATCTAGAACAGCCCCCAAAATCACTCGAGCCGCGAACTGGAGAACCTTGAACCGCGAACCGCGCTCAACTCTATTTGAAAGGTTCTCTCATGTCTTATTACGGACGACTATGCTCAGGCTCATCAAGATAGCATTATTAGAGAACGGCTGCTAGTTACTAATGTACCTTAATTGGAGTTGCCTGCACTTTCTCCAGACCTAAATCCCATAGAGAACCTATGGACTGATGAGTCTATAGACTCACCTGGGTCGCCGTACAGAGGCTCGTAACTCTGTATTCTCGAATCTTAATCACCTGAGGGCCGCCGTTTAAGAAGAGTGGGATGCCATGACTCAGCAGGCAATAACTCCACTTGTGAACAGCATGAGACATCGTTGTCAAGCTGCAATTGTGCCCTGTGTAAACATATGTGTGCATATATGCATTCTATCTATATGTATGTGTGGTATGTCTATATACAAGTTTGTGTATGTGTATATACGTACATATGCATGTGTGCTATATGATATGTGTGTAGAACACATGCAGTGTGTGTTATATACTCATGTCTGTGTAGCATACAGTTTTTGTATCACATACAGTGTGTGTTTATGTTAGTATCCACATTTATAAAGATTGGCAGCACAGATGAGTGTTCATATGTGTAAACGTCAGCAACTATCCCAGAAAAGACAATTATTATGCTTGTTCATCAGGTGATAGGATTGTTTATGCCAGAACAAAAATCATTATTCTCGGCAGCACATTGTAAATTGTAAACAGATGTGCTGCTGATAACATGATACTTATGTGGAGAAAAGGTTATATTAGAGATAATTTTGTCCCCATCATTCTTCCTCTGTGTAAAGAGAATGGTAATCAAGCGCCAAAACAACTTCAATAAAGTAGATAGCAAATGTTTAAAGCACCACGGCAGCATTTTTTTTATTGCACTGCTGGAGTGGTGCTTTAGATGCAAGCCCCCTGTTTGATACTCACCTTCCGGTGGTTTCCCCTCTATTGCTGCTACTCTATGGGGTCTCAGCAGTTTGTGATATGCGCGCCAGAGGTCACTCTTTAATGCAACTGTATGAAAGTGTGCCGCCCCCGTGCCAGCAGCCGACGCTGCTCGGATCCGGGCCTTCTGGGTTGGTGGCTCGTGGGTCTCCGGACCCAGGGGTCTCGCGGACACGCCGAATAAAAAGGGGGGACGTAAATGTGTGGGCTAGGCAGTATTAAGTTCATGACGCCACCCATGGTGCATGGTGAGTTGGGACACCACCGCTGCTGTTATGGGGCACCCGGGGGAGATGTAGTGGCAGCAAGATGTTAACCCCTCCGTGAGCAGGGATGGTTGCCTCGGGGCCCAGTGTCTTTGTGCAGGGTATAGCGACGGCAAGGGGATGTTTAATTACTCACAGTCAATAAGTCACACGAGTCTCTGGTAAACCAAGGTGCTGGTGGCCGGCACCGCAGCTGGTTGCATTCGGATCCCCCACCCGGGCTGGTGGTCTCTATCCTTTTCCTCTGCACTGATTTTTGTGTAAGGGGAACTTCCTAGTCTGGGACTCAGGAGTCCGCTCCTGGCTGGATGTGGCCTAAGGAGCCGTGCCCACAGACGCTGGCCCGTAGGATCTATGGGCCCCTGCAGTGACCTCCTATCCCTATCGGTGGGCTTTTGTCTTCTAAGAGGGACTTTGGGTGGGACAGGACCTCTAGTCCTGGCCTCAATCGGTTAATTAACCAGGCCGCTTGTTTACGGTCCTGGCTTCAGGGTCCGAGTACCCCCCTTTGTTCTCCGGTTTCTGGGTCGGTTCCCCGTGTCGGTACCGGCGGGCTACAACCCTGTCCCGGTCCACCTTGGTTCTGCCGAGCCATCTTCCCATCTCCTGCTGACGGAGACCACCGTCTGCCTCCTAGCCAAGGCACCAGGGCTCCTACCCTGGCACCGTTCAATTTGAACCTCCTCTGCTGGAGCTACACCTAGCTCCAGCCCACACTCCTCTCAACTTGAACTACAAACTGAACTGCAGCTTAACTGCTTGTTTTCCCGCCCTGGGCTGTCTAGACCCCTGGGTGGGCGTGTCCCAACCACCTGGTCCCGCCCACTGGTGTGTCTATCTTTCCCTAAGGGGGGGTGACTAGGGTTTCAGGTCGGCTGTGTGTTTCCTTACTGAGGGATGGTGTTATGCAGGGGCTTATCTGTGACCACCTGGTTTTGCCAGGGCATCACAAAAGTGTGCCGCCCCCGTGCCAGCAGCCTGGCTGCTCGGATCCGGATCCGCGGTGGCTCGAGGGGTCTCTGGACTCGGGGGTTGCACGGCCACTCAGAAAAAGGGGGATATTTACAGGGGGAGTTGAAAGTTCGTGACGCCACCCACGGTGTGTGGTAATGTGGGAGACCACCGCTGCTGTTGGGGGAGCCCGATGGCGATGGTGTAGCAGCAGGATGTTTAACCCCTCCGTGGATAGGGGTTTTTTGCCCCGGGGCCCGTTGGGTGATGGCGTTTGGGGTGCTATTGGGTAGTGGAAAAGGGGCTTTCAGTGTACTCACTCAGTCCAGGAAAAATGACACCGACAGCTTGTAAACCAGAATTCTGAGCACCACTGCAGCCTGGAGGGAGTGTGCTGGGATCTGTGCCCTTGGTGTTGCTGTTAGCCTGTGGCCTTTTCCGTGGCACCTCCTCACTAGGTGGACCCTCAAGCTTGAAACTTTTCAGGTCCCGCTCACCTGTATGGCTAACGTAGTGAGCTTGCTCTCAGGGTTCACGCGTAGGATTTCTTTGGACGGTATATGGGAAAGTCCTATCCCATCAGTGTGCTAGTACCCTGATTTTGGAGTGGGTTGGTGATGAATCGTGAAATCTTCACCCCCGTCGGGTAAATTACAGGGACACGTGAAGCTACTTCCCGGCCTGGGGTCCACGTACCCCGTTGTGCCCTGGCCCCCGCCCAGTGATGGCTCAAGACCGCTGGCTGCCCTCCTCGGCAGTCTGTGCCCCTTGACGCGATCCCCTGCGACCGGGGTTCCAGCTCCTACCAGGCCCAGACCAACGTCTGCCACCTAGTAACTCCAGGAGCCCTGCTCCGGACCAGTGACCTCTTTCTCTCGGAGAGTCACTTTCTACCTCCTACTCCTTTCACTCCTGTTTCACTTCTCTGTCACTTTTTCCACCTCTCCCTACCAACCCCCCATATGGGCGGCCCTATTCCCTTCAGGACCCATAATGGTGTGTCTGGTGGGTTCGGTGTAAAGTTTTTCTAGGATTTTGACTGGCTAAGGTGTTGCAACACCAAAGGACCAGGATCCGTAACCAAGGAGGAGTGGATACTGTGCAGAAGGGCAGATTGCACAATACCCTGTGAGGACCTGATAGGCCAGAGCGTCACAAAAGCTTCATTGTGGCTTTGTTCTGGCTGTCATAGAGATGATTTGAGCGCTTGTGATGAAACGTCTGACTTCTGGCCAGTCAGAGGTCATTGTCACAAGGTGACCAGAGTAGCATCGGTAAATGGTGAATACGCGGGAAGGGGAGTATATGACATGTGGCAAGATGCTTTGGCTTAAAGCACCACTCCAGCTCTTACCCCCCCACCTGCTGGAGTGATGTTTTAATGGTTTGAAACCAGCTTGTGTAGATGCAATCTAAATGATTGTATGTGAAGGTGCAATATGTTATCATTTTGGGCCCCAGTATTAACTTTTGCCCAGGGCCATACTTCATTTGAAATGGGATTGGATAGCAATTATACAGTTCAAGGCTATGTCTTCTGTAACAGGTGGTGGTTGTGCACCTTGGTAAACCCCCTAACAATGACAATATATGTGAATGAATAAGAAAGCAGATTGCAAACCATGCTAATATGTCTAGAAAAAAAAAATTCTTGAGAGGCTATTGGTCCTAATTTAGATGACAATATTACCATATTATATTAGCAAATTAAGCGAATCCATGGACCATGTTTATTAATCTACTTACTGCACTCACCAGAGGCTTAAGCTGTGTTCACATTTCATTATTGTGCTATGATGGTTATGTACTAGGAGAGTGCAATGTTGTTGTAATAGGGTTGTAGACTACACAACGAGGAGAGGCGTATAGTAAATATAGTTTATTTTTACAATTTGCAGTTTGAGTGACATACGCCACTCTATGCCTACAGTATGTATGACATATTGGAATAAACTTATGTTTCTAAAAGTTCCAGACACTCAAAGAAACTACATAGATGAATATTTACAGAAACTATTTCCCATAAAAATAGTTGCTTTATTCATAAAATATTGCCATGTGAAATCCATGTCAGCAAACAGGCATTAGAAATGGAACCCTGGTAATGAGTGAATGAAGGTATGCACTGTTATCTAGAAACATATGGAATATGATATGCTGCTCTGCCATGTTACAGCGGTCACTCCAAGCTGTTACTTATATTATCGTCACTTACATTTTTTAATTGAATCAAGTATGAGTGAACAATGATGGATACATATAGTGAATGTTCTATAACAGTTTTCCCAGTGACTAATTTCTTTTAGCACCTTCTTTCAATATATTATTGTGAACATTAATTTTACTTGGTTGGACCAAGTGCAATAAAATACTTAGGAGTTACCTGGGGCAAAAAGAAACGTTCCCCAGTGTCTTGGTGTTGTGAAAAATAACAAATTAAGTGATACTCGCTTAATCCACCTCTCCCCTCGCTACTCCCCAGCCTCTCCTCTCTGCCAGTCCCTTCACTGGCTTCCCATCACCCAACGACTCCAGTTCAAAACACTAACCATGACATACAAAGCCATGCACAACCTGTCTCCTCCCTACATCTGTGACCTAGTCTCCCGGTACCTTCCTGCACGCAACATCAGATCCTCACAATATCTCCTCCTCTGCTCCTCTCTTATCTCCTCTTGCTACAATCGCGTACAAGATTTCTCCCGTGCATCCCCCATACTCTGGAACACTCTACCTCAGCACATCAGACTCTCCCTTACCATGGAAAGCTTCAAGAGGAACCTCAAGACCCACATATGTACAATAGCCCTCAGTCCAGTACACCACTGCGCAACCAGCTCTGTCCTCACCTATCGTACCATCACCCCTTCCCTGTAGACTGTGAGCCCTCGCGGTCAGGGTCCTCTCTCCTCCTATACCAGTCTGTTTTGTACTGTTAATGATTGTTGTACGTATACCCTCTTTCACTTGTAAAGCGCCATGGAATAAATGGCGCTATAATAATAAATAATGATAATAATAATACTCACCTTCCAGGACCCACCTGGATCCAGTGCATTCCACTCCATGGTCTATGCTGACACAAGAAGGGAAGATGTCACCGTTCCACCATCAGCAGTCAGGTGACTTGAGCGGCGTATCATGAGAAAACATCCAATGAGGTGTGGCTTAAGTAACGTAGCCACATTGGTCTTGCTGCTATTTGAAAGATTACACCTCCTTTTCTTTGTCAGCACAGACCATAAAGCGTAGCCTGCACTGGATCCAGGTGGATATTAGTGGGTATTTATCAGTTTATTTTTTACAGCTCCAAGCCATTGGGCAACTTTTCTTATTGCCTGGACAATCCTTTTAACATGCCATAGCATCAACTGACTATTGTTTATGTAACCGGATGGTGCCTGAGATATTTCGGTAATGAATAGGTTTTTAATAGTTTTAATTGCTTTTCCAATTCCTTTCTTATTTCTGTATAATAATGTGTGTCAATCAATTTATTATTCAGATTTGTTATTCTTTCTATTAATGCAATGAAAAATATTGAAAAATATATAATTAAAACACATTCCTCTACAGTTGAAACCAGAGGTTTACATTCACTATCTAAAAAGACACATCTGCAGGTTTTTCTCACTATCTGACATGAAATCAGAATAAACTTTTCCTGTTTTAGGTCAATTAGGAACCAAAATCATTTATATTTGCCAAATGCCAGAAAAATGAGAGAGAATGTTTTAAGGCATTTATATTACTTTCTGCAAAGTGAAAAGTTTATGTACACTAAAGGGTGTTTTACACGCTGCGACATCGCTAACAATATATCGTCAGGGGCACATCATTAGTGACGCATATCCGGTGTCGTTAGCGACATTGCAGCGTGTGACACCAAGGAGCGACGATCAACGATCGCAAAAACATCAAAAATCGTTGACACGTCGCTCCTTTTCATAATATCGTTGGTGGTGCATGCCGCTGGTTGTTCGTCGTTCCTGCAGCGTCACACATCGCTATGTGTGACGCCGCAGGAATGACGAACATCTCCTTACCTGCGTCCATCGGTAATGAGGAAGGAAGGAGGTGGCGGCATGTTACGGCCGCTCATCTCCGCCCCTCCTCTTCTATTGGGGCAGCCGCTTATTGACGCCACAGTGACGTCGCTATGACGCCGAACGCACCTCCCCCTTGAAGGAGGGATTGTTCGGCGGTCACAGCGACGTCGCTAAACAGGTATGTGTGTGTGACGCTGCCGTAGCGATAATGTTCACTACGGCAGCCTTTAGAGTACTATGCCTTTAAACAATATGGGACAGTCCATATGTTGATGTCATGTCTTTGGAAGGTTTATTAGCAACATTTCAGTTAATTAGAGACACACCTGTGGATGTATTTTAATGCACACCTGAAACACACCGCTTCTTTGTGTAGCATCATGGGAAAGTCAAAAGAAATCAGCGAAGATCTCAAGAAGAGAATTGTGAACTTGTACAAGTCTGGTTCATCCTTGGGTGCAATTTCCAGATACCTGAAGGTGCCACATTCATATGTACAAACAAACGCAAATACAAACAAGATGGGAATGTCCAGCCATCATACCGCTCAGGAAGGAGAGAGGTTCTATGTACTAGAGATGAACGTGTTTTGGTCAGACATGTGCATATCAACCCAAGAACAAAAGCAAAAGACCTTGCAAAAAACCTTGCAGAAGCTGGTAAGATTGTGTCATTATCCACAGTGAAACGAGTACTGTATCAACACGGGCTGAAAGGCCACTCTGCCAGGAAGAAGCCATTACTCAAAAATAAACATAAAAAAAATCAAGATTAATGATTGCAATGCATACAGGAACAAAGACCTTAGTTTTTGGAGACATGTCCTGTTGGTCTGATGAAACTAAAATTGAACTGTTTGGCCATAATGATCATCATTACATATGGAGGAAAAAGGGAGAAGCTTTGAAGCCTAAGAACATCACCCCAACTGTGAAAGAAGGGGGTGGCAGCATCATGTTGTGGGGTTATTTTGCTGCAGGAGAGACTGGTGCACTTCACAATATAGATGGCATCATGAGGAAAGAAGATTATGTGGCAATACTGAAGCAACATCTGAAGACATCAGCCAGGAATGGACAATGACCCGAAGTATAATGCCAAACGGTTACAAAGTGATTTAAGGATAACAAAGTCAATGTTTTGGAGTGGCCATCACAAAGCCCTGATCTCAATCCTATTGAACATTTATGGACAAAGCTGAAAAGGCAGGTGTGAGCAAGGCAACCTACAAACATGGCTCAGTTACACTAGTTCTGTCAGGAGGAATGGTACCAATTTCCTACTAAGTATTGTGAGACACTTGTGGAAGGATATCCAAAACATTTGAACACAATTTATACAGTTTAAGGGGAATGGTACCAAAAACTAATGAAATGTATGGAAACTTTTGACTTTTCAGAAAGTAATAAAAATGCCTTTAAACATTCTCTCTCTCATTATTCTGGCATTTGGCAAATATAAATAATGTTGGTTCCTAATTGACCTAAAACGGGAAAGGTTTATTCTGATTTCGTGTCAGATAGTGAGAAAAACCTGCAGATGTGTCTTTTTAGATAGTATATGTAAACTGATGGTTTCAAGTATACTGTATAGCAAGATGGCTACAAAATTTGCTGGGTATGGAATTTTTTAATATAGGTAAGAGATTGATGGATGCCCCTACCAAAGGAACACTCTTTCTAGTAGTTTTCACTGGAAATGAGTGAATTTATTCACATGTAATTTAATTCTATTTGACTAAACAAAAAAAAACATAATTTGAAGAATACAGATTCATGTAACTTCGCTTTACATGGATTCAGCAAAAAGATGACCAGATTGCCAATTTTGCTAAACTGTTGACAACCTGAAAAAAATTAAAGAAAAAAAATCTATATATCTATTCACACCACACTGCTTAGGCTACTTTCACACTTGCGTTCAGCGCAATCCGCCGCTATGGAGAATAGCGCAGTCTGTTAACGCACTGCGCTATTCTCCATAGACTTGTATTGATGACGCACTGTAACGCAAGTGTCTGCGTTCCATCTGCTGGACGACGCTGCGTCGTTATTTTGACGCAGCATTGAGCGGAGGGAACACTACGTGTAGCGTTTTTGGGTCGTTAAAATAACGCACCTAGACGGATTCCGTTGGAATCCGTCTATTGTGGCGGATTCCGCCGCTATGCACTAAGCGGTGGAATCCGCTGACGGATTCCGTCATGTTCTACTGAGCATGCTCAACATGTCCAGCAGAACGATAGAAATCGTTTAAAATCACTCCTGGTCTCTCTCCCCCTTTCCCCCCCTCTCTCATACTCACCGATAATGGGCGCGACGCTGCACAGTTGTCACAAAGCTCCGGCGGCTTTTCCTTCTTTGAAAATGCCGGCCGCTCATTATTCCATCTAGAATTCACTGCTTCCCCCGCCCACCGGTGCCTATGATTGGTTGCAGTCAGACCCGCCCCCATGCTGAGTGACAGCTGTCTCACTGCAACCAATCACAGCCGCCGGTGGGTGGGTCTATATCGTGCAGTACAATAAATAAATAAATAATTTTAAAAAATGGCGTGCGTTCCCCCCTAATTTTGATACCAGCCAAAGTCACACGGCTGAAGGCTGGTATTCTCAGGATGGGGAGGCCCACATTATGGGGAGCCCCCCAGCATAATAATATCAGCCAGCAGCCGCCCGGAATTGCCGCATCCATTAGATGCGACAGTCCCGGGACTCTACCCGGCTCATCCTGAATTGCCTTGGTGCGGTGGCAATCATGGTAATAAGGAGTTAATGGCAGCAGCCCATAGCTTCCACTTAGTCCTAAGTTAATCATGTCAGGAGTCTATGAGACACCCACAATGATTAACCTGTAAGTGAAAGTAAATAAACACATCCACCCAAAAAAACACTTTATTTGGAATAAAAGATAAAAAACACCCTCTTTCCCCACTTTATTAATCCCCAAATACCCCTCCAGGTCCGGCGTAACCCACACGAGGTCCCTCGACGCATCCAGCTCTGCTACATGAAGCTGACAGGAGTGGCCGTAGAACACCGCCGCTCACTGTCAGCTCCACGCAGCAACTGAAGGGAGTCGCGCTGTCAGTGTGAACGTCACTAAGGTAATATGTGCGGTGATGATGGGAGTGGTAATGCCGGTGTGTATGCGGTGATGAGTGCGGTAGTGCCTGCGTGTGTGCGGTGATGATGGTTGCGGTAGTGCCGGTATGTGTGCGGTGATGATGAGTGCGGTAGTGCCTGCGTGTGTGCGGTGATGATGGTTGCGGTAGTGCCGGTATGTGTGCGGTGATGATAAGTGCGGTAGTGCCTGCGTGTGTGCGGTGATAACGGGGGTGGTAGTGACTGGGTGTGTGCGGTGATGATGAGTGCGGTAATGCCGGGGTGTGTGCAGTGATGATGGGAGCGGTAGTGCCGGGGTGTGTGCAGTGATGATGGGTGCGGTAATGCCGGTGTGTGTGCAGTGATGATGGGAGCAGTAGTGCTGGGGTGTGTGCAGTGATGATGGGAGCGGTAGTGCCGGAGTGTGTGCGGTGATGATGGGTTCGGTAATGCCGGGGTGTGTGCAGTGATGATGATGAGTGCGGTAGTGCCGGGGTGTGTGCAGTGATGATGATGGGTGCGGTAGTGCCGGGGTGTGTGCAGTGATGATGATGAGAGCGGTAGTGCCGGGGTGTGTGCAGTGATGATGATGAGTGCGGTAGTGTCGCGGTGTGTGCAGTGACGATGATGAGTGCGGTAGTGCCGGTGTGTGCAGTGATGATGGGGGCGGTAGTGCATTGTGTGTGTGTGTGCAGTAATGATGGGGGCTCTCTCTCTCGGCTTAACACAATGCGTTATTTCACAGGAATCCGTTGCCTTTATATGACACTATTTGCAACGCATCCGTCACATGCGTCACACAACGCATTGTGACGGATGCCGTTCAACGCAAGTGTGAAAGTAGCCTTACCTGTTTGGCCTCTTCTTTGTTCACTGCTCGCTCTCCGGTCCTAAGAGACCCTTCTTTACTTTGTCACGAGGCGCAACGCCTGGCCTGTTAACTTTGGGATGGGACTTCAGTCCATGACCAGGCCTCAGAGGTCACTGTGTGATGCAAATTCTAATGACATGGGCTCGCAACGAGAAATTAACTCTGAGTTCTTGTCACAACCAGGATTCACAGACTAGAGAGAACAGGTCAAAGATGCGACAATGGAAAAAATAGGACCCGATAATGGTCTACACTGCTTCTTACTCGATGTCTGGTCCGCATGGCCTTTTCTTTTGGCTGTCATAGAACTGCCCATTTCATTTTAGGCTAGGATTTATGGCTACAAAAACACCTCAGAGGTCACTGCGTGTTTCATGTCTATGATGTCATGAAAAAGCCCATTTTGCCATCAGAGGTCTTGGCCTTGTGTAAACAGGAAGGGAGATGTGGATGATGACAGGGAAAGAGGCAGCTTTAAGGACTGGACAGTGGGTGATAAGTAGCGGAAGGGGCAGACAGGTGAGCGTTGATGAAAGAACCAAGTTTATTGCATAAATCCAGTAACTTACATCATATGTCGTGTCTCTTCCTGATATAATAAGCTATCATGTGCCTTTAACAGCCTCTGGTGGAGCGGACCTCCGCCCATGGCTGTTAACCTATTAAGTACCACTGTCAAAACTTCATTCCAGCTGCCCATTGTCACATTCATGATGAGATTGGGGGGCACTGATGGGTTGCTATGACAGCCAAGGGGGTATTCTGAAGACCCTCCTGCTTGTCATTACGAAACTCCTGTGAAAGCCAGTGCTTAGCTGACGTTCACAGGAGATCATGATTTTCACTATACATAGCAGTGCTGATGCACTGCTGTATATAGCACAAGCAAGCAGATGATTGCAGTTTCAGTAGGCTAAAGCGGGCTTTGCACACTGCGACATCGCAGGTGCGATGTCGGTGGGGTCAAATTGAAAGTGACGCACATCCGGCATCGCATGCGACATCGCAGTGTGTAAAGCCTGGATGATACGATTAACGAGCGCAAAAGCGTCGTAATCGTATCATCGGTACAGCGTCGGCGTAATTCATAATTACGCCGACGCGATGGTCCGATGTTGTTCCTCGCTCCTGCGGCAGCACACATCGCTGTGTGTGAAGCCGCAGGAGCGAGGAACATCTCCTACCGGCGGCACTGCGGCTTCCATAGGATATGCGGAAGGAAGGAGATGGGCAGGATGTTTACATCCTGCTCATCTCCGCCCCTCCGCTCCGATTGGCCGCCTGCCATGTGACGTCGCAGTAACGCCGCACGACCCGCCCCCTTAACAAGGAGGCGGGTCGCCGGCCACAGGGACGTCGCACGGCAGGTGAGTGTGTGTGTGTGAAGCTGGCGTAGCGATAATTTTCGCTACGCCAGCTATCACCACATATCGCTGCTGCGACGGGGGCGGGCACTATCGCACTCGGCATCGCAGCATCGGCCTGCGATGTCACAGTGTGCAAAGTGCCCCTAAGCCTGATGAAGAGACCTGAGTAGTCTCGAAAGCTTGCTATATATTACCATCTTTTTAGTTATCTATTAAAAGGTATCAACCACCGAGGACTACTAGTTCTTTTACATTTTTTTTTTTTTTTTCATATCTACTGGCTAACACGGTACAAAGCTATATTTTACCTGTAAGTGATCAGTAGCAGATGGTTCAGTGTGCATAGACTGCCATTGTCCTTGACAGCATTGTTTACACTGGACGATGTGCTGCCAATAATGACTTTCAAGCCAGCTTAAAAATCTTTCAATCCAAAGAATGAGTGTTTAAAGCCTGTTTTACACGTTGCAATTTCGCATACGATATCGTATGCGATTTGCAACGCCCCCCATCGTATGTGTGGAACATTCAATTTGTTGCACGTGCCGCACAAACGATTAACCCCCGTCACACGTACTTACCCGTCCATACGACCTCGATGTGGGCGGCGAACATCCACTTCCTGGAGTGGGAGGGACGTTCTGCATCACATCGACATCACGCGGCAGCCAGCCAATAGAAGCGGAGGGGCGGAGCTGAGTAAAACATCCCGCCCACCTTCTTCCTTCCGCATTGCCGGCCGGGAGCCGCAGGACGCAGGTAAGATCTGTTCATCGTTCACAGGGTGTCACACACTGCGATGTGTGCTACCCCGGGTACGATGAACAATCTGACGTTCAATTCATGAGGAATGAACGACGTGCGTGTGATGAACGTTTTACCGTTCAATTGCAATCGCACGTAGCTATTACACACTGCAATGTACGTCAATGTACGTCACATTATGATGCCGGATGTGCGTCACTTACGACATGACCCCGCCGACACATTTTAAGATACATTGCAGCGTGTAAAGCGGGCTTTACACATTAGTCAGGTGATTGGCATCCTGTCACAATGGACGGTTATTTGGAAGTGAGCATACCTATGATCAGGGCTGTGTAAAGTGTGGCCGAGACTAAGGCGGGCTTTGCACATTATGACATCGCAAGCCGATGCTGCGATGTCGAGTGCGATAGTCCCCGCCCCCGTTGCAGGTACGATATCTTGTGATAGCTGGCGTAGCAAACATTATCGCTACGCCAGCTTCACATGCACTCACCTGCCCTGCGACCGTCGCTCTGGCCGGCGACCCGCCTCCTTCCTAAGGGGGCGGGTCGTGCGGCGTCATAGCGACGTCACACGGCAGGCGGCCAATCAAAGCGGAGGGGCGGAGATGAGCAGGATGTAAACATCCCACCCACCTCCTTCCTTCTCATTGCAGCCGGGAGGCAGGTAGGAGATGTTCCCCGCTCCTGCGGCTTTACACACAGCGATGTGTGCTGCCGCAGGAACGAGGAACTACATCATACCTGTCTCTGCACCGGCATTATGGAAATGTCGGAGACTGCACCAATGATACGATAACGACGCTTTTGCGCTCGTTAATTGTATCATCTAGTATTTACACACTACGACATCGCAAGTGACGCCGGATGTGCGTCACTTTCGATTTGACCCCACCGACATCGCACCTACGATGTCGTAGTGTGCAAAGCCGCCCTAAGACAG
Source organism: Anomaloglossus baeobatrachus (assembly GCF_048569485.1). NCBI lineage: Eukaryota > Metazoa > Chordata > Amphibia > Anura > Aromobatidae > Anomaloglossus > Anomaloglossus baeobatrachus. Next base: position 137,333,787 of record NC_134354.1, read on the forward strand.
CCGAAGGGAAAATGATTGACAGTGGCAGTTAAATAGTTGAACAGCAGGGATAGAGTTGAGCTCTGATCGGTGCTGTTGCAGGCAGATGTCAAATTTGCATCACAGCCGGTATCTGCTGGGTATGGGTGGGCTCAGCTCCTGAACCCCTCCATTTTGCACACCTTGAATGTGATGTTTAGTTACCCCAAAGTATAATAAGGGACTCATTTCACTTTGTACCTTAGGGTCTCTGAACATCACAGAAAATCACAGCAATTTGTGATTAACATTGCATTAAACAGAAGCTGTCATTTATTTATCTGCTTTTTATACCAGAAAATGTGATGGTAAAAACTAACAATGATCAGACACTGATGAAAATCTGATCAAAAACATTGATGACACTCGTACCAGTTCTTGCATACTAGAAAAATCACTGATGTCTGAATGAGGCTTTATGATGTAGCTATTTGGTAATCACTCAGCAGAAAATGTAAGGGTATGTGCGCACGTTGCTTTTTACCTGCTTTTTACCTGCTTTTTTGCTGCTTTTTCTTCTGCGCTGTTTAATGCCAAAATGGATGTGTTCTTCTATTCAAGCAAAGTCTATGGGAATTTGGGTTTCTTGTTCACACTATGTTGTTCAAAATGCTGCCTTTTTGTGGCAGAACTTTGGTCAAAAACTCAGCTTTGCAGTGCAAAACCCAAATGGCAAAAACAATTGACATGTTGCTTCTTTGAAAAGCTGAGTTTTTGACCAAAGTTCTGCCTCAAAAAGGCAGCATTTTGAACAACATAGTGTGAACAAGAAACCCAAATTCCCATAGACTTTGCTTGAATAGAAGAACACATCCATTTTGGCATTAAACAGCGCAGAAGAAAAAGCAGCAAAAAAGCAGGTAAAAAGCAGGTAAAAAGCAACGTGCGCACATACCCTAACAGAGTTTATTTAGTTAAAAAAATTAAATTGCAAGATTTTCAACTTTCAATGCAAGAAGGGACATGTAGAACTGTGGGACTACACTTTGCATGGCAAGATCCCATGATTCCAGATGCTCGGATTCAACTTTTGCTAAAAAGTCGAGTCTGTTAGGTAGTCATTAAGGACCACTTGCCAGCAATTTTTTATTGGATGTTAATGATTAAATCACTAATCTGCAGCTGCTAATTATTTTCTTAAAGGAAAAATCAGCAGGATTTCACACCTCAAATTATATGTACATGTAGTGTGGCGCCCCTGAGGCTTCAGTCGCCACAGAGTATTGCATCTGTCTTAAGGTGTAATGCTTATCCCGGGTAAGGAGGAGGTTAACCACTGGTTTTCACTTACAAAACATCCACACAGAGATCTTACACAATCCCCAGCCCATTAGTCAGCTAATTATACAACACAGGAAGCCGGACAGCCTGGGGAATTCCTGGTTACCAGGGCAACTACCAATTAGTCATCCCAAGGGTGGGGGCTGCCTGGGAAGTGAGCGAGCACACACAGTTTGACTTCAGAACACTGCAGGACTTCAGAAGAGACACAGCAGATAACACAGCTTGAAGCAGACAACAGCAAGGCCTCTGAGGGGTGCTGAACCGGCTCCCCCCAGAGGGGCCACCGGGTACCGGGCAGACTGAAAGAGAAGCAGGACACTACCAAGTTGAGCTGTGAGATAGAGGTGCAACTCGGTAACAGGAGGGTAAGCCCCCAACATCCCCTTCGGGACCAGCGCCAGTCAGAATGCAGAGCCCTCGGTTAGGGGAATCTTCATGGACTCTAACAAATCTGCAGGGAAGGGGGATTTCACGTCTCATTACCCATCACCAAAAGTCCCAGGGCACAGCAACAGAAAGAGACGAGAGCCATGGCCACAGTTAGGTCCATAACAAATTTTGCGTTGCCTGCGTATGGGACAGCAACTACAGCCAAGAACACTGGGGTCCCCAAGTAGCTTCACGCCACGGGGATCCACACTATAAGGTGCAAGGAGGGAGGTCTCACATGCTTCACAACACCGGTGGTGACCTCCTGCTTCATCCGGGATCGGCTGGGGCCCATTAAAGCGATGACCGGTTCTCTGTGGGCACAGCACACGAACTATGATTAAAACACCTCGAACCGCAGCCCCTGTGTGAAACTCTGATTTGCTGGCGCCGCCGCGCGCTTCAGCACCAACGGCCCTTGTCCTGTCACCACCATCCTCCCCGGGGCTCGCTTCACCTGTGGGGAGCTGGACTATCTGAGCTACGGTAACATCAGCCCCAGAGGAGAGCGACATCTTGCAGTGGCTGCTAATCCCTGGCCGCGCACCAGGAGTGGCGCTGCAAAGCAAACCCCCATTCCCCCCATTCTTGACCCACTCTTTGCCTGTAGCCAATGGGGCCACAGAGCTTGGTCAGGCCATTCACAGCAAACCCACAAAATCACTGGCCCGGTGACGAGTTATACCCTGCAGGTCCCGTGGGGTGCTATAGTAGCTCTTTCAAAGACAAGGGCAGCAATACCTTCACATGGCCAGTCTGTTCGTCCGTTACTGAGAAATCTCCTTTTGAACCATTATGCAAATTAGGCTGTAGATCTGAAGTCTCTGTCACTCCAGCATATTCTCTGCTCACCCCTACCTTTTACTAAGTTGCTCAATAATGAGTATATATCTAATAACTTACTTGATATAACTACATTTTTCCTTTTCCATCCTGGATACTGTTGGATAAGGTAACCTTACTGAACATAGAATAACAAAAAGATTATATATATTCATGGCCGAATGTGTTGGCACCCTAGAAATTGTTCCAGAAAATGAAGTATTTCTCCCAGAAAATTATTGCACTTCACATGTTTTGTTATACACATGTTTATTTCCTTTGTGTTTATTGGAACAACACATCAAAAAATAAAAAAACAAATTGGACATAATTTCACACAAAACTTCAAAAAATGGGCCCGACAAGATTGTTGGCACCCTAAATTTAATATTTGGTTGCACAATCTTTGAAATAAATAAGTGCAATCAATCACTTCCTATAACCATTAATAAGCTTCTTACACTTCTCAACTGGAATTTTGGACTCTTCTTTTGCAAACTGCTCCAGGTCTTTCATATTTGAAGGCGCCTTCAACCAACAGCAATTTTAAGATGTCTCAGAGGTGGTCAATGGGACTAAGAATTGATTGCTGCCCCTTCAGAACTCTCCAGCGCTTTGTGCCCATCTATTTCTGGGTGCTTCTTGAAGTATGTTTGGGGTCATTGTCCTGCTGGAAGACCCATGGCCTAAGACACAAACCCAGCTTTCTGACACTGGGCACTACATTGCAACCGAAAAGCCTTTGGTAAATAGAAGATTTCATGATTCCTTGCACACAATCAAGGCACCCAGTTTGATAGGCAGCAGAACAACCTCAATTCATTTTTGAACCTCCACCATATTTGACTGTAGGTACTGTGTTCCTTTTATTGCAAACCTCATTCCATTTTCGGTAAACATTAGAATGATGTACTTTACCAAAAAGGTCTGTCTTGGTCTCATCTGTCCACAATATGCTTTCCCAGAAAGATTTTGGTTTACGTACATTTTGGCAAACTGTAGTCTAGGTTTTTTATGTCTATGTGTCAGCATTTGGGTCCACCTGGGTATCCTGCCATAGGATTTGATTTCATTCAAGTGTCGACGGATAGTTCCCACTGACACTGATGCACCCTGAGGCTGAGGACAGATTGAATTTCTTTGTAATTTTATTGGGGCTGCTTATACAACATCCGGACTATCCTGCGCTGGAAAATTCCATCAATTTTTCTCTGCCATCCACATCCAAGGAGATTGACTACAGTGCCATGGGTTGTAAACTTCTTGATTATGTTGTGCCCTGTAGACAAAGGAAAATCAATATCTTTGGCGATTGACTTGTAACCTTTAGATTGTTGATGTTTTTCAACAATTTTGATTCTCAAGTCCTCATATAATTGTATTCTCCTCTTTCTGTTCTCCATGCTTATTGTGGCACAAACAGACACACAATGTGCAATTGAGTCAACTTCTCCCCTTTTTATCTGGTTTCAGGTGTTATTTTCATATTGCCCGCACCTATTACGTACCACAGGTGAGTTTTAATGAGCAACAAATGCTTGAGACAAAGTTGTTTACCCACAATTTTGGAAAGGTGTCAACAACTTTGACAGGCCCATTTTGGGTGTTTTGTGTGAATTTATGTCCAATTTGCCTTTTTTTGCGTTGTTTTTTTTTCATTGTTTCAATACGCACAAAGGAAATAAACATACATATAACAAAACACATGTAATTGCAATAATTTTCTAGGAGAAATACTTCATTTTCTTGAACAACTTCAAAGGTGCCATCACTTTTGGCCATGACTGTATACAAATCATTAGGTGCTGAGCACACCAATAACTTAGCTGTTATCAATGGGGGTCTGTGCTTTGTGATCCTCACTAATTTCCAAAACTATGTGGTAAAGAATTGCTGCCGTTATCTTTTGAACCAGATCGCGGATTCTCCAACTATGCCATTTCTACTTGTTGACATGGAGAAATTGCTAACATATTTAATCTTCCATTATTGTATGCCTTTCAAAAGCAGTTTATCTTTGTAATGTCCTGTCTCTACCAGTTCCAGGTTCCCACAACAAAATATAAAACAGCTACTCCTTGGGTTTGTTCTGAACGTTTAATATAATTGAGGTATTTATTATGGGGCATCAAGTTGGTTTCAACTCTTTGTGACCGTTTGAGTAGCATTTTTAAAGAATGTCTTGTCTTCTGTTTCTCCTCCATCCATCTCCAAAGCTATGCTCACGTTTTCTGTGATTGTATCATCCATCTTGTTACTGGTTTCTTTATCCTCTTGTGCCTTCGATTCCCATGTGAGTAATTGTATTTGGCAAAGATTAAGGTATTTGTGTAATTTATAAAAAATAAAACAACTCCAGTCTGATCTTCTAACAATTGGAAAGTAAGTTTGTGCTAATCAAGGTTCAGCTTAACATCAACATTGTATTCACCAGCTACTTCATGGTTTTGGGCTTGCTTTGAAAGACTGACTTATTTTAGATGTTTATTAACCCTAGAACGGGCAACCATATAAATCTACCATAGAAGACAAGTGACCTAGCAGGCCTGTGAGGCCCCAGGTATGCGTTCTAGGGTTAAGTGACATCAAGTTGGTTGCAGCTCCTGGTGACCATATGGGTAGCTTTCCTCTTCTGAATGTTCTTTGTTTCTCCTCCATCTATCTCAAGTGGTATGCTCATATTTACTTTGATTGTACCCATCCATCTTATTTCTGTTCTTCTTTATCCTCTAATGTCTTTAATTACGAAGTGAGTAATTGTTATTGGCTAAGACTATAATTGCACTTAAGATAGTCGACGTTGTGCTTGACATTAATATTATATGCAACATCATCAGCATTACTGTTGGAGATCATAACCAAATTCAAGCAAAGGTAAGGATGGACACATCTGTATGCCCTAAGGTCAATTCACATTGTAGGCTAGTTAAAGAGGCTTTGTTGGGGCTTACATCTGAATCTCTTGAGCTGATTCCATTGACATTAATGATGTGGGCTGGGTCACAATGCACTCTGTCGCAAAACATTTTCAGCAGTATAGGCATAACACAGGTCTACAAAAAATATTTTTTGTAATCATCGCAGGTGACTTTGCACTTTTTTTAATCATCTTTTTGTCCTGATTTAAAAAATGTATAAAGTTTTTTTGTAGCACGTATAGTTTCCATGGAGCAGCATCATTATTATATGGTCCTAGATGGTGGCCCGATTCTAGCGCATCGGGTATTCTAGAATATGTATGTAGTTTATTTATGAAGATTTAAGAATTAGAACTTAATACAAATGAACAAAATTATTAAACGTGTTCAATGAACGTGACTGAACTATGTTGCACTGTGACTGACAGAACGTATTCAATAAACGTGACAAGTACATAACACTGTGACTGAGAACGTGTTGAGTAAACGTGACTGAACTACGTGGCACTGTGACTGACAGAACTTGTCCAGCAAACGCGACTGAATTACATCACACCTGTTTAGTAAACATGAGTGAACTATGCAGGGCCAGTGTCAGCAACCACCATCGCCCACACACATCGTACCATCACGCAGCAATCATTATTGTCCCCTGCATTTGCTAATTTTCCCCTCTCCTCTCCATTTGCTCTCTAACACAGGTTCTGTGACAGTCTGTGTCACGTTTCTAAGGCCGCAGTCGGGTATCTAAGGGGCCCGCACCACTCCCTCAGCACCACCCACATCCAATCCAGAGGCAGCTGAGCAGGGAGGTGGGCGGGACATGCCGAGGAGGAAATAGGAAGCAGCCGCATCTCCCAGCCTGCAAGGCCAGAGAGGGGAGGGAAGAAGCACTACATAGTATGAAAAGAAAAAGTGCAAGGTGAGTATAATCATTTTGTTATTATTTACTGTGTGCTGGAGGCTGCTGCTGGGGTGTATAGAGAGGCTTTGGCTTGTGGGGCGTATATAAAGGCTGCCAGGGTGTATATGCTCGTGTGTATGTAGAGGCTGCTGGGGTGTATATAGAGGCTGCTGGGGTGTATATAGAGGCTTCTGTGTGTGGTCGGTGTCTGTGTGTGGTCGGTGTCTGTGTGTGGCGGTGTCTGTGTGTGACGAATCAGCGAAGCGTGGTTCAAATCCTGCGCCAACTCGCGGCCGGACTGTGCCTGTTGCTGATTGGTCGCAGGCGGCAAGCGCGACCAATCAGCGACGCGGGATTTCCGTTACAGACAGACAGAATTAGACAATTATATATATATATATATATAGACTAGAAATAGGCCCGATGCTATCGCATAAAAAGAGAAACTTTCAGCTCACCCATTCCATGTGCTCAGATTTCCTTCTGCTGCTCGGGCTGCAGGTGCTGTTACCTGTGTATAATGAAGAGGGAAGAGTTCTGCCCAGCGCAAGAAGGAGAAATACGTCAGTAAATTTCCAGGTGCTTTATTCTGCTTGGTTTCCAATAAAAACGGTCATATAAACATATGAACAGTTAAGACATAGTCCTCCATGGATATTGACACAACAGCGCATAGTAGTGCTGACAGGAGTAGTGGTGAGTGGGGCTGGTGGCATACAGATCTGGTGAGGGGATCTGTGGGCATACAGTTCTGGTGAGGGAGGCTGGGGGCATACAAATCTGCTGGGGGGCCCAGGGGCATACAAATCTGGTGGGGGGCTGGGGGCATACAGATCTGGTGGGGGGGCTGGGGGCATACAGATCTGGTGGGGGGGCTGGAGGCATTCAGTTCTGATGAGGGGGGCTGGGGGCATACAGATCTGGTGGGGGGGCTGAAGGCATACAGATCTGGTGGGGGGGCTGGGGGTGTGCAAATCTGGTGGGGGGGGCTGGGGGCACACAGATCTGGTGGGGGAGCTGGAGGCATACATATCTGGTGGGGGAGCTGGGGGCATACAGATCTGGTGAGGGGGGCTGGGGGTATGCAGATCTGGTGGGGGGCTGGGGTCATACAGATCTGGTGGGGGACTGGGGGAATACAGATCTGGTAGGGGGGCTCGGGGCATACAGATCTGGTGAGGGGGTCTGTGGGCATACAGTTCTGGTGAGGGGGTCTCTGGGCATACAGTTCTGGTGGGGGGGCTGGAGGCATACAGTCCTGGGGGCTGGAGGCATACAGTTCAGATGAGGGGGGCTGGGGGCATACAGATCTGGTGGGAGGGGCTGAAGGCATACAGATCTGGTGGGGGGGCTGGGGGTATGCAGATCTGATGGGGGGATGGGGTCATACAGATCTGGTGGGGGGGCTGGGGGCATACAGATCTGGTGGGTGGGGCTGGGGGCATGCAGATCTGGTGCGGGGGGCTGGGGGCATACAGATCTTGGGGGGGGGCTGGGGGCATACAGATCTGGTGGGGGGAGCTGGAGGCATACAGTTCTGGTGGGGGGGGCTAGGGGCATACAGATCTGATGAGGGGGGCTGGGGGTATACAGATCTGGTGGGGGGGCTGGAGGCATACAGATCTGGTGGGGGGGCTGGGGGTATGCAGATCTGGTGGGGGGGCTGGGTGCATACAGAGCTGGTGGGGGGGCTGGAGGCATACAGATTTGGTGGGGGGGGGCTGGAGGCATACAGATCTGGTGGGGGGGGCTGGAGGCATACAGATCTGGTGGGGGGGCTGGAGGCATACATTTCTGGTGGGGGAGCTGGGAGCATACAGATCTGGTGGAGGGGGGCTGGAAGTATACAGATCTGGTGGGGGGGGGGGCTGGGGGCATATAGATATGGTGGGGGGGCTGATGTCCTCTGCAGTAATGAGCACATTGTGCTCCTGCTGGTTCCGTTCTGTCCCCTATTATGCAGTGTCTCACCTGTCCTCCGTACTCGCGGAGCCTACCGCTACAGCACACAGACTCCTCCGTGATAGCATCCGGTGTACAAAGCAGCCGCTTCAGGTTGATGTCATGGCTTTACTGCAGTTGAATGCTTTACGGTGCCACAAGGCATTCAACTGCAGTAAAGGGCTGACAGCAGAAGCGGCGGCGGCCCCGAACAGGTGAGTATACAGCAGTGTGTGTGTCTGTGTTCAGTGTATACATGCATGTGCGCTATGTGTGTGTATGTGTTCGGGTTCTGCTATGTGGGTGTATATGTGTGTCTGTTATGTGTGTCTGCTATGTGTGTTTATGTGTGTGTATGCGTGCGTGCGTGCGTGCAGTGAGGACCCAGAAGCCGGAGCATCGCTCGAACTGTGGCTGCGCAACGGACAATGCCGCAGTGAATGACGGAATAGGGGAACAGACAAAACTGGTGATTATGTAAGTAGATAGGAAATATACTGGCGACATTAGGAAAACAGTAATCAACATATCAGAAAAAAATGCTTCCCCTTACAAAACAGTTTTTATTGAACCAAAATAATTTCACATGCAAAATAGAAACCAATAAAGGGCAGAAATTAAACGTGCTTGACATTAGACTGTCGTTGATACAATTTTTCAGGGTTGTCCCTATATAACATCCAACAGTAATCTGCCATCATTGAGTAATTCCAAAAACCCTGGTAGCGGTGTTCCCTTACTTTAATGTCCTTGTGAAACCGCTCACCTTGCTCATCGCTTACATCCCCAAGATTTGGGTGGAAGAAATGTAAATGGGAGTGCAAAAAGTTCATTTTCAGAGACATGCGACATCCAAGACACTGGTATCCATTTAGCAGTTCCTCAACACGTTCAACATATGCTGGAAATTTATTTTTTCCTAAGACGTTTTCACAGATCCACTTGAATCTTTTCCAAGTTCTCAATTCCTTATCATTTAGAGTTCCTTCAAACACATCATCTCTCATAAGTAGTGATGGGTGAACCCCCGATGTTCGTGTTCTGGAGCCTCACCCGAACATTTTGTAAAGATCAAGTTCGGGTTCTGCGATAACGTGAACTTGCGTCTGAACACCGAACTTGGGCTTTACAGTTATGGGATGGGGCGGGGAGGCTGTAAAATAAAGAATATAGTTAATAATAAACATTATCATTAGACTTACAGGTCCTGTGACACGTCTTGTAGACTTGTTTCCCGGCCGCTTCTGCTTCCGCCTCCGATCATTGCTGTGCCCCCGGGGTAACCACCATTGACTAAAGGACCTTCCGTGAGGTCATAGTCATGTGATAAGTCTGGTGTGACTGTTGTACAGACATTGGCTTACAGACTGGTCACTTGGCTATGACGTCATTGAGGGTCCTCTTAACTGAACTTTCACTGTGCGAGTGTCGCACCGCATCACCTGGCACGGCCGCACACTCTCCCAACAGAGAGTACAGCATGTATTTCTATACGGTGAGCGTCAGGCCAGGAGGGGTGATGCAATGCGAGATGGAAGTGGAATCATACCCTAAGGCCTCTTTCACACGTCAGTGATTCTGGTACGTTTGTGCTTTTTTTTAAACGTACCAGAATCACTGACATACGCAGACCCATTATAATGAATGGGTCTGCTCACACATCAGTGATTTTTCACTGACCATGTCTCCGTGCAGCATTCACGTGTGTCCGTGATTGCCGCACGGAGACATGTCCATTTTTTTCTGGCATCACTGATGTCCCACGGACCACGCAGTGGTGTGATCCATGAGACATGTGCCAGAAAAAAACGTGCTTTTAAAATAAAAATAATTTTTACTCACCCGGCTCCAGCGATGTCCTCTGCAGCCCGTGCAGCCTGCTGCTTCTGAGCCGGCTCATTACTGTTGCGCATATTCATGATGCACGACACAGCCAACCCGGAAGCAGCTGCTGCGGGGGTCAGCGCCGGCCGGATGCTGCACCGCGGGAGCGATCAGCACCATGGAGAGCGGAAGCGCGCACAGGTGAGTTAATCTCTAAGTGCAATCACGGGCCACGGAGAACGGATCCCTGATTGCACTTAGACAACCCACGTGTGCCGTAATTCACGGCACACGGAGGGACATGTGCGTGTTTTACACGCCAGTGAAAAACATCAGTGTTTTTCACTGACGTGTGAAACGGGCCTTACTGTCAGCTCTGCTTCTCGCTCTGTACAGAGTGATGAAGCAGAGCTGACATGGCTCTCCCTGCTTCTCTCTCTGAAGAGATGCTTTCTTTACAGAGTAATGAAGCAAAGCTGACAAGGCTCTACCTGTGGACGTCGGACTAAGGATTTTTTTATAATAAAGATGGAGTTTCTAAATTTTTTTTGTTTTATTTGTAATAAAAAAATGTTTTCCCTGTGTTGTTTTTTTTTTTTTTACTGTTTACTAGAAATTCATGGTGGCCATGTCTAATTTGACGTGACACCATGAATTTCGGGCTTAGTTCCAAGAACTAAAAAAATAATTAAAAAAAAATGTGTGGGCTCCCGCTGTATTTTGATCACCAGTCAGGAAAAAAACAGGCAGCTGGGGGATGGGATTCTCCGCAGCCCACAGCCGCCCCTGGAAATGTTTCTTAGCGCCATTTCCAGGCGCTTTACCCGGCTCGTCCAGCGGCCCTGATGGCGGTGGCACGCTGGGTAATAAAGGGTTTAATATTAGCTTTGTATTTGTAGATGGTACTGAGCCCAAAATTCATGGTGTCACACCAAATTAGACATGGCCATCATGAATATCTAGTAAACAGTAAAAACAAACACAACACAGAGAGAAAAACTTTTTATTAGAAATAAAACAAAAAAAAACATTTAGAGACTCCATCTTTATTATAAAAAAAATCCTTAGTCCAACGACTAGCGTCTCTACAGAGAGAGAAGCAGGGAGAGCCATGTTACCTCATCACTCTGCACAGAGCGAGAAGCAGGCTGACAGGGAGGGTATGATTCCATTTGCGTCTCGCATCGTTATCAGCCGGTACGGCCTGATGCTCTCTGGACAGGAGTGCCTCAGCTGCATGGAAATACATGCAGCCAACCGCTCCTATCAGGAGAGTGTGCAGCCGTACCGGGTGATACCGATACGACACTCCCTCAGTGACAGTTCAGTTAACAGGACCTTCAATGACGTCATAGCCATGTGACCAGTCTGTACAACATTCACACCAGACTGGTCACATGGCTATGATGAGACAGAAGGTCCTTTAGTTAGTGGTGCTTACCGGGGGGGGCACAGCAATGATTGGACGCGGAAGCAGAAGCGGACGGGAGACAGAGTCTGCAGGTTGCGTCGGGGGACCTGTAAGTATAATCATAATGTTTTTTAATAATGTGCTTTTTTTTACAGCCTCTAGACCCGAACTGGACCCGAACTGTAAGCCGAGTGTTACAGTATGGCTAGCTGATAGACTAATAGATGGAGAAATACGCCTATCAGAAGTCAGGGTCCACCGTGCAGTGATGTTATGGCTGCTGGTAGATAGGTGCCTGAACTGCAACTAAGCAAATGCTACTAAATATCAGAGTCCCTTGAGTTAAAGAACCCACAGGGAGGAAAGTAAAGGTAAGACTATGAACTCTATTACAACACAGAGAGGTATGGGGTATAGCTATCGTAATGGCAACTCTGTTCCTACACAGAGGGGTATGAGGTATAGCTATAATAATGGCAACTGTTACTGTACAGGGCGCCAAGGCCTGAGATCTCGTGTTACAGATGACATGGATGCTCTAATATAAACTCTACTAAGCACTGTTATTTCACAGCGTCAGTTTACGACTTATCACTTCTGTTACTTCACAGAAGCAAATATATATATGTGGTGTACACAGTACGAATAGGGTGTATTTAGTGTACACTAATCGTATCCAACAATGGAGGAGACTCAAAGGGTGTGTAGAGGAGTCAATGAGGTCACTAGCTCCTATCAAGGACTACTGTGGAGTTCCATCAGCTAACCCCCAGTGAACCCAGTACTAGCGTAGCCCAGAAGCTCTGCCTAACCGGCAACTGGCCCTAAACCGGTCTGATGTGACCGCGACGCCTCGCCCTACACTTGCCTCCTAACCCTGTATCAGTCCCAGAGGACTTTAACGCCTGGTCCAGTACTAATGTGGTAAGTGCTTGCTGCACCACATATAAAGACGACTGAGCGCCTGGACACCTGATACACTAAGTGCCTGACAGGCGAAAAAGTGATGAAAGAGTCGGCTCAGCACAAATCCAATAAAATATAAAAAAATTTACTTTATTGATATTTCCTTAAAATAGTCATTCATGGAAATACATCACACAAAGGTATAATCTGCATACAGGTGAAACTTTACGCGTTTGGGACTTATATCATAAAAACAAAAGGGTCCTTAGTCATAAGGACCGCTCCCTGCTCTGGCCTCCGGCACCTGGGCGTCGCTCATGCACATTAGGGTGCGCGCGCGGTCACTGACCTCCTCTTATAGTGCTCCTCCTCCTCCAGCACTCCCTAACAGAATATTGCATCAGTCAGGGTCAGGAATATTAGGAGCTTCCTGCCTGGAGGGCGTCACCTGTTCTATGAGTTCTATAGCTAGGAGTCCAGGTCCCGCTTGCTGTGTCTTGCATTAACACTTTGTCTTCCACAGAATTAGTTCTACCAAGTTAACCTGGTCCAGTCCACAACCTGTCCGAGAGGTCCTGCGGGAACTGTCCTGCCAAGCTATCCTGGCCTGGGCCACAACCTGTCCGAGTGGTCCTACGGGGACTGTCAGCTGAGACTCCACCATCTTCTCCAGCCTGAACCCGCTTCCTACCCTCGGCTTCACCCGGTGACCCCTGCCTCCTTCTGGTTGGACTCTGCTCACGTCTGCTGACTCTACCTGGCACCAGTACCTGGGCACCGGCATCTTACCTGGCACCAGGAACTCTGTGTCCTCAAGGACTTCCTCATTCCTGCTTCTAGAAGGACTCTGCCCTTGCCCCGCCTTCTGCTCCGGCAACCGTGTCCCTGGTCCCTCTGGTAGGCTTGCAGGACTATCCCAGTCTAGGGGTAGCTCTAGCTGCTTCGCCGGAGGTGACAGGGGCACGGTCCAGAGGATCCACCACCCGGGCGTCACAACACTTGACATCATCATGAAGAAAATTCGTCTGTTTCAACCTAGATGCAAGAAGTTCAGCTTTATCTTTTGACAATGAAAGGTCTCTGATGAGATCATTTAATTCATGTTGAGTAAAGCAAACTGGCTGCTCCATCAGGTACATACTTATCTTGACTTGAGGTCTCCATGTCTTTGCCAGTAGCTTCAGCTCCATAGTCTTTATCTTTTACTTCATTTTCATCCAATCCAGACAATGGTGGTACAAGAACTGGCAAGGTACCATCATGTGGAACTGGCCTAATCGCAGATTCAAGTTGAGGGTAATTAATCTTATGTTTATTCTTTGTAGAAAAGCCCTTCAGTTTGACAAAACAAAAGTAGCAGTCATCACTATGATTTTTGGGTTCTCTCCAAATCATGGGAACAGCAAATGACATAGCCACTTTCCTCATATTCAACCAGTCATGAAAACCATTTTAATCACCTGAGCATATCACGAGGGGGCGAACATACACTGAAAATGCAGAAATAACAAAAATACTTCTATCTCAGAAACTTTATGTGATAGAGCTAAGCATATTTTTGGAATCGGCACATCAAACTCCATAAAACAGACATATTACCTTTGCTGATGATTTTTGTAATTGAAGTGGACAGGAGACATGGTCAACTTCATTTTGGATGACGTTTCAAATAGGTATATACTGCCTAAAAGGAAGTCTTACAGAGCACAATGTGACTCCATCTGCATCATTAAAGTCAATGGCCCTGTCATCACAAATGTCCAATTCCAGTTTTTACAGGGCTTTAGACATAAGCCCCGACAGAGCCTTTGCAAGAAGCATAAATTGCAATGTGAACATATCCTAAAATGAAGTATGCTTATAAATAAATTACTTGTGTAAAATATTCACTCTAAAATTTGTCTATATGTTGCAAAAAATGTCTAATAGGTTGTAGTCCCACCATTAGGCCCTCATTTATTGGAAGAACAGGGGTTCTATGAAGCCTGTTTAATGATTTCAATGGTAAAAGCATATGCTCCTTTAAATCAATAGTGAAGTGGCCATGCTGGCAGTTGGCTTTCTTCTTAAATGGGAAATAGGAGTTACAAAACGTGATAATTACTATTTCAATCTGCAAACAGAACGTCTTACATCCTCTTCCTCTTATAAGAGGTAAAGGTCCCAAATGTAGCACTTATTAGACACTAAAGTCGTTGTCCACCACTTTTACATTGATAGTCTATCCTTAGGATAGGTCAGCAATATCTGATCAGCTGGGGTCTGACACCCCGCACCCCCGCCAAGCCGCTATTTTAGGTCTCGGCAGCAGGCAGCTGGAAATGCTCAGCTCCAGCGCTGTTCCGACTTTAGATAGTGGCTGTGGCCAGGTATTGAATATTCGCCTGCAATTGATGTGAATAGGAGGTGGGTGTGCAGTACCCAGCCGTGACCACTATAAGATGATGGGGCAGTGCTGGAGCTGAGCATTTCCAGCTGCCTGTCGCCGCTGCTGGGATCAAGAATGGTTGATCGGCAGGGGTGCAGGGTGTCAGACCCCAGCCGATCAGACAGACTTATCTTAAGGATAGGCCAACATTCTAAAAGTAGTGGCAACCTCTTTAATTTCATGTCCTGTGGGTCTATAGGGAAATTGCCCTATAAGAAGAAAAATGCATAACCGACTAGAGAACTTTCATTGGACTCACATAGTATATTCAGGCACTAAGACTGATTACGCAGTGTCCATATATACATTTTTAAATCATCAATCCTCTATGTGACAACTGGTGTGTTTGTTAAGGGTGGAATGCAAACAGGTTTTCGGTTGGACTGAGGTAGTGTCTGGACTAAGTGACGATGCATCAGAAGATGGTAGTCTGAAGAATGCATTGTGAAGAATGTCGACCAATAAGCTATGATGAGTGTTTTAGACAGAGAGACTGTTAGAAGGGCAAAGTTCTTCAAGTGTATGTGAAAACGTCTGGTCATAACCCCCACAAGCTTCTGTTATAAGGGTCTGTTTGTAGAATCACCTCATTTCTGTCTTGGTGGCATAAGTGAAGAAATAAAGCAGAAAAAAGCCACTCAAAATGCAATGAACACAGGCATTGTTTTCACATGATGTAAGCATTTACTTACATGTAGAGAAACCGAGCATAGGTAAAATATGGGGAGTGCGGCCTTATCCCCAGAGAACTGCTCGAAAAATAATCACAGATTGAAAGCGAGTTCATGTGTAAAAGTGGACAAGAAACCCCTTAATCTATAAACACTTTTCACAACTTGAAAAATCCCTTTTATAAAAGCTCTTAACAAGAAGAGTGGTAAATCTCAGTTTTCACATTGTAAAGTCCCCCAATGTCAGCAGCTGTTCGTAGCTCGCCCATCAACTCTTCTACTGCAGGATTTCTACGTATCCACTATATTACATTGTCTTACCTAATCCTATATTTTACTTAGCGAAGTTCCAGTTAAAACTAAATCTAAGTAAGATTTTCTTTATGGAAACATAAGCAATCGATGCAGAATGACATTGTAAACTATTCATATATTTATATTTTAGTCTACCTTTTAACACAACATCATTTAAATTTCTACCTTTACATGATGCTTCATTTCTCATTATATCTTTGGATGGGTTGTACTGAGCTGTGTAGTGACAATGGCGGCAGAGAACGCAACCACCATGCGGCCTATAAGTCAGGGAAGCCCAGTGTCAGCCCAGTGTCAATGCCGACACCAGGCCCCCCGCCCTCCTGACATCACACTTTAAGCCGTATTGGCATCATGGCAGTGGTATGGCAGTGATGAAAGTGAGAGCAATCCGCTCCCTCCTCCATCATTCTCCCTAGGTGTCTGAGATCTGGCGTCTCAGCGCTGGAACGTGATGATGTCACTACTGCATGACATTTGGAGGTCTGCTGAAGGTCAGCATGTCACCCATCTAAAGGGCCCGTTACACGCTACAATATAGTAAACGATATGTCGTCAGGGTCACGTCGTTAATGACGCACATCTGGCATCGTTTGACATATCGTAGCGTGTGACAGCTACGAGCGACTGTGATTGTGCAAAAATACTCACCTCATCGTTACTCGCTGACACGTCGCTCATTTTTAAAAAATAGAACGTCCTTCTGCGCGCCGGTTGTTTATTTTTCCCGAGGCAGCACACAACGGGAACGGGAACGATGAACTGCAGCTTACCTGCGTCCCGCCGGCAATGCGGAAGGAAGGAGGTGGGCGGGATGTTATGTCCCGTTCATCTCCGCCCCTCCGCTTCTATTGGCCGGCCGCTGTGTGACGTCGCTGTGACGCTGAACGTCCCTCCCCCTTCAGGAAGAGGATGTTCGCCGCCCACAGCGAGGTCATTCGGGAGGTAAGGACGTGTGACAGGGGTTACCGACTTTGTGCGACACGGGCAACAAATTGCCCATGTTGCACAAATGATGGGGGGGGGTGCACATGCTTTCGCATGATAAATCGCCGCGTGTAAAGTGGCCTTAAGTCTTAGCCTTCGGCAGGACATCATAGGAGAGTGGCATTTTAAGTACATACTACAATAGAATAAAATTGTAGTTTTTAGAAAAGAAATTTAGATCTTAAAGGGATCCTGTCATGTAATAAAATGCTATTAAGCAGCATATATAAGGGTTAATCTGCATGGTAATAGCACTGTAAACCTGCCCGGCACCAGCACTGAGAACCCTGCTGCCCGGAGGAATTAACGTTAATTTAGAGCCGTCTGTCAGTCAGTGCTAAGGGCGGTTACAGCTGCCGCTCACTGCATACTGAAGCCACAACAGCACCACCCCTATGACTGAAGGCCAAACGCTTCCGGGAGGAATAATGTTACTTTCCTCCCGGTAGTGGGGTTCTCAGTGCGGGTGCTGGGCGGGTTCAGATCACTACTAACCCGCAGATTAAAACCATATCTGCAGCGTAATAGCATTTTTTAACATGACAGGTTCCCTTTAAGGGTCTAGACTAATAAAAATAAAAAAAATGTTAAAAAAATCTGAAAAAAATAAAAATTCATATCATAAAATAAGAATATTTGGCATTGTCATGCCTGTACAAATACAAATCAGATCTATGAAAAAGGAGAAAAAAAAATAGCGTACATTCAAAATTGCGGGTTTTTTGGGTGCTATACTTTAATTAAGAGAAATGCTGAAACTTGTCTCACAAACAAACGGTCATGCGGCTCCATTGATCAAAAAATAAAAAGGCCTGGGGAGGAAAAAATGAAAACGCAAAAACAAAAATGGCTCTCAGAGTGTAGAAATTAAAAACCTAGATAACCTCTTTAAGGTTTGTAACTAGATCTTGTCTGCAAAGCCAAATCCCTTGGGCTGTTAGTAAATAATGAAACATTTACTGTATAAGCTGAATGTTTCCAAGTCATCAAATTGGTGTTTAGAACACCTGAAATATACAAGTTAAGTTTAGTTTATATAGTTTATATTTATACTATTTGGTTTATAGACAATTAAAGTAAGAACCTTTTCTAAACAAAATATCAGTAAAGAACAAAAGTTAAGGAAAAAAGTATAAAAGGTACAATTACAGAGTTGGTCCGATGCATATTTTTACATAAAATATTGGTGAAAACCACTTTTCAAAAGAATTTCAAATGGAAAATTTCCATTACGCTGCTATGCGGATTATTTCTTGGAACCATGGTAGCAGGTAACCAAATATGAAGTAAAGCTCCAGAATGTTTTTTGAACATGTAATGCGAACTTCACCAATATCCTAGCCACATATTTTGATTGATTCCTGGTTTGTTACATCCACACGTTTTGAATCATAAATGTAGCACCCCTGAACCTGTCAGGGCACTACAAGCTATTGCATCCTGTCAAAGATGCAGGGCCTGCCCCCAGGGACCTGGAAGACCAGTGCCGGTAACTTCAACACACATAAACATCCCCAGTTTCCCTCTCCCAATCAATGGAGACTGACTAGTTTGGGACCCAATGGATGGCCACCCAGGGGTAGAGCTGATCCAATCCACTAGAAGACAACCAGACAGGGAGGAGTGAGACAGCGGGACAGTCTGTAGTGACAGTTATTTGAGACGGACGTGTCTTCAGATGGGGTCATATAGCAATGACCTACCTGGTGAAAGAGAGAGGTTGCCAGGGTGGGTACGACGAGGTACCCCTGGAACCATAGAACCAACGGGGCACAGGTGTACCGCCCCGCAGGCTCGGCTGCGACCGCCGAGCCGCTCGGATCCGCTCTGCAAGGGAGTTGGCGCTACACGTGGGGTGTTTGGTTTGAAAGGATAGTTCGTGACGCCACTCACGGGTTTGTGGTGATTGTAGACACCACCGCTGTGGTGAAAGTGTGGGGGGGCCCCTGGGAGCGATGTAGTAGCGCAGGTAGGTGTTGACCCCTCCGTGGGTAGGGGATGTTGGTCCCGGGGTCCGGTGGGTTGGGGCTCGGGTGCAGGGTGTAGTGTTGCGGTGCAGCGCGGCGCAGTGCCGGATGGCACTGGTGTACTCACTCTGACACAAGACACTGGAGTCACTGGTAAACCAAATGGAGTGATGAACGGGGCCTGCAGCCGGCTTCAGCTTTTCCCAGATTAGGTTGGTAATGTCCCCTTTTCTCCTGCACCTCTGTGTGTGAATCTTGACTCCTGTGCCTAGTCACCGGTAGTCCGCTCCCCGACGTGTATCTGTCATAGGAGCCCGTTTGCCCGCAGACGCTGGCCCTTTGGATCTCTTGCCCTTGGCCATGGCACTTATCCGGAATGGTTGGGCTGTTGCCTTCAATCGGGACTTAGGTCGGAATGAACCCCTGAGGTCCAGACCACAATCAGTTAATTTGACTATGGTGGTGGCTTCTAGCCTAGTTCGGGGTCTGAGTACCCTTCCTGGTGCTCCGGTATCCAGTTGGCTCCCTGCTTCGGTTTCGGCGGGCCACTACCCTGTCTCGGTGTGTAGTGTTGTTGTGTCTACCTGGGACGACCTGGATAGTCCAGGGCATCACACAGGGCCCTAGGTCAGGTGAACGCTTCAGGCTACCTGACAAATACCTGTACAGTAAGGGGACAATCCAGGACCTCTCTGACCCAAGAATCCAGGGGCATCAGTAGTAACGAGAGAGCCAGGGACCGGAACAGAACACCGACCCTACAGGGTTCACACTGCTCGCCGTACGGATCAGAGACTGACGACAAACAGAAGGGGACCCCTAGACACTCCAAGCCATGGGTTCCACCAACCAGTGAGAGGTGCAGGGGAAAGAAGCCACCAGGTTACCACACCGGCACTGGGACTAAAGGGATCAGAGGTCGAAACCAGCAGTCCTCAGTGGACCAGCATTACCACCGCTGAGTAAACATCAGTTGCACTGCATTCCCATTGTGTGGTCTCCCTTCTTTCCACGCTGAACTACATCATTCACCCCCTGGGGCTCGGCACTACTTGCGGAGGGCCCAACATCCAAGCTGCCATCACCACCAGCCCCAGTGGCAAAAGACTGTGCAGCAGCGGCTCCATCTACCTAGCCGCAAGTGGCGTCACGACATAAACTCTCTAATCTCCCATATAGATAATTCCCTTTTCAAGCAATCCCCAGGGTCACGGAACCGGGCATCGGCTATTACACACCCGTGACACAGCATTCCCATACATATACGGCCCGGGACCAAGTACCCCATAGGACATAGACATTTCTGGTAATCTCCAGTCTGTCTAGTACATTCTCCCTTTTTTTTTTTAAACATCTATCAAATGCCTCCTGACATCTTTAAAGGGAATTGGTTACTATGTTTTGCCACCAAATTTGAGAGCAGCTTAGTGTATGGGGCAGAGATCCTGATTCCAGCGATGTGTCATTTACTGAGCTGCTTAGTGTAGTTTTCATATAATCACTATTTAATCAACAGTAGATTATCATTAGAGGACTACTTGGCGTGCTGCCAGGTAGTCCAGCATATTTATGAGCTTTGTGTAACTGCTAGATTTCCAACAGAGAAAACATTGATTTTATCAAAATGACAGCAAACAGCTCAGTAAGTGACATCACTGGAATCAGGGTCTCTGTCTCTACATTATGCTGCTCTCAGATGGGGGAGGAAAAACCTGATGGCAGATTCTCTTTCAGGCAAGCTCACTTCTCTCCACCCAACTTTGGATCCTGTATGACTTCCTTTGCAGCTAATAACATACTGTAATTTCAGTTGTATATATGAGAATGGTGATGTAGTAGAGTCTACAATATATAATGATTAGCTGCAGTTATAAAACTCTGCTAACTCACACTGTCTGCATCTATGAGTCTATGTATATCTATAACTCTTGGGTGCAGAATCTCTAGTGTACTTCTATGAGAAACAGCTTCACACTGCTAAGAGGTGACAACGAGAAATATATCACCAGCAGGAGAGAAGGAAGAGAGGCTTTAGGAGGTGGTTCACCTCTTTTAATTACTGACCACATAGATATTATGTTGAGAAACAAGTTGTGACGCCCTTGGACTAGTCAGGGCATCACAGGGTACTGCACGCTCTTTATCTCTTAGTGCAGGACTCAACCCCCCATGGTTCTGGGTTCCCAACCTATAGTACTGCCTCCATCCGCATCCAAATCCCAACCACACCTCACACCACACCCTGTCAGACACACCAGTGGGCTGCTGAGCTGAAATAGGGATGCCCACCTAAAAGGGAAGTAGTAGAAGGGAAGTAGCTCCCTGTGGTACGATACCAATGTGATATGACTGAAGAATGAGTGTGATTAGATAGGAATCATGATCAAAAGATATAGTGATCCCAGATATTATTTGATCCATCAATAATTCAGTATCAGAGAGAGATGTCCTCTGGCTGACCCATTTTTTTACCATGATGAAGAATACGTGTCAGACAGGTCTTGAGCAAACCACGATTATGAGGAAGTAACGTTTACAGTTCCACTTACAGAAAACTCGTGGTTAGCTTAAAACATGTGAAAGGAAACTGGCATGCAAAATTTACGGCTCATTGCAATATCTCTAAGAAACTGTGGTCGACCAGTGGTCAACTGGCAAAATGTGCAGGAAGCTACTGGTGCCCACAGCAGCTTGTGGTCAAGTTACATGAACATGACTCAGCTGTCACATGCTGGTCACCAATTCACCACTCAGTGCACACGACGTACAAAGTTTCCTATAAGAATACAAGACTCGCTTAGTGATATTAGGGGACATTTCCAGGACGCTCAAGTGGACGCACTGTTCCTGTGATGCAGATGCCATGTTGTTTCCTTCTCACTAATCGAGTCCCTCCGATAAGAAAGGCGTGCTACAACATACGGTAATGTTGATGCATATTTCTGTTATTGTATAAGATTCTATGACTATAAAGTAGTGCTAATGCCTATGTACCATTGATTATTCATGTGCTATTAAAATAAATAGTATCTTGCTATAAAGAATCTTAGTATTTGTGCCTGATTAGGATATCAGTGAGTGCTTCGTAAGTACGGGCTTTCAGCCCTCTTTTTTAGTAGAATTTAGCAAGACATAAATTGGCGTAGTCGGCAGCATTACTTCTATAAGAAGTAATTAACGAATTTTTGTTATTTAGAAATTAAAAACATATATTTGCATAGTGTCAAAATGTTCAGAAAACGTAAGGATAATGTTAAGGAGGTTGTTGTGGAGATCCACGGCTGGACTGAGGCTCCCTACAATCTTATAGCACATGAATTGGTCAATTGTGGATTGGCAGAACAATGGCAGGATAAGCTTAAGGGTTGTGAACCTATTATGTTGTGAATGTACTCAGTAGTGTCCCTGTGAAAGCAGGTGATGTCAAGGGTAGTGAACCTACTGATGTTGTGAATGTACTCAGTAGTGTCCCTGTGAAAGCAGGTGATATAGTGTCTTTAGGACGGCGCATCTGGATTTTGGCAAGTGCATATCGCGTGATGCATGAGCGTAATCTAAAGATGCAGAAGAAATGTTCCCAGATGGAACAAAAGATGATAGAATTAGGTGGCCAGAAAACAGTTCTGGAATGTAATACCCGACTGTTGAAGGAAGAATCCCCGGTGAAGTGGGGGAAAGCATATGAAGATTTAACCAAACAACAACAACTAAAGGCATGGTTCACAGATGGATCGGCTCGTTATGTGAGTGAGAAAAGGTTGTGGAAAAGTGTTGCATATAATCCCAGATTGGAAAAATTTCTGACAGTAGAAGGGGAAGGCAAAAGTAGCCAATATGCAGAACTCTATGCCATATTCTTGGCATTATCTTTTGAACAGGGAAAAGAGTGTCATCTTTATATCGATTCTTGGTCAGTAGCAAATGGATTAGCCACATGGATGATGGGATAGAAAAAACAAAAATGGTTAATTCATGGAAAAGAGATTTGGGGCAAGGAAGTGTGGCAAGACATTGAAGAGATTATTCAATCTACCAAGACCACTGTATTTCATGTTGATGCTCATGTCCCTACTGACTCACTTGAACGTTTGTTTAATTCAGAAGCAGATAAAGTAGCAGCCATCAGACAAGTCAGTCCAACAGTTGACAAGGAAAAAAGAGGCATGGTTGCAAGCTACAGCTGTTTGGGCACACCAGAAAGAGCAACACCTTATTCAGCAGGTTTAGAACTCAGTACATTAGAAACTGTCATGGTACCCCCAGGTAAGGTAAAACCAATTTCAACAGGATTGGGTTGCCAGATGCCAAAGGATCATTATGGTCAAATAGCCACTCGTTCTAGTCTAGCGTTAAAAGGTGCCATAGTGGTGGGAGGGGTAATAGATGCAGATTATCAGAGAGAAATCAAGGTACTGATGCTAAATTTGAGAAATGAACCTTTGATCTTGGTGAAACACCAGAAGGTGGCTCAGATGTTGATAATTCCAATAAACTTGTCTGAGATAAGCGAAGGAACTGCCCTGGCAGAATTAACAGTACGGGGTACTAAAGGTTTTGGATCCTCTAATATTACAAATGTAGGAGCAAAAATATGGATTCAAAACTTCCAAGGACTGCCCTCAGAGGCAGAGGTAATAGCGGTTGGAAGAGATCGTACTCTCCTGATAATGAGACCAGGAGTGGAGAAGTGTGAATATGTTCCACAAGAAAAATGTTATTTGCGAGAATAATAGTGTATCTCTATTTGCAGATGGTGTTGTAAATAAGCGGAATCCATGGTATCGGTTACTGGGAAGAGCTCGATAATGATGAGATGGAGAAATTCCTGTGTTTGATGTTTGCCTCTTTGGTCATTGGATGGACAAGTCTACATCAGGAGGAACCTATGGCGAATAAATTTCTGATGCACCATCACATTTTAACTGATGTGCTGAACAGTAGCCAACACACAGATTGCTGGATCTGTACACATTCTCCAGTTACAGCCACCAGTATCCCTTATCTGGATATCCCGGTATCGATACCGGAAATCTTAAAGTGGAAAAGTTGTTCTGATCATCTTGCTGATAAAGACACTCGAAATGTTAGTCTATGGAATACTACCCATTCCCGTAGTGGGATGGATCAATCTTCCATGGTGGCAAGGCAATTTGAATGCAACAGTCACCAATTTACAATATCTGGCTTTTAAGGGAGGAATTTGGGTACCAAGAAATAAGACTGGACTGACTAACCTGGGATTCATCCCTATGGGGAATAAAAATAAGTTTTGGGACAGCTATAAATACTGTAGATGCTTTTAAACCCAGCTTAGTGGAAATGACAATTCATGATATGTTATGGCCTTATGCCAAAATGTTCATAAATGGGACTAGTGAAACTTGTAGTAACATATTGGGAAATTTAATGTGTAATAATTCCTCTGAATATCGATCAAATGCCAAAACACATGATATTCAAGGGAGCTTTTCAGATAATATTGCTTTTAGTTTTAATATACATAGTAGTGAAAGTGATTATATTTGTGATTCAACGTTTATCTAAACAAACCAAGAAAACAAAAATTTGTGGCAAACGATGCCTCTTTGTCATGGTATGGTGTATTCCGAGTGATCTTCCTCTAGTGGAATACTGATGATGGAAAATAATCCCTGGGATCAAGGACCGATTGTGATACCAATGTGATATGACTGAAGAATGAGTGTGATTAGATAGGAATCATAATCAAAAGATATAGTGATCCCAGATATTATTTGATCCATAAATAATTCAGTATCAGAGAGAGATGTCCTCTGGCTGACCCATTTTTTTACCATGATGAAGAATATGTGTCAGACAGGTCTTGAGCAACCCACGATTATGAGGAAGTAACGTTTACAGTTCCACGTACAGGAAACTCGTGGTTAGCTTAAAACATGTGTAAGGAAACTGGCATGTAAAATTTACGGCTCATTGCAATATCTCCAGGAAACTGTGGTCGGCCAGTGGTCAACTGGCAAAATGTACAGGAAGCTACTGGTGCCCACAGCAGCTTGTGGTCAAGTTACATGAACATGACTCAGATGTCACATGCTGGTCACCAATTCACTACTCAGTGCACACGACATACAAAGCTTCCTATAAAAATACAGGACTGGCTTAGTGATATTAGGGGACATTTCCAGGACGCTCAAGTGTACGCACTGTTCCTGTGATGCAGATGCCATGTTGTTTCCTTCTCACTAATCGAGTCCCTCCGATGAGAAAGGCATGCTACAACATACGGTAATGTTGATGCATATTTCTGCTATTCTATAAGATTCTATGACTATAAAGTAGTGGTAATGCCTATGTACCATTGATTATTCATGTGCTATTAAAATAAATATTATCTTGCTATAAAGAATCTTAGAATTTATGCCTGATTAGGATATCAGTGAGCGCTTCGTAAGTACGGGCTTTCAGCCCCCTTTTTTAGTAGAATTTAGCAAGACACTCCCAAAGAGTGAGGAGCTGGGGAGTAGCAGCTCCCTACAGTTGAGTGGTAGCCCTTGAGTAGTGAGGAGCTGGGGGAGTGTGTGGCTCCCTGGGAGTTAGAGGTTGGGTCACAGACGGTGGTCTGGGACCGGAGGAGTCGGAGACCCGGTCGCAGGGTATTGACCCTGGGTGACTGGACCCGGTCTTGGAGGATGGGAGGCATCTGAGTCTAATAACTGGTCCGGGACTGAAAGCATAGCGGGGTACTGGACCCTAGGTTGGGGAGTAGCTTCAGGCAACCCGGCAATTAACCTGCGGAGGATAGTGACTTTATGTACTGTCCCGAAGAAGCTCAGAGATCAGGGACACTAGCGCAACTAGGGGATAGGGCTTTCCAACCCACACAGCCCACAGAAATCCAAAGCATGAGCCCTTGAGAGCACAGCTCCACTACCAACAAGTAGGGAGGGGGCCCAGACAGCTTTATGCCATCGGGCCACCAGAACACTTCTAATTTGTGCATGGAGGCAGGCTCCGGACCACCCGGAAATGCTATAGGGGACGGATACCCAGACGGGCTTCCCCAAGAGGGCAGCAGCACCCAGAAACTTAGTTTACCTTGTTGTTAGAGTCTGCTTTGCGGTCGCATCATCACCAACACTGCCTGAGTGAGTACATGGTCCTCCCCTGCTTCCAACCAGCCCTGCGCTCCCCTACAGCACCATCCCACCATCCAGAGTCCCGGGGCCTCCCTTACCTGTGGAGGGAACGTCATCTAGCTGCCCCGCTCCATCTCCCCCGGGTACTCCCATCGGCAGTACCGGTACTCCCCTTACCGCGAACCACGTGTGGCATCACAAACTCTAATCCCCTGTAAATACCCCCCTTTACATTCAACTGGCCGCGAGCCCCCGGGTCCGGAGACCCTCGAGCCACAGCAGACCCCCCGGATCCGAGCGGTTCAACCGCTGCAGGGGCGGCACACAAAGTTTCTTTCAAATACCTTGTGTTGCCAATAGTGCCTGTGAGCGACACTATTGCGGACCGCTCTTCGCCATCGAGTGACCCCTGGGCTCCATGACCACTGATGTCCGGTGATGTCACGCCAACTTCCTGTTCACCTATAGAACAGAGAGAAAGACGTTGCACATAATTGAGCACAACCCAATATGAGAAAATAGCAAAACCTTTATTGAACAAAAATTAAAAACAATTAAAAAACAAGGCTGCACAACCAGTGACCAGAAATATCCAGTAACCCCATATTGTTATAGTACATGATTATTTAGATACAGCCAACACTTACACTTACAATAACGAGGTCCCCTGCACAAATAAATATATATATATATATATATATATATACAGGAAAAAAACCACAATAGTCATTTCTATAAGAGTAGCAAAAGCAAGGGAGACACTCACCAGTAGAAATGCCTTATCCTGACCACTATATAAGAGATACAGTGCCTACAAGTAGTATTCAACCCCCTGCAGATTTAGCAGGTTTACACATTCGGAATTAACTTGGCATTGTGACATTTGGACTGTAGATCAACCTGGAAGTGTGAAATGCACTGCAGCAAAAAAGAATGTTATTTCTTTTTTTATTTTTTTTTAAATTGTGAAAAGTTTATTCAGAGGGTCATTTATTATTCAACCCCGAAAACCACAAGAATTCTGTTTGGTTCCCCTAAAGTATTAAGAAGTATTTCAGGCACAAAGAACAATGAGCTTCACATGTTTGGATTAATTATCTCTTTGTCCAGCCTTTTCTGACTAATTAAGACCCTTCCAAACTTGTGAACAGCACTCATACTTGGTCAACATGGGAAAGATAAAGGAGTATTCCAAGGCCATCAGAGACAAGATCGTGGAGGGTCACAAGGCTGGCAAGTGGTACAAAACCCTTTCCAAGGAGTTAGGCCTACCTGTCTCCACTGTTGGGAGCATCATCCGGAAGTGGAAGGCTTAAGGAACTACTGTTAGCCTTCCAAGGCCTGGACAGCCTTTGAAAGTTTCCACCCGTGCCGAGGCCAGGCTTGTCCGAAGAGTCAAGGCTAACCCAAGGACAACAAGGAAGGAGCTCCAGGAAGATCTCATGGCAGTGGGGACATTGGTGTCAGTCAATACCATAAGTAACGTACTCCACCGCAATGGTCTCCGTTCCAGACGAGCCCGTAAGGTACCTTTACTTTCACAGCGTCATGTCAAGGCTCGTCTACAGTTTGCTCATGATCACTTGAAGGACTCTGAGACAGACTGGTTCAAGGTTCTCTGGTCTGATGAGACCAAGATCGAGATCTTTGGTGCCAACCACACACGTGACGTTTGGAGACTGGATGGCACTGCATACGACCCCAAGAATACCATCCCTACAGTCAAGCATGGTGGTGGCAGCATCATGCTGTGGGGCTGTTTCTCAGCCAAGGGGCCTGGCCATCAGGTCTTATAAAAGACGATTATTAGCTGTAATTGCAAACAAGGGTTATTCCACAAAATATTAAACCTAGGGGTTGAATAATAATTGACCCACACTTTTATGTTGAAAATGTATTAAAATTTAACTGAGCAACATAACTTGTTGGTTTGTAAGATTTATGCATCTGTTAATAAATCCTGCTCTTGTTTGAAGTTTGCAGGCTCTAACCTATTTGCATCTTATCAAACCTGCTAAATCTGCAGGGGGTTGAATACTACTTGTAGGCACTGTATATACAGGCACTCTAAAATGCAATCCTAGAAATATAGGATACATATACAATAGCATACAAGCCAGCACTATTAGCACTTGTAAGGCTGGGAAGGCCAGATGTAAAAGCAAGGACCCTGGCAAGAGGTAGCACCTGAGGGGGAGCCGTGGTCCAGGGGCTCAACATGGATGGATGGCAACGCAAGGCCAGGACGTCTACTCCATGCCGAAGGCAGGGGGCCTGTGGGAAAAAGGAGGCTGTAATGGTGGGTACAGGGGCGGTCACAGGGTGTGCAGCAGCCCCACGTGTATCGCCGCACGCAGGCGGCTTCGTCAGGGAAAGTGTGTGAGTAAAGGAGTTCAGACAGGTTAAATACATACTAATACATATGTGCAACGTCTTTCTCTCTGTTCTACATTGTTCTTGTGTTGCACTTGTAGCACCCCTGCTGGTGATACTTCTCCATTGTGGTGCGCTCCTCATTTATATTATATCAACTTCCTGTTCACCTGACATCACTGCAGCCGGCCCCAGTCTCTGTGAGTTATAAGGCTGTGGGCGGCATTTCACCCCTCGTCACAGCCCATCGTTGCTCCTGCTTGCACGCTCTGCAGTGAAGGAGGAGGGAGCAGGGAGATCCTGGGCTGTGACGCTGGGCTGTTATGAGCGATGAAACGCCACCCACAGCGCAGTCACTCAGGAAGACTGTGGCCCCCCTCAGTTGACGTGACATCACTGGACATCTGGACACTGGACGAAGTGGGTGAGCGAACCGCAATAGCGCCGCTCACAGGCACTATCGGCAACACAAGGTATTTGAGAGAAACATTGTTTCTCAACACAATATTGATGTGGCCAGTAATGAAAAGGGGGGAACCATCCCTTTAAGCTGTATCACATAAAATGCACACAGACTCTGCAGTGAGAGGGGACAAGAGCTTTATGTTACTGATCAATCACTGGCTGTTATTAGATAGGAAGAAGTGAAGTGTGATGCTACTTCATCACTTTTACAAAGCCAAAGGCATTATGGGAAATATAGTCTGCCTTAAAATAACCATAGTAGAGGTAAATAACAGTTTAAAATGGTCGATAAGCTAGAAATGGCACATCAGCTAAATCAGGTGTATACAAGGCATACACTGGTGTTGTTACATTATGTAGTAAAAATCATCTATTCTGCACTATATAGGCAAAATAATTGTGTTATGCTATTTAACATAAATACAAGACCTCAAAGCTTTGTTGATATGTGCGAACCTCTGGGCACACAAGTACGTGTTCTCATTTCCAGACCACTCGTTAATGACACCCTATCTCACAATGTTCCCTAAAACAGTTTATGAGCTTAACCTGATTAATACAGGGCAAAGACTGCGGAATAGTTCTAGACAGCCGAAAGAACCTTCCCTAGAATATAAAGAAGTTACAGCATCTAAAACAATGAAAAATAACTATGTAGCAGAAAAGGTGACATCATTCTCTAACAGTTCATGCGGTGACAGGAAAGGAATTTCTCTCGATTTGTAATAGCAGACGGCATAGCTCAGGAAAACATGTAAAGTTCCAAATGGCAATTGTTATGTTTTTAATTAAAGGAGTTAGCATGAAATCTGGTCTAAACAATCCAATATGTTATAATGGATAAGGATTTGGAAAACTCTAGCTATTGCCCCTTACCACTTGGGCTTGGTGAACAAGGAGACTATTAATGATCATGTTTGAGCTGCCCAATATGACATAACAAGGGCACAGTGGAGGCTTATAACCCAGTTGTTCTATGTCTCCTGTCATTGCCAGTTCTATCATTACAAAAAATCATAATCCGTATCTGAGGCCAGGATGTTTTGGCATATGAGACATGGGTTGTTCTTTTTCCAAATATAAATCACACATTTCAGTGCTAAAAAAAACAACTGATTTGGTGAAATGGTTTCAAAGGGCTTGTTCATAGCTCATATTGTGTCTGCGAAAGGCCGAAGAGCTTTTAAGAACTTTTATGGCATTGTCTGAAAATCTGGTCAGAGTATCAGTATTTGAAACAGGGTGATAATTAGAAGTATTGAAAAAGAAAAGGGAATATGAATGCTTACTGTATATAAACTCCTCAACATTGAAATTGTAACATCAAGAAGGAAAAGTCGTGGAATTATGGAAATCTCAGGATCGATATACATGACAATTATATGCAAATGGTGAAAAATAGAAACAACATTTCCAAAAACATCTCAATTTTTTCAGCATGCCCATGAATACGCATTTACATGCTTTTTGATCAACGACAACAATCCAATTAATGGTTTTCTGAGGAAAGTTCTACTGCTCCATTCTTCTGTTCCATCTTTAATGGAGCCATGGTGCACACGCTCGGCCACCACTCCATTCACCGTTTATGGGATGCCGGAGAAAGCTGAGCACAGTGATTCATGTTAAGAGGTGAAAACGTCAAATGGGTAAATAAAAGCCAGCCCATTTTCACGCCAACTGTTTTAGTGCTGCCTCTATTTTTTGGGGTAGGTCTTATTTTTGGGGAAACACAGTACACAGTATGAATCCCCATATTGCCCCATATATACAGTATGAGCTCCCACATAGACTCATATATATAGTTTGAGCCCCCACATAGCCCCTATGCACAGCATAAACTCCCACAAAGCCCCATATATACAGTATGAGCCCCCATATAGTCTTCCATATACAGCAGGAGCCCCCACATAGCCTCGTATACACAGCAAGAGCCCCCACATAACCTAAGAATGTTGATCATGAGTAATAATTAAATAATGCTTTTATATTGATGATGTATCCTTAGGTCATCAATGTCTGATAAGTGGGGGTGCAACAACAAGCAATCCCAACGATCAGTTGTTCCCTGTGCCAAAACTACTCAGTTACGAAGCTGCACAACATCATTTCTTCAATGGAATAGTGGCAGCAGCCAAGCACTAATATTGTTTCAAATAAGGATTGGATATGCAGTACCCATCCATGGCCACTATACAGTTGATGGAGCTATGCGGCTCTGCAACTGAGTAGTTCTGGCTGTAGCTGCAGAGTGAGCAGCTGATCGTGTGCCACACTCCCACCGATAAGACACTGATGACCTATCCTAAGAATAGGTCATCAATGTTAATGTCCTAGACAAACCCTTTAAACAATGTATTAGCAAAGCATAAAAAAATTACTAGTTTTCAAAGAAAATTATGTTGCAAAGGATTTCGAGATGTCTGATTTCTGTGAGTACATCTTATCTAATGAACAGTATCTTACAGAACATTCTAAATATATTTGCGCACTTGACCTTAGTTTCTTTTAGCTGAAAAGAGACATGATTATATGAAGCTGGTATATAGCTGACATTGTTATATGGCAAGTAATATTGGTTATGGATTACAATTGCTGCATTGATTATTTACTATATAATATTAGTAATGTTTTTTATGTAATGAGTAGAGATGAGCGAACCGGTCCCGGTTCGGCTCGAGGCCGGTTCGCCGAACGGGGGTCCCGTTCGAGTTCGGTTCGTCGAACGTTCGACGAACCGAACTCGAACGTATAGGCTAGAATGGGAGGCAATCACAAACACATAAAAATGCATTATAAATGTACACAAACAGTTAATAAACATTGCCATAACACTTACCGGTCCTCGCGATCCCTTCTGCACTCTGTCTCCTGCCGCTATTCCATCCGATGATCGCTGAATCCTCCCGGTGACCTGCACTGCCAGCAGAGAAGCAGGACCTATCGTGACGTCAAAATAGCCATGTGACCAGTCACGTGGCTATTATCTCATTGGCTACAGACTGGTCACATGACTATGACACGTCATGTAGGACCTGCGAGTGCATCTCTCCGGTACACGGTGCACATATGTGTATCGCCGTGTACCGGCGACATGCTCTAGCACACGGTCGACTCCCCGTTCCGTTAGGGACCGGCTGACACAGCCGGTCATTAACGGAGATCACCGTTGCCATAGCAACGCAGTTAGCGGTGACGTCACCGCTAACCGCGGCTCCGGGAGCACCGTTGCTATGGTAACGCGTCTGTCAGCGTTACCGCTGTTACCGCTAGCAGCCAGCAGTGATCACTCACGGAGTGAAGGCTGCACGCTGCTTCCCGATTGTAGTGAGCATTGTAGTTAGGATGGAAGTTCCCCAGCCCCAAGTGATGCCCCTCACTACAATCGTCACTACTACTACACTAGAAAGAAAGAAGACAGAAGAGCAGGATCGTGGAGGGCTGACAGGGGTAATAAAGATGGAGTCTCTAATGTGTCTGTGTATTTATTTCTATTAAAGTATTTTTTCTCTGTGTGGTGTCTTTTTTTAACCCTTTATTGGAGATTCTTAATGGCCGGGTCAAACGTGCCTGACATTAAGAATCTCTGGCTTAATACTGGCTGGTAAAACAAAGCCAGTATTAACTCATGATTACCCAACAAGCCACCCGGCTCCAGGGCTGTTGGAAGAGTTGGATACAGCGCCAGATGATGGCGCTTCTATGAGAGCGCCATTTTCTGGGACGGCTGCGGACTGAAATCCGCAGCAGAGGCGCCCACAAACCTCGGGCTAACCTGTGCTGCGGATTCCAATCCCCAGCTGCCTAGTTGTACCCGGCTGGACACAAAAATAGGGCGAAGCCCACGTCATTTGTTTTTTAATTATTTCATGAAATAAGTGAAATAATTAAAAAAAACGGGCTTCCCTATATTTTTGGTTCCCAGCCGGGTACAAATAGGCAACTGGGGGTTGTAGGCAGCCCGTGGCTGCCAGCTGTACCTGGCTAGCATACAAAAATATGGCGAAGCCCACGTCATTTTTTTGGTGGGCAAAAAACTTCTGCATGCAGTCCTGGATGGAGTATGCTGAGCCTTGTAGTTCTGCAGCTGCTGTCTGCTCTTCTCCATACAGACAGACAGCAGCTGCAGAACTACAAGGCTCAGCATACTCCATCCAGGACTGTATGCAGAAGTTTTTTGCCCCCTGAAAAAATTATGTGGCTTCGCCATATTTTTGTATGCTAGCCAGGTACAGCAGGCAGGTACGGCTGCCCCCAACCCCCAGTTGCCTATTTGTACCCGCCTCAGAAAATGGCACTTTCATAGAAGCGCCATCTTCTAGCGCTGTATCCAACTCTTCCAGCACCTGCCTGCTATACCTGGCTAGCATACAAAAATATGGCAAAGCTCACATCCTTTTTTTGTAGTTTTTTGGCAAAAAAAACAAAAAATGCTTCCCTGGATTTTCCATTGCCAGTGAAGGTAACACCAAGCAGTGGGGGTTAGCAGCCAGTAGCTGCTTGGATTACCCTTAGCTAGCAATACAAAAAATGCAGTGGGAGCTAACATATATTTTTTTTAATTATTTATTTAAATAACTAAAAATAAAATGGGCTTCCCTGTATTTTGATTGCTGGACATCACAGTGCTGTAAAAATAAATCTTTAAAAAAATGACGTAGCGCTCCGCGGTATTTTTGATTCTCAGCGCAGATAAAGCAGACAGCTATGGGTTGCCACCCCCATCTGCCTGCCGTTACCTTGGTTGGCAATCAAAATACAGGGAAGCCCATTAATTTTTTCTATTTAAAAAATAGTTAAAAAAAAAAAATTACGTTGGGTCCCCCCATTTTTGATAGCCAGCTAGGGTAAAGCAGACGGCTGTAGCCTGAAAACCACAGCTGGCAGCTTTACCGTGGTTGGGGATCCAATGTGGAGGTCCCCTCAGGCTCTTTTTTATAATTATTTTATAAATATTAATAATTACACAATAAAAGTAGGGGACCCCCCAAATTGGATCACCAGCCAAGGTAAAGCGGACAGCTGTGGTCTGGTATTCTCAGGGTGGGAAGGTCCATAGTTATTGGGCCTTCACAGCCTAAAAATAGCAGGCCGCAGGCACCCCAGACGTGGCGCATCCACTAGATGCGCCAATCCTGGCGCTTCACCCCAGCTCATCCCGTGCCCTGGTGCAGTGGCAAACGGGGTAATAAATCGGGTTGATACTAGCTGTAAAGTCACCTGAGATCAAGCCCAGCAGTTTGTGATGTCATGGCGTCTATTAGATACCCAACATCATAAACTGTCAGTACTAACAAAAACAAAAAATCGACAAAAGAAATTTATTTGAAAAAACAGTCCCCAAAACATTTCCTCTTTCACCAATTTATTGTAAGAAAAAAAATAAAGGGGTCCCACGACGACTCTGGACCGTCTAGAATATGGGGGGGAGACACTCAGGGAACGTATCCCCCATTTTCTAGGAGTGCGGACCCTTCATGTGAGGAGTGTGGGTGCAATGAATCTGCACTCACTCTCCCCGGGTCCACAGCAGCAGAGTCCATGTCATAATGGTTGCTACCAAAGCTGCAATGCCCTGCTCATGAGGTAAGGGCATGCCTAATCAGGAGAACTACTGTAGAGGAAGCTCTGCTCACTGGTATATAGGTGCTCAGAGGTAATAATAGATAAAATTAGTGAGTAACCTCGGCACTCTATATCTCCCAGACTAAGTCAGTAAGTCACAACGGATAGTAATGCAAAATCACTCTTTATTGGTCCGTATTAAGAAAATTTTTTTTTCATAAGCATATATGTTTTTGTCCAAAACAAGTTACAAATGACGTTTCGGCCTGAGCCTTCGTCAGATTGGACTTATCTGCATGTAATCATGAAAAATGACAATAATCAGTATCACATAAGAGTGAGAGAACAATAACATAAACTCGAACAATGTAGAGGTACAATTGGGATGCAGCAAAAAAATTGCAACACAGCAAGAAATGAAACACATGATACAAATGTCATAATACAGTACAAGGACAATATAGTAATGACAAATATGGGGTCAGAGTAGACTTAGACAGCTCTGGTACGAAAGAGATGTCAATCATAAAGTAACATGTGCAGTAGGTGTAGAGCTACACTATGCATGGCAGAGCTAATGGGTAGACCGACCATAGAAAAAGTAGAGAAAAAGTGGAGAAAAAGTGGAGAATAAGTGGAACATAAGAGGAGAAAAAGTGGAGAAAAAGTGGAGAAAAAAGTGGAGAAAAAGTGGAGAAAAAGTGGAGAAAAAGTGGAGAAAAAGTGGAGATTAAGAGGAGAAAAAGTGGAGAAAAAAGTGGAGAAAAAGTGGAGAAAAAGTGGAGCATAAGTGGAGAAAAAGTGGAGAAAAAGTGGAGAAAAAGTGGAGCATAAGAGGAGAAAAAGTGGAGAAAAAAGTGGAGAAAAAGTGGAGAAAAAGTGGAGCATAAGAGGAGAAAAAGTGGAGAAAAAGTGGAGAAAAAGTGGAGCATAAGAGGAGAAAAAGTGGAGAAAAAGTGGAGAAAAAGTGGAGCATAAGAGGAGAAAAAGTGGAGAAAAAGTGGAGAAAAAAGTGGAGAAAAAGTGGAGAAAAAGTGGAGAAAAAGTGGAGAAAAAGTGGAGATTAAGAGGAGAAAAAGTGGAGAAAAAGTGGAGAAAAAGTGGAGAAAAAGTGGAGAAAAAGTGGAGAAAAAGTGGAGAAAAAGTGGAGATTAAGAGGAGAAAAAGTGGAGAAAAAAGTGGAGAAAAAGTGGAGAAAAAGTGGAGCATAAGTGGAGAAAAAGTGGAGAAAAAGTGGAGAAAAAGTGGAGCATAAGAGGAGAAAAAGTGGAGAAAAAAGTGGAGAAAAAGTGGAGAAAAAGTGGAGCATAAGAGGAGAAAAAGTGGAGAAAAAGTGGAGAAAAAGTGGAGCATAAGAGGAGAAAAAGTGGAGAAAAAGTGGAGAAAAAGTGGAGAAAAAGTGGAGCATAAGAGGAGAAAAAGTGGAGAAAAAGTGGAGAAAAAAGTGGAGAAAAAGTGGAGAAAAAGTGGAGAAAAAGTGGAGAAAAAGTGGAGAAAAAGTGGAGATTAAGAGGAGAAAAAGTGGAGAAAAAGTGGAGAAAAAGTGGAGCATAAGAGGAGAAAAAGTGGAGAAAAAAGTGGAGAAAACGTGGAGAAAACGTGGAGAAAAAGTGGAGAAAAGTGGAGAAAAAGTGGAGTATAAGAGGAGAAAAAGTGGAGAAAAAAGTGGAGAAAAAGTGGAGTAAAAGTGGAGAAAAAGTGGAGAAAAAGTGGAGAAAAAGTGGAGATTAAGAGGAGAAAAAGTGGAGAAAAAGTGGAGAAAAAGTGGAGCATAAGAGGAGAAAAAGTGGAGAAAAAAGTGGAGAAAACGTGGAGAAAACGTGGAGAAAAAGTGGAGAAAAAGTGGAGAAAAAGTGGAGAAAAAGTGGAGCATAAGAGGAGAAAAAGTGGAGAAAAAAGTGGAGAAAACGTGGAGAAAAAGTGGAGAAAAAGTGGAGAAAAAGTGGAGCATAAGAGGAGAAAAAGTGGAGATTAAGAGGAGAAAAAGTGGAGAAAAAGTGGAGAAAAAGTGGAGAAAAAGTGGAGCATAAGA
Source organism: Anomaloglossus baeobatrachus (assembly GCF_048569485.1). NCBI lineage: Eukaryota > Metazoa > Chordata > Amphibia > Anura > Aromobatidae > Anomaloglossus > Anomaloglossus baeobatrachus. Next base: position 137,370,162 of record NC_134354.1, read on the forward strand.
GGAGAAAAAGTGGAGAAAAAAGTGGAGAAAAAGTGGAGAAAAAGTGGAGAAAAAGTGGAGATTAAGAGGAGAAAAAGTGGAGCATAAGAGGAGAAAAAGTGGAGAAAAAAGTGGAGAAAAAGTGGAGAAATTAGAGAAAAAAATGGAGAAAAAGTGGAGAAAAAGTGGAGAAAAAGTGGAGAATAAGAGGAGAAAAAGTGGAGAAAAAGTGGAGAAAAAGTGGAGAATAAGAGGAGAAAAAGTGGAGAATAAGTGGAGAAAAAAATGGAGAAAAAGTGGAGAAAAAGTGGAGAAAAAGTGGAGCATAAGAGGAGAAAAAGTGGAGAAAAAGTGGAGAAAAAGTGGAGAAAAAGTGGAGCATAAGAGGAGAAAAAGTGGAGAAAAAAGTGGAGAAAAAGTGGAGAAAAAGTGGAGCATAAGAGGAGAAAAAGTGGAGAAAAAGTGGAGAAAAAGTGGAGCATAAGAGGAGAAAAAGTGGAGAAAAAGTGGAGAAAAAGTGGAGAAAAAGTGGAGCATAAGAGGAGAAAAAGTGGAGAAAAAGTGGAGAAAAAAGTGGAGAAAAAGTGGAGAAAAAGTGGAGAAAAAGTGGAGAAAAAGTGGAGATTAAGAGGAGAAAAAGTGGAGAAAAAGTGGAGAAAAAGTGGAGCATAAGAGGAGAAAAAGTGGAGAAAAAAGTGGAGAAAACGTGGAGAAAACGTGGAGAAAAAGTGGAGAAAAAGTGGAGAAAAAGTGGAGAAAAAGTGGAGCATAAGAGGAGAAAAAGTGGAGAAAAAAGTGGAGAAAACGTGGAGAAAAAGTGGAGAAAAAGTGGAGAAAAAAGTGGAGAAAAAGTGGAGAAAAAGTGGAGAAAAAGTGGAGATTAAGAGGAGAAAAAGTGGAGAAAAAGTGGAGAAAAAGTGGAGAAAAAGTGGAGCATAAGAGGAGAAAAAGTGGAGAAAAAAGTGGAGAAAAAGTGGAGAAAAAGTGGAGAAAAAGTGGAGATTAAGAGGAGAAAAAGTGGAGCATAAGAGGAGAAAAAGTGGAGAAAAAAGTGGAGATAAAGTGGAGAAAGTGGAGAAAAAAATGGAGAAAAAGTGGAGAAAAAGTGGAGAAAAAGTGGAGAATAAGAGGAGAAAAAGTGGAGAAAAAGTGGAGAAAAAGTGGAGAATAAGAGGAGAAAAAGTGGAGAATAAGTGGAGAAAAAAATGGAGAAAAAGTGGAGAAAAAGTGGAGAGAAAGTGGAGAAAAAAATGGAGAAAAAGTGGAACACCCTTTGGTACCTTTCATGTGGCACTAAGGGGTGCTTAGCTTTGTATTTAGCCAAAAAAATGAAAAAAAAATGACATAGGGTTCCCCCTAGTTTTGTAGCCAGCTAGGGTAAAGCAGACGGCTGCAGCCTGCAGACCACAGCTGGCAACCTCACCTTGGCTGGTAATCCAAAACTGAGGGCACCCCACGCTGTTATTTTAAATTAAATAAATAATTTTAAAAAAAAAACACGTAGGGGTCCCCCAAAATTGGATCACCAGCCAAGGTAAAGCAGACAGCTGGGGCCTGATATTCTCAGACTAGGGAGGTCCATGGTTATTGGAATCTCCCCAGCCTAAAAATAGCAGGCCGCAGCCGCCCCAGAAGTGGCGCATCCATTAGATGCGCCAATCCTGGTGCTTCGCCCCAGCTCATCCCGCGCCCTGGTGCGGTGGCAAATGGGGTAATATTTGGGGTTAATACCAGATGTGTAATGTCACCTGGCATCAAGCCCTGGGGTTGGTGAGGTCAGGCGTCTATCAGATACCCGACATCACCAACCCAGTCAGTAATAAAAAAAAAATACACGACAAACACATTTTTATTTGAAAAAACACTCCCCAAAACATTCCCTCTTTAACCAATTTATTAGATTGAAAAACAAATCCAGGTCTGGTGAAATCCAAGGGGTTGCCATGACGATGCACACTGTCCCAGTCAATGAAGAGCAGGATGTTCCCCATTGGCTGGGAGAGCAGTGCAGTGACCTGAGCTAACATCAATGGGTCAGCCCAGGTCACTGCAGGGGATGACAAGTGCTGCTGTCAGCGAGGTACATTACCTGTGCTGATCTCCAGCACACTGACAGCCCCTGTCACTGAGCTCAATGACCGCCCGGCGCCTTCACATCAAGTATCGCGAGAGGTCCGTGACGTCACCGCCAGTGTCAGTCTCGGGTCGGAAGCGATAGGTGATGTGACAAGCGGCGGCCATGGAGGACAGTGACAGCGCTGAGGTCGGGATGGCGGGACTTCATCACCGCAGGTAAGCCGAGCGAGCGAGCGAGCGAGCGAGCGGGCGGGCGGGGGGGGGGGTGGATGTGTGTGTGTGTGTGTTTGTGTATGTGTATGTATGTGTACATGCCGCGGGCAGGAGGGGGTGGAGCGAGCTGAGCGGCAAAGTGTGGGCTTCCTGCACGTAACTAAGATAAACATCGGGTTACTAACCAAAGCGCTTTGCTTGGATACCCGATGTTTATCTTGGTTACCAGCTTGTGGCAGGCTGCCAGCGATGGCTCCTGCTCACTGTAGCTGTAAAAAGCCCTGCTTTTTGCTGCTAGAACCGTTCTCGAACGTATCTAGAACTATCGAGCTTTTAGCAAAAAGCTCGAGTTCTAGTTCGATCTCGAACAGCCCAAAAATCACTCGAGCCGCGAACTGGAGAACCACGAACCACGAACCGCGCTCAACTCTAGTAATGAGTGCTGTAAATAATATAATAGTGATTTTGTGATTTTTTTTACCATCTTATTTCATTTGGAATTTTTTTCTATTTTGCAGAAGGTTATATGGTAAAATAAATGTTGTAATTAAAAACTACAACTGGTCCCAGACATAAACAAGCCCTTCTATGGCAATGAAAAATAAAAAAGTAATAGCTTTTGGAAAAAGGGAAGGAAAATGAAAGCTCAAAAATTAAAATCATCAGTCATTCATGTGTTTTATTGATTTGTAATAATGATTTTAGCTGTATTTTGACAATATCATTTCTTAGAAGGCATAAACCCAGGGCCTAAGGACTAAACTTGTGAATAAGCAGCCTCAACAATGTTAGTGATTGGACTAGATTGCCTATGTAAGAGTAGGCCCCTGTGCACTGAGGCACTATGGTGTTTGATGCTGTGTTTGGACAAATATATCAGTGTCTTCTAGGTGAAAGATAAATTGCCTAGGCTCAGAAAGGCCACAGTGATGATGAATGAGGATGAGTGCGATGATGATATGCTGCATCAACATTCTTTGGAAAGGAGAAAAGGGAGGTCCATAGAAATAAGAATTTTTTTGGGGTAGTACAGACTAACTCCATGAGGAACTAGATCAGAGCTTTGAGTGTTTTTGAAAGAGAAAGTTCAGGACTAGGTTGCAAATGGGAATTAAGTGGTGAGGAGAGAAAGATTCAGGGCTGTACTTGTGATAAAGTAGAGGTAAGGTCAGGATTCATGATGAGGAAGGCTGTGCACCACTATAGATGAGGGTTAACCACCAGAAAGTGAGCTAACCTTGATGAAGGTAGAAGTACTGCTGCCTTGCCAAGCCTAGAGCGTGTGTCACAGGAAAAGCAATGAGCCTGTGGACTACAACTGAAATGGGGTTGGCTGAAGTGTAGAGCCAGCCTAAAATAATTGTTTCCTGTTGGGATGTTCAAGTAGATATGTGGGAGCTAGTACATAACTACCATGAGGTCTGGTTGGACTGGGGTGTGGTATGGTAGTCCAGTCTTGGTGTAGGGTATGTTTAAGGTAATAAAAGCACACAAGATTTTCTCCAGATACAAGTTGGAGTTTAAAGCTATGTTCACACAGTGCATCTTTTGGTGCATTTTTGGTGTCACAAAGATGCACCTAAATGCATATATTTTCTTCTCCCAGCAAAGTCTATGAGATTTCTATTTTGCTGTCTACACTGTGCAACTTTTTTTTGTCTGCATCTTGGCTGCGTTTTTGAAGATGCAGCATGTCAATTCTTTTTGCATCGTTTTTGAGCCCTTCCAGTCAATAGATTTGACTTAAAAACCCCGTTGGGCAAAATGCAGTAAAAACACGTCATAAAAATTTAAAACACGTCATGCGTTTTTTATGCGGTTTTGCCGCAGGTGCGTTTTTTGGGGCCAAATATGCTGCATCTTTGTGGTTAGAAAAGATGCACTGTGTTAACATAGCCCAAATCTGTTTGAAGTAGCCCGATGTTGCATTGACCCTCTCAGAGAAAAAGATCTGAGCTAAATGATTTTCCCTAGATCTCTTCAGCCTAAAAAGTCCCAAAATAAAGTACAAAAAGTCCTGCTGCTGCTGATAATCTCAAAGTGTTTGTGTGCATATGTGGCGCCCCTGCGGCTCCAGTCGCCACAGAGTATTGCCCCTCAATTAAGGTGTGGTATTCGCCTCGGGTAAGGAGGGGGTTACTCACCAGTGTTCCACATTCAAACTTTACATACAGCTTAGGAGCCTTCTCACTGGGGAGCTGGACTAGGGTAGGCAGGGGGGTTGGCCATCACGAAGCGTGGGACTCTCTGGTCACTAGGACAACCACCTGGGGGGCGGGTTCCACTTGGTGTAAAAGTAGGAGCAATGATACACAATCACCAGTCAGTCTTCGTGGGACATTGGTTCTGGCGACATGACACCACCACTTCCTTCTTCCTTTTTCTTCTTCAAGGGGCCTAGGCTTGGAGCGGAACGCTCAGCCCAGGTTCCTCACTACTGGAGGGGTAACTCTTACAAAGGATACTTTCCAAACACCGATGGCTTCTTCCAACTTATCCGAGGTCAACAGGGCCCATCACAGCGGTGACCAGTGCTACTGCGGCAGCGACCAGATTACGTTAAAGAACTTTGAGTAAAGACACCTGGAACCGCAGCAGCTGACTCGGACTCTTATTACCGGAAAGGGTTAGTCTGGGAACTTTAAGGGGTTACCTCCTCTCTTCTTCCGGATGCTGAAGGATCCACACGTGCACTCCTGATAGCGGATCTCCAAGAAATAGAGCGGCTGATCCGGGCGGCGGTAGCAGCGCACGTGCCCCTGGCAGTGCAGTCCCACATCAGGGCTGCCGGGGTTAACCCGTCGGAGCTTTCCCCTCGCTCCCCCAGCAGCAGTGGGCAGCAGTCACGGCCCCCCCGCAGGTTTTCCCCGGGCGCAGGGGGAGCGAGTAGGAGACGGCAGAGCCCCTCCAGAGACCCTCCGTGGCGGGCCGAGCAGCAGCGGAGTCTGGCTGTTGCTTTGGCCGGCGGGAGGAATCTGCGTTCCAGCCGCGGCGGTCGGGAGGTGGGAGTGGCCAGCACGGGTCCTACTTCCGGTCCCGGCCTCCGGGCTGTATTTCCTGAGACGGCAGCGGCTCCTGGTCGGGAGCGCGCTCGGTGGCGGAGAGAGGCCAGCAGATCCCCCTGCAGTCGGCGGGGGGACCGTGGAGCTGCAGGCAGCGGTAGGTCCAGCGCCAGGGGGAGGTCTTTGGTGCCTGACCCTGGTGCAGCGCGGAGTAGGAGTGATGGCGGGAGCACTGCGGCGACCGCACGGTCACTCAGGTCCACTGTGCAGCCCCCGGTAGCAGCGGTCTCCCTTGGGAGAGGAAGGACCCGGCGGCAGGAGGCCTGCAGTGGCCCTGGAGGGATGGAGGCGACGATGGCTGGGTCTTAGAGCCGGGCGTCTGTGCGTCCTCGTCCGGAGCCTCCTGGCAATTGGCAGGGGGGCAAGCGAGGGCGGAAGAGGTCGAGACCCAGGGTGGCGGCGCGGGGGACAGGACGGTCTCCTGGGCTATCACCTTGGGACAAGAGATGGAGCGGAGATGCCTCTGCCCACGCAGCGGCCCGATCCGGTGGCCGTAGTGGGGGAGGTGCTGCGGAGGCAGATGTCGGATGAAAGAGGAGGACAGCAGCGAGGAGGAAGAAGAGGATGTCGGTCTATCAGAGAATTTGGAAGGACGGCGGATGGAAGACAGCGAGGCGGTATTCCGGGGGACGCCGAGCCGCGGTTCGGTGAGAAGGCCGCGGTGTTGGCATGGGTTGCGCTGGCGGGGTGTTCTGGGGGGGTGGCTGCGGATACAGCATTGCCCAGTGGTTTAGTAGTGTGGAGCCAATTGTTGGGGCTGTTGCAGGGGTTGGTGGCAGATCCCGGGGCAACGTGGGGGCGCAGGCGCCGGCGGTGGCGGGGGTGGGTACGGCGGGCCGGGGTGCCTCAACGGGGGATGGAGAGGGCGCAGCGGGGGACGTGGGCAAGGTGGGGTGTGCGGCTGGGGGTGACAAGGAGAAGGAAAAGGAGAACGAGAAGGAAAAGGGGAAGGAGGATGAAGTGGTGTGCCTAGACGATAGGGCAAAAAGTGAGGTTTATGTTTGTTTTGAGGGCCCGTTGGGGGCGCATTTGAAGAAGGAAGTGCAGGAAAAAATTTGGAAAGGGGAATATGTGGAGATATTTTCTCTGCTTCCCCTGGAAACATTTTATCTAGATAGGGTTAAACTGAGCGACTCCAAAAAGGAGAAGGATGAGGAGGAGAAACGCCGTTATAGGCTTATTCCTCGGACTTTTGCGAATTGGCTGCAGGCATTTGCGATATTGGCGAGTGTTGTTGGAGAAAAGGAGCCGGAGCATTCTTCAGCTTTGTTCGGCTATATGGATGCGATAGGGGAGGCATATCGGGTTTACGGCGGGTTGGCGTGGCTGCGTTACGACGAGCAATTTAGGCAGAGGAAGGTGTTGCGGCCGGGTATGCGGTGGGACCATAAGGATATTTCCTTATTGATGCGGCTGATTTAGGCGCCGACTCAGCCCTTTCGGTGGGGGGGAGCTGGGGGACCGGGCACCGGGTCCCCGGCAAGTCAGAAGAAAGGTTTCTGTTGGCAATATAATGAAGGGCAGTGCAGGTTTGGAGCGGCCTGCCGCTTTAAGCATGAATGCTCAGGATGTGGGGGAGGGCATAGTCTGTCCAAATGCTTTAAAAAAGGGAAAGGAAAGGCTGGTGACGGGGCTGGTAAGAGGGACGACGCCAGTGAAGGTAGAAGTGATGGTTCCGTTTTTAAAAACGTATCCGGACGGTGAGTCTGCGGTGTTGTTACGGTTTGGTTTTTCTGACGGTTTTCGTATCCCGTCGGTTGTTAGTTCCTCGGTTCCACCGTATCGAAATTTGCGTTCTGCTAGGGAACATCCGGAGGTGGTGGTTGAGAAGCTGAAAAAGGAGGTGGAGTTGGGTAGGATGGGCGATCCTTATGATGCCCCGCCGTTTTTGGATTTGGTGGTTTCGCTGCTGTGGGTTGTGCCGAAGAAAGAGCGGAATAAATTTCGGCTCATTCATCATTTGTCTTACCCGAAAGGGTTGTCGGTGAATGATGGCATTGCGCCAGAACTATCGGCGGTGCATTATATGTCGTTCGACAAGGCATTGGACTTGGTCAGGACAGCGGGTCGGGGTGCATTGATGGCAAAGGCAGACATGGAGGCAGCGTTTCGGTTGTTGCCGGTTCATCCAGATAGCCATCATTTGCTAGGTTGTTGGTGGGATGACAATTATTATGTTGATCGATGTTTGCCAATGGGTTGTTCAATATCGTGTTCTTATTTTGAAGCGTTTAGTTCATTTGTAGAGTGGGTGGTGCGGGATGTGTCCGGGCTGACGTCCATTATTCATTATTTGGACGATTTCTTTTGTGTCGGGCCGGCAGGTTCGATGGTTTGTGCGGGGTTGCTCTTTTCGTTACAAAGAGTTGCGAGCAGCTTCGGAATTCCTTTGGCGCTGGACAAGACGGAAGGCGCCGGTGATGCGTTTTCTAGGGATTGAGATTGATTCCATTGCTATGGAATGTAGGTTGCCGGAGGAGAAGGTTTGTGATTTGAGGGCTGCAGTGGCAGGGGTGAAAGCGGCAAAGAAGGTGCGGCTAAAAGTGGTGCAGTCCTTGCTGGGTAAATTGAATTTCACTTGCAGGATTGTGCCGATGGGGAGAGTGTTTGCGAGAAGGTTGGCGACGGCTACAGCAGGTGTGAGGTTGCTGGCTCATTTTATGCAAATCACGAAGGCAATCAAGGAAGATCTTCTGGTATGGGATCATTTCTTGCAGTGTTTTAATGGCCGGTCGTTGGTGATGGAGAAGGTGGCGTCTAACGGGGCGTTATAGCTGTTCACGGATGCGGCTGGGTCAGCCGGGTTTGGGGCAGTTTTTCGGGGTCACTGGTGTGCAGGTCAGTAGCTGGAGGCGTGACGTGAGAGCGGGCTGGTTAGGAATTTGGCTCTGTTGGAATTATTCCCCATCGTGGTGGCGGTTGAGTTATGGGGGGGTCACACTTTGCCGGGAGGAAGGTGTGCTTCCATTGCGATAACCAGGCAGTGGTGCATTCTATTAACAACTTGTCTGCGAAGTCGGAGCCGGTAGTGGTATATTTGAGGCATTTGGTGTTGAGATGTCTACAGCAGAATGTACAGGTGGTGGCGAGGCATGTTCCAGGAGTTGACAATAGGGTGGCTGACGCTTTGTCTCATTTTCAGTTCAGCCGGTTTCGGGCGCTATTGCCATGAGTGGACGAGGTCGGAGTGGAGTGTCCCGAGGAATTGTGGAATCTGGTGAGGCTGTAATCTCGGACTTGATCCGGAATTCGGTGACCGAGGTGACTTGGTGCTGGTATGCCAAGGTGTGGGTTGAATGGGAGGAGTTGTTGGGCTCAATGTTTGAAGGGGAAAGCGTGGATCACTTGATGGCTTTATTGTCGGTGGTGAGTACGGATTTTTCGGTCGGACGATCAGCATCGGCCGTGGCTCATCGAGTGGCCGCGGTGGCGTTTTGGTTAAAAATGAGAGGGGAGCGAGATGTTTCTCAGGATTTTCGGGTTCGACAGGCTTTGCGGGGTTTTTGCCGTGGTGTAGGGACAAGAGGTGTCCTATATCGTTTGGTTTGTTGAGACGGTTGGTGGGTGGCCTGAGTGGCATTTGCGCGTCGGCTTATGAGACGGTTTTGTTTACGATGGCTTTCGGCCTTGCTTTCTATGGGGCTTTCCGGATCGGGGAGCTGGTGAGCCCGTCCAGGGTGACGGGTGGTGGTTTGATGCTTGAGGACATGAGTGTGAGCGGTAGTCAGGTGGAGTGTTGGATCCATCGGTCGAAGACGGATCAGTTGGGTCGTGGTAGGCTGGTTGTTTTATACGCAGTTCCGGGGGAGGAATTGTGCCCAGTGCATTTGGTGGAGAGACTTTTGGCTGTGAGGGCGGGCCTACCGGGCCCGTTCTTGCGGCATATGGCTGAGTCTTTCTTGTCGAGATTTCAGTTGGTGGAGGTTCTACGGAAATGTTTATGGGGCATGGGGGAGCGCCCGGAGGATTTCGGGTCGCATTCCTTCCGGATTGGTGCCGCTACGGAGGCCTCTCATTGGGGGCTTGGAGATGAGGTGGCGAAGCGCATGGGCAGGTGGGAATCCTCTTGTTTTCGGCGGTATGTGTGACCGCAGTTGGTGTAGCATTGTGATGACTTTGGGTTGGGTGAATGTGTTCTGACAGTTTTGAATTGTTAAAAAAAAAAACAAAAACAAAAACCCCCCCAAAAATGACGGATGTAGAGGTGGTGATTTTGAGCTTTGTTCGATTGTTCTTACAATGATGTTTTGGTTTTTTTTTGTTTCACTTTGTTGTAGGGGTGTGCCTGATATGGATTTTGGGGCATTCCTTCATCTTTTGGGGTGCCCATCGGTCTGAGGTTCGCTCGAACGGCAACTAGGTCTGGATTGTGCGCAGGCAGCAGTTCGGTGGATCAGCGTCCGGGGCATGGAGTGGTGCAGGGTGGTCCCGGAATTTCGGTTTCATTGTAAGGTGGAATGGCCCCAGGACATGCTGGTGTTACATGTGGGAGGTAACAATTTGGGCGTCCAAGCGTCGCGGGATCTGATCTGGGATATCAAAATCGATTTGCTGTAATTGTGGAAGCAGTACCCGGGATTGATTGTTGTGTGGTCCGACATAGAGGCCAGGTTGTCCTGGAAGGGGGCTCATTCGGTGGACAAGGTCAATAAGCCTAGGGCCCAGGTGAATCGGGTGGTGGCGCGGTTTGTGATCAGGAATGGTGGGATTGTGGTGAGGCAAAGAGAGTTGGATTCGCCAAATTGGCAGTTTCGGAGGGGTGATGGTGTGCACCTCAATGACATTGGTGTGGATTTATGGGTGTTGGGCCTGCAGAATGGTGTGGAGTGAGCTTTTGGTGTGTGGCGGGTCCAGGCCACGTAAGGTGTCACATTGTCTGTCCTGTGGTGGGGGTAGGTCTGGTCCAGAGGTTTGGAAGTGATTGGTAACTGGACCGGGAGTCATCGTCTTGGTATGGTGGCTCTCGGTTCCGGGATGTTGCAGGCACGGGGTTCTGCAAAAGTGTGGGGGTGTCAATCCGTGGGTGATTGGCACTTCATCCCTGGGTCGGTGTGTTGCGGCCAGGGATAGGGGGAGTAGTAGTTCATGGACTGGGCCTGGGGGTCATGTGAAATGGTATTGTCTATTCTTACCTTTATGTTGTTGTTTGGGGTCGCCCGTTGGATGGCGTCCCCAAGGTGTTAGTATGTAAATAATAGGCAATAAAAGGCTGCTGTTGCCATTTGAACCAAGTCGCATGCAGTCCGTGTATTTATTTACATATGTTAAGGGTTTGGTAACACAGACATCACGACTGGAGAATCCAGTCATGAATAATGTGCTTTTTGATGCTTTTACTTGTCTGATGCATTTTGGTGCAGATGTGAAGCCGTGTTTCAAAGTGTTTTTATAGTACAGAAAAGCTTTGATTCTGCACTTAAAACAGTAACTGCATTTTTTTCCATTTGTTTTTTTTAGGCTCCACAGAGAAACCTCTAGAGAAATAAAAGCACAAAAATCGCAGAGTTCAGGGGCATCTTTGGATGCTCAGTGGGTGAAATTTTTATGAAATCACATCCACTTTGCTAGGACAATCAAACACAGCAGAATGTCTGTGCAAAAATGCAGCAGAAAAAACGCAACAATTACACTATGTTTGAACACGGCCTAAGGGGTACTTTGCACACTACGACATCGCAGGTGCGATGTCGGTAGGGTCATGTCGAAAGTGAAGCACTTCCGGCGTCACTCTCGACATCGTAGTGTGTAAAGCCTAGATGATACGATTAATGAGCGCAAAAGCGTCGTAATCGTATCATCGGTGTAGCGTCGGCGAAAACCATAATTACCTTGCTGCGACGGTCCGATGTTGTTCCTCGTTCCAGCGGCAGCACACATCACTGTGTGTGAAGTCGCAGGAGCGAGGAACATCTCCTAACTCCTTCACCGCGGCTCCTGTCGGCTATGCGGAAGGAAGGAGGTGGGCGGGATGTTTACGTCCTGCTCATTTCCGCCACTCCGCTTCTATTAACCGCCTGCCGTGTGATGTCGCTATGACGCCGCACGGCCCACCCCTTTAATAAGGAGGCGGGTCGCCGGCCAGAACGACATCGCAGGGCAAGGTGAGTGCATGTGAAGCTGGCGTAGCGATAATTTTCGCTATGCCAGCTATCACCACATATCGCAGCTGCGACAGGGGCGGGGACTATCGCACTCGGCATTGCAGCATCGGCTTGCTATGTCGTAGTGTGCAAAGTACCCCTTAGTATCGAAGCACAGTGGATGTGATTTCATGAATTCTTCTCCCGTTGTGAATCTAAAGATCCTATTGCACTCTGCGGTTGTGGTGTTTTTTTTTCTCTATAGTCTGCTATGTAGAGCCTGAAAATAAAGCAAGCAAAAAAAATGCTGTTGCATTATTAAACGCAGAATCAAAGGTTTTCTGTAGTATTAGAGTTTGTCTCCTTTCCTGATAAAAAAATTGTTTAAAATAACTGAAGTCCTCAGTGGTTGATACCTTTTAATGGCTAACTGAAAAGATGGTAATAATAGCAAGCTTTTGAGACTACTCAGGTCTCTTCATCAGGCATGGTATAACACAAAATCTGAAGAGTCAAATATTTATACACAACAGGACATAGAATAGTGCAGTAAAAAAACAAACAAAAAAAAAGAAAAAAGTTATATGAAACAGAACTATCACTATGGCAGGGGGGACAAGTTATATGAAACAGAACTATCACTATGTGACTCTTCAGATTTTGTGTTATACCATGCCTGATGAAGAGACCTGAGTAGTCTCGAAAGCTTGCTGTTATTACCATCTTTTCAGTTACCCATTAAAAGGTATCAACCACTGAGGACTTCAGTTCTTTTAAACAATTTTTTATGTCTACTGGCTAACACGGTACAAAGATATATTTCTCCTTTCCTGGAGAGACAATTTGAATATTTCCCAGAGGGGCATTGCAGCTATAATTCCCCTTACTGGCAGCCAGACTGGCTTGCAAAGTCTCGTTAAGGAGAATAGTGTTCCCCCGTGGTCCCCACATAGCTTCTCATGAGCCAGATCAGACACCCCATACTTTGCACTGACGAGGGGCAAGCACCCCGAACACCGTGTCTGCAAATTGGGATTCTGATCTGGCATAAATCCTACGTCATATGTAAAGGATTGTTAAAAATCCACTTTTGACTTTTAGGATCGCCACTTCCAATAGGTGGCGCTGTGCTAGAATTTGTCTCCTTTCCTGGAGAGACAATCTGTGGTATTAAAAAAGCCTTGAAAATGCAATTTCACATCGGCACCAAAAATGCATCAAATAAGTAGGGAAACATAAAAAAAATGCAGCACACACAATAATCAGAGAAGACTGTTATTGCATTGTGTGTTGCATACACCTGGAGAAAATGTGCAGCAAAAAACAGTAGAAAAAAAGACAGCATTTACGCTATGCGTGAAAACAGCCTCAGCATTATGTTTTTATTTTTTTTTTTATGGATTTAATAGAGAAAAATAATCACGCCATGTTTTTACATCATTTATCAATCCCCAAAAGTAGTCAGATCACTATCACTGTGTTGTTCTAGTCTTTAAAATTGCATGCCCATGTTATTTGCTGATTTGTGATGTTTGTAATTTTTTTAAAAAAGTATATTAAAAATGACATTGTTTATATATTTTTTTTTTAGTACTTTTATTGGAGGAAGAAAACAAATCTCTCTTTTATTCTTCCTCTAGAATACAGGTACATAGAAATACACTGCTATGTGCGATGTATTTCTATGTAACGGTGTAATCTACCTGTGAAATCCGAGCCTGTACTGTTGCTTCAAGTACACAAAATTCCCAGTGACATTACAAGGACCTGTAGCTCAAAGTTTTAGCTCCTACTGAAACGTTTGAAAGTTGTTGGTTTGAGTTCCGATGGTGGGGAAGGAAATAACATTTTTGTAATTATCTCTCATTATTTTATAGTAGTTTTATAGGAACAAAAAATTTGACTTTTTCGGCATCTCTAAAATGCAGGGACATAAAGATACACTGCCATGTACAGATGTATCCTGATGTAGCTGAATAATCTTCTTCTGGCTTCCTTACCTACACTATAGGTCAAGGATTTCCCAAATTCTCCTAGCTTTCTCATTCTGGATAGAGGCTCATTGGTAGAGCTTCTGCCTATGGGCAATGAGTTCAAGTCCTGTGGAGACCAAAGGAGAATATTTAATTTATGCACTCGATAGAAATGCAGTCATACCCCAAGAGGAGAAGGAGCAATGGAGTCAGCGCGGAAAGGTGAGAGGAAGCAGGGACAAAATCCCTGACTGCCGTGACTGGGATTGAGTCCTCAAATCAGGACTGTCTTGCATAATTAGGGATATTTGGGAATGGGAGCTATGCCCGTGTACAGCCTCGTGCTCAGCAGCCGAGCCGCTCGGATCTGGACCTTCAGTGGGTGGCTTGAGTGTCTCCGAACCCGGGGGTCCTGCGGTCACGTCGATCAAAAAGGGGTTTGCGGTTTGTAGACGTATGTGTACGGCCGGAGCCGTGTTTAAGTTCGTGATGCCACCAACGGGATGTGGTGAAGGTAGACACCACTGCTGCAGTTACGGGGCGCCCGGGGGAGATGTTGCGCAGCAAGTTGTTAACCCCTCCGTGGGCAGGGATGGTGGCCCGGGACCCGTTGGGGGTGTTTGGCGGTCCAGGGAGATGGGCGGCCAGAGGGCACTGATGTACTCATGATTAGTAAACACACGAGTCTCTGGTAAACCAAGGTGATGGTGGTCGGTGCCCGCAGCTGGCTGCAGTCTGGTCCCCCACCTGGTTGGTGGTCTCTGCCTTTCTCCTGCACCTGTTTGTGATGGTGGACTACCTGCGCTTGCAACTTCAGGAGTCCGCTCCCGGATTTTGGTTGCCTGAGGAGCCCTTTGCCCGCAGATGCTGGCCCGTGGGATCTCTGTGCCTTGGCGGTGGCTTTCTATCCCCCTCGTTGGGCTGTTGCTATCAGCTTCTGGATCTAGCTTCAGGGTCTGAGTACCCCCCTTTGTGCTCCAGTTTCCAGGTCGGTTCCAGGGGTTGGTACCGGCGGGCCACTACCCTTTCCCGGTCCACCACGGTTCCACCGAGCCATCTTCCCGGCTCCTGCAGACAGAGGCCTCCATCTGCCTCCTAGCCAGAAGTACCAGGGCTCCTACCCTGGCACCGATTCAGTTTGGGTCTTTCCTTTGCTGGAGCTGCACGCAGCTCCAGCCCACATACCTCTCCTCTTGACCTCTAGACTTGAACTTTTCTACCAGACTAAAGTTTCCCGCCCCAGGCTGTCTGAGACTCCTCGGTGGGCATCTTCCAACCGCCTGGTTCCGCCCCCTGGTGTGTCCATCAAACACTGAGGGGGGTGACTAGGGTTTTATATGTTTGGCTGCTGTCACCTTGTAAGGGAACAGTGTAATGCGGGGCCCTATCTGTGACTACCTGGCTGGCCAGGGCGTCACACCTGCATATATTAAAAGAGCATGATAAAAATTCTCAACCACAGATTATGTAGTTAGAAGATAATACTCACTTTCTGAGCAAATCTGCTGTCTACAATGTAAAACAGACTGTTCTAAACCAAAAGGCCAATGATTTAGAAAACCAGGTTTCCCGGAAAAACATTCAGATACTTATCTTCACAGAATTAGCTGGGGGCCAGCAGTTTGATGTTTTTTCAAAAACGTAGACTAAAGGGGGCTTTACACGCTGCAACATCGCTAATGCGGAGTCGTTGGGGTCACGGAATTTGTGACGCACATCCGGCCGCATTAGCGATGTTGCTGCATGTGACACCGATGAGCGATTTTGCATCGTTGCAAAAACGTGCAAAATCGCTCATCGGTGACATGGGGGTCCATTCTCGATTATCGTTACTGCAGCAGTAACGATGTAGTTCGTCGCTCCTGCGGCAGCACACATCGCTATGTGTGACGCCGCAGGAACGAGGAACCTCTCCTTACCTGCCTCCCGGCCGCTATGCGGAAGGAAGGAGGTGGGCGGGATGTTATGTCCCGCTCAGCTCCGCCCCTCCGCTGCTATTGGGCGGCCGCTCAGTGACGTCACTGTGATGCCACACGGACCGCCCCCTTAGAAAGGAGGCGGTTCGCTGGTCACAGCGACGTCGCCGGGCAGGTAAGTATGTGTGACGGGTCTGGGCGATGTTGTGCAGCACGGGCAGCGATTTGCCCGTGTCGCGCAACAGATGGGGGCGGGTACCCATGCTAGCGATATCGGGACCGATATCGCAGCGTGTAAAGTAGCCTTTACACACTCTTAACCTGCAGTTTCATTTTCTTTTTTTATTTCAATAGATTTTTATTGATTTTCAAATTATTAAAATACAGAAAGAAAAACACTGAAGAGATTTGATTAGTCACTTGCGCGATGAGAATCAGTATATCACTTTGGTAGGAATTTGATTCAGTACACTGATAACATTCTGACAAGGTGTATCACCTGAGTTGTCATTAATAGCAAATCCCCAAATCAGGGAGAGATATAAATAATAAGAAATATTTTGTGTATTTAGGCAAGTATACAGGTAAATTACCAATTTTGGTCTCCCAACATGGAGAACTCTTAATCCTAAAAGAAAAAAGAAAAACATTTGAAGTAGGGAAAGAAGAGGAGTAAACTATAAAGTAAGAGGAAATGAGGAGAAGAAGAAGAAACACGGAGCATTGCACTTTATGTCAGGATTTGCCTATATAGAGAAGAGGATAAGAACGCCTCCCATTGAAACCAAGTCTTGGAAACTATATCTCTTTCTTGTTGGGAGCACGCGATCAGCGACTCCATACGGTAAATTGCAGCCACCTCCGCAAACCACTCCTCCATGGACGGGGGATCCAGCGATCTCCAGTGTCTGGGGATCACTGTTTTCCCAGCCTGTAATAGGTGTTTGAGCAATGATTTTTTATACTTGGATTTGGACATGGGGAACATGTATAGTAGGATTGCTTCTGGGGATGGCGGAACTAAGACACCCGTTACTTCCAGAATAGTCTTGAGAACTCCTTTCCAAAAGGCGCTCAGGGTCGGGCACGACCACCATATGTGTGTCATTGTTCCCACCTCTGCTCCGCAACGCCAGCATATATCCGGGACCCCTGGAAACCATTTATTTAATGTGATTGGAACCCTATACCACCTTGATATGATCTTATAACTTGTCTCTTGTGATTTAGATGCTATAACTGATTTATGTGAGAGGGAAAAACATTTATCCCATTGGGTTTTCGTGAAGGTTTTCTGTAATTCTGATTCCCAAGCTTTACAAAATGGGGGCAGAGAGAGAAGGTCTTTTTCAAAGAGCAATTTGTAGATGACCGAGGTCGTGTGTGGAATAATAGATTTTGTAAGGCAGAGAGATTCAAATGTTGACAAGGGGCGTATTAGTGTTCCTTTCTCCGGGATTGACGCAAAAAAGTGTTGGAGCTGATTGTATTCAAATTCGTGGCGTGGATTGGGAGGAATGTCACCTAGGATCGTGTTGATTGGTAACAGTACCCCGTTAGGAGCAACGTGGCATAGTCGTAGAGGACGGGTTTTGGGGCAGCCCAAAAACGTCGGAGCGGTATATCCCGGGCCAAACTTCGGGTTTCCTGAAATGGGGAACATAGGGCCATTTCCATCCAGCAACTCTTTTTTCATATAGGGGCCACTCAGGGTTTTCAGAGTGTTAGCTGTTGTGTAGGATATGTCTGGGCTATTTAGGGGAGGGGGTGGACGCAGCCACGGCAGGGCTCCAACCGGGGTCGGACACATATCCGTCGCCATGCGAACCCATAATTTCGACGAATGGTTATGGATTAAGTCCAGTACACAGGCGTGTGCGACAGCTAAGTAATAACGACGACAATCCGGCAGGCCTGCCCCGCCCGCCTCTTTTGGGCGGATTAGGGTTTCCCAGCGGATTCTTGGATGTTTAGAGGCCCATACAAAGCACCTAAATTGGCGTCGTAGTCCGACCCAGAACGCAGCAGGTATGTAGGAAGGGATTGTGTGCAAAAGGTACAATAGCCTGGGAAGAATTGTCATTTTCAATATATTGATGCGCCCAAACCATGAGAAACATGTTCGTTCCCATGTGGCTAAGTTATTCTCCAGTCTTGAAAGGAATGGCTGAAAGTTCAGAGAGAACAATCTGGAGAGATCCGAGGGTAGACGAATGCCTAAGTAAGTAATGACATTGTCTGGTGGCCACTTGAATGGGTAATGTGTCTTTAGGTTGTTTACCAACTCACTAGAGAGGGATACATTAAGGGCCTCGGATTTGTCCATATTGATCTTGAAGTTGGACCAGCCACCAAACTTCTCCAGGAGGTCTAACAAGTTTGGCAGAGAGGTCGATGGGTTGGTTATGTAGATTAATAAATCGTCCGCGAATGCAGAACATTTGTATTCCTTTCCGGCTACTTTAATTCCCCGAATTTCTGGATTATTACGGATGGCTGCTAGGAGATGTTCCATAATTAGTATGTATAGTAACGGGGAGAGTGGGCAGCCTTGCCGCGTACCATTATGGATGGTGAACGGGTCTGACAGTGAACCATTAATTTTTAGAGTAGCTTCTGGGGATTTGTACAATGAGAGAATTTTAGCAAGCAGTGTGGGGCCTATACCGACATGTGCGAGAGTTTGAGATAGAGATGACCATGAGATTCTATCGAAGGCCTTCTCTGCATCAAGGGATAGGATCATCATTGGAATTTTATGGGTCTTTGCGTGATGTATAATGTCTATAGATTTCAAAGTATTGTCCCGCGCCTCCCTGCCCGGAACAAAGCCCACCTGGTCAGGGTGGATCAGAGAGGGAAGCAATGGGTTTAACCTGTTAGCTATCAGCTTTGCAAAGATTTTTAAATCGATATTCAATAGAGAAATTGGGCGGTAGCTCCCACAAACATGTGGGTCTTTCCCCGGTTTAGGGAGCACGGTGACATTCGCAGCTGTGGATTGGGGGGGGGATGGGGAGGAGTCAGAGATGGAATTGAATGCTATCAACATCAATGGGGATAGAGGGTCCGCTAGTGTTTTGTAGAATTTCCCTGTAAATCCGTCTGGGCCTGGACTTTTGTTGCCGGGTAAATTTTTTATTACCTCCAGCAGTTCTGAGTGTTCAAAAGGGGTTTCTAGTTCGGTTATCAACTCTGGTCTCAAAGAGCTAAAAGGGGATGTGATGTTGTGTGTTGTTCCCTCCGGGGTGGGTAGGTTGTATAATTTTGAGTAATATGATCGGAAAGAATTCGATATCTCCGCCGTTGTGTGGACCATGACATCCTTGGGCCCTTTGATACAGGGAATGAAACTCTGGAGGCATTGTGAGCGCAGGGCTCTGGCCAACATCCTACCGGGTTTGTTACCAAATTCATAGAAACGACTACGTCCTACTTGGAGGTAACGCTTGTAAGACTCATCTAGTAATTTTTTAACTTCCAACCTAGCTTTAAGTAAATCTCTCAGCGTTTCCGTCGAGAGCGCATTTTTATGGGCTAGCTCCAAATTGGTAACGGTTTGAAGTGCGGAACTAAGGACTTGAGCTTTGGCCTTTTTTAGTCGTGAGCCATGTTTAATAAGGACCCCCCGCAGAACACATTTGAGGGCCTCCCATTTAAAGATAGGAGCAGTCATGTCGGATGAGTGATCAGAAAGGAAGTGTTTTATGGAGTCATGGATATCCGACAAACACACAGGGTCAGAGAGTAAACTTTCATTTAGGCGCCAAGGGCGTGTCATTTTGGAAAGGGAAGGAATCTGTAGTGAACAGTAAATTGGGGCATGGTCCGACCACAAAATGTTACCGATGGATGTAGAGCACACCCATGGGAGAGCAGCATGTTGGACCATTATATAGTCAATTCGACTATATGAGTCGTGCGGCATGGAATAAAAGGTGTAATCTCTGACCGTGGGGTGCTGTAGTCTCCAGACATCTTGTAATTGCAACCCGAAGAGGGCCTTTTTAATGTGTTTAATGACTCTATATGAAATGTGTGATTTTTTCTTTGAATTGTCTAGAACCGGATCCAGGGTAAGGTTGAGGTCTGTACACAGAATCATTGTGCCCTGTATCAAAGGGGATGAGATGTCCACCAAGTTTGATATAAAAGTGGCCTGGTCTTGGTTAGGGGCATATACATTTAGTAAGGTTATTGCTTGGCCTTCGATTGTCAAAGATAGAATAATATATCTGGCCTCTCTATCTTTCGTACAGCTGACAATTTGGTGGGGTAGGGATTTGTGGATAGCAATGGCCACCCCTTTAGATTTGTTACTAGGGTTATTGGCAAAGTGCCAACTAGTGTAGTGTTTATGTTTGATGTTGGGGGCTTGATTTTCTTTAAAATGGGTTTCTTGAAAACAAATTATCTGTACCTTCTGCCGTTGGAAGTGTTGTAGGATTTGCGCCCGTTTCTCCGGAGTGTTCAAGCCTTTGGCGTTGAAAGAGGCTATTCTTAATTCTGTCATTCAGACTGGGAGGAGTTTAGGGTATGGTAACTGGAGTGGTTCGTGCAATGCCGTGAGGGGAAACAAAGATAGAAAGAGTAAAGTATGTAGCGTTAATCAAGAAACAGTACGTTTAGAATCAGAGGTATAGCCTCTGTGCAAGAAAAAACTAAAAAGATACTAGCGTTTAACAGGAGCCTGTACTACCTTGCACGGCAGGACAGAGGCTCACACCCTATGTGGGGCGAAGTCTGGTCAAGCAGCTAACAAGGCCGCACAGGAGCCTGCACAACACTGTAAGTGACTCATATTTATAACAAAACATAACTTAGCATCCACCGGCTAAATGAGGTGAAATATAGTTTGTGGGCAACATAGAATTTTAGCTTTAGGTACACACAGCTCAACCCTTAAACTTGGGGGATGAGTGCGTGTGACCAACCCAGAATTGCCACAGTCTCGTAAAGACTCTGTTGTGTCCAACCGAGACCTAGCCACCTCGTCCTCCACTATCGTACGTCAAGCTCAGTATTATTCTCTACTCCCTCTTTTCTTTCAAACCTTCTGTTCAATTTAAGCAGGTACGAAAATGGGGTCAAAGTCCAATTCTACGGAAGTGGGGTAGGCATTCATTTCGGCTGAGTCTTTAAGACGTGGTTCTACGACCCGTGGTTGGACCTCTTTTTTCTCCTCCCTTTTGCCTCTCTCTGGGGGGGAGACCCGCTGGGGGACGGTCCAGGGATCTGGGGGGTCTTCCAGTCAGGCTCACTCCGTTTTCGGTAACTGCCACCCATTCAGGTAGTTGTATATGGGGGAGCCCCAGATTGGCCAAAAAGCCCGGTAGGTCTCCGGGTGTTCGTAATGTGTAGGTTTGGGGGCCCTTCCGAACCGATAGGGAGAAAGGAAACCCCCATCTGAAAGGAATCTCTTTTCCTTGTAGAAGAGAGAGTAGCGGTTTGAGGGCCGCTCTCTGGGCCAAAGTATATCGGGACAAGTCCGGCATAATTCGGATAGGTTGACCCTGGTAGGAGAGTGGTTGTTTTTTCCGCGCTGCTTGCAGAATTGATTCTTTAAGCTGGAAGAAATGGATCCGGCATATTATGTCTCTTGGTTGAGGGTTGTTTAGGTCTTGAGGCCGTAGTGCTCTATGGGCCCTATCTAATTCAATGAAGGTTCCCGGCGGGCGGCGTAACAGACCATTAAAAATGGACGTCAGAGTGGAAGGAATGTCTGTGTTAGGGATGGATTCTGGTAAACCTCTAACCCGCAAATTATTTCTCCTATTTCTGTTTTCCAGATCATCTAGGTTAGATTGGAGGTTCTGTAATTGGGCAGAGTGGCGGTCGACCGTTTCCGTTAGTAATTGTAAAGTTTTAGCCGAGTCGTCTCGAGACTGGTTTAGAGAGTCCACTTTTGAAGAAAGATCTGTTAGCTCAACACGGAATTGTGCAAATTCTTGCTTGCATTCAGAGACAATCTGAGATGTTAGATTAGTTATATCTTGTTTGGTAGGCATTGACTGTAAAAGTATACGCAGGTCAGCTAGAGTGGCCGGTCTGTTTTCTCCCATGGTTGCATGTTTGGATTGCTCCTTATCTACAGGATATTGTGTGTCCTGGCCGTCTGGGGCTGAGGAATTGTCTATCATAGTCGCAGTGACATTCCTTTGGTTTGAAGCCATTGTCATTCTGAGCGTCTCCCTCCTGGGTGTAGCTACTTGTGTCTCAGTCTCATCCTCACCTCCATCTCTGGGGGGGGTTGAGAGCCATGATGATCCCGATGACCACCGGGCTGGGGGATCGGCGAGATGTGGAAGAGAGGGGTCGCACCACAGCTCCTGCACCTCTGGGTCTTGTGGTGCCATCTCAGCAGTAGTAATTCTTTTGTTTGACATATGCTGGGTTAATGCAGGTTGCTTTGTTGCTGGGTGCATGTCAGAGTGGAGCAGCGTCCCCCCTCCCACCCCCTCCTTTGCTTGGATCTCCTTTGACTGAACACTGGGCCTGGGAGAGTTCCCTGTGATTATAGGAGCACTTTCCTTCCCCTTCTGGGGGGACTTGGGCACCTGATTCTCTTTGAGTGGGGTCATAGGAGTGGTTCCCCGTGCCTGTTTTAATCTCAGATCCTCCGGTGATCTCCCGCAGTCCTCTGCACTGTGGATAGGGGAACCGCTGCCCTCCCTCCCCTCTCCCTGTCTCACCTTCCCCATCGCCGTCACGTCCTGCAGTTCCTCCATGCTCTGCATTGTGTGTGCCTGTGCTGGGTTCGGCTGCGTGTCCCCTGGTGTCCCGGGGAACCCCCTCGTACCTCCGCTGACGGAACCATTCAGAGGGGACGCAGGTAGTGGACTGTCCCGAGCACCGCTGCCACGAGGAGCGCCGCCATCTTGCGCCACAGTGTCTCCTCTGACCTCCGGTGATGTGGGCCGCTGCGGTGCGCTCTTTTTATCAGGGGAGGTCTGCTGCTTCATTATCCCCTGTTGTTGTCTGGATGTCTGGTGGTTGGACCTGGGACGCGAGGATTCGCCGGTCTGCAGGCCTCGAGGCGGCTCCGGTGATGGCTCTGCTGGCAGGGAGGCCTGGTTCTCTCGTTGGGGAGGTTGTGAGCGGGTAAGGAGAGCAGCTATGTCCCCCTTGGTGGTCGGGGGTTGTGAGGAGGCACGGGCTCTGGGTTTTCTGGTGGATTTACCCATAGTTTGGAAGGATGCCGGTGGATTTTCTTACAGTGCAGCAGGAGCTCCAAGAAATTGCAGCCTCACTCCATCATGGTCAGCCACGCCCCCTGCAGTTTCATTTTCAGTTGCCTCTGTGGAGGACAGGACCCATCAGGTACCAGTTTGGCACCACCACTTAAAGCTTTCCTGAATCCTCCATTAGTATGATTTCTAAACTGCAGGAATAGGGATTTCTACAGCACATAACAATATCTTTTTTTCAAGATTTTTTGGAAGCAAAGAGTAACATTCGTAGATGTAAAAAGCAGACTGCTAGAGAAGAACATTTCATGCTCGGTAGCAAATCAATTTCAATTAAGGATTATGCACGGTGTAAGACACTTCATAGATGGGAGATATGTATCACAGAGGTGGTTATCCTTGGTAATGTAAGATATGTATCACAGAGGTGGTTATCCTTAGCAATGTAAGCCCGGAAGCAAGCTCCAGCATGTATTGTACTGAGATTATTAATAGAGTATGGTGCGGCCCGGTTTACAAGCAGTCAGAGAGATGAGTGGGACTGGCTGCTCACATATCCCCACCCCGATGCATGATATGGGGGATATTTTAGAAAGTGCAGGTGTATCATTAGACGTCTGTGTCTGGAGGTAAGAAAGCCTCCCCTATGACGTCTCCATACTGGGACTTGTGTACTGGACAATTACCAAAGTCCTGCTGTTTGTTCTGTGTATCCTGTTTTACTGCACTGAAAGGCCATTTATTTTCTGTGTTTGCCACATGCTTTATGGAGACTTAATAGAGCAGCCTGGACATTTTTGTTTAAATCGCCTCTCATGCCTTCCCAAATGTTGCTCAGTGAGTCGAGATTCATACAATGGTAAGCGAACAATATTCTTCACAAAAGCAAATGAGGAGAAAAAGTAGATCTGTAAAAGATGGACCCTATCGAGACTGCAGGTTTTGTACATCTTGCTTTTTAACGCTCCTTCATACGTGCATGGTTCCAGTACTTGTAGAGTCCATTTTCACATGTACTTGAAACATGTACACATGCACATCCATAATCTCCGGTCCTGCTTACATGTTCGTGTTTTCACAAGGACCATGTGTGCATGTGAAGCATGCAGACATTTTTGTTTTTTACCAGCAGCACAGATCACATGGACCAATACAAGTCAATGAGTCCACATAAATACAGCACGCATATGACATCCATGTGACATCTTTGTACCATCCTTGTGACATGTAGTAGAATTAAATACATTCACAAATTACTGTTTTTTATATGTTAAAGATGTGCAAAGTGTTCAGGCTGCCATGAAAAAGCCAAATCCAGGATTCCAATGAAAATTATTTAAGGTTTATTTCTACACATTTCAAGACAATCTTGCCTCTTCCCCAGGATTAAATCGTAGTGTCTTACTGTCATACTGTACTTTGGTTTTATCCTGAGGAAGAGGCAGAATTACCTTGAGATGCATAGAAATAAACCATTTAATTTTATTGGGCTTCTGGATTTGACTTTTTCCCAGCAGCGCATAGGAACCACTTTATCTCCTTCTTCATCTTCTACAATGTTGGTGTCTGGACACCTGTGGATCTACAGAAGTCTATGTCACACATAACCACTAAAGGTGAGGAGGCACACCTGTTTTTTCTCACTCTGGGTTTCCACTTATAACCCTAGTTGCGCTCTCTTTCCATCTTAGTTTTCTCCCATAGATAGATAGAGAGCTTTTTACTAACCCAAATAAAAAAATAATTAAATAAAAATAAATTGCATGGGGTCCCCCCTATATTTTGAAATCAGCAAAAGTAAAGCAGACAGCTGTGAGCTGATATTAACAGGCAGGGAAGGTCCATGGTTATTGGACCCTTCCCCTTCTGATATACGCCTTTCTATTTCTAACACTAGGATTGATTCCAGCTGTGTTTTTGGATATTACACAGCTAACATTAACTCCAAAAACTATTACGCCAATTGCCAAATCAACAGGGCAATCAGGAAGAGTCAAGGCAAAGTGTCAAAATTGGAGTATCTCGTGGTACTGGGGCATCTGTGGGCTGGTATTTTTAGTCTGGGAAAGGTCTAATAACCATGGAGCTTCCCAACCTGATAATATCATCTCACAGCTGTCTGCTTTAACTTCACTAGTTATCAAAACTGGGGGGGACACCACGTAATTTTTTTCAATTATTTCTTTATTCATTCCTGGAGAATTTATGCGTTCTGGATGCTTTCTCTGCCATAGACAGAGTGGGAAAAGCATCCAGAATGCACATTTTTCACAGTGCGTTCCCACTCGGCTTTGCAGCATCCCCATACATTTGCAGCAGAGCCGAGTGGGACCGCACTGTCAAAAAGAGCATGGCTGGCTGCGACACAGTGCCGCGCGATCAGAATGAATTTGGATGAACTTCACCCGACTTCATTGTGATCGCGCGGCTCTGTGCGTGTGCCGCGACTTGATTTGCAGTCACACGTTAAAGACTCACCTGTGATCGCAAATCCCCTGAGTGACTGCAGTGAGTCGAGTGATCAGCTGTGCTTTCACTCAGGTTACTCACGGCCTCAGCTGCAGTAGTCCACCTTAGAGCGGTGGCCGAGAGTAACCACAGTAACAGCACAGCTGATCATGCTACTCACTTCAGTTGCTGCATGGAGCTGACAGGAGCGGCGGTATTCTACTGCCGCTCCTGTCATCTTCCGATGTAGCAGAGCTGAAAGTGTCGTGGGACCTTGCATGGATTACGTCAGACCTGGAAGTATTTTTGAGGGGTTAATAAAGTGGTGAAAGAGGGTGTTTTTTTGTCTATCATTCCAAATAAAGGATTTTTGGATGTGTGTGTTTATTTTCTTTAACTTACAGGTTAATCATGGAAGATATCTCGGGGAGATGCCTGTCATGATTAACGTAGGACTTAGTGGCAGCTATGGGCTGCTGCCATTAACTCCTTATTACCCCATTTGCCACCGCACCAGGGCAATTCAGGATGAGCCGGGTAAAGTCCCGGGACTGTCACATCTAATGGATGCGGCAATTCCGGGCGACTGCTGGCTGATATTGTTAGGCTGGGGGGCTCCCCATAACGGGGAGCTCCCCATCCTGAGAATACCAGCCTTCAGCCGTGTGGCTTTACCCTGGCTGGTATCCAAATTGGGGGGTCCGTACGTCGTTTTTTTTTCAATTATTTATTTATTTTTTTAACTGCTCGATATAGACACGCCCACTGGCAGCTGTGATTGGTTGCAGTGAGACAGCTGTCACTCAGCATGGGGGCGTATCTGACTGCAACCAATCATAGGCGCCGGAGAGCAGGGGAAGCAGGGAATACGAGATGGATTAATGAGCGGGCGGCATTTTCAAAAGAGAAGAAGCCGCCACAGTGTGAACGCCGTGCAGCGCTGCGCCGGTGATCGTGGATCGGTGAGTATGAGAGAGGGGGTGGGAGGGAGAGACCGACATGGAGAGAGAGAGATAGAGACATAGAGAGAGAGAGAGACCGGCCGACAGACCAACCAACAGAGAGAGAAAGACGAAAGACCTTCCTTTGTTATGTTAAAAAAACATGCGGATCGCAACAATAATGCAATGCAAGCGCACTGCTTCACATTTTGGCAGCAATTTTCTACAACTCATTGATTTTAATGGGTGTAGAACGCAGCCAAAATGGCAAAAACAATTGACATGTTGCTTCTTCAAACGCATGGGTTTTTGACAAATTTTTGACAATCAAAACGCTGCGTTTCAAAAAGCATAGTGCGCACAGATTTTGCATGATTCTCATAGACTTTGCTGAGGAATCAGAACGCATGCATTTTGTCAATAACACAGTGCAGTTGTAAACGCAGCCAAAACGCAGAAAAAACACAAAGTGCGCACATGGCCTAATAGTTGTATAATCTATCTAGCTGTTTATCTATCTATCTATCTATCTATCTATTTATCATTATCTTTGCACAAATTTAACACATTAAAATCAGTCATTTCTTAAATTAATTTCATTCTGGTATGTGTCACACGGACGCACACAGATGGCCAAAGGATGGCACATGAATGACACACACGTATGGTCAAAACAAAGCGTGCCACACGTACATTTCCTTTATTCACAATTATGAAGGGTGCCTTAAACAGCTGACGACACCTTGCAGTACAGGCCACATAACCGTAATTCAATACCACCAGAGGGGCGTGTTGGCTACAAATTTATTCTGCAGGAAGATAATGACCCCAAACATACAGCCAATATCATTAAGACCTATCGTCAAGATAAGAAGAGAAGGAGTTCTGACCAAATAGTCCTTACCTAAACGAGTCTGTAGGGAAAAACTTAAAGAAACCAAAGGATTTGAGTAAGATTACATCCACAGATCTGTGGTTGGTTTTCCATGTATGGGACAACCTCCCTGTCAAATTCTTTAAAACCTTGTGTTCAAGTGTACACCAAATATTGATTTGATTTAGGTTTCTCTTTTATACATGAACTAGCTGTAGTACCCGGGTGTTGCATGGCATAGTAATGTCTCTCTGTCTCTCTCCCAGTCTCTGTCTGTCTGTCTCTGATGTCTGTCTCTGTGTCTCTGTCTGTCTGTATCAGTCTCTATGTCTGTCTCTCTCTCTCTATCTCTGTGTCTGTCACTCTCTATTTGTCTCTCTCTATCTCTGTGGCTGTCTGTGTCTGTCTCTCTCTGTCAGTCTCTTTCCCCATCTGTCTCGTTCCCGGTCTCTTTCATTCCAGGTCTGTCTCATTACAGGTCTGTCTCTTTCCCCATCTGTCTCATTCCAGGTCTGTCTTATTCCAGGTCTGTTTCTTTCCCCGTCTGTCTCGTTCCAGGTCTGTTTCTTTCCAGGTCTATCTCGTTCCCCGTCTGTCTCATTGTCTGTCTGTCTCGTTCCCCGTCTGTCTGTATCGTTCCCTGTCTCTCTGTCTCGTTCCCTGTCTGTCTGTCTTGTTCCCCGTCTGTCTACCTTGTTCCCCATCTGTCTGTCTCGTTCCCCATCTGTCTGTCTCGCTCCCCGTCTGTCTGTCTCATTCCCCCTCTGTCTGTCTCGTTCCCCGTCTGTCTGTCTCGTTCCCCCTCTGTCTGTCTCGTTCACCCTCTGTCTGTCTCGTTCCCCCTCTGTCTGTCTCGTTCCCCCTGTCTGTCTCGTTCCCCCTCTGTCTGTCTCGTTCCCTCTCTGTCTGTCTCGTTCCCTCTCTGTCTGTCTCGTTCCCTCTCTGTCTGTCTCTATCCATCTCCCCACCGACATGTTATTACCTCACACATAAGCTTCTTATACTAACAGTTTATTTTGTTCCTATAGCAACCAATCACAGCTGCTATTAATAAACTAATAGCTCGCAGCTCCATTGACTTTAATGGAGGCAGGTTTTTTAGAAAGTAAGTGTAAAGCGCGGGGTTACATTTTCTCGTCAAAACAGTCTACGACGCTCCCTGGGCCACATAATGCATCTGTGCAAAATTTCATGATTGTAAATGCGTTGGTGCGGATTCCTTTAGCGGACAAACACACACACACACACACACACACACACACACAGACACACACACTTAGCTTTATATATTAGATTTTGCTTTTTATTAATGGATAAAAATACACTATTAACACTTCTATTTTTGAAAATATTTTTTGGAAACATGCTTAAAATATTTGCAGAATGCTGTAGCTTCCATTATGTGGGGTCCCGTATGTACTTTAGCTATTTACTTACACAAGCTGGGGCCTCTGGGAAGAGCGCGTTTTTAGCCTGCAGAGCCATTGTTTCTCTTTGCAGATTTTGTTTTGTCTACACTTTACACTTTGAGAGAACAAACTGTTAAGAATAATACATTGTCATATGTGTCTGTAATACGCTAGTCTATTGTTTCCCTATTGCTTTCCTATTTTGGAGTGGAGGACGGCTGGACTTTATGGGAAACAAAATTACCTGAACTTTTTAGTTGAAAGAGGACAAGGGTGAGAAACTATCTAGTAAATCATATTCCTTTTTTTTTTTTTTTTTAAATATGGTAATATTAAATGTATGTCAGGGAATACTAAGTTCAATGTGTAGCACATTCTTTCCAGACTTTGTATTCAAGGGTTGTGTCCCTTTTACTATATAGTTTCTTAAGATGTGAACCCCATGCTTGTTTACTTGATCCCAAATGTAGATATTTTTATATTTCTGCCTTAAATTATGATAACCCATACATTTTTCACTATATACATGTTCGTATACTTGGTGTCTTTGATGCAGTAGTTGTGTTTGCTGCCTTATAGGACAAACAAAACTCATATGTAAGGGTAAGGGTAAATGCGATGGTGGATCTGGTCATGGACCATAGGCAATCTGTTAGCAATGAAGAACTATTCCCTGTGCCTTGCTGTTACTGACAGTAATGTAAGAAGTAGATGTCTTTTGCAGTAAACACCCAAACTAACTAACTTATTCATGACAAACTCTTCATCATCACTCATTGTCTCATATTGACAATGTGATGCCCTGGCAAAACCAGGTAGTCACACATTAGGCCCCCGCATAACACCATCCCTCACCTAGGTTACATTCAGTTGACCTGAAACCCTAGTCACCCCCCTCAGGGCAAGACAGGCACACCAGTGGGCGGGACCAGATGGTTAGGGAATCCCACCTAGGGGTTTAGACAGCCCAGGACGGGAAAACAGTCAGTCTAAGGCAGATAAAGTGTGTAGTTCAACTGGAGAGGAGTGTGGGCTGGAGCTAGGTGTAGCTCCAGCAGAGGAAGTTCAAGTTCAACGGTGCCAGGGTTGGAGCCCTGGTACCTTGCCTAGTTGCCTAGGTGGCAGACGGTGGTCTCCGTCAGCAGGAGACGGGAAGACGGCTCGACAGATCCGAGGAGGACCGGAGAAGGGTTGGAGCCCACCGGTACCGACACCGGAGACCCGACCGGAAATCGTGCACAGAGGGGGTACTCAGACCAACCCAAGTGCCAAAAGCAGGCAACCACCCACAGAGAGGAATAGGGCGACCGCCAGGGCCCATAGATCCCACGGGTCATCATCAGCGGGCACGGCTCCTCAGGCACACAGAAAGCCGGGAGCGGACTCCCATGTTCCATACCGAGAAGTCTAAAAACACAACCACAACTAGTGCAGAGGAGGAGACGGCGACCATCAGCCCGGGTGAGGGACCAGAGTACAACCGACCACGGTGGCCAGCCACCAGCACCTTGGTTTACCAAAAGACTCGTGTGATTGATTCAATTGTGAGTAACCAAACCTCCCCTGGTCCATCCGGGCATGCAAGCCCCTGCTATCGCCATACCCTGCACAGAGACACTGGACTCGGGACAACCATCCCTACCCACGGAGGGGTTAACATCCAGCTGTCATTACATCTTCCCTGGGTATCCCACAAAAGCAGTGGTGGTGTCCCACTTCACCACACACCGTGGGTGGCGTCACAAACTAAATACGGTCAAGGCCGTACAACTACGTCCCTCTTTTCATTCGGCGTGTCCGCGTGACCCCCGGGTCCGGAGAATCCCTCGAGCCACACAGCGGGTCCGAATCCGAGCAGCACCGGCTGCTGGCACGTGGGCGGCACAACAACCTGTTTGGTAATGGAGGATTAATGGCCATGTCTGATTGACTCTTTAAAATATTTGTATAAAGTAGTTGTGTCAAAAACATGGACTCCAAGGCTGTCATCTGTGGCCTGAGATGCACCTGAGCTCACGATACATTCATTGGACAGCAGAAAGAAGACAGAAGCAGGAATGCGGCTGCTCCCCTTAAAGGTATCACGCTGGAGTGGAGGTATCTCTTTCCTACACTGTTGGACTGCTGGTGGTAGTTGAATATGGAAAGGATTTTTTTAACACCTTCCGAACATCTTCCATAAATTTTCAGTGAAATGATGACACCTGCCCACAAGCAGAGCCAATACAATCAGCAGGTGTACCTTTGCTGACACACTGCTGCAATGGCCACAATTGGTATTGGCACTGGTCATGGCTGTGTAACTGTACCGCCCTGGGGCTCGGCCGGCTGCCGAGCCGCTCACATCCGTGCTCATCGGTGGGTGGCTCGAGCTCCTCACGGATCCGGGGGTCACGTCGCTCTGAAAGGGGGCTGGCGTTACACGTAGGGAGTTCGGTGGGGAGATCCATGGCCGGAGCCACGGTTGTTTGTAGGGGATTTGAGTTCGTGACACCACCCATGGGTTGTGGTGAATGGATGGACACCACCGCTACCGTTGACTAGGCTCCCGGGGACGGTGTTGCACAGCTTGGTGTTGACCCCTCCGTGGGTAGGGGGGATGATGGTCCCGGGGGCCCGAGGGAGATGCTGAGGCGGGGGATTGGATGCGTGCTGGCATGTCGGTGTGGTGCGTGGCCCGAAGGCACTTTTGTACTCACTATTACAAACACGCTGGAGTCTCTGGTAAACCAAGTAAGATGGTGGACAGTGCCCGCAGCCGGCTGCGCTTTTCCCCTTTTCAGGTTGGTGGTTTCCGCCTTTCTCCTGCACCTCACTTTTGTAGAAAATGATGACTCCTATGCCTGAGCAAGGTAGTCCGCTCCCCAGCCTGGTGTGTGCCGGTAGAGCCCTTTTGCCCGCAGATGCTGGCCCGTCGGGTCTCGATGCTGAGTGGTGGCTTTCTACCCCTATGGTTGGGCTGTTGTCTTCAGTCGGGTCTTAGGTGGGAAAGGGCCTAAAGTCCAGTCCTCAATCAGTTGATTTGACTCGGTCCAGTTGTTTCTGGGCCTCGTACTGGGTCTGAGCACCCCTCCTGGTGCTCCGG
The DNA here is from genome assembly GCF_048569485.1 of Anomaloglossus baeobatrachus. Lineage (NCBI taxonomy): Eukaryota > Metazoa > Chordata > Amphibia > Anura > Aromobatidae > Anomaloglossus > Anomaloglossus baeobatrachus. The sequence continues at coordinate 137,401,405 of NC_134354.1, forward strand.
TTTCCAATCGGTTCCCCGGTTCGGTACCGGTGGGCCACCGCCTGTCCCCAGTCCTTACGGTTCCACCGGCTGTAATTCCAGCTCCTGCAGGCGGCCACCACCATCTGCCTCCTTGCCAGAGGTGACTGGGCTCCGACCCAGACACCTGGTGTTAGACTATAGCAGACCTGGGCACAGGTCTGCACTTGAACTCCACTCCACTCCACTGTCAAAGCTAATCTCTCACATTCTCCTGCCTAAGGGCCTGTGAACTCCTCGGTGGGCGGAGCCAACCTCCTGGCTCTGCCCCCCCTGGTCTGGACATCAAACTCGGAGGGAGGTGACAAGGGTTTTGTAGGTTGGCTGCTGCCACCTTATTAAGGGGGGGGGTGTTTGTGTAAGGGCCTACCTGTGACTACCTGGCTAGTCCAGGGCGTCACAAAACCCCTTATATACTGCTGTCAATAGTGACAGTGGTATCTAGATGGTTATGTGAGGGAGGGAGGTCCCTCTTTAAGCCCATCAGCACCACATGTTCGCTGGCTGCCCACAGTTGGCATGGCAACTTTGGGCCAAGTGTTGTTCATCAGATCAGACTGCTCTGGTGGCCTGTAAGGCTCTGCAATTCGAAAGTCTAAAACCTGTTTTACATGTTACGATTCTGCATACGATCATAACCGCCCCCATCGTATGTGCGGCCCGTTCAATTTTGTTGAATGTGCAGCACAAACGATTAACCCCCGTCACACGTACTTACCCGTCCATACGACCTCGATGTGTGCGGCGAACGTCCTGGAGTGGAAGGGACGTTCGGCGTCACATCGACGTCACGCGGCAGCCGGCCAATAGAAGTGGAGGGGCGCAGATGAGCAGGACGTAAACATCCCGCCCACCTCCTTCCTTCCGCATTGCCGGCCGGAAGCTGCAGGACGCAGGTAAGATCTGTTCATCGTTCCTGGGGTGTCACCCACTGCGATGTGTGCTACCCCGGGTACGATGAACAACCTGACGTTCAATTCATGAGGAATGAACGACGTGCATGCGATAAACATTTTACCGTTCATTCGCAATCGCACATAGTTGTTACACACTACAATGTACCTTACGATGCCGGATGTGCATCACTTATGACGTGACCCCGCCGACACATCGTAAGATATATTGTAGTGTGTAAAGCGGGCTTTACAGATGTGTAATTTTAAGGCGAGGTTCACATGACATTATAAAAAAATTGGTCCAATTTTCATTAGGTATAGTGGGATTATTCTTTTGTCACTTGTCATCCGTGTGTAGTCCGTATGCAATCCATTTTCAAAAAGCAGCAGGTATTAATACTTTCCAAGACCCTTTATAAATAATAAAATAAAATAATAATAATAATAATAATAATAATAATAATAAAAAAACATGCCCCAAAAAAGTAGCTTTTACATTGTACAGGGACACAAAAAAATAGAATAAAAAAAATGATCAAAAAGTTGTATAAAAAATGGTATCTCATGTCGTAAGAAATGCAGACAATCAACTTAAAAAATGTGGTGTCACGCTTGCTGGGTGTACCAAGCAGAGTGGGGTTTGTTCAGAACTACGTGCGTCTGAAGCACAACAAACACACAAGAAAGGGGGACACCGGGGACACAAAAACAATGGGAGGCCCCGGAACTAGTGAGAGGGGTAAGTGGGCACTTCCTAAACTCACCTGCAACTGTCCCTTCTCTCCTCATGAGTCCCTATACAGTTTCTGCAACTGTCGCCAAACAGGAACCTGGGACCCTAAAAAAGGCCCTATAGTAACCCTGACTAGTGATGGATAGATAAGGGTCACTTTACCTCACTGCTGCATTAACAATACACCAGGGAAGTAAAGACAAACAGGGGGAAAAATAACAGCCAAAAGAATATTGCCTGAGCACTGGAACTAGACTTGTCGAACCCTCTTCACAGGCGGCCAGGACACAAATGAGTTTGTATCTTCAGCAGGGATAGCTGGAATACACTACTATCTAAAGCTGAAGAGCGTGACTATTTAGTGAACATGCAGGGAGACAATCAACATGCTGGGAGACAATGACAGTACCCCCCCTGAACGAGAGGCCTCCGAGCAGACACCTGTGGACAACGTCATGGGTGTTTAATTCCTGGGGTAACTCCAGATGTACGGCCATAGGATTTGGAATGTTAAGAACCCTAAAAGGACCGATCAACCTTGACCCTAGAGCCCCAGACACACACTACCACCTGGTGTTCTTGATGGAAACTCATGCAAGGTCAATTTTTTTTAAGGTCCGAACCTGTATGTTTATTCACATGCATACACCGGATGGTAGAGGAAGAACTCCTGGCAGAGCTAACATCAGAGGAGTCTCCCCATCCATTCAACAACTTACACTCTGGAACAGCACACATAGCGGGCTAACTACCATCCCCCGATCACCTCTACTGGAGTCGCACCAAGGCCTACTCTTCCCCTGAAGTGGGGGTGCCTCTCCCTTACTTTTATTTGATGCTTTAAAGGTCACTACTGGTGTGTAGGGTGGTGGGTGTTTAATAAGTACCCCAGCAATGGTAGCACCAAGGCACTTATTCTCACAAAAACTGCCCCAACTAACAACTTCCCCTGACTACCAGTCTATCACAGTTTTATGCCTCTTCAACCAGGGGAGTACCAGCACAATAAGAGTAGGCTAATCCTCCAGGACATTACAGGATAAACGTTCTTTATCAACCGAGCCCACTCGCAGGTTAATATTAGGCACGGTATGTATGAACTCTCTCTGGCTGAGCAGAGCTGAGTCAATTGCCTGGATGGGAATGGATCTTGACAGTGCACTATTCGTCAGACCATGAGTCTATGCAACGCAAGAATCCACCAAATTGGCATCGGCTCCGCTGTTCACCAGCAAAGAGATCGTCTCAGTTTTTCCTCCTATAGCCACTTTAGCTGTGATGGTGAACTGGGACGTGTAGATGGAGGAGATGTAGACAGCCTGGTCATTTCCCTACACCCGACCAGGATGATGCGGCTTAGGTCTTATAGGATAGGCCCCGATGTAATGCCTCTTATCCCCACAGTAGAAGTAGGACCCAGATCCACAACAAACCGCAAGTGGCTCCATCTGAGGGGAGGCTCCCTCCAACTGCATAGGCTTGTCTGCTTGCGCCAGTGGGAAATGTTTCCTGGGGGAAATGACAGGAGACAGGGTCCTAAAGAGTCTCTCCCTGAGATGGCGATCCACTCGTATATCAAAAGCCATGGCAGCCTCCAACGACTCCAGGGCGGAGTATTGCACCAAAGTATCCCTTAGGGGTACTTTGCACGCTGCGACATCGCAAGCCGATGCTGCGATGCCGAGCGCGATAGTCACCACCCCCGTCGCAGCTGCGATATCCTTGTGATAGCTGCCATAGCGAACATTATCGCTACGGCAGCTTCACATGGACTCACCTATCCTGGGACGTCGCTCTGGCCGGCGACCCGCCTCCTTATTAAGGGTGCGGGCCGTGCGGCGTCATAGCGATGTCACACGGCAGGCGGCCAATAGGAGCGGAGGGGCGGAGATGAGCGGGATGTAAACATCCCACCCACCTTCTCCCTTCCGCATATCCTACAGGAGCCGCGGTGACGCCGGTAGGAGATGTTCCTCGCTCCTGCGGCTTCACACACAGCGATGTGTGCTGCTGCTGGAGCGAGGAACAACTTCGGACCATCGCGTCAGAGTAATTATGGATTACGCCGACGCTACACCGATGATACGATTACGACGCTTTTGCGCTCGTTAATCGTATCATCTAGGCTTTACACACTACGATGTCGCCTGTGATGCCGGATGTGCGTCACTTTCAATTTGACCCCACCGACATCGCACCTGCAATGTCGTAGTGTGCAAAGTACCCCTTAGCCTAGCTGACAACCTCTCCATGAAATGACCCCTTAGCATTGGGTCATTCCACTGAGTGTCTGTAGCCCACCTCCAGAACTGCGAACAATACTTCTCTACTGTCCACACCCCCTACTGGAGTTTACGGAGTTTAGACTCCGCGAGTGTCATGCCATCAGGGTCTCCATACAATAAAGCTAGAGCAAAGAAAAATTCATCCACCGACCACAGTGCCTGGGAGTCGGTCGGTAGAGAAAAAAGCCTGGACTGGAGATCTCCCCGCAATAGAGAGACAACTATCCCCACCTTCTGCTCCTCACTCCCGGAAATTTGAGGGCGAAGCCTCAAGTTCATTTTAGAGGCTTCCTGGAAAGTAGTGAACTTATTCCTACCACCAGCAAACTTATCCAGGAGTGCGATCTTGGTTTCAGGTTAATTCTGGGTGTGAACTAAGGCCAGAAACCCAGGAATTTGCTGCAACTGCTGCCCGAGTTCAGCACAAATGTCGGACATCTCCTGGGAGAAGGTATCAAGTGGTTGAACGAGTGCAGCTACCTGAGCCATGATGGCGCAGAAAAAACGGTAAGGCTGAAGTTAATGTAACTCTTACAGTTTCCGCAATTGTCGCCGAACAGGAACCTCGGACCCTAGAAAAGGCCCTATAGTACCCCTGACTAGTAAAGACAAACAGAGGGAAAAATAACAACCAAAATGATATTGCCTGAGCACAGGAACTAGACTTGCAGAGCCTTTTTAACAGGCGGACAGGACGCAAATGAGTTTGTATCTTCAGCAGGAATTGCTGGGATACACTACTATTTAAAGCTGGAGGGCATGACTACTTAGTGAATGCACTTAGCAAGGAAGTGCTTTGGAAAAGCTGCAATAGTAAAACTGACACTTAACCACTTCAGTGCCAGGAAAAATGAAACCCATTTAAATGAAAAGAGCCAGATGAGAGGCTCCAGTCCAAACGCTGTCACTGGTCTCAACATGCAGGGAGATGATCTTGACATGTGTGTCCCATTTACCAAGCTATGTTTAACAACCCTGGTCTAAAGGTACTTCCGATTAGTCTCCAATGCTTATAGAATTATAGGTAGATGAGAGGCATCGCCATTTTTGATTGGAGAATACATCTACTCTGGTGAAACCTGATGGGCCATCTGATAGAATGACAGAATTCCTGACCAATTGCATTTCTTTTTGACTAATCACAAAGTGAAGATACAGATCCATCTCATTTTAATAGGGAGGTATGCTTTATATTTGGTTTTCCATATTTGTATCTTCTGAAAAAAATGCACCAAAAGGGTTATTTTTCCAAGCAACCATATTATAAGTAGAGTTGGTGCAAATTGATTTGTAGGACTCGGTCCACTGGCCATATTGGTATTCCGTGGGCGCTGGATGACAGCTTCATGAGCTACCACTTACTGGATGGCATCCACTGCTCTTCATTTAATTAGCTAACCTGATACAATGTCATTGTTGTGGTATGAAGTTCACAGAACATAGTGGGCTTATGGAAACATGGAAGAGTGCATCCCCCAGGCCGTGCATTGTACATGCAAATTAGATTAACGGCAGCATTTAAAGGGAATCTGTTAGGTGATTTTCTAGCATAATACTAATGTTTAAATAGGGCTTAAAGGGAACCTGTCACTACTTTTTTGGCCTATAAGCTGTGGCCACCATCATGTTAGAATGCTGTATATAAGAGCCCGGTGGTGGTGGCCGCAGCATATAGGCCAAAAGAGTTGTGACAGGTTCCCTTTAGGCCTAAAACACACTTCTGCATAAAAAACGTACGTGTGACACGGTCCGTTTTTCGGGTCCATGTTCCATTTTTTATGGGTGTTTCTCCGGTACGTTTGTCATCCGTGTGATGGCGTATGCTATCCGTGTGTGCATGTAAAATGTCCGTGTTTGCATGTAAAATGTCCGTGTATGTGTACGTGGAATGTCCGTGTGGAATGTCCGTGTGATGTAAAATGTCGTTGATACATGTCAGCTGACAGAAGACAGAGTTGCACGATGAGAATGAACTCGGGTGAACTTCACCTGACTTCATTGTCATACCGCGGCTCTGTCTGTGTCGTGCACTGATTAGCGGTCACCCGTGAAGGACTCACCGGTGACCGCTAATCCCCTGAGTGACTGAATTGAGCAGCACGATTAGTGCTGCTGTCACTCAGGTTACCCGCGGCAAGCTGGATCCTCCCCCCGAGACCGCAACTCACCTGTGACTTCATCACTGTCACTCGGACGACTTGCTGTCACAGGTGGAGGATCCAGCTGATCGCGCTACTCACCTCAGTTGCTGTGTGGAGGTGACAGGAGCGGCGGTGTTCTTCTGCAGCTCCTGTCACCTTCATGTAGCTGAGCTGGAAGCGACACTGGACCTCCATGGATTACGCCGGACATGGATGGGTTTTTGGGGGCTTAATAAAGTGGTAAACGAGGGTGTTTGTTATTGTTTATTATTTCAAATAAAGGATTTTTTCACTGTGTGTGTTTATTAACTTTAACTTGCCGGTTAATCATTGGGGGTGTCTCATAGACGCCTGCAATGATTAATCTTGGACTTATTGACAGCTATGGGCTGCCATTAACTCCTTTTTACCCCGATTGCCAACGCACCAGGGCAAATCAGGAAGAGCCGGGTAGAGTCCCAGAGCTTTCGCATCTATTGTATGCGGCAATTCTGGGCGGCTGCTGGCTGATATTGTTAGGATGGGGGGCTCCCCATAACGTGGGGCTCCTCATCCTGAGAATACCAGCCTTGAGCCGTATGGCTTTATCTTGGCTGGAATAAAAATTGGGGGAGACCGCACGCCGTTTTTTTTAATTAATTATTTATTTCACTGCACAGTATAGACCCGCCCACCGGCTGCTGTGATTGGGTGCAGTGAGACAGCTGTCACTCAGCGTGTGGGCGTGTCTCACTGCAACCAATCATAGGCGCCTGTGGGCGGGGGAAGCAGGGAATAGTAGATTGATTAATGAGCGGCCGGCATTTTCAAATTAATTGAAGCCGCGTATTTTCGGCACAGCTGTTCCTTGCCGCGCTGGTGATCGGGGATTGGTAAGTATGAGCTGGGGGAAGAAAAAGACCAAGCGCCAATGTAAGTATGACTGAGAACAGCAGTAAAAAAGGTAAGTAGACTGACTTTAATAAAAAAAGAAAAAAAAAAATAGATCGCTCGTTTAAAAACGCACACGGACGAAACGTGCTGAACACGGACATACTCCGTGTGCGGTCCGTGCAGGCACGGACCCATAGACTATAGCGGGTCTGTGCCTGTGTGCTGCCGGCCAAAAACGGATTTGTCATCCGTGTAGAAAACCGCACACGCGTACTTACCACATGGACACACGTTCTGTGTGATTTTACGCGTTTGTGCCATCACCCATAGAATAACATGGGTCTCCGGGTCTCCGTGTCTCCGGTACGTGCAAAAACGTACCAAACACATACCGGAGGCACGAATGTGTGTTGCGGGCCTTAAGGAAACCTTTCAAGATCAGCAAGTTTTATGGTTCTTTCTTATCTTGTTAACTTCTTGTAAACTCTGAAGAATTATGTGATGTAGTAACTAGTCAAACACATGTACCATACATACAAGCTGCATATGCCCTGTAGAGATAAGCGAGCCTCTGAAGGCTCGAGTTCGGTTCGTCGAATGGAGGCCCCGTTCGAGAACCATTCGATGAACCGTTCAACGAACCTCTCGAACCCCATTGAAAACAATAGGAGGCAAACACAAACACATAAAAACACATTATACATGTACTCATACAGTTAATAAACATTGCCATAACACTTACAGGTCCCCGCGACGCGTCCTGCACTCTGTCTCCCGCCGCTTTTCCTTCTGATAATCGCTGCGTCCTCCCGGTAACCAGCACTGATGATAGGTTCTATCGTGACGTCAAAATAGCATGCGACCAGTCACGTGTCTATTATCTCATTAGCTACAGACTGGTCACATGGCTAGACGTCATTGCTAGGTACTGTCAGTGCATCTCTCCGATACGCGGTGATCGTTACAGCATGTCCGTGTACTGGTGAAATGCTCTGGCACATGGTCGACTCCCCGTTCCTGCATGTGTGCGCTCTTTACAGAGTCAGCCCACATGCAGGGACTAGCTGTCACAGCCGGTAAATAGCGGCATCAGGAATCACGTGATTGGAGCACCGTTGCTATGGTATGACATCACCGCTTACAGCACGCAGCCTCTGCTCACTCTCACTGAGTGATTAGACTGCATGGGGAGCTGCAGCGTCTTCCTTCCATGCAGTGCTGTCTGATGTAGCAGAGCTGCATGGGTTGAAGGAGAAAGAAGACAGAAGAGCAGGGAAGCCCTACGCGAAACGCAGCGTCGGGGCCCCTGGACAGCACTTGCCATGGAAGAACACAATGGGTGAGCACAATTGAGTTTACCTACCACCGTTACACTGTGGCTGCAGCATGCACCTAGTGGCCAAGTGGGCCATTTACTTTGTTTATGTACTTTGGACCATGGATACGTGAGCCAGCCTATATTTAGGTGAACAGCCAGCCTCACCGCTCAGTGTCAGCTGAGCATCGTCAGGTCGGAGAGAGAGAAAAGAGAGAGAGAAAAGAGAGAGACCTCATTCCGTGAAGCGGCTCATAGATCATGTCCGGCTACTCCCCTCTGTGCATAATTAAAATAATAATATTTTTTAATTAATTATAAATAAAGAATAATAATTAATTTAAAATAAAAAAAAAATCTTTACCCACACAGCTGGGACTTGAACTCGTGAAGTTATGCTTCTTAGGTGAGCGCTCTATCCATTCAGCCACTGGCTCTAATGATGAACATAAGCAGATTTCGTTACCTTGAGGTCTGCAAAGCAGACTGAAGTCTGAGGTGACAGCGCGATTCTCTTCATGTGCTACGTTGAGAGGACAGAGAGCACTTGTGTTCTGTAGCAGAACTGACAGTGTCGTGTGGATTACTTCGGACCTGGAGGGGTATTTGGGGATTTTAATAAAATGGTGAAAGAGGATGTTTTTTGTCTTTTTTTCCAAATAAAGGAGTTTTTGCTGTGTGTGTTTCTTTACTTTCACTTACAGTTTAATAATGGAAGGTATCTCGGGGAGACGCTTGGCATGATTAACCACGTTATTACCTTCATTGCCACCGCACCAGGGCAATTCGGGATGAGCTGGGTGGAGTCTCGGGACTGTTGCATCTACTGGATGCGGCAATTCCGGGTGGCTGCTGGGTGATATTGTTAGGGTGGTGGGCTCCCGATAACGTGGTGCTCTCCATCCTGACAATACCAGCCTCCAGCCGTGTGGCTTTATCCTGGCTGGTATCAAATATGGGGGGATCCGCATTTATCTTTTTTTTATTATTTATTTTACTGCACGATATAGACCCGCCCGTCAGCGGCTGTGATTGGTTGCAGTGAGACAGCTGTCACTCATCGTGGGGGCGTGTCTGACTACAACTAATCATGGGCGCCGGTGTGGGGGGAAAGCACGGAATAACGGATTAAATAATGAAGCGGCAGCCATTTTCAAAAGAGGAAAAGACGCCGCAGATTTGTGACAGCTGGGTAGCGAGACGCCCATGATCGGTGAGTAGGAAAGAGAGAGGGATTGTGCTGGGGACGCAGGACGCATGCCGACAGCAACGTGTGCATATAGCCTTACTGTGAAAAGCCATGTTTTTGGTGCTCGAACCGTTCTCGAACGTAACTTGAACTGTCGAGCTTTTAGCAAAAAGCTTGAGTTCGTCGAACGTCTTGAACACCCCCCAAAGTCACTCGAACATGAAATTGGCGAACCTCGAGCCTCTAACATCGCTCATCTCTAATGCCCTGCTACCTAATTCCACCTCTCAGTGCTGTCATCAGGCAAAGTAAATATGAATTGAATTTGCACGGCTGCCCCCACCCATACTCCCTACTCCCTCCCACCTCTCACCAGTGATAGTGAATGCACTGGAAAGTGGGTGGAAAGAGCAGTAAAAATGCAAATTGTATTTACATATATTTACATAATTTACATACACTTAACTAGCATGCACGAGACACTGAATTTTACTACTGTATACTGTAGCAGGATAACGATAACAGTAAGACCTAAAACACACGGCATGAAAATCGCTGCGAGTGGAATGCGATAAAACATCGCATTCCACTCCGACCAATATTAGCCTATGTGCCAGCACCCATGAGCGATTATTTTCTCAGCCCTAATCGGACTGAGAATACAATCGCAGCATGCTGAGACTGCAATGCGTTCCTTTTTTCTCTCGCATCCATTCACGTCTATGGGCTGGGAGAAAAATTGCACTGCACTCGCATTACATCGGTATAACGCGAGTGCAGGGCGAGAATGGCAATAGCCGGCAACAGAGGAGAGAGGGAGATAAATCCCTCCCTCCCCTCCGAAGCGTCGGCCCGCCCTTCCTCAGTGCTGGCCCTCCCCTCCTCAGAGCCGGCCCTCCCCTCCTGAGTGTCGGCCCGCCCCCCGCAGCTGAGGTCCGATCGTATGATGGGACCTCAGTCACAGTCACACTCGCATGACATTTGGCTCCTGCTGTGCTGCTACTGTGAGCTGAGTGTCATGCGAGAATCTCATTAGTTCCCCGTGTAGCCCCTGCCTAAGAGGTAGAACGTTAAAAGTTACTGATCCTGAAAGGTCTCCTTAAGCTCTATTTAAAGATAACATTAGTATTGTACTACAAAATCACCTGACAGATTCCCTTTAAGGGGGTTAACAACATCAGGCGCAACTCCACTTAATGTTAGAAGTATGTTCATCTGCAGATGCAGACTGTCTACAACTGCCAGTGTGTGCTGGGTATAATGCTAAAATCCACAATAAACATTATACATGGGGACCTGACATAGGATACAGCAGTCAATCTCAGTAAGAGGTTCAGAAAAGTGGTTAAAGAATGATAGCAGTAGGCTATGGTGTCCCGTTCAGACAGTCTCCGATGACGTGCCAACCATCAGCCTCCTGATCTTCAAACCAAGCGGAGGCAACAAAATGATTGCTTACGAGATACTACATTAATAGCATTGACTTAGCTGATCAAATTCGAGTCCTATACCTAAGTGACATGTAACACCTAACAATTAATGTTTACGGACTTCCCACTGCAGGGGAGCAGAACCATTATTGCCTTAAGCTTTAGTTTCCGGCAATCTCTGGTAATTCAAACCAAATGTGCAACCCCCTTGGTAGTTTTTCCTTCCCAAGCAGAACCGTGAGGAAAATAAAGTCCGGCACTCATGTTATGTCTCATGTTGGAGTGATAAATAGGTCCCACAGGTTTTTGGCTGAGGCTGAAACAGCAACAATATTCTGCACTTTTCACTTTAGCTTAAGCTTCGGCATGGGACTGAGGATTTGAATATATTCTGGCATTCGCCTCCTTCTAGCCTGGCTCATGTCTCTCAAATTACCAGCAAAACCCTTTCTCTTATTATTTTAATATATTTTCAACTCTCATTCCTAATTAGAATTAAGACCTGGAGGGATTTTACAGCCATTTACCATTGTGGTTGCCAGAGAAAGCTGCACAGATCTTCCATTACACTCTCGAATCCTTGTTTGTGTTCTTCTTTTGAAGCGTTTTCCTGTACATTCAGGTCTTGTGTGAGGTGTCCAGCAGCCTGCAGCACTGTACTTTCAGGTCCTGCGTTATACATAGTAAGGGCAGTGACATTGCCAACGTCCACCCAGAAAACACACTTTGTTCTGCCAAAAACTTCCACTTAGACATTGAACAGGTTCTACACAGGCGGAGCATTACAAGCTTTTCCGCCAACACTTTGACAGCCATTTTTCTTCTAACTCATCTATTCGACATCGACCAAATATAAGAAGGGTGACGTGTCCACTAAGCAAAGCAACACACCGTATACTGGGACCATTCATAGAAACAGTAGTGACCGTGATGCAATAGTTTTCCAATGTAGCTTGCACAGATATATTTTCATTGCACATGTATATATTTATTTATATATATATATATATATATATATATATATATATATATATATATATGTATATATATATATATATATATATATATAAAATCTGTCACTTTAAAATGAATGGATCTGACTCATAATGTGAATGCGGCTTCTTTTAAAAAGCACTAAAAAGTATGTTTATATGAATGAATTACAGCTGTACTGTGGTTACATTCTGCACAAGTTTTATCAGATATAATATTAATAAATGTTTAGAAATGTCAGATGAAATCTGGGAGAACAAGGCAAACAATACAAAGATGGACGCCTGAAACACAAGGCTCTCGCACAGTACATAGGTTACATATTTCTATAAAAACAAACCTGTTCATCGAAATGAAGAAATTACCTATTATTCCAATTAGTTTTTTTTTAAAGCATCCGTTATTATAGCAAAATTAGCAACCTTGCAATTTTCAAGACGGCCCCTGTTTTTTTTAAGACTTTTTTTTTTGGTGTTTTCAGAAAGAGTTTACAGTAGTTTCCTTATCAGCAGAGGCAGGATTAGAATGCCAGGGAACACCTTCCTACACAGCTGATACACAAGTTAATATCATAGCTGACCCTGCTCCCCCACCCTTTGCTCTTTTGTGATTGTGGCTAATGTACATGGACAATTTCTGAAATTACAGGAAACTAATGGCTGGTGTGAAAATTACATGATTTCAGTTTGTTGTTTTTGATTGTGATATAAAAAAACTGCGTCAAACAAAAATGAAAAATACATTTAAATTTTATCTACTTTTTTTTATTAATTTTGTGCAGTATGGAAAATGATGACATTTTGCAAATCACTTTACATTGATGAGCAAAATGGTAACACTATTTTGAACTTTTGACTTTCAGGCTCCGTATATCACCATCCACTACACCTTTGAGCTTGAGACTACCTTTTTTGATATAGACAATCATCTTGCCTATCTCATACATAAATTTGACTTACAAACTTACAACTGTTTAGCATATGATTAATGATGCAGATTCTTATCATGTCACTGCATTGTTACTGTTTTGCTCCTAAAAATCAACATTTTAATTTTTAGTATTTTGTTAGTATTTTGTAAATTTACCTTTGACTTTCAACACTGCCTGAATCCTTCTGGGTATCCTTTCTATAAGACTTAAGTATGTGTTGACTGAAATCTGTTCCCCAGTCTCTTCTACACGTTCCCAATGTGGTGCATACTGGTTGCCTCGCTTGGGTATGTATACGGCTTTAATTCAACTCCACAGGAATCATATGAAATAATATAAGTATTTTATTTCCATCAGTGATCTATCTTGTCAAGTGCCAGTGGTAATGTGGCATATGAAGCATGTTTTAGATATGTGATTGCTGTGTGGATTAATGGTGTATGTGTCCACCCCTGTTCCCACCCCTGAAGACACCAATCGCGTTACTGTTTTGTCATGTACTGAATGTGAATAATGTCTTGCATCTTTTGTACATATTGTGATGTAATATATCATATGAATTATACTATATTGTAATGCTCCTGTCTCTTGTCCCCATGCTCCATGGACTTTGTTCAATACCCCCATAGACTTTGTCCCAAACCCCTCCTGATGGACATGGCCACCATCCTGGACCTTTCTCTTTATGGACTGTGGCCTTGGATCATGAGGGCTGTGTGTTCTGTTGGCCTATGACCCTCCCAGTGGAAGGATTTAGACACTATTAAGCTGTCCCAACCCGGTGGAACCAGGGTAGAGTTGTGCCAACCCAGAAAAGGAGAATTTCATCCACCTTCCATAGCAGCAACTGTTGTTTATGATTTGTGTGGTATTGATTGGTGTCGTACAGGTCATCGCATGGTTAAGGACAACATGAATAAAGAGGGTAGGAATGTAAGAATGGTGGTCGTTTTCCTATCACTGACAACACCAATCACGTTATTGTTTGTCTTGTAGTATAATGTAAATTGCGTCTTTGTAAATATTGTGATATAATGTGTCATGTTAATTGTATTGTATTGTGATGTTCCTGTGTAATGTAAGGTATAATATGGTATAATGCATAGTGTATATATGACGCCCTGGACTAGCCAGGTCATCCCAGGTAGTCCCATGCACACCCCCCCCCTCCCCTTAGTAAGGTGACAGCAGCCAAACTACAAAACCCTTGTCACCTCCCTCCGGGTTTGATGTTCAAACCAGGGGGGCGGTGCCAGGCGGTTGGCTCTGCCCACCGAGGAGTTCACAGGCCCGGAGGTGGGAAAAACAGTAGTTGAAGTCTAGTCTTGACAGTGGAGTGAAGTGGAGTCAAGTTCAAGGGCAGACCTGTGCTCAGGCCTGCCAAAATCTACACCAGGTGTCTGGGTTGGAGCCCAGTCACCTCTGGCAAGGAGGCAGATGGTGGTGGCCGCCTGCAGGAGCTGGGATTACAGCCGGTGGAACCGTAGGGGACGGGTGGTGGCCCGCCGGTACCGAACCAGGGAACCGATTTGAAACCGGAGCACCAGGAGGGGTACTCAGACCCAGTACGAGGCCCAAAAACAACCAGGCTGAGTCAAATCAACTGATTGAGGACTGGACTTTAGGAGTCGACCCGAATGAAGACAACAGCCCAACCATAGGGATAAAGCCATCGCCCAGGCATAGAGACCGGAGGAGCCAGCGTCTGCGGGCAAAGAGGGCTCTCCCGACACGTAACCAGCCGGGGACTGGACTACCGTTGCTTAGGCATAAGAGCCGTGATTTTTTACACAAGAGAGGTGCAGGAGAAAGGCGGAAACCACCAACCTGTTAAGGGGAAACTGCAGCCGGCTGCGGGCACCGTTCACCATCTTGTTTGGTTTACCAGAGACTCCAGTGCGTTTTATCATAGTGAGTGCACCAGTGCCTTCGGGCCGTGCACCGCACCGCACCGGCACCCCAGCATGCATCCATCCCCGCGCCTCAGCACCTCCCTCGGGCCCCCGGGACCATCATCCCCCTACCCACGGAGGGGGTCAACACCAAGCTGCACAACACCGTCCCTGGGAGCCTAGTAAACGGGAGCGGTGGTGCCCATCCTTTCACCACAACCCGTGGGTGGCATCACAAACTTAAATCCCCTGCAAACCACCGCGGCTCCGGCCGTGGACCTCCCCACCGAAGTCCCTACGTGTAGCGCCAACCCCCTTTTAGAGCGACGTGACCCCCTGGTCCGTGGAGAGCTCGAGCCACCCACTGACAAGCACGGATCTGAGCGGCTCGGCAGCCGGCTCAGCACCGGGGTGGTACATATAATGTAGGATGTGATGCTGTAAGTCATAGTAAAGAGAGGACGGAGCGTTGCCCCCCCCCGGGGCATTTGCGGAGGCCGGCAT
This sequence comes from Anomaloglossus baeobatrachus, assembly GCF_048569485.1. Taxonomy (NCBI): domain Eukaryota; kingdom Metazoa; phylum Chordata; class Amphibia; order Anura; family Aromobatidae; genus Anomaloglossus; species Anomaloglossus baeobatrachus. The sequence goes on from NC_134354.1 coordinate 137,416,605, forward strand.
GACCCCTGATTGGTGGGGAGGTCAGGGTGTCATGGGTGGGGGGGGGAGTGAGCCCGTTTTGAAGGGATTGGATAGCCAAAGGGGAGGAGCGGTACTTTCCCGCTCCCCTGGCTGAGGGAAGAGTCCCACCCGCCCTCCCTAATATTCGTGGTATGACTGGGTTGTGCATTGTATGGGAGGGGGAGGGGGGTGGGTTTCTCGGGTCGTAGTGGCTGGTTGGCGTTTTATTGGTGGGTCCTTGAAGTTGGTTTAAAATTGTTCGGGGAATCCATACGGGTATGGATCCCCTCATTGGCAGAATGGCTGGTCACCTGGTGATTTTTGAGGGGAATCCCGACGGGGATGTCGGGGCCCCTGTGGGTGTGTTGGGGTTAACAAAGGATTAACCCTTACAGTGTGGTGCGCCTGAGCCAGTGTGGGTAACGGCTGGGAGCAAGTTGGTTTTATGGTTCGGTTTATAGGAATCACCAGGGTTTGTAGCTTCAAGGACCTTACCATATTGCAATTTTATTGGTTATGTAATTTTGTTAATAAATGGCTGCTATGGCCAAAATTATCCAAAGATATTCGGTGTCTGTGTAGTCATTTTAGATAAGAATGGGAATGGAGGGAGGAGATGTGAAGAAGACCGGAGTCAACAATTCCAGGGTCATGTATAAGATGTAGCAGTGTTGATAATGTAAATTGTAAGGTGTAGAATGTTTTGTAAGGAAGTCTTCACAGCAACAGACTGAAGGAACAAAGATAGTTAAGTGTGGGGACAAGATCACCCTGGGAGTGGTCAAGAAAAAAGGAAAGTGATGGTCCATTTTAGAAAGATTCAGTGAAGGCTAGTGAGCGAACGTGACGGACATGTAGTCATCACTCGTAAAGGTCGCATACAGTGGGTGGTTTGTAACAACAAAGTGAAAGGGGGAACCAGGTGATGGCCGACAGGCTCCACTCCCCTTCCTTAGTTTGAACTTGTGCATGTGTTCTGCCCGCAGGGGGTGCGACACTTACTTGAACCTTCTGGAGCATGTCCTACACCCCACACTGCTGGCCACTGTCTGAGAAGTAGCTGGATAACACATCATATAGGCAGATTCTTTGCAACACAACATCAAACTTTATTTTACTTGTAATCTGTCAATCTGTATGACAGACGACTCCTGGACAGACATGGCCACTTTCCTTCTATGTTCCTGTTCTGCTGTGGCTGTTTTGTTGGGCACTTTCCTGTGTAGTCCTTGTCCTAGGTATCAGCCCTTCAGCAGTTGAGTCTGATTTCTGCTTTTCCCCATCTTTTGGCTTTGCACCTTCCCGTATCCTTTACCACCTCGAGTGGTGTCTATGTTACTCGGCCCGAGGGGAGCCTTAGGCTCAAGAAACAGTGGAGGAGAACTCACATTCCTAGGTGGACCCTGAAGCAGAGCATGTTAACCCCAGGAACCTCTCATCAGGACTGAACTTCCTTCCAAGCTTTTCTGGCTAACCAGCTCTCTGTCACTCCTTCCTCTGTGCTCTAAGTCTCCTAGGTTACCAAAGTATCCATCTCTGGGCCTACTGCACCTGCATATAAGTCTTCCTGTTACTGAACAAACTCAATCTATATCTTATATCCTACTTAGCATTCTTACTCTAATATCTATCTGGTAACACTGCTATGCTTTACGTTCCTATGCTTTACATAGATAGTTATGTGTGAAGCCCCACAGGTGTTGTATCGGTGCATACCTTCAGGGACTCCACGTAGCTGGTGCTGGTCACAGGTAGGGAATCTTCGGTTTTGATCGTGACGCCACTCTCAGTATTGCGGCCAGTAGGGACCGCCACTGCAGGTTGAGGGTCGCCTGGGGCTGATGGTGTGTGCAGTTAGTTGGAATAGCCTCCTGAGAGTGAGGCAAGCCCCAGGGCCCGGTGTAGGTTTGTAGTACCACAAGTCGCAGAATGACTCACACAGGCAGAACTGTCTTTCAAGGGCTTTACTCACATTTGATGGCAGGGTGAGTAGCCCGGGCGTAGCTGAGATGAACCAGGTGGGAACCAGGTATCCTTCAGGCTGACTTTATGAGGGTGACTACTAACTCGCCTTCCTTAGCCCTTGGTGGTTTGGGGTGACCCCGACTTTGAGTCCCTATGGGGGTCACCCAGGGAAGATGCTGCAGCCTCTCTCCCCCTTTTGTTTGCCGTTTGCTTGTTCCCCGGACCAGGCCACTCCAGCTGCTTGCCTCCTGTGACCTATAGGCCCTCACTGCGGTTACGTGGCTGCGGCTTTTGTGGTGTTGTGGTGTGGGCTTTGAGAGCCCCACACCGGCAGGTTTAGCAGAAGAAAGCTGGATCTATCTTCGCTTCGGGATCTGCCGCCCGGTTGGGCCTGGTGCTCTCTAGCAGTCTCCTTACTTCCCACTCCGTGCTTTCTCTCTAGCTGAAGCTGGCTTTCAGGCAGCACTCCTAGTTGACCGTTCTCCCCCGTCAGTAGCCACTGCGCGGGCGCTGTTAGACAGCAACAGCCCCACAGGTCTGCTCCTCACTGAGCCCTCTGGAGTTCTCTGCTCTAACTGACTCACTGCTCCTCCTCTCCTGTTCTTGCCTACGCCACCTAGCAACCAGACTCTCCACCACACCCCTTGAGAGGAGATGGAGGCTTTTGGCCCCCTCCACTATTCCAGTGAAGGTCAAGGCTTTTCCCCCTCCTGGGATCCCCAGGGGTCCTCTCATGGGTACATGTGTGAGAGCTGATTACTATGCGCCTGTGTACCACACCCCTGTCAGCCTTCTGGATTACCTGTATTGTACTGTCCCCAGCATGGGTGCAGTACTCAGTGGTGCCTGACCAGGTCAGGGGCGCCACATTCCCCCTTAGTTATCACCAGCACGTCCTCGGGCTGCAAGACAACATTTTAAAATGCATAAAACATTAAAACATGTAAAACATTTTTAAAAGCACCAGGTACCATACATCACCACCCTCCACCCACAAGTCCGTTAACCCACCCAAAACCCTTTCACGTTGGCCGCGACTTCAGCCACTTCTGGCAGGATGTAGAGGCGGCTTTCATGGGCTGGTGGTTTTCAGGGTATACCTGGCCTGGTGGATCCGCGCCTTCAGCCTCTTCTGGCAGGATGCAGAGGCGGCCTCCACAGTTGGTGCTGACCAGGTACCCTCTTTGTGGTGGTGAGCCAAGGCCCCATAAACAGGCGTGCTCTCTGGTGGTGGTGGTGCCCCTTTTGGTGTAACTATTTACACTGCGAGAGTTTGTGGCTATAGCCAGTTCATAGCCTTAAGGTTTATGGTTTTCTCACAATAGTTTTTGTGGGCACATGCTTAAACGTGAACGTTGCAAAACAAAACTTTTCAAAACTTCAACTGGTAACTTCTTTCTTTACTTTACTTTTCTCTACTCCTCTTTACCAGGGCTTGAGCCTGTATGGCGGTGGCACCTGCTGCTTTCCTGCTCTTTATCGTCGTCTGTGGTAGTTTCTTCTGTAGGTTCCTTGTCTTTTCTTTCTTGATCTTCATCTGTGTCTTTATCTCTGTCTTTTCTTTCTTGTAGCATGGGGTGGCTGTAAGGTTTGCTGGTGCATAGTGCTACGTCAAGCGCGTACAGTCCTCTTTCGCCTTCATGCATAGTGAATTGTACTGAATCCCCCATCTTTAGGTTTCTGCCAGGGTGTCCTCTAGGCAGATGAGCGCTCACATCTCTTCTGTTGACAAATATCCCTTCTTTGATACCAGGGGCTACAATAAAGCCGTATCCGCTTTTCAAGTTGAAATCTTCCACTACTCCTCTGCAAAGGGGTCCTCTAGCCTGGGCTCTGGACCTTCTCAGTAACCTTTTCTCCTGTAGGTCTCTGGCTGCAACTTCCCTCTGCTCTGGAGATTGTGGTGCAGGGGACAGCGTTGTACTGTTGCGACGCCTTGTCTTGCGGCCTGAACTCTGCGTGGTACAGCTTGCAAACTCCCAGGTGAGACTTTTAGGCAGATCTTCGTCAGCGGACGGTGTCAAGTCCTCCTCATCCCAACGGGAATAGGGTAACATCTCCGGCTCTGGGTATGGCTCTGGAGTCAGCCCCTCAACCTCCTGGCCTCCTCCCCCCCTTAGTTCTTCCTGGCACTCCTTGGGTAGCAGTGCTGGGGATGGACTTTCTTCAGCTGGTCTGGGCGGTGGACTCTCTGGCGCGGCTGCAGGGGTTGCCTGAATCTCCTTGGGGGTATGCGGAGGGAGCAGATACCGATCCACCATCTCTTGTGGGAACTGGGCCTCTAGGTCAGCCTTCAGCTTCCAGTATTCGGGGTCCTCTCCTATCAGGGTCTTCCTAGCAGGGACCTCTCTGGACTGGGGAGCGGTGTCTGCTCTGGCCTTGCAGGCCGGGGTAAACGATGAGGTAATCTCTTCTTGGCGGGCCGCGCCTGGCATGGCGGTGGCCTGGTCTTGGCGGGCCGCGCCCTGGATGGCGGCGGCCTGGTCTTGGCGGGCCGCGCCCTGGATGGCGGCGGCCTGGTCTTGGCGGGCCGCGCCCTGGATGGCGGCGGCCTGGTCTTGGCGGGCCGCGCCCTGGATGGCGGCGGCCTGGATCTGTGTCGCTGTTGCAGGGGGCTCTGTGCAGGCTGGGCTGGACGTCGCTGCAGCAGTCTGGGCTTGGCGGGCCGCGCCTGGCGTGGCTGCGGCCTGGTTCAGCACCTCACTTGCGGCGCGGACGAGCGTTGCTGCGGCGGTGGGGTCTCGGCGGGCCGGGCCTAGCAGGGCGGCGGCCTGGGTCAGCGTTACGCCTGCGACGCGGATGAGGGTCGCGGTGGCAGCCGGTTCTTTGCGGGCCGGACTGGGCGTTGCTGCAGGGACCGGGTCTTGGTGGGCCGAGCAGGGCATCGCGGCGGCCGCTGGGGCTTGGAAGGCCGCACCTGGCGTGGCTGCGGCCTGCTTCAGCGTCGCCGCACCGGACGCCTCTTCGGGGACCGCGGGCGTGGCAGCAGGGGTCGGGGCACTTGCGCTGGCCGGGGCATCACTCGACTCACCCACCGGTGGCAGCATCGGGGTCTGCGTCATCGCCGTCCTGTCTGGCACTCGGCGCGCGGCTCTCCTTTCATAGGCCCGAACCGCCGCGGTCATCTCCAGCATTTCCATTCGTTCTTCCCGGATCTGCTCCACAACTCGGGTCTCCAGTCGGTCGCAGAACTGGGCCAGCTCCCGATACCACCAGGCAGCGGAGCCCGGTTCTGGATTTCTGCGGTCAGACGCCATTTCTTCTGCGCCCTCTTCTGCACGACTCTCCAGCTGTGGACTCGCCGTTGCCTCAGATAGCAAGCTGCTCAATTTCTGCTCTGCCTCTTTCAGCAGCTCCTCTCCCAGCAGCAGGCTTGTGGCTCTCTTTCCTTACCGCCGTCTCTGGACGCTTCCGCTCTCTTCGCTGGCAAGCTCAGAACTCTGCAGGGGATCTCTGGGTAGCCACGCCTCTTCGTGGGCGGTAACTTCTTCCAGCGCGGGCTGCTGTTGTTTTTCAGCGCGCTTTTCATGGTGGCAATATGGCGGCGCTTCCAATTTTTCAAGCGGACCGCCCAGGCACATGGTCACCTGTCTGGACAGGTCTAGTCCTTATCCTGTTCGTGACGCCAGATGTGAAGCCCCACAGGTGTTGTATCGGTGCATACCTTCAGGGACTCCACGTAGCTGGTGCTGGTCACAGGTAGGGAATCTTCGGTTTTGATCGTGACGCCACTCTCAGTATTGCGGCCAGTAGGGACCGCCACTGCAGGTTGAGGGTCGCCTGGGGCTGATGGTGTGTGCAGTTAGTTGGAATAGCCTCCTGAGAGTGAGGCAAGCCCCAGGGCCCGGTGTAGATTTGTAGTACCACAAGTCGCAGAATGACTCACACAGGCAGAACTGTCTTTCAAGGGCTTTACTCACATTTGATGGCAGGGTGAGTAGCCCGGGCGTAGCTGAGATGAACCAGGTGGGAACCAGGTATCCTTCAGGCTGACTTTATGAGGGTGACTACTAACTCGCCTTCCTTAGCCCTTGGTGGTTTGGGGTGACCCCGACTTTGAGTCCCTATGGGGGTCACCCAGGGAAGATGCTGCAGCGTCTCTCCCCCTTTTGTTTGCCGTTTGCTTGTTCCCCGGACCAGGCCACTCCAGCTGCTTGCCTCCTGTGACCTATGGGCCCTCACTGCGGTTACGTGGCTGCGGCTTTTGTGGTGTTGTGGTGTGGGCTTTGAGAGCCCCACACCGGCAGGTTTAGCAGAAGAAAGCTGGATCTATCTTCGCTTCGGGATCTGCCGCCCGGTTGGGCCTGGTGCTCTCTAGCAGTCTCCTTACTTCCCACTCCGTGCTTTCTCTCTAGCTGAAGCTGGCTTTCAGGCAGCACTCCTAGTTGACCGTTCTCCCCCGTCAGTAGCCACTGCGCGGGCGCTGTTAGACAGCAACAGCCCCACAGGTCTGCTCCTCACTGAGCCCTCTGGAGTTCTCTGCTCTAACTGACTCACTGCTCCTCCTCTCCTGTTCTTGCCTACGCCACCTAGCAACCAGACTCTCCACCACACCCCTTGAGAGGAGATGGAGGCTTTTGGCCCCCTCCACTATTCCAGTGAAGGTCAAGGCTTTTCCCCCTCCTGGGATCCCCAGGGGTCCTCTCATGGGTACATGTGTGAGAGCTGATTACTATGCGCCTGTGTACCACACCCCTGTCAGCCTTCTGGATTACCTGTATTGTACTGTCCCCAGCATGGGTGCAGTACTCAGTGGTGCCTGACCAGGTCAGGGGCGCCACATATGCACCAATCACACATGACAAACTACACATTATATAGAGTACCAAAATATATTTATCTTATTAAGCTTCAGTGCTAGGTGGTGCGCTGCACACAGTCAGCTCTGCTATGCCGGGGAACACACATCATCCCGTAGCAGCGCTGCTCACTAGCACTCTCCATAAGTAGAAGTGGGGTAATCCGACCACCTCCTACAAAAACAAAGGAGACAAATAGCAAGGTAGCAAGAATCTCACGAGTTGCTAGAGACACACGGTGTGAACAACATTGTAACTAGAGGATCTTCCAATGTATTGTCCCCAGGCGACAGCAGTAGGAGGACAGAACCCCAGCAACTAGACCCTTTAAACTGTCAAGGCAGCAGGTGTCTTCTACTGGTGCAGGACACTAATGTCCAGGCCCCTTAATTGCCAAGGTACCAGGTGGACCGTAAAGGGAACCAATCATCAGGATTTCGTAGATTACCTAAAGCCAGTGCTGTACTGGCACTATCAGGCTGATTCTCTACATACCTTTAGTGGTCAACTTGGATATATAGGTCTTGAAACCCAAGAAAATAAAGTTTATAAAATCGGCAGCTTCTTGATTGACAGCAGCTGAGTATCAGATAATATCTGGGGGTATTCAAAGTTATCCACTCCCCCAGTTAGAATTAGCATAAGTATTATATGACGCCCTGGCAAAACCAGGTAGTCACACAGAATAGGCCCCCGCATAACACCGCTCCCACACAGGGTTAAATCAGCCGACAAAATCCTAGTCACCCCCCCAGGGAAGGACAGACACACCAGTGGGCGGGACCAGGTGGAAAGGAAACGCCCACCTAGGGGTCTGGAGAGCCCGGGGCGGGAAAACAGGTAGTTAAGAAAAGTCAGAGTCGAGTTTGGAGTGGAGTCAGGAGGAGAAGCTGACAGGTGTCAGGGTCAGAGCCCTGACACATTGGCTAGGTGGCAGACGGTGGTCAGCGCCAGCAGGAGATGGAAAGATGGCTCGGCAGATCCGAGGTGGACCGGGGCAGAGTTGTAGCCTGCCGGTACCGACACTGGAGAACCGACCCGGAAACCGTGCACACAAAGGGGTACCCGGACCCTGAAGCCAGGACCGGCACCGACAGCCTAGCTAATTAACCGATTGAGGGCAGGATTCCAGGTCCTGTCCCAACCTAAGTCTCGAAAAGTAGACAACCACCCACAGAGAGGGATAGGGCATCTGCCAGGGCCCGGTAGATATCACGGGTCAGCGTCTGACTGGCACGGCTCCCAACCAAAGGACTGAGAGCGGACTCCTGCATTACACACCGGGAAGTCTACATAAGAAAACACAAAGTGTAGAGGAAAGGGGCATTGACCACCAGCCCGGGTGTGGGACCAGATACACACGTCTGCAGCAGCCGGCCACCATCACCTTGGTTTACCAAAAGACTTGGGTGATTGATTCAACAATGAGTAACGTTCCTGGCCTGGCTTGGTGCGCCAGCCCCTGCAGTTATCATCCCTGCACAGAGACATTGGGCCCCGGGGCATCCATCCCTGCCCCCGGAGGGGTTAACATCCAGCTGCCAGCCCATCGCCCCTGGGAGCCCCACAGCAGCAGCGGTGGTGCTACATCTCACCACACACCGTGGGTGGCGTCACAGACAGTTTTCAACAACCCCCGTACAAATACGTCCCCCTTTTATTCAAAGTGTTCACGTGATCCCCGGGTCCGGTAGAGTCCCTCGAGCCATACCGCGAATCCGGCTGCTGGGACGGGGGCTGCACAATTATACAATCTATTATTATTATACAATTATACAACCTAGCAGGACCTGTGCTGAGGTCATACCCATGTGACCAGACGGGGTGGGGCCTCAGCCAACAAAGCTGATACCATTAAGCAACATTTTTCTGTTGGCTGAGGCACCACCCCTTCTGGTCACATGGGTAGGACCACACACAGGTCCTGCAAGGGAAAAAGTGAATTGTTTGTATAATACTTATGCTATGTCTAACAGGGGGAGGGGATAAGAATGAATACCCCCCCTCCTTAGTATTATCTGATCCTCAGCTGCTGTCACTTAAGAAGTTGCCTGCATCCCAGAGGGAAGCTAAACCGTGTCTCATAATGTTGTGTAAATCTGTAGCATGCTGGAAGATATGTGCCTGCTATCTGGAACAGAAAGTGGTGAACGACAATGATCTGTCGTGTGTGCTTTAAAGTGAACAGTTGATCTTCTTGTGTGTTTATGTTGTCACCCGTTCCTGGCCAGCCAACAGTCTGCTGAAAAAAACACAACACAGGTAAAAAATGGCGAAATAAAAAAAAATGCCCCCCAAAATTCATAAAAATCATAATGTTTCTTAGAAGCCTCAACAAATGGCACAAACAATTTCTGAAGAAAGCCTGAAGCCTTCTTTACACAAGACGATAGATTGTGCGATAGCACAATCGATCGTACCCGCCCCCGTCGTTTTTGCGTCACGGGCAATTAGTTGCCCATGGCGCACAAACTCGTTTACCCCCCGTCACACATACTTACCTTCCGGTCGACCTCGCTGTGGGCGACGAACGTCCACTTCCTGGAGTGGGCGGGACGTTCGGCGTCACAGCGTCGTCACACGGCAGGTGGCCAATAGAAGCAGAGGGGCGGAGATGAGCGGGATGTAAACATCCCGCCCACCTCCTTCCTTCCATTAAGCCGTCGGGTGCCGCGGGAGGCAGGTAAAGCTGCTGTTCATCGTTTCAGTGGTGTCACACGGCGCAACGTGTGATGCTACGTCAACGATGAACAACCTCCGCCATTTTAATGAAACAATTTTATGAAACCTAGCGACAGGTACACGACTCATGATTTGTGAGCGTTACTGCGTCGCTAGGAGGTGTCACACGAGACGACATCGTGCGGTATGCTGGATGTGCGTCACGAAAACCGTGACCCCGACGACATATCGCACAATCTATCGCCTCGTGTAAAGCCCGCTTAAGAGAGGAGAAAAAAGAGCTATCTAGCTTTTATTTGGCTTTAGCGCAACAGCCATTCCCAAATACTATCAACAGACAGCGCTTCTTGATTATGAAGATCGTCTGAATTTAATAAACCCCAGAAGTCCCCCTATGTAGCATCTGATATGACACCATCTATTGGCAAAGAACGTGTATAATTAACTAAACTTACTATGCAACATTAAACAACCCAGATACCACATTAAACATGTTACAGTGAGATTACTAATTTAATGAATACATGTTGTATTAAATAGGGCTCTGAGGGTAGGTTATTATTAACTCCTTCACCCCCGGCCGATTTTCCGTTTTTCGTTTTTGTTTTTTGCTCCCCTTCTTTCAAGAGCCGTAACTTTTTTATTTTTCCGTCAATCTTGCTGTATGAGGGTTTGCTTTTTGCGAGACGAGTTGAACTTTTAAATGAAACCATAAGTTTTACCATATGGTGTTCTGAAAAACAGCAAAAAAATTCCAAATGCAGAAAAATTAAAAAAAAAGTGCGATTGCATGATTACTTTTGGGATATTTTATTTACCGTGTTCACTATATGTTAAAATTGATGTGTCGGTTTGATGCCTCAGGTCGGTATGAGTTGCTAGATACCAAACATGTATAACGTACCTTTTATCTAAGGGGTTAAAAAATTTCAGAAGTTTGTCCAAAAAAAGTGGCACACTTTTTGCACCATTTTCCGTAACCCGTAGAATTCTCATTTTTCAGGATCTATGGCTCAGTGATGGCTTATTTTTTGCATCTCAAGTTGACGTTTTTAATGATAAAATTTTTGAACAGATGCTATGTTTTGTTCGCTTGTTCTTGCATTTTGAAAAAAAATTGCAGTGACCAAAAAAACATAATTTTGGTGTTTGGAATTTTTTTGCCACTACACCATTTACTGATCAGATTAATTGACTTTATATTTTGATAGATCAGGCAGTTCAATTTCCTTCATGTGAATGGGACTCACCTTTAAAGGGAACCAATCATCAGGATTTTCGTGTATAAGCTGCAGCCAGTGCAGTACTGGCACTATCATGCACAGTGTGTACATACCATCAGGGGGCAGCTCGGGTGTTTAGGCAGTGAAATACAACTTTATAAAGTTTGAAATTTCGTGCACTTTTGATTGACGTGTGCACCTCTGCAGATAATGTCCGGGCGGGTTATGCAGGAGTTCCCCGCCCCCCCACCAGCCTGTTCCTCCCTCTCTTCTGATGTCCGGGCGGGTTATGCACGTGTTCCCCGCCCCCCCGCGCCGCCTGTTCCTCCCTACCTCCCTCTGGCTGTATGTAAATATCTAAATATCTAATCTTCAGAAACATGGCGCCGGAGTGGGCCTCTGCGCATAGCACTTATCTCCGGCGCCATGTTTCTGAAGCCCCCGCATTACACAACTTGGTGTCTGAGAGGGCGGCGCCACAGCGATGTCACACCGGCTGGTGTGTTGGCCCGGTGTCCTGGGGCGGCACGATACAGGAGCAGCAGGTAATCGCGTCCTCCGATCAGCTGTTCTGCAGTCCTGTTGTGATCGCGCTCGCTCCTGCGGTCACAACGGGATCTGAAGGAGCGAGGGCGCATGCGCCACCCTCTAACACCAAGCTGTGTGATGCGGGGGCTTCAGAAACATGGCGCCGGAGATAAGCGCTATGCGCAGAGGCCCACTCCGGCGCCATGTTTCTGAAGATTAGATATTTACATACAGCCAGAGGGAGGGAGGGACAGGCAGCGCGGGGGGGGCGGGGAACACGTGCATAACCCGCCCGGACATCAGGAGAGAGGGAGGAACAGGCTGGTGGGGGGGCGGGGAACTCCTGCATAACCCGCCCGGACATTAACAGAGAGGTGCACACGTCAATCAAAAAGTGCACGAAATTTCAAACTTTATGAAGATGAATTTCACTGCCTAAACACCCGAGCTGCCCCCTGATGGTATGTACACACTGTGCATGATAGTGCCAGTGCTGCACTGGCTGCAGTTTATACACGAAAATCCTGATGATTGGTTCCCTACTAAGACATGGCCTTTTGCACTCTTTTTTTCTTATTCCAGACACTCCCTTCAAATACTTTCATTAGCCTGACTGCAATATACAAACTCAGCTAAATATTAAAAATGCGTTATTATCTGTGTGTAAATAAACTGCACATAACAGACTTTTCCCAAAGCAATGAGAAATTATCAGTATTCCACAAAGTTTAACATTTTTGTATAAAGGGTGCTCAGGAATTCATGTTAGAAGGAAAAGTCTTGCCTTGCATCTAATGTTGGTCACATTGTATTGAGGCACTTGGATCACGCAGAAGAAGGAAGGGAGCTCTCTGCCAGCCACACAATGTTATCTCACTTCATAAACACCCCCCTCCTTTCCATGACTGTTCCCTCTGGGACTCGTCTGGGAACATGGATATGATTTTTCATGTCAACGGGTTGGAACCAGACATGGCAGCAAGTATTGATTAACCCCTTCATAGTGTTAAGATTCCACTAACTACTGCTAAATGAGCATTACCTTTGGTATCTTCTCTTTTTTTCTATTGCACAGCATATTATATGAATAGTAGTCTTAGAAAGTGTCTGTCTTTGCAAATATATTGTATGAAAATTTTCTTTTCTTGTCAAAATGATATAATTTGGAAACAGGGATGGCTCCAGGATGTTGTGTGCTCCAGGCGAAAGTGTGCCCCATGCACATGCAGACACACATATACACAGATACATATACAGTACATACAGGCATACCTACACTGAGATCGCGATATATATGTGACGCCCTGGCAAAACCAGGTAGTCACAGAGGTTGTACAAATCTCTCAGGTACAATACTCCATCCTTCTTGGCATACCAACACAAAACCCACACCCAGGTGCACAACACCAGCCAGTAAAGCCTAGCCACCCCCCATGACAATAAGGACACACCAGTGGGCGGGACCAGGCAGATGGGAGCGCTCTCCTAGGGGTCCTGAGGTGTCAGGGGCAGGAACACGACAGTTGAAGTTGAGTCTGGAGAACAGTGCTGACAGTTGACAGTGGAGGAGTGTGAAGTGACAGCGGAGTCAGGGTTTGGGGCCCCTGGACTACCGGACTAGGTGGCAGACGGCAAGCAGGACCACAGGCGATGGAGATCCGGTCACAGGAGACCTAAAGTGGACCGGGGCTGGGTTGTAGCCCACAGGTGCCGACAGCGGGAATCCGGTCCGGAGGCTGTGCACAGGCGGGGTGCCTAGACCCTAAGGCGAGGAAGGTTTCAAGCCCTTTGTCAATTGACCAGCTGGGGGCAAGGTTTCAGGCCTTGTTCCACAGTAAGCTCAGAGAGCGAAACGGAAACCCAACGCTGGGGATAGGGTGTCCGCCAGAACCCACAGAGATCCCAAGGATCAGATTTCGTGGGCCACAGCTCCCAACATACAAAGTACCGGGAGTGGACTTCCCCGTTTCAAGCGGAGTTGTCCCATTGAAGACACAAACACTGAGTGCAGGAGGAAGGGACCCCTGTTTGCTACACCAGGGTGTGGGACCCGAATACACCCGCCGGAGGCAACCGGTCACTGGCAATTTGGTTTACCACTGGACTCTGTGTGCAATTCTTTGGAACTGTGAGTACATCATTCATCCCCGGTCCAACCCTGCATGACATTCTCCGCAGCCATCACTCCCGTACACCTGTGCCCCCGGGGCTACACCTCCCCTACCCGTGGAGGGGATTCCATCCTGCTGCCCCACTCAATCAGCCCCGGGCGTCCCATCACCAGACAGCAGCGGTCTACCCACTCTCACCGCAACCCACGGGTGGCGTCACTGACAGACTAATCCCCTGTAAATACCCCTTTCCTACGGTTGTGAGGACGGACGGCTGTACGAGCCCGGGTCCGGTTACCACTCGACCCGCAGCAACAAACCTGGATTTGAGCAGCCCCTGCAGCGGCCCAGTCCCCGTCCGCAACATATACATCACAGGGGAGGCTGGGGGCATACACATTACTAGGATGGGGAGGCAAACAGCATTGGGGGCATACACATTAATGGGGTGGGGGACATACAGTTCTTGGGTGGTAGGCATATAGCTTTGGAGGGCATACAGCACTGGGGTTGGGGGGTATACAGCTTTCGGGGTGGGCATACACTCAGGGGGACATTTAGCACTGGGGAGTGAGGACTTACAGCTCTGGGATGGGATTCAGCACTGGGAAGGGGGGCAAAAAGCTTTGGGGGTGGGCATGCAGCTCTGGGGGCAGTCATCACTGGGTACGGAAGGGCATTCAGCAACGTAAAAAAGGGGAATACAGCTCTGGGAGGCATTCCCTACTGGTATGAGGTGGCATACAGCTCTGGGGGTAGGCATACAGTGCTGGGGGTGGGCATACAGCTCCGGGGGTGAACATACAGCACTGGGGAGTGGGACATTAAGCAACGGGGAAAGGGGGCATACAGCTCTGGGATACAAACAGCAATGGTGTGGAGGCCATACAGCTCTGGGGCTGAGCATACAGCTCTGGGTGGGTAAACAGATCTGGAGGGCATTCAGCACTAGGTAGGGGGGCATACAGCTCTGGTGGGGTACATAAAGCTCTGGTGGCAGCCCATACACCTCTGCTAGAGGTGGGGACAGCTCTGGTGACGGACATACAGTTCTGATGGGGGTCCATAAACCTCTCGTGGGGGTCCATATGTGACGCCCTGGGCTATCAGGTCGTCACAGGGTATTGTGCAATCTGCCCTTCTGTGCAATATCCATCTCCTCCTTGGTTACGGGTCCCTCATCTTTGGTGTTGTGAAGAGGAAGCTAATCAAAATCCTAGGAACACTCTGCACCACACCCACCAGACACACCAGTGGACGGCCTGAGTGAAATAGGGTCACCCACTGGGGGGGTTGGTTGAAGGGGGGTCAGGAGTGTTAGGAGATGGTCAGTTAAGCAGTGACTCTCAAGAGGAGAGGTCAGGAGCTGGGCTCCGTGAACTACTAGGTGGCAGACGTTGGTCTGAGCCTGGTAGGAGCTGGACCCTGGTCAGAGAGGATCGTGACAAGGGGCATGGACTGTCGAGGAGGACAGCCGGTGGCCTTGTGCCATCACCGGGCAGGGGCCAGGGCACGACGGGGTACATGGAGCCTAGGTCAGGGAGTAGTTTTAGCCGTCCTGACAACTTACCCGACGAGGACGGAGCCTTCAAGATCCGTTCTCCACCGGCTCCAAAATTGGGGTACTAGCGAACGAGTGGGATAGGACTTTCCCACTACACGGTCCAGAAAATCCCAAGCGTGAACCCTGAGAGCAAGCTCACCCAGTTAGCCATACTGGGGAGCGGGACCCGATTAGTTTCAGGCTAAAGGGACCAACTAAAAGACAAGGTGCCACGGAAAAAGGTCACAGACGAACAGGCAACACCAATGGGCACGGGTCCCAGGCGTGCTCCCTTTCAGCGGCAGCGGTAAACTTTGGTTTACTACAGTTGTCGGTGTCAACGTTATTAGACTGAGTACGCAAGTGACCCTTACCATCCCAACGGTACCTCCCCATCACCTTCACTGAGACCTGGGGCATCCCCCTACCCATGGAGGGGTTAAACACCTGGCTGCCCACACCATCGCCACCTGGTACTCCCAATTGCAGCGGTGGTACTTTACCCTTACCACGCACCATGGGTGGCGTCACAAACTTTCCACATCATCCCCTGTACATAATCCCCCTTGGTTTGGGGAGCCGTGCGACCCCCGGGTCCGGAGCACTCTCAAGCCACCGCGGATCCGAGCAGCCCGGCTGCTGACGCGGGGGCGACACATATATACCTCTGGTGGGGAGTATACAGCTCTGTTGGGGGCCCATACAGCTCTGGTGTGGGGCATACAGCTCAGGTGGAGGTGGGGGCATACAGATCTGGTGAAGGTGGGGGGCATACAACTCTGGTGGGGGACACAGCTCTTGTGGGGGGACATACAGCTCTGAAGGGGGCCCATATATCTCAAGTGGAGGTGGGGCGGCATACAGCTCGGCAGGATGCTGGCAGCGCTGTGGCTCCTCTTTATCTGTGGAACGGGAGCACACTTCACTCTAGCTTTGCCCACAGATGAATTTCAGTGCACCTGATTTATTTATCAGTGAACATTGTATGCAAATGGGGATTTAAAGGGCCAGCAGCGAGGAAAGTGCGGCTGCCAGCCCAAGCACTGTGATCTTTGGAAATCGGCCTGGGGGCCGCAGAAGACATCACCGCTCCTGATGACAGTGAGTGGGCCCCTCAGTGGTCCAGGGCCTAGGTACTTGTCAGTAGGTGGGGTGTAGGTTGGGCGGCTGTTCCGCACGATGGTGAGGCGGCAGCTCCGCATGGTGTTGAGGTGGCAGCTCCCTACGGTTTTAGTTAAAAATTCGTTGTGGGCCTTGACCTGAACTTGACCCCAGACATTGAAACCCATATAAGTCAATAGGGACCCGAACATTGCTACTGGAAAAGGACTGTGAAAGGGTCGTAATAAGGGCTAGGGGGGGTGCAAAAGGAAGCAAAATGGGAGCAATTGCCCTGTAAACTTATGTGGATAGGAAAAAAAAAAAAGAAAATGATGTGGGATCCCTCCTGTTTTTGATAACCAGCACAGGAAAAGCAGACAACTGAAGGCTGCAACCCTCAGTTATCTACTTTACTTTGGCTGAGTATAAAAATATTAGAGATCCCACACCATTTTTTCAAATTATATTACATTCCGATGTAATTCAATGGTGTAATGTCAAAAGACGCACGTCACACCCTATGGAGCTTCGTTTTGAGAACCTTCTCAGCACGTGGTTCCATAGGTCACTCATCATCAACTACAAAAATCATCTGACTGCTGTGCTTGCCAACAAAGGTTTTGCCACCAAGTATTAAGTCTTGTTTGCCAGAAGGATCAAATACTTAAATTAATATCATTTATACAATGTGATTTTCTGGATTTTATTTTGGATTTTCTATCTCTCACTGTTAAAATTAACCTACCCTTAAATTATAACTGTTCATGTCTTTGTCAGTGGACAAACTTACAAAATCAGCAAGGGATGAAATAATTATTTCCTTCACTGCATGGAGCATTGTCCTCAGAACAATCTCAGAAGAAAGGGCTAGAAAGCTGCAAAAGAAAGCAAAATGGGGGCAATTGTCCTGCAAACAATTGTGGATAGGGAATAAATAAAAAAAGAAAATGACTTGGGGGTCCCCCTATATTTGATAACCAACGCATGTAAAGCAGACAGCTGCAAGCTGCAACTCTCTCTCAGCTGTCTGTTTTAACATGGCTGGTTATTAACGATAGTGGGGATGCCATGCAGTTTTAAAAAATTATTTATTTAAATAATTTTAAAAACCAGTGTGCAGTCCCCCCTATTTTTGATCAGAACCAGCCAAAAATAGATCAGACAGCTGGGGACTGGTATTATCAGGCTGGGAAGGCCCATGGTTATTTGACCCTTCCCAGCCTAAAAATAGCAGTCCGCAGCCGCCCCAGAAGTGGTGCATCTATTAGATGTGCCAATTCTGGCATTTGGTCCAGCTTTTCCCAATTGTCCTGGTGCAGTAGTAATCGGGGTAATACTTTTGAGCTTGATGTCAGCTGTAAATTGACAGCTGGCATCAAGCCTAGGGGTTAGTAACAGTTAGGTGTCTAACAGACACCCCCATTACTAAACCGGTAAGTGTAGAGTTAAAACAAACACACATAGGGAAAAATAATTTGAATAAAGACTCCCCACACACTCCCTCATTCACAAATGTATTAATTAAAATTCATCCTTGAAGTTACAACGTAATTTAATGGTATAATGTCCTACGATGCCTATCAAATCCTATGGAGCTCCAAGAAAACGAACACCGGGCACTTGTCAGCTCACCGACCAATATCCAAACCAATTCACTTTTTCACTCAGACTCTGGCACAGCTTACTCAGGCATGGTTACAGCTATGCTTCAGGCACTGGTGCTCCTTCCAAGCAAAAGTCCCATCCAACGAAGCAAATGAAGAGGAGGGCACTCACCGGGCTGCCGTATACCAAAGAAAACATTTATTTCAGCATCAGGTAAAAAGTAAAAACAGCGGAGGGGAGGGGGGAGGGATGCACGGCACAGTAGACGACGGACGTTTCGTCCTTGGCAAGCACTTCAACAGACCTGTTGAAGTGCTCGCTAAGCACAAAACAACTGTTGTATGCTGTGCCGTGCATCCCTCCCCTTCGCTGTTTTTACATTTTACCTGATGCTGAAATAAACGGATTCTTTGAAATCCTATGGAGCTTCCTTTTGAGCACCTTCTCAGCACGAAGCTCCATAGGTCACTCCCGGTTAGTTACAGGTACGGAATTTTTATGATGCTCGTAAGAGATTCCGTACCTGCCGCTAACTGGTAATGAGCTATGGAGCCTTTTTCTCAGAACAGTCTCAGAATGAAGCTCTATAGGTCACTTGTGGTCAGTGGCAGGTACGGAATTTCTCACTGGCGTGAGAAATTCCATGCCTGCCACTGACCGGGGTGAGCTATGTAGCCCCGTTCTGAAAACATTCTAAGAACAAAACTCCATAGGATTCGATGGGCATCAGGAGACATTACACCATTAGATTACATCAGAACTTCGAGGATTTAATTTGAATTAATAAATTACTAAACAAGGGAGTGTGCGGGAGTCTTTATTCAAATAAACTTATTTTCTCCTGTGTGTGTTTTTTTTTTAACTCTACACTTACCTGGTTAGTAATCGGAGCATCTGATAGTTGCCTCTCCAGTACTTACCCCTAGGCTTGTTGCCAAGTGTCATTTCACAGCTGGCATCAACCCCTAAGGTATTACCCCAATTGCCACTGCACCACGGCAATTGGAAAGAGCTTGGCACAGCACCAGAATTGGTGCATCTAATGGATGCGCTACTTTTGGGATGGCTGCAGGCTGCTAATTTTAGGCTGGGAGCGGCCAAATAACTAAGGACCTTCCCAGCCTGATAATACAAGCCCCCATTTGTCTACGCTGCATCCTTTCAACATACTTTATTAGCATATGAGCAGCACCCAACCTCTGACCTCAGGCACAAACATTTTTTTTTTAGAAATCCGTGTTCGAGCTTGATCTCCGGACACCAGTTGTCCGGTACAAACCCCAAACTTTAACGTTCAGGTTCGCTCATCCCTACTTATGAGAGTGAAGTAGGTTAGCCAGAGAAAATCAGAGACAATTATACATATTAGGGTTCATGCACATCTGCGTATAAATATGCCCAGTGCAATCAGACAAAAAATCGGATTGCACTTGCACCAATGTTATTCAATCAGTCAGTACTGATCTGCAAGTTTTTCCTTAGCTGTTTTTGTATACATTACCATTCTGTAGCACAGAACACTGTAAATGGTCCTGTAAATTATTGTAGGATGATAGTTGCTAAGAAGAAAAATGCAGTGCATACGCATGCCATATGAATTCTAGGCGAGAAAAAAATTGCATACTCGCATAGCACTCGCATGACATATGGAATAACAAGCGGATTTGTCTCGTCCAACTTTTCTGAATGAGCATCGGACCAATTTTTTTATTCACAGATGTGAGAGAACCCTTATAGTATGAATCCCAATTTTGAGAATATATACATTGCATAATTTTAGGTTACAGCAAAAGGAAATCTTGAAATGGAATGTTTTATGCTACGATATTTGTCCCTAAAGAAACCCAGAGATAGAACGTACATAATTAGAAATGTAAGGCATGGTGGATTTGACCATCTCCTCGAAGAGCGCCCATGGAATGGCTTGTTCCTGGAACTCCGTGACTGTTTTTCATCGGAAAACATGCAGTTTAACAGCAAAGTCTGAGCAGTGGAGAGATCAGGGAGAAGGAATGTGTGACAGAGCCAGCAAACAAGGGACAGAGCCAAATGAAAGGGTGGGGAGGCGGGGGGGAAATAGTTTGTGAAAGAATATAAAAGTTTTCTATTAGGATGTTACATACTACATATTTCTTTTTTTTTCTCTCTAACATGTTTTTTTTTGTGTGGAAAGTAATGTGAGCCAAAGGCCATTCCAAAAGGTACAAGCTTAGCGTTCTAATAGTATTTTGTCATCCTGTCGCCATGCATTGGGAAGGACTGTGCAGACGGACTCCCACTAATAACATAAAGGCGCAGTGCTGAGACATGAACTACATTTCTTATTTTCGGTCAGCTGTGGATTTCTTTTTATTAAATTACCCTTTTTAGAAGGTGCAGAAAAAAATCAGAGCGAATAGTATTTAAAGGTTCTCAACATCAAGAGAATGTTCTCCAGCGCTTGTTTCAGAACAGGAGATTTCTCTGTATGCGTGAATTTCTCTCTAGGGCTTGATTCACACTTTGTGTGTTCGGTTTGGATTTTTCTTACACATTTTATAAATGTAAAATCTGCAACATTTTATAATGGCAGACAAGTAGATGAGTTTAAAGAGAACCTGTCACACACAGAAATGCTATAAATCTGCAGATACAGGGTTAACCTTTAAGTAAATAACATTAAAATTCTGTGTAGCTGGCTAACTGGAGCAGTGACTACAGGGAGAAAAGGAAGTTTGATTCGCTCTGTAGCTACTCACCTCCAGTCATTGGGGCAGTGCAGGGAGTGGTTTCGGTCACTTCTCACTATACTATGTAAGTCGTTGTAGTCACTACCTGGCACTTTGATATACAGGGTGATCAGCACACAAATGCTGCACAACAAACTGTCAATCAATGTGTTGGGGAGTAGAGATGAGCAGACCTGTGGAAGTTCAGTTCAGCGGGTGCAGCCTAACTTTAAAGGGGTATTCCCATCTCCAAGCTCTTACCCTAATGTGTAGTAGGTGTAATAATAAAAATATTAGCAATACCTCCAATTAGAAATGTAGTTTAGTTCTGCTGATTAGCTATATCTCTTACCTCATGTTCAGGGCATTTTAGGACCTTAGGTCTCCATGGTTATGACCAGGGCTGCTACTAAGAATTTCAAAGCCCCTTGAGACTCCACCCAGGCTCCACCCCAGCTCCACCTCTCATACCTTCTACAGTCTCACTGCCACTCTTGGAAAAGCTTACATATACACAGTCATGGCCAAAAATGATAGCACCCTCGAAGTTATTGCAGAAAATGAAGTACACCTTCTACACCGCACCTCTACACAATACATGCTCTACACCGCCCCTCTCCATAATATCTCTTCTAAACTGCCCCTATGTATATTATCCCCCCACACGCACTGCTCCTTTGTATAATATTCCCTATACACACTGGCAGTGTTTAACATCCCCCCCACACACTGCCCCTCTGATATCTCTTACATACGCTGCCCCCCTCGTAATGACTTTAATTTAAAATTTGTATCTAATATTCATAGAGTGTCTATCTCCTTTTTGAACCTAGTTCTCACTGGAGACTGCAATACCGGTAAAATAGTATCAGGACTCTATAGGAAACCTGTAGCGGGGAACTCACTGCTTCATGCGGACAGTGGTGACCCTAGACATAGTCAAAAACATGCCAGTGGGTGAGTACATTAGAGAGTGCAGATTATGCAGCACTGAGCAAATTTATCTAGAGGAATGTAAGCGCATTGATTGGCTGACAGGTAGGGGTTATTCCAAGGCGTTATCAAATCGTGCCAAAAAAATAGCAGATAGTAAACCTAGATCACATTATTTGCGGCAAT
Organism: Anomaloglossus baeobatrachus; assembly: GCF_048569485.1. Lineage (NCBI taxonomy): Eukaryota > Metazoa > Chordata > Amphibia > Anura > Aromobatidae > Anomaloglossus > Anomaloglossus baeobatrachus. The sequence goes on from NC_134354.1 coordinate 137,437,989, forward strand.
CTAAAAAAAAACGCATGGAGATAATGAAAATAAAGCTCTAACGGTTTTTTTCAACCCAGTACAGCCCTAATTTCAATAAAATTGGGCAGGTGATTCATAGATTATTTACCTATTTTACACACTGATGATATTCTAAAAATATTCTAGATCGAGGATATAATTTTGTTTCAAAACGTGCATCCACAATTGGTAATATTATTTCTCCTAGCAAATACCTCCAATTAGAAATGTAGTATATTACCTGTGATTCACTATGTTGCTTACCTCAAGTGAAGGGCAATGCATAAGTATCCAAGATTACGACCATGCAAAATGTCACATTTAGTTGGTTGATTGTGGTCATAACCATGGATGGTCCTGCATTGCCCTGAACATGAGGTAATCAGTATAGTAAATCAGGAAAACTATACTACATTTCTATTTGGAGCTATTTGCTAATATTTTTATTATTACACCTACTACATATTGGGATAGGATCTTGGAGATGGGAATACCCCTTTAACTCTTCTATTAGAATGGGAGACCACATAGTTCGGATTTGCAATGCGACCATGTCACTGGTCCGAACTGTCAATCTTTAAATTTAGAATTTATTCTGAAATGTGGTTCTATTCATCTGAACAGGGCTGTATCAGACAATATGTACAATTACTGAACTTTCCAAAACAAAACCTGCAGAAAATATTCAAGATGTGAATATACCCCACACCAGAACTATTTTTTGTAGATTTTTCATATCAAGCATATTTTCTTATGGATTTACTTACGTGAAATGATGTGGATTTGCCAATGGCAAAAGCCGCAGCTACCTGTGGAAAAGAAGTGACATGCTCATTAATTCCGCAGCGGAAAATCCGCAGGTATAAAAAAAACAAGTGTGCGCACAGCATTTTTTTATACCCATATGTTTTGCTCGGGATTGATTGCAGAAATGTTAGACACATTTTCTGCAGCAAATCCGCAGCAAATCTGCGGTAAAATCCACGGTAAATCCGCAGCGTGCGCACATAGCCGAAAAAGAATAAACTTTTGTGTGGAGTTTTGGAATATTCCATTTTGTTGAGTCTTAGTTGATTAACTCCAACAGTTGTTGCATCTAAAATAGTTATTATGGCTTTGTGGGTGTAATCTTCTAGTAATAGCAGTAAGATGTGAATTATATAAAAATATAAAGCTCTACACAGGTGCATTATGCTTCCTGCTCTGCTGCTGAGTGGCCTGCACAGAAATCCTACTGTTTCATAGGTCATAGGTCTCCTACTTATGGCTCACAGCTGCAAGCTTATTGCATTAGCATCAGGTGTAGCAAACGGCTATGAAGAACCGGTCTCTAGATGGTGAATAGCCCTACACAGAAGGGAAGATCTGAATGGGGTAAGGTAGCAACCCCTTGATCTTGGTATACTGCCTTGATATGATTTCTGTGGAAAAGCTTTGGTTGTCAATATACCAGTTATGAGGGCTCTGGGTAATGTGTCGCTCAGGGTTATTGGGTACTTGGTCCCGGTACCCCGGGCAGTGTATAACTGGAGAAGGTCACTTTGGTGGCTGTTGACCGGCTCTGTGCCATGGGTGCTTTTTAAAATGGGGATTATTTACAGGGGATTGTTGAATAAAGTTCACACGTGACGCCACTTGCAGTTTGTGGCTATGTGGATGGAGCCACCGCTGCACAATGTTCACTTCTGGGGCTGGTGTTAGTGGCAGCCTGGATGTTAGGCCCTCTGCAAGCAGGGCCAGGCCCCAGAGAATAGGCAATGCAGATGGGTGTTGAAAGAAGGTAGGCCACAACAGGAGTTTCAGTGTAACTGGTTCTTTTTACTCACTGCAAGCTGGTAACTGGTCACCAGAGGCTGGCTGGTTGGTCTTAACCGCAGGTCCCCTTAGTCCCAGTGCCGGTGTAGTGACCTGGTGGCTTCTTCCCCTGCACCTGCCTTTTGGTTGGTGGGTCCCCGTGGCATAGAGCGGCTGGGGGTCCCCTCCTGGTTGTCTTTTCTAGCAGTCCGTATGATGGTAGCGTGAACCCTGTGGGGTTGGAGTCTTTTGTCCTGTCTCCAGTTCTCCCTTTGCTACTGAGTCCCAAACTTCAAGGTCAGTGAGGTCCTTCATGGTCCCCTCACTGTGCAGATTTTATCAGGTCTGCCTGTAGCTTTTGCCTGACGTAGTATTCTGTACCCCGTTGGTGCATAGTTCCGGGAGTACTCCACAGGCAACTAACCGCCTGGGCCCTCAGATCACTGTTCACTCATTTCAGTCCGTCTGCTCACTTTCACTGTCTCTCCTCCACCATTTTCCACTGTTTGACTGTCCACTGTCTGCCCCTCCCACCTGGTCATCTAGTGGACTGGACTGGCTCCACCTCTAGGCGGCCATCCATTGGTCCGACCCTAGCCTTGTACCATTCTATGGGGGATGTTAGGGGATTATCTGAGGTGTTTGTGTAGCGCCCCTGAAGCTCTGGCCGCTACAGTGTACTGCAACTGAACTAAGGAGAAGTATCTATCTGGGGTATGTGACAGGAGGTTTGCCGGTACTCACACCAAACATACACATTTCACATGCAGGTAGGTGCCTTCCCCACAGGGAAGAGTGGACTGGGGTGGGCAGGGAGGGTCAGCCATCCAGTAGCATGGGACTTCCCGGTCACCAGGACAACCACTTGGGGGCGGGTGCCACATGGGGTGTAAGGGGAAGTAGCCATTACACATAGAGAGCTTTCTAGAGGGACATCCCCTGAGACCAGACTGGGTGCAGGAGACCACCAAGCTGGAGGGACGAGACAAAGCTCACCTTTCTGCTGCGGAGCCTGTGGCTTGTGAGCAGGAGCTCATCCCAGGTTCCTTCTGCCAGTCGCTGGACAAACAGGACATTTACACTGACACCGGTAACCACTTGGAACTTGCACCGGATAACCAGAGACTTACCAGCAGTAAACTAGGTCACTCTCAGGCAATCTCCTAACCAGTGAGTAAACACCTGAACTGGAGCATCTGGCCTCGTTTCCATTATTCACCGGCGACACCGCCCCACGCTCTGGCGCCTACGGCTCACTTCCAGCTAGCCGGCCATCCTCCCGGGGCACCCACTCTGCCTGTGGGGACTGACTCCATCTTGGCTGCAATCAACATCCACCCCCGGTGAGAAGAACCCTGCAGCGGCAGCCCCCTTACCCTGGGCGATATATTTGTGTGTTACCGGCACTGGTCTTCTGGGTCCCTAGGGGGTAGGCCCTGCATCCTGGTGGGGATGAAGTACCTTGTAGTTCCCTGATGGCTTCAGGGGCGCTACAATAACTCTACTTTTATGGGGCTGGGAGCTGAATATGTCTCGCGACTAGAGATGAGCGAACCATTTGGAGGTTTGTTTTGCAAGGCACATTTGAACCTTAGATAAGGTTCAGTTTGTTACCCAGACTTGAACCGAACCTCAATGGAAGTCAGTAATTGGGCAGTTTATGTCTCTGCCCACATGACCCCATCTGTGTACTTTATTTTGGCTGTTTACAAAAAATAGAGGCTCCCCAAAGACGGGTTTTTTGTTTTGTTTTTTTTAAATATTAGAGTAAATAATAATAAAACGATGTGGACTCCTGCCCATTTTTGATTACCAGCTCAAATAAAGCAAACAGCTGAGTTTACCTGAGGTCACTTTTGGCAGTTCTCGTGGTACCGTCTGTGTGAGCCACCAGCTGTGACCTTAGGTGAACTCAGTGCCAGACTGTTGGACTGCGTGAGACGGTGGCAGCGCAGTCTGATAGTTCGGTAGCTGTGCGGACCAGAAACTTTAAAGGAGCTTTTAAGGTAGACTTAAAAGTTACTGCTAGGAGTTCACGGCAGTGGTCAACCCAGTAACTTTAAGGGTCACTTTTAGGTTCTTGGTGTTCCAACCTGGAGGCTGTGAACTGTGGTAAGCCGCCATGTCACGCATTCCGACAGTCCGGCATTCAGCTCATCTAACGTCACAGCTGGCGGCCTACACAGAAAGTACTGTAAGAACTGCCAGACGTGATCTCAGGTGATCACAGTGCCGGACTGTTGGACTACGCTGCCACCGTGACATGCACTCAGACATTCTGGCACTGAGTTCACCTGAGGTCACTTATGGCAGCTCACATGCTTCTCTCGGTGTGTCCTAGAGGCCGTGGTGAATGCTCACGTGTTCTAATGTCACCGCTCACTGTGACATCCAGATTTAGAAAAAACGGGATCATCATGGGATGTGGATTGCGTACAACCTGCAAGGCTGTTTTGGGAGTTCATAAATTGGTGAAGGAAGGTGTGTTTTTTATTATTTAAAATAAAAGATTTTTGTGTGTTTGTGCTTTTTTATTTTTTTTTACAGGGCTGGTTGTAGGGGGGCCTCATAGACACCTCTCCATTACAAACACAGGGCTTGATGGCAGCTGTGATTTTTGACAAATCACAACTGACATAACCCCATCTATTACCTCAAATGCCACTGCACCAGGGCATTTGGGATAAGCTGGGTAAAGAGCAATAATTGATGAATCCTATTTTTGTGCCAATTGGGGGGTGGCTGCTGGCTGCTTTTTTAGCCTGGGAAGGGTCCAATAACCATAGACCTTCCCAGCCTGAGAATACCAGTCCCCAACTGTCTGCTTTATCTGAGTTGTTTATAAAAAATGAGCAGGAGCCCACGTCATTTTTAAAAATTATTTATTTACATAATAAAAAAAATGGTGGGGGGAACCTCTATTTTTGATAACTAGCCAAGGTAAACCACACTTCTATGGGCTGCAACTCATAGTTGTCTACCTGCGCTGGTTATCCCAAATAATTCTTGGACTACACATCTTCAGTTGTTTTTTTTTTCACTGTGCCTGACAATCACAGTAATACCAGTAGCACTTATGACTATGGCAAAACTGTGATTTGCAGGCAATCTCCTCATATTTAGCATTTTAACATCAGGCGCCAAATATGCGGGAAGGGTACTTGAAACTTATGAGATGAATACCAAAATACTCCACGAGTAATGAATATCCCGAATACCTTAACAGTGCCGACTATATCTACCAATAATTTGACTCGACTTTGCAACTGGTAAAAAGAATATGACAGATGTAGTAAGTGAAGTTGTTATAATAGTAGTAAAGTCGGTCTGTCATTTCACTGTGTCACACTATATTTGCGTTTTTCGTCCCATAGCTGCTATGGTCAAGATGACATAGCCAACTCAAGCATCTAAACATGAACAGCAGTACAGAGAAGTAATGAAACTGTCAAACGGGTGCAACAATTCCAGTGTCAAAAACAGTTCTGTTATAAGCAAACTAGGTACATCCAGCTTGTTCTTTTACGCTTCATTATTCTCACAAGGAAACCTGTCAGCAGGTCTTACTACCACAAACCAAACACATCTACTTGTATGTTAGGTCACTGTAATCCACAATGAATCTATATTTTAATTTTTGTAATTCTTCCTTGAATTTCAAAGTAGTCCTCTATTCAGTTTTTATGCTAATGAGCTGCAAGCACAGGAAGCTTGACCCTGCAATTTATGCCCTTTGTCCTCTTTCCAATTTTTCCCACACACTGCTGTCTTTTGCTCAGTGATTGACAGGTCGCACTTATCTCAGTGACCGGCTTTGTCACCAGAAATCTTGCGCTAGCACCGTCAATCCAGACAGTGTTGCACATACCTCCTCCTCGGTGAAGATGACCAATGCAGACAGTGATGGGACCCCAAAATTGCTCAATGGTATCAGTAGGGATAAAATAATATTTTAAATGCAATATCCAAAGTCAAAGTTTTGACCACTTTGGACAGAGGCAGATCTAGGTCTTCAGTCAACCGGGTTAAGGTTTCATTTTGGCACCCCCCCTATACAAAGCTCAAGCAGTTTGAACAGTCATCATGTCACCACACATATGCGATTTGCATACTTACAGTAATGTGCCGACTAGCTGCTCTTCATAAGTCGTTCATTGTTCAGTGAAAAAATTAAGCCTGTGCTTCATTGAAGGAAGCAAGAAGAACAGCTAGTTGTCAAATGAAAATCATATATGAATGATCATGTAATGGCTACTGGAACCAGCTTTAGAGCTGAATCCTGACATTGAGCATATTACACACTGTTAGAATTGGGCATGCTACAATGCTTAATGTTATAATTAAAGGGACTTATGAATTTTCATAGTATGCACTTTGCACACTGACAGAAATCTCATGTGTCAACAGCAAGAGCAAGCAGTCGTGTGTTTTTTTTATAACCAGCAAAGGTAAAGCAGACAGCTGTGCGCTGATATTATCATACTGGGAAGGACCATGGTTATTTGGCCTTTCCCAGCCTAAAAATACCAGCCTACAGCCACCCCAGAATTAGTGCATCACATTAGATTACCCATTTCTGACATTTTGCCTGGCTCTTCTTGATTGCCTTGGTGCGATGGTAATCGGGGTAATATTTTTTGGGGTTGATATCAGCTGTGTAATGTCAGCTGGCATCAAACCCAGGGGTTAGTAATGGAGAGATGTCTATCAAGACACCCCAATTACAAACCTAGCAAGTGAAAATAAAAATAGACACACAGAAAAAAATAGTTTATTTGAATAATGACTTCCCCCACTAACCCTCATTCATCAATTTATGATCAAATATGTTCACACAAAGTACAGTGGTAGTTCACGATCCACGACTGCAGCTCCAGTGACTGTGAATAGTAGTAGAGAACAGCTACTCACAGGAGCCGGGCAGTGAAATAACACTCATCAGAGCTGATTGCTCAATGCTGTGCTCAGTGAGACATGGCGATACTGATGAGCATTGTAGCCACTACTAGGTGCCTGTGAATATCTGAACTTTAGTGCTATCCATAGTCACTGAAACTGCATTTGTGGATCGTGGACTACGATGGATCTTCGTGGGAACATTTTTTATAATAAATTGGTGAAGAAGGGAATGTGTGGGAGAGTTTTTATTCAAATAAGCTATGTATTCCTGTGTGTGGTTTTTTAGGGATTACGGCGTTAATAATGAGGGTGTCTGAAAGACACACCTCCATTACTAACAACTGGGCTAGATGCCAGCTAACATTACACAGCTTACATCAACCCCCCAAAATATTACCTCGATTGTCTCCACACCCGGGCAATCAGAGAGAGCTGGGCAAAATGCCAGTATTAATCATTCTAATGTGATGCACCAATCCTGGGGAATCTGCGGGCTGTTATTTGTAGGCTTGGAAGGAACCAATATCCATGGACCTTCCCAGCCTGATATCAGCCTTAACTTTCTGCTTTACCTTGGCTAGTTATCAAAAATGGGTGAGACCCAACATAATTTTTTTTAGATTAATTATTTATTTAGTTCCCAGCAGCGACTTGGGAGTCGGAGATGTGTGCAGACATTTTACCCATGCTGTTTTCATCCATTTGAGTGATTTTCATTCTGCCCTAGCCCTCCTGTAAGGGTTTTCCAGAAAAATGCTTGAGGTCCCCAATGACTTCTATTATATATTCATTACTCGAATTGAGCCTGCCCATGCATTCGACCTGCTTGATTCGAATAATGGGCACTCATGCATTTTAGTGTTTGTTCATCACTAATCTTCTCTGATTGGTGTCTCTTTCTTTTCTTCATCTTGTCAGATGTTATAATGACTTTTCACAGCCACAGTTCATCTCTTCAGACTTTCATCTTATCTGATCTTTTGTAGCACATCTCGGCACAGTGCCCTTAAAAATAGCAACATGATTATAATATAGACCAAACATTGTCCATCCTATGATGCATGTCCTCCACACTGCCCTTTAGTTTTCATACTTTGTCTTTACTTCACACTGTCCTGTCAAACTGTGTTCTCCCACTATACTGCCCAGTCTCTATACTGTGCCCCATCAACACACACCCCCCATCAGCATACTGTCTCCTCCTTGCTGAGTCCTTATACTGTCACTCTATGGCGCCTTCTCTCTATACTGCCTCACACACTACCTAGTCTTTATTCTGTGCCCCGTCACACATTTCTTCCCCCATACTGTCTCCTCATACTATTCTCCTCAATAGTCTCTTCACACATTTGCCCCCTCCCTCATTATATTGTCTATTCACACATCCTCCTTTCCCTGCTCCCCATATTGTTTCTACAACCATCCCCATCCCCGCTCCTCACACTGTTTCCTCACACATTCCACACTCCCCATTCTGTCTCCTCACAGATCCCTCGGCTCCCCATACTGTTTCCACATCCATTCCCTTCTCCACTACTCATACTGTTTCCTGACACATTCCCTACTCCCTCCCCATACTGTCTCATCACACATTTCCCCCCTCACTCTCCATATTGTCCCCACATACATCTCAACCCTCCCCATACTGTTTCCTCATCCATTCCCCCCTCAACCTGTTTACTCACATATTCACCCCACCCTTGCTTTCCATACTGTCTCCTAATATGTATGCCCCCCATATTGTTTCTGCAACAATTCCCTACCCCACCGTTCTAACTATTTTTTCATCACACATTCAACATTCCCATTTTGCCTCCGCACAAATCCACCCCCTTTCGCAATCAGATGACTTGATCACGCTGCTGACATCACCCTTACCCGGAAGTGTCACTGAGGGCTTCACTGTAATTTTAATGTACACTTTAGCATATGATTTCCGCTAGTCTTTTGTATCTTCAAATTACAATTAAGAGTGATGGCACCAGCGTGAGATTTTAAACACCTATGGTTCATTAGAATAAAAATTTGGAACGCAAAGACGGATTACACAACTAAGGTAAGTATTGAGTCTGTTATACAGCAACCTAACAAGATGTATTTGGTTTGTGGTAGCAAAATCTGCTGACAGGTTCCGTTTAATATACTCAAGGTATTGATCTGCTACTACACATAAGGAGTAAATGTGAAGGGACTGTTTTTCGAACTAAAGATACAATATGGATAAAAAAGAGAAAGAAACTGAGTTTCATGAGGCCTTGCATTGTATGCAAGGCCTCATTAAACTCAGTTTCTTTCTCTTTTTTATCTATTATGTCATACTGAGTGGCCGCTTTTACTTGATGGGAACCCCATTTGTTACTCCCTTTAATCTCTCATAAAGATACAATATGGTAAATAGGGAAATCAAATTCCTAAGCCTCTCCTCCACCCATCTGCAGACTAGATGACAATAAACAGTAATCTGTTAAATGCCAATTTATTTAAAAAGACAATTGCAGGGAAACTGATGTGCAAAGAATATAACTAAGTTAATTCTCCTAAAACTAGCTTTTACAGTTTCAATAGCTGTTGACTGAATGCTCGTTTGTCCACCAGTTATTTCTAATGATTTGGTACACAGAGGTGAGTAACCACTGCAAGACACTTCTGGATGAGGCTGCTTATCTCCACCTAAGAAGAAAAACGATTTGGTGTTAACATTAAACACCCAGATCCTTCATGCCCCTGAAATGATCTGTTCACGGAAGACAGGAGAGAATAAAGAAGGGTTCCTGTGTAAGAACAGTATATGGGTTCTTTGCCGTCCAATAGCTCAGTACCTGTAATGAGAAGTTTAATGCTCGGACAGGCTTAACTCGTTAACCGAGGATTATGGAAGTCAATGGGGAACTTGAGCATTTTTCGAAAGATTTTCCCGCTTGACTTTCCATTATACTCGGTAAATAAGTTGAGCCTGTCGAGAATCAAACTGTTTGTGACTGGTACCGAGCACCCAACCATGGTTTTGCTCGCTCATCACTACTCATTATAATGCACAAGTCCACCTACTTTGGGGGAGGAAGTGGGCTCTCTTCCTTTGGGCCCTCTGTGTGGCCAGTTGCAGCAATGGTGTCAGGTTTCCGGGATTTCCAGTTCTCTTTTGAAAGAGCTTGCCCTCGGTTAACATGGAGTTTACTGTTCTGTTGCCCTACTTCCTGTCTAGCTGCTTAAAAGGCCGCCTCTAAGCCTAGTCCAGTGCCTGAGTATACTGCTTGCTGTGTGCTCCTGCTTTGCTGCTCCTATTTCCTGATTGACATTTGGATCCTCCTGAAAGACCACCGACGCCGACTCTGGACCTTACCCGGTTTCATCAAGCTGTGCCCAGACTCCGTCTGCCGTCTTTGGTCAGCACTTTTGCCCGGTTCCTTCTGGTTCGTAACCACTCTGGACTATCATCCCGTACGGACACTTCTGGACTTTACCTTTGCCCCTTGTGTCCCGGCTGCTGCGCATTTAGGCCTTCCGGGGTGATTGCCAGACAGTCCCTGTATAGGGGTTCGCTCTTGGTGGTCTCCCTGGGGGAGTCCGGTGCGTGGTCCCGGGAATTCCCTTCGCTCCGATCCGGGAAGGTATTTTGTGTGTTATTGTTCTACTGTGTTTGTTCCGTTTGTGTACCTATCGTGGTTACATATTATAAACATCTCTGTACCAAGAACTCGTCTCTGATTGTCATTGCCCTAACGCTATCGAGATCCTCAGAACATACAATAGTATTACATTATACTCAGGCCACAAAAGGATTTCGCTGGGGCAATGACTGAGACACGAGTAGATCAGCTTTTTTCCATGATTAACTCCTTGCAGCAGGAGATGGAGGCGGTACAAACTAAACTTAGAGATGTGGAGACACAGCTGGGCCATGATCACCAGGTACTGGGTCCGGCTATTCAGGATTTGCAAGTCAGAGTGGAGGCTCAGGAAGCCGTCCCCACTACGTCCGTATCTGCTGCCGGTATGCCTAGGTTACCCCCATTTCGTTTCAATGGTGATCGTAGTCAGTTTCGTGGTTTTGTCAACCAGTGTATACTATTTTTTGATGTACATGCTGATTATTACCGTTCTGACCGGTCGAAAGTGTTATGTATAATCATGTTATTAACCTCCCGAGCACTGGCTTGGGCTAATCCTATGATAGAGAATCGGGATATCCGTTTAAATCACCTGGATGACTTTCTGACCGCGATGGCGCAAATGTTTGATGATCCGAATCGCCGTGCTACCGCTGAATCGGCTCTCCTTTCCTTACGTCAGGGAAAGCGGTCTGTCGTTGAATACGCCACTGAGTTCAGGAGGTTAGTGGTAGACACCGACTGGGGAAACAATGCAGTATTGTCAGTTTTCAGAAAGGGTTTGTCCAGTACCATCTCGTTCCGAATCTCCAGGGGATTTCGAACTGTTTCTCCAACACTGTGTGCGTATTGATACCCGCTTGACGGAACGTAGACAGGAAAAATGGGCAGCTGTAAACCGGGTAACCAACTTTGCGTTTCCTTCCAGAGAACCCGCTCCCAGAACGCCACGGGAGGCCGAGGACGTTCCTATGCAAGTGGACTCGCTGCAAAAGCGAGAGACCAACGAACGTCGTGAACACCGGCTCCGTGAGCGTTTGTGTTTCTATTGCGGTCAATCGGACCATTTCTTGATCGACTGCCCGAGACGTCCAAATCGCCCAAATAAGGTATTGGCAGCCATGGCAGAGTGTGACAACACGGACGCAGAGTCCGATATCTCTGAGGCAAGTGGACACCTGGATGCGGTATTTCCCTTGACTGTAATGTCAACATCACCTAAGGACTCAGAAGGGAAATACACCCATTGCTCGCTTCCCATTCAGATCCGGTGGGAGGGACAGTTAATACCTACATCTGCAATGATAGACTCTGGGGCAGGGGGTAATTTCATGGACTCTTCTTTTGCCAGGAAACACGGTATCCGGACTCAGCAAAGATCCTCACCGGTTACCATGGAGACGGTAGACGGATCTCCGTTAGTTTCTGGACCAGTTGATCGGGAAACAGTACCACTAGAATGCGTGATGAAGCCAGGTCAGCAGGAGACCCTTGTTTTCATGTTGATTTCTTCTCCCCATTTTCCGATTATTTTAGGAATTCCGTGGCTACGGTCTACCAATCCAGTCATCGATTGGGAGACTAAGGAAATATCCTTCCCACCGCAGAGTGGTCCGACCATAAGTCCAACTGTACCGGTTCCAGTAACACCGACTGCGGAGGGCACTGTACAGGTACCTGTTTTACCCCCGGTTTATCATGACTTCGCGGATATATGCGACAAAAGAAAAGCAGATCGGCTTCCCCCGCATAGACCGTATGATTGCCCCATAGACTTACTCCCAGGGGCGGAGATCCCGTTTGGTCATGTCTACCCGTTGGCAGCACCTGAGCTAGAAGCACTAAAAGAGTACATCGATGAAAGTCTAGCCAAGGGATTTATTCGCCCGTCTACCTCACCAGCAGGGGCACCCATCTTTTTCGGGAAAAAGAAAGAGGGGACTCTGAGACCCTGTATTGACTACCGGGAACTGAATAAAATAACCATCCGGAACCGGTATCCGTTACCGTTGATTCCTGAGCTATTGGAGAGGGTCCAACAGGCAAAGATATTCACTAAATTGGATCTCCGTGGGGCGTATAATCTACTTCGCATACGTCCCGGAGATGAGTGGAAGACAGCGTTCCGATGTCGGTATGGACATTATGAGTACCTAGTGATGCCTTTTGGACTTTGTAACGCTCCCGCGGCTTTCCAACACCTAGTTAACGATATTTTTAGGGATATAATGGACCAATTCATGGTGATTTATCTGGATGATATCCTGATCTTTTCTGATTCCCTACAGGAACACCAGGAACACGTCAAGACAGTACTTACCCGTCTGAGGGATAACCACCTGTACATTAAACTGGAGAAATGCGAATTCCATTGTACACAAATACAATTTTTAGGTTATGTCATCTCTCCTCAGGGACTGAACATGGAGTCTGGTAAGATACAAGCAATTCTAGACTGGCCGGAACCGGGAAACATCAAAGAGGTACAACGCTTTGTCGGTTTTGCCAACTTTTACCGACGCTTTATCCGTAACTTTTCAGAGATCGTCCGTCCCATCACTCTGTTAACCAAGAAAGGACAGAAGTTTGTGTGGTCTGCCCAGGCCCAGGAAGCTTTCCATCGTCTCAAGGTGTGTTTTACCTCAGCGCCAATATTAGTACATCCGAATCCCGCACTTCCCTTTATTGTGGAAGTCGACGCTTCCGATTATGCATTAGGGGCAATCCTTTCTCAAAGGACTGGGGACAAGAGTCTCTTGCATCCGTGTGCTTTCTTTTCTCGCCGGTTGTCCCCTGCAGAAAGGAACTATGACATTGCGGACAAGGAATTGTTGGCGATTATTTCAGCTTTTAAGGAATGGAGACACCACTTACAGGGAGCTGCGCAGCAAGTGATAGTACTCACAGATCATCGTAACCTAGAATTTCTTAAGTCTGCCAGGTGCCTGTCTCCACGGCAAGCCCGTTGGAGCTTATTCCTTAACCAGTTCAATTTTATCGTTACATACCGTCCAGGGTCACGTAATGGGAAAGCCGATGCCTTGTCCCGAATCCACGCCGTGGACTCCGTGCCTGGAACCCCGTCTCAGACCGTGTTATCGGATGCCAATTTCGTTGGAGTAATCCAGGACCAGGACTTGTGGAAGGACATCAAGCTGGCCTATGATGGTGACGTATTTCTTGCTGCCCCCCCGAATGATGTAACTCTTGTTCTTCGGAATGGTGTGTGGTTGAGAGAGCAACGCATTTACGTCCCGGAGGCTGTAAGACTTCGGGTTCTCAAGTTGGTCCATGACTCCGTGTTGGCTGGTCATAGGGGGGTACAGAAGACGCAGGAATTTCTGAGCCGTTTTTTCTGGTGGCCTACCTGTTTAAAGGATGTAAAGGACTATGTCCACTCATGTGTGGTTTGTGCCCGGTGCAAGGTCCCTCGTGTGGCTCCTACGGGACTCCTCCAACCGTTACCCGTTCCATCTCGCCCTTGGGGATCCATCTCAATGGATTTTATTGTGGAGTTGCCAGTCTCAGGCGGTCACAATACCATTTTAGTGGTGGTGGATCGGTTGACAAAAGCTGCTCACTTTATTCCGTGTACCGGTCTTCCCTCAGCCGCAGAGACAGTGGATTTGGTTATCCAGAACGTATTCCGATTGCATGGGGTACCAGATGAGATCATCTCTGACCGGGGCGTGCAGTTCACGTCTAAGTTCTGGAAGGGGTTTTGTTCGGCACTCCAGATTGATGTCTGTTTGTCTTCTGCATACCATCCTCAGACAAATGGGCAAACCGAACGGACTAATCAAACCCTGGAACAGTACCTTCGATGTTATGTCAGCCATCTGCAGGACGATTGGTTGAAGATGCTTCCTTTGGCGGAGTTCTCCTATAACAACACTCAGAGCAGCTCCACTAAGGTAACGCCCTTTTTCGCTAACTTGGGTTACCATCCAAATGTTTTGCCTAGGTCACCGGTTGCGGTTTCGGTGCCAGCGGTGGAGGACAGATTGACAGAGCTACGACAAACCCTGGAGGCTCTGAAGGACACTGTGGCTACGGCTCAGGAGCATTACAAGAGGTCGGCAGACACTCACCGGAAACCGGCACCCTTGTATAAGGTAGGGGACTCGGTATGGTTATCCACCAAGAACCTGAGATTGGGTGTTCCTTCGCAGAAGCTGGGACAGAAGTTCATCGGTCTGTTTAAGATCACCGGGATCGTGAGCCCTGTGGCCTGTCGGCTACGGTTACCGCACCATCTAAAGGTACACCCGGTCTTTCATGTTTCTCTCCTCAAACCCGTTTCTCCTAATACGTTCCATGGTCGTGTCATGCCTCCTCCTCCGCCTGTGATGGTTGACGGCGAGGAGCAGTTCGTGGTTGAGGACATTATTGACTCCCGGCTCCATCGTCATAGGCTTCAGTATCTGGTACGTTGGCAGGGGTACGCCCCCGAGGACGATTCCTGGGAACCGGTGGGTAACATTCGGGCACCCCGGAAGATTGCTCAGTTTCATCGGCGGTACCCGGACAAGCCAGGCCCTGATCCGTCCTGAGGCCGTCTCTGGGGGGGGGGAAGTAATGTCAGGTTTCCGGGATTTCCAGTTCTCTTTTGAAAGAGCTTGCCCTCGGTTAACATGGAGTTTACTGTTCTGTTGCCCTACTTCCTGTCTAGCTGCTTAAAAGGCCGCCTCTAAGCCTAGTCCAGTGCCTGAGTATACTGCTTGCTGTGTGCTCCTGCTTTGCTGCTCCTATTTCCTGATTGACATTTGGATCCTCCTGAAAGACCACCGACGCCGACTCTGGACCTTACCCGGTTTCATCAAGCTGTGCCCAGACTCCGTCTGCCGTCTTTGGTCAGCACTTTTGCCCGGTTCCTTCTGGTTCGTAACCACTCTGGACTATCATCCCGTACGGACACTTCTGGACTTTACCTTTGCCCCTTGTGTCCCGGCTGCTGCGCATTTAGGCCTTCCGGGGTGATTGCCAGACAGTCCCTGTATAGGGGTTCGCTCTTGGTGGTCTCCCTGGGGGAGTCCGGTGCGTGGTCCCGGGAATTCCCTTCGCTCCGATCCGGGAAGGTATTTCGTGTGTTATTGTTCTACTGTGTTTGTTCCGTTTGTGTACCTATCGTGGTTACATATTATAAACATCTCTGTACCAAGAACTCGTCTCTGATTGTCATTGCCCTAACGCTATCGAGATCCTCAGAACATACAATAGTATTACAAATGGTATGTTTGCTCCTAAGGGAAGAGTTGGGATATCACCATACATATTGATGGTGGCTGATTACTCTGAAAGAAGCAGGTTTGGATGACTTGAGTTTAATGTGTATGGGCATCTTAAACAAGCAGAATACTTGTGAAAGTTGTTGGTCGAACTCTTGTTTGCTGACAGATATTTATCCTGACTCTCTAATGTACTTGAACTTTTGACTTGGCCAAGTCTTAATGAGTTTTTAATGGTGAGAGTGGAGAAATCCTCTACTCTGGAATCAGATAATCTTAAGGCAGAAGAAATGTAAAGCTCCGTTGCAATTAAGGACAATGCCAGACTTCTGTGCCACATTTAAATATGCTTCCAGCTCCACTTTACCTCATGATAATTTTTGTTCCCTAGTTCCTTCCATGCCTCCTGAGATTTCTATTATGATATAGTTGGATGACTGGAGCAGCCATGTTCAAGACCCCTACACTGTCATCCTACCTTAATATCTCTGCCCAGTATCCTAGGTCCTAGATGTTTTTACCCACCTTTAATCCCTTGCATTGACAATGTTCATTTTTAAGGTTTTGATGTGTTTATTTGATATTTGTTTTCTGACACTCACAGATGCAATTGTTTAAGACTTTATGTTAGTTGTATGGCATATCACTTTGTACCTCAAGGGTTTGCTCAAGTTATGTAGTGCTTTACAGTTTATATCTAATGTCAAAATAAAGCTGTGACCGGCCTTCACCAATAAAATTGCATTCCCTTCACCTATTGTATTCCAGTGGAGAGTCTCAGAAATCACGATTTAGCATTTGAACTGACCAATCCTCCTTTTTACGCCAATGTCATGTGCCATGGGGCCCCTCATGGGAAGAATAAGAGTAGCCAGATCCCCGGGCAGTTTAGAAGGTATGGTCCCTCCTAGCCCTCATGTATCATGTGACATGTCACATGATCCCCTTTGGTAGACCACATCATAGGTTAACACACAGCTGCTCTGGCGCCAAGCACATTTTTTTCCCTTATGTACAACACTATAACTAATATAGCGCTATACATAAGAGAGAAGGGATGAGAAATTAATTTTCCAGAGGGGCCACATGAGAGACTGTGACTGTTGTGGAGGCGATCCAATAGGCTGAAATAAATTCTGCTCAATATTAATATTAAGATATTAATTATAATTATTTTATAATAATTGTATTACTTAATATTAAGCAGAATTATGAATAACGACATCCCACTATATACTGTATGAGCTCACAAACAGCCCCCCTACATACAGTATGAGTCCCCATACAGACTACATATATACAGTGTGTGCCTTACATAGCTTCCTAAATACAGTATGAGCCCTCACATAGCCTCTATATACAGTATAAGCTCTTACATAGCCTCTTATATATAGTTTGAGCCCTCACATAGCTTTTATATTCTGTATAAGCCCTCATATAGCCCCTACATACAGTATAAGCCCTTACATAGCCTCTTATATATAGTTTGAGCCCTCACACAACTTCTATATACTGTATAAGTCCTCACATAGTCCCTATATACAACATAAGCCCTTACATAGCCTCTTATATATAGTTTGAGCCCTCACATAGCTCACTATATAGCATGATTCCTTACATTGTCTCCCTAGATACCGTATAAACCTCACGTTTATGTACAGATTGAGCCCTCACTAGCCCCTATATACAGTATAAGCCCACACATAGCTCCTATATAGTATGAACCCTAACATACCCCCTATATAATCCACCAATGGGGCTAATATAAACAATGGATTGTCACAGGTACACACACACTAAGCAGATATCGCCCCAGAACTGCGGACCCCAGTTCTGCAATGCAACAATGCTAACCACCGATGCTGCCTACTAATTTTTGCTGTATTGCATTGGCTCCCTAAACTCTTTACCAAGATACTGTATAATTGTAGAGTTTTAAGTTCATCATGATTTAATGTTGGTCTTTACACAATTAATTGTCAATTTTAATTACTTTGAGAAAAAGAAAAATGTGTAATTTATGTGAAAAATACTGAGCAACCCACCAAGCACCCTTCAAGATCTCCCGTCACCAGCATTGGAATGGTTTTTGCACCTTGCTTGAGAACAATGTTTCCTGTTATTTAAATGTCTATAACACCAACTCGAAGCCCCAGACTTAATTCCCAGACTGCCTCGCCCTGTCCAAAATGAAATTATAGTCGACAGGGTGAAATGTTTAAAAACATAATTTATTCATTACGAGCTGACGAGGCTTCATTCCTATAAGCGAGAGCCAGGCAGGTCCTCTGGACACTCACCAGCAGTGTGTTGGCACATCGCCTGCTATACACAAACACCATTGTCTGGAGGATGAAGCGGGATGTGCTGTTCTGTGCTGTACTCACACAGAGGTCTGAGCTTAAAATACCATTAAGACATCTTACCTGTAATGGAGAAACAGTCAGATGCATTGAGTCTGCTCAGCAGTTAGAATTTTCATTGATGTAAAAGATGTCATTTTGGGACATAACGATGATGTCAGCTAAATAATCCTAATGGTGAAGAACACTTATATGGATGCTACGAAATGTAATTATTAGACGAGGTGGTGTTGTCTTACTAGTAAATGAGATGCCTTTGCTTACATAGTGGAGCAGTTGAGCCTATACTATTCAATGCTTGGCGTAGCTCACATAGTTTTGTTCCTCTGCAGAAATTAGTACGTCTAGAGCTTATACCTGTTAATCCTGCTAATATATGCTATGCTGTCGTCTGTTCTCCAAAGATAACCCAGACTTAAGTGAGAAATTGGAGGTTTCCTATTGCAGGACATGCTCCAGTTGGACAATATGCTTTTACCTGATGTCTGACCTTCGGAGCTCTTCTTCTCCTACTTACTGCATCATAGGAACAATGTCTACAAGGTTTCCATAATTTCTTCTAAAATTTTGGAAGTGTGGTATTAGGGATTTGGCTATAGGGACGTATCACCACACACTCTTGGATGACTCCAAATCAAAATTATTTTATTCCAATACAATGTTTCCACAGGAGATCGATGGACATACAGATTCCATATATAATATAACTTTTCAACTTGCTGAGTCTTTTTCATGAGGTTGCAATATAAGGTAATAGAAATAGGTAGGCAAGATATTAACAAGAATACAGCAGGAAATAGGACAAGGACATTATACAGCATCATGGAGAATAAAAAACACTTGGGAGAGTCTAAATGTTATATTTTGTCACCTATTGTCATGGTGTGACTGTAGGATAGAAAGAGATCAAAGGGCTCCTACTCTGTCCCTCCCGCTAGGGGACTCTAGGCTATCCTTGTCCCCAGGATTACCCCTGATGGTGCGGATATCTAGGTCGCATAACTTGCTATGCTCCTAAAAAAAGCTAATCTGTCCCCCCAAGGAACGAAAGGGGCAGGAGTGTAGGGGAAATCACAGACAAGACAGACAGGAATAACAGAATAGGGCCAAAGAAAAAAACAAACAAAAAGGTCAAAATTATTATAGCTTTATTAAACATATATAAGACAAATCAGTTGGCTTGAAAGATAGGATGCCACAGAAAAATATATGTAGACTGGATAGGCCTATTTGACACAGAGTAGACAGGTGCTATTTATATAATCACAGTAAGAGCAAAGGTACAAAACAAATACAAAATACACCTGACTATACAGAGATATATACATAGATGGTAAAAAAAATATATAAAAATGAATAAAGTGTCAAGTGCAAATAAGTAGTTATATTAGTATTGCTAGCAATATATTCATGTTTGTATATATAATATGTAGTTATATAATTTGAGTGCAATCACCCAAGGTGCCTAATTACTCAAAGACATCAAAGAATATGAAGGCCATGTGAGACAAATAGAGTTCATGAATGCTGCAAAAAGGGAATTTTTTCCAATTTGGCACCACAGAAAATATCCAAAGTCAACTTTTTCACCTGTTCAAGGTCTTTGTCAATATCTGAGCAGAGGGAGCCAGGCTGTGACAATGTCCAATAGCATTCAGGGGGAGTGCTGGGTGGGGGTTTGGCAACATATGCTGCAGGGGATCACGTATGAAGTGCCAGATGTCATGGCAGTCTATAAGACAGAGTACATTAACCCTTGTCAGATAGCAGGAGCTGCTCAGACTATCAATGGAGGTACATGATGGCAGATAACAGCACAAGAGATGACACGCAGTAGCAGTATAGATAATCAGCAAATATTTACCTAAGCAGAAAAGAAGCACCACATCACTGACTGTGATAATCACCCCGACGCGCGTTTCAGCACTACCCTCTTCACCCCCATCTCCTGTGGAAACACTGTACTGGAATAAAATAATTTTGTGTGGTGATACTATCCATCTACTATTAAGGGCCCCACCTGTTACGGGGTTGGCAGATTAAGAAGAAAATAATAAATCCTAATTGCAAACCGGTGTCCACCGTGCAGAGATGGTAATCTGCTGCTAAGAGCCCAGAGGAACTAGCGGATACAACAGCTGCAGGTAAATAAGACAGAACGCACTATAGTCTGTGTTGACTTCACGCCAACAATGCTCAAGTAGCCTGTGTTCTTCACATAGACTATACAGACATACAAAAGGGTAACTAAATAGAAACTAAAGGATAGTACAACAAGCCTCAAGCTATGCTGTCATAAATGAATGAGACAGGAAAGAGACAAATTCAAGCGACCTGTCACTGATAGGTTGTGTTGCACATTGCCCTGTGCACATGCCTATACTAGAAAAGGAAAACGCTCCTCAAACTCCCTGTATGTTAGGAAACCCACTTAACCAGCACATACACACTTAGACACTAGGGTGCAGTACAAGCATCCAGACACCCACACACAAAGAGGTTATTTGATGACCTCGCGCCGACTGGCGTGGCCGGCATCCTTATATAACCTAAAGCCCACCCAAACAGTCTCACTTCCAGTTGGCATGGGTGTAGTCTACAGGCCAATCCAGGGACGCCATATCATCAGGACAGCTGATGTCCAACGGCCAATCCTGGGATGCTGTATCATCGGAACATCTGACATCCAGTCACCAATCAGAATGTGCCATGTCACGCACATGCTCAGTAGCCCATCTCTGGACTTAGGCTCTGGCAGCGCACAATCAGCCCGAGCATGCTCAGTAGCCTGAATCCTAGACTTAGGCACTGACAGAGCACATTCAGCCCGAGCATGCTCAGGAGCCCGATTTCTGGACTTAGGCGGAGGCTGAGTACTGTCAAGCGCCGTGGATGACTTTCGGCACTTAGCCTCAGGCAGTCGAGTAGTCTGCCGGACAACCCGAGAGTGAGCCAAGCGCTGAGACCGATGTCTAAGTGGAGCAAAAGCCACAGGGGGCATCTTGAGTGAGGAAGCAGAGGCACCCACGGGTACCTGGAGTCTGACCCGCACAGGCGGAGGACTCCAGTGCATAACACTACCCTTCTCTTCCTGCACCTCTACACCAGCTATATAGATTGCACATCAGATCATCTCTATATCTCTTATGAGAGAGGTAAACATGGGGAAGCAGCTTCCTTGCAGCAAAGGCTTCTGGCATGGTCTAGATCCTGCTACCTACAACTTACACCAACACCTTTTAGTGAGAGACCAAAACAAGTGTATAACTGAAACTACCATTGAAGAGCTGTAATTTTTACTGATAACAGAAGCTACCTGCAACCTTCCATCCATTACAGGTATGGACATTCACTGGAGTGGGCAGCATGTAATGCCATATTTCCCCTGTAGAGGCAGTGTTTCTGATTCTTTCTTTCCCCTAGACATGATGACTAAATGATTAGAAATGCCATCTCTGTAGCGATCAGCTGTATGTTTTAACAAGGAATTATCTTTATGATTTTGATAGCTTTAAGTGGAATTCACTTCATATAACGCCAGGCAATGTCAGGCCAAATATGGATTGTGACTTTGGAAAGTTAGGAATGAAAACAATTTGCCTAAATCACTAACTTCCAACATGTGATTTTTTTATTTTTCCAAAGCTAAAGATACACCTTTAGAGCTTACACTTGTAGACTGATAACATCAGAAAGAAGTCCAAAAGTGGCAATATGAGCAGAACAAATCCCTTAACCAGCAGGGATTTCTTTTCTTGGTGTACTGCCTAAACACATGCCTCAAAAGAGAAGGTGAATATGTTTAAAAATAGACCAGACATGTGCTTATGTTAGGCTTTGATCGCTTTTTATTGCATTTTATATTAGAAGGTGGGGGGGAACAAAAGACGGCAATTCTGTCATTTTTGTTCATTTATTTTCGGGGGATTCACTGTGTGATATAAATATGTGACAATACCAAATATGTTCTTTTTTATTGGTTACATTTTTTATGTAACAAACAAGTAAATAGGGATGATTAGTAATCATAATTTTTTTTTTTTAAAGCATTTTTGAATATTTTTAAATTTTTCTTTACTGTACCTCTTTTATTCTTAAGGCCACTTTACACACAACGATATCTCTAGTAATCTCGTTAGCGATGTGACACGCCCAGATCGTTGCTACGACTTGCCGAGACCGCTCATAGGTCGTTTTGTAGCGGTCAGACGTACCCATCTCACAAATGACGCAACATCGTTCAGCGATATATTGTTTGACCAAGGCAATCGTGTGGGCACCGTCACACAGCAATCCTCCCAATGATTCCGGCAACGACAGAGGCGTATAATTGTGTCCGACTTATTAACCATGCCTGCCAAATCAGAACGCAGTTGGTACCATCAATCAGAGCGGAGGAGGCGTGGAGCATTGCTCGTAACGACACGCCCGCGTCGCTGATGACGGACGCACTAACGATGTTGTTCGTCGTTGGCAGGGTGTCAAATGTAGCAATATGTCTGCTGCATTCTAAACGACGAACAATATTTTGAAAATGAACGACGTGTCAACGATCAACGATTTTCGCTATTTTTAATATCGTTCGGAGTCACTAGTAGATGTCACACGCAACAACAACGCTAACGACGACGGAAGTGCGTCACGAAAACAGTTACCCCAACGACATATCGTAGCGTGTAACGGGGCCTTTGCTAGGGAAATTGAGCCTGTGATCATTTTTTCACTATTACACTGCAATACCTGTTAGTATTCTCTTACTAAACCCTGATCTTGGCTTTTGCAAGTAGGTTTAAGCTGTATTAAAACAGCCAGCATCTACCACAAATGGAGTAAGTTCAGGTTTTGCTGATGTCTGCTCCCTATACTCCCACCTGATATGATTCTTCAGAAGAAGCCATGAAGTGAAACTCTGTGTCAGGTTTGTGAAAGGTTTACCTCTGTTTTTAGTGTTTTAAGATAACTTTGGATTGTAATGTTATGCGTTCTATACTTAAAGGAAGAAGATTCAGATTAGACATTAGGAAAAACTTTCTGACAGTGAGGGCAGTCAGGGAGTGGAACAGGCTACCACGGGATGAAAATCTTCAAGCGGAAACTGGATAAATATATAGCTGGGATGATTTAGAAAAATCTGTACTCGCAGGGGGCTGGACCCAATGGCCCCTGAGGTGTCTTCCAACTCTACCATTCTATGATTCTATGAGTATATTGAATAAACGGCTAAAATCCAGATCTTGTAATGGTGTTCCACTAAGCGTGGCTTTATCTCTTAAAATAACTGAGGTTTGTAAAGATTTCACAAGCAAATTCCAAAAGGAAGTAGAGTGATGCCAAAGTTTATTCCATTGAAACACATGTAACCAAAGGAAGATAAACTGTAAAAGATCTGTCTAAGAGCAGGTGAAGAAAATTCTTTATTATGTGGAAACGCTTCAGGACTCAGAGAGTTTCAGATGACAACATACAGAAGTGAGATGTATTATGTTTTTAGAGCTGCTACCGGTTACATGGTATGTACATATGTGTGTATCTGCCGCTGGAATTGATCTCGGGAACCGTATTGTAATTGTTTGGTTGAACAAAACCAGTGTGATGGCCCAAAATAATGCTGAATTCCATAAACCTGGAACATTCTATTTTGAGTAAAAACCATAGTAAATAAATCCTATTTTGAATTAGTTATATTTGGCATTGCTAATACCTTCTAGTTATATATTTCTAGAATCAAAGAAACAGTCTACCTATTAAAATGATCTCTGTCCTTAATATTAGAAATGGGTTGAGATAGAGTTTGCTGGATTTAAGGACTATTGAGATTGGATGGTCTCATTTCTTCACGCAGCTTGGTTTTGACCACATTACATGTTGAACGCTTCAATCCAAGTAAGACATAAAAGGTAATGATTTTGACTTGAATCCAACTGAGCATTCCAAGCGTCTGTATTTTCTTGGATAATATTTTGTACATGGTCTCTTGCTTTAAAAATAAGAGTGCAATGTCTGCCACTATTTATATCACTGAACTTCAAGTGATCTCTTTAGATACCCATGCGTTTTAAAAAAAAGCTAGACAAATGTCCAATTACAGAGGTCATAATGTTTTATTTCCCAATGCTTCTAACAATGTTGATGGCCAAAGAAGTCTGTCTGTTTTTATGTTCTCCGATAATGCCTAATAGGATACAGGCAGGAGACACAGGTAACATGGGGTGAGCTGGCAGTAGACAAAGCTGCGCCACCTCTTTGTTGCTCCAATTTTGAGCTCTTTATTATGTCAAAATGCTTTCCAAGCTAAGGCTGCTTGCTATTCATAAACAGCGTTCTTCGAAAACATGGTTTAAGGGGCCAAGGCAACTGTCAGCAGGCTGCGTCAAGTCCTGGAGGTGACAGTCCTCCTTCTTCTGGTATTATGGTCCAAGAAATGACGGAGTGTTTCAGCAATGCCGTCTAAGAAGTGATAGTTGTATATTCTGTTTCCAAAAGCAGTCCTAGAGGTGATAAGCATTATGTTCTCTGGCCAAACCATCCTGGAGGTGAAATGCTACATTTGTTCAAAGTAAATAATCGTAGACCCAAGTAGTTTCACATTACATTTCAAGCAGTCCTAGAAACTGACTGTTTGTGGCCCCGGAGACTCAATATTCCACATCAGATATATAAAAGAGGCAGGTTTTCAAGTCTTTCATATGCTGAACATTAAAGAGACACGATCTGCCTTTCTAAGCCAACCAGTTGTTGAGGTAACTGGCTGGATTTCTATAACCTTGACTTGTCTGTGACTTCCAAATCCCTTTTTATGCAGTTTTACATTTTACAGGTAATTGTTAGCCAATGCTCTTCTTAAATTGTCAAGTCGTTATACCACAAAATAGTTCTCTAGGTCTAGAGAGAGTTATATCTTAACATATAAGACCAACTGACGTATCAGCAGAAATGAAGGGTCCAGCTCTATGTAGTAAGATGTTCTAATAAGGAACATTACTTATGTTCTGTTAAGCTAAAAACCTGGAAAATTCACAGCTGTGTGTGTTTTTTTTTTTTTAAGGGAAGTGCATTGCCGGGCAGACATAGCCTGACCCCGAACAACCCTTCATGTAGCTGGGACAGGCACGGTGCCGAGATTTCAGCAGAGGACAACTCCCTTCCCGTTCTTAGAAGCAGAGTGGAGAGAAAGGGGAAGCACAATGCTGTGTTTTACCACTTGACTTTCACTGATATCTTATTTTAGACAGGAAATGTATTGTAGCTTAGGTGTGACAGCAAAATTCATGTACTGTAGCAGTACATAATAAAAATTAAGTGATGAAAAACCATGAGATTGATAGACCGACCAAGCTGTTCTACTCTTGTAAATCCGTCTTGAACCTCTTAAAGTTTCTTCTTGTTTTATAGCTTGAAGCAGAATCTGCAATAAATGAGCAGATTTTGACGAAACTTGGTCACTTAGCACTTCTAATACGAGTTTGATTCGTTTTCACTTCTTTTGAAAACCTTATTTATGTATATCTGCATTATCGACTTAACTCAAGAATGTTTGGTAAGGTGTTGGTAGAATGGGTCTTAGTGCCCTGGCAATACACCTTAAATATTGTTACAGTTTCCAAGACACTGACTCTACCACTAACACCTCTCCATTGCCTTAGAACACCCTAACACTGCCGTTAACACCATATTAGTTACTGCAGCACTGTATCATTGCAAGTACACACCCCACCACTGACGCTAGTTTTCTTGCCAACTCCTAACCATTTGTCTGGGAAGATCCTTGTTACATATCAAGGTCCTTGTAGTATATCAAACCTTTTTTTTTAAGAATTTTTGGAACTGATATTTTTTTATTTTGAATTGTTCTCTGCAAATTATTATCTTTGGATCTCATCTTTAGTAAAAAACCACCCTGACCAAAGAAATCCATACGGCAACTGTTCAAAATGAAAGAGTAAAGGCGTTTGACTGCTGGGGATTTCTTATTTTACAAATTACACTTAATAAAAAGAAAAGATAAATGTGTGGATATGCACAGCTGTAGACATACTGAGTATTACATGATGCCCGGATCATTAGGGAAATTTATTTTTGGCCTAAAATGTTGCGTTCTGTAAGTCATATTACATCTGAGATTCGGTAAATTATATTAATTTATGGGATTCTGTTACTGTAGGAGAGAGCCAAAGAAAAAATATGTGCAGTAGATGTCTAGAGAAGAGTCTAGGAGATTACAGGTCAAAGTAATAATGTAATTAAGATCTAATGCCACTTTCAAAACCACTGATTTGTAACCTAAAAAACATTATTATGCATCTCGTGACCATAATGTCTATGCATATTATATAAAATATGAGCAAAGTTATCATGTCTTTTTTCTGCCATAGATGTTTTGAAAATTCTGGGGTATAGGCTAAGCACCATATTTTTAAAGGTCCTAAATAGTATTTCAACAAGTGAGACTGTACTGGAAAAAAAACTGCAGCGTTTCAGAGCTGCATGTGATGTCGCTCACTTACTAAAATTGTTCTAAAAGTTTCTTATTAGAACTCCAGCTCTGAAAAACAGTTGAGGGGTTTTTAGTCAATGCCACATTATTCAATAACCATTTTGCCTCAGATATCCATAAAGCTTAAAATTAAAGTATTTGGTATCACTACTTGGCCAATGAGATCTCCACTACTTTATTATTATTAGTAAAGTTGCTCCAGGCAATGAAAAGTAGAAATTTGGTCATGTACAATGCAAATTGTCTCTTCAGGGAGGAAGTAGACAAACTCTAGTGCCACCTATTGGAAGTAGCAATTGGAGGAGGACTGCAGTACTTGGGTGTCCTGATTCTGTTGTGCAGGACATTCTGTATTTTTTTGCCATGCTCTCCTGCAGATCCAGTATATGTTGCCTATGTGCAGAGCATTTTGCAGCTTAAATGCTCTGCTGGTTGTTTAACAGCACTTGGTTTCATGCTGTCCTGGGAGGTGCTCTCGCAGACGCTTCTCGTACCCGGTGATTGCTCTGCTTCTTTAGGGAGCATGTTAGCTCAGGACGCCGCCAGTTGTACTTCCTGTTTACAGTTAAGCTGTTGGCTCCCATGGTTCTCAGTGTTCAGATCTTGGTCTCTCGACTCCGGACTGCTGTTTACCCATCTCTGCCTGTGCTCCCCTGTTTCTGTTGTGACTTCCCAGCTTCTGACCTCGGGCTTCCTCCTGACCACGTCCTCGGCTGCTCCTTGTATCTAATATGTGCTCTCCTGGAACTCTGACCTTCAGCTTGTATCTTAACCTCATCTCAGTCTGCCCCCATGTACTGTTGTGCCTTCCTGTTTTATGACCTGTTTGACTACCTCTCTATTTGCTGCATACTAGTAGTGCCTAGCGCCACCTTGCAACAGTCATCACATTGGGCCTGCCTCTGACGTTCCCGCACTGACAACCGACTCCGCTGTCGTCAG
The DNA here is from genome assembly GCF_048569485.1 of Anomaloglossus baeobatrachus. Lineage (NCBI taxonomy): Eukaryota > Metazoa > Chordata > Amphibia > Anura > Aromobatidae > Anomaloglossus > Anomaloglossus baeobatrachus. The sequence continues at coordinate 137,465,317 of NC_134354.1, forward strand.
GCCGTGGGATATAGTGGAGGAAGTTGAGTCGTCACTGTCTGAAAACGCCTCGACTTCAGAGACAGACTCCATGGCCAACCTAGAATGCTTACTTGGCGATGAATGTTCTGCAAGCCATTTTAATTTTTAGATCCCTGCCTTACAAAAAAACCTAATCTAACACTAATATATGTGTATATATTTTTTTTTATCTATTTTCATATATATATATTTTTTATATTTTTTTTATGATAACAAGGGTGATTAGAAAATTAGGAACAGTTTTAGAATAATTTTTATATTTTAATTATTTTTTTTATATTTGACAGGAATTGTAGTCTCACTTTCTTCTCTCCCAGATCAAGTACAAGGGAGAGAAGAGAGAGGCAAACCCAAGTGCTGCCATTTTGGAAGTAAAAAAGGATAAGCGGGGGGGGCGTAGTAGAGGATTTAAACTTTAATTAGGCGTGGGGGTGGCAGAAGGGGACCGAGGAGGACATTTCTCTCTCATCTGACATGTTTGATCACGTCAGATGGGAGAGAAATTGGATAGATGATGATGATTTTGGCCGGTACATGCAATGCATTCACCGGCCAATTGACAAGCTGGAGGGGGGCAAGAGATCAACAGGATGGGGGACCAGGGGAGGACTTTCTCTTGTTTATGACATGTTTAATCACTTCAGATGGGAGAGAGATCACCAGGAGGAGGCAGTTCTCAATAGATGCCTGCTATTTTACATGCTGAAGAGGTGGAGGGGGGCTCAGAGGAATCTTTGGCCACACTGGGGGACTGGAGGGGACTTGGGGAGGACATTTCTCTCCCATCTGAAATGATTGATCATGTCAGATGGGAGGGAAATTATTTTTACTAATAATTTTATTTATTTTAATATGATCATCGTTTTACGGTGTGTATAATGGTGATCACATGACTGGGGACCAGAAAAGCCGGCCCGGATCATAATCTTCAGGGTCTCAGCTGCCGCTGGTAGCTAAAACCCAGGAGATTTTCCACTGCTGGGGAGCGCTACACACTTATTTCTTACCACAGTATTTAAAACATCAGTAAGGAATAATTACCCTTAATGGCTGCCGTTTTAAATAGTTCTGGCAGTCGTTAAGGGGATAAATGCGTGGCGTCCAGCCCAACAGGTGTTTAGGCGATGCCTTTGAAGGCATGAATGGGAGCCACTCTCTTTTTTGCATAGGTACTAGAGTTGGTGCAAATTGATGTGTAAGGCACAGTTTAAGGGTTAAATCAGAAATCTGTGGCCATTATACAGGAGCTGGGAGAACCATCTCCTATCTGTCACCATCTGCAACTCTTCTTTGGTTTATTTGTCCTATCGCAATGTCTTTGTTGCCTCCTGATGCTTATGTGACATCCTGCCAGGTCGGCTAGTCAAAATCAGAGCTACGGATGTTGGCAGGTGGAGACAAGTCTCAGGGCTTCCATCCAGACATTACAGATTACGACTAACGTGGTCGCTAAACTGGGTTCTGCAAATTGATTTCAGTCGATACACACCATCTATAATATATCTATATATTAGTGCAGTTGTTTGAGTTTGAGTTCCTATACTTTTGGTTTCTGTTATAACTATGGCATATCAGGAACACCCACAAGACGTTGTTTTAGGAGGATCTAAGTCATCTAGCCATCAGAATTTGACCTTGTCAAAGTCAGTCAGATCTTTCTGTTAGTTGTTGATCTATCTGTTTGTCTGTCTGTCTGTCTCATATATATTGATTTCTATTGACTATATTTCAGTAGTTACCAAAATTATGTGTAAAAAGTACAGGATTTAACCATTCTTCACGTACACAGTTTTTAAAGGCCCTGAGCTAATATTATTCACATTAACACCTTAACACAGCATTAAACACCATCATTTCCTCTAATCTTAACTCAGGCCTCTCATGTCACCTGAAGGCTTACAATCACTCTACCCAGTCCACAATAATTTGATACTTCAAGATTAGCAGCCTATAAAGACTCAGAAATATGGTGTCACACTTCACGAATTATACCTCTGTAAACCTCGCAATGAAAGGTGATATTTAAAATCCAGCAAAATGAACTCAATAACATGGGTGTCATGGAATACTTTATAATATATTTTTTTTTAATAGGATTCTATATTTGGAACACAGCATTATGTTAGTATGAGCGCAAAATAAATGCCCTCTAGCATAAAATTATAAACCATCAAAAATGTTGAGAGTTAGGGGCACTTTGCACACTACGACATCGCAAGCCGATGCTTGCGATGCCGAGCGCGATAGTCTCCGCCCCCGTCGCAGCTGCGATATCATGGTGATAGCTGGCGTAACGAACATTATCACTACGCCAGCTTCACATGCACTCACCTGCCCTGCGACGTCGCTCTGGCCGGCGACCCGCCTCCTTATTAAGGGGGCGGGTCGTGCGGCGTCATAGCGACATCACACGGCCAATAGAAGCAGAGGGGCGGAGATGAGCGGGACGTAAACATCCCGCCCACCTCCTTCCTTCCGCATAGCTGGCGTGAGCCGCAGGACGCAGGTAGGAGATGTTCCTCTCTCCTGCGGCTTCACACACAGTGATGTGTGATGCCGCTGGAATGAGGAACAACATCGTAACATCGGTCATTTCCAGATTATGGAAATGACCGATGCTACACCGATGATACGATTATGACGATTTTGCGCTCGTTAATCGTATCAAAAAGGCTTTACACACTACGATTTCGCCTGCGACGCCGGATGTGCGTCACTTTCAATTTGACCACACCGACATCACACCTGCGATGTCGTAGTGTGCAAAGTACCCCTTATTCTTTATTTGTCTCTTCAAATTTTGGTTTTGTTAATCTAATGCCAATAGTAGCAGAGTCTCCTGGGACATATACTATAACCTAAAGGTCAGGCAAATTAGGAGTCTTTAATAATAACAAACAAATAATACATAAAAAGACTCCTCTACTAAGAATAAATAGAAAATCAATCTTCATTAGATAAATATAGATAAACAAAATACAGAATAAAAAGGGATATAGCAAATCAAATCAGCTTTATTGGCAGGAACAAATACAAATAAGTTTTGCCAAAGCAAGTGTACACTAGGGACTGGGACTGTGGGGATGATGGGTAGGGACTGTTGGAAGGATGGATGAGAGCACATCCAGGATGGGGACTGTCGGAAGGATGGATGAGAGCACATCCAGGATGGAGACTGTAGGAAGGAAGGATGGGAGCACCTCTAGGATGGGGACTGTAGGAAGGATGGATGGGGGTGTCGCAGGCGGAGGAGGGGACGCCGCGCTCTCCCACTGCTCGGGTCCGGCTGCCGCTGCGGCTGCTGCGGCCTGCTGCTGCCGCTGCTCGGTGGCTCGAGCGATGGGCCGGATCCCGGTGACTCGAGCGGCGCTCCTCGCCCGTGAGTGAAAGGGGATTGGGATTTGGGATAGTTTATTGTCCGTGACGCCACCCACGGTTGTGGTGATGGAGTGGACACCACCGCTGCTCTATTTGGGGGAGCCCGGGAGTGATGGTACGGAGCAGCCAGTTGTTGATTTGCCCCTCCATGGGTAGGGGTCTTGGTGCTCCCGGGGCCCGGTGATGGGATTGGAATGGTGGACAGGCGGGGATGGAGCCTGTGGAGGTGCAGGGGCGCAGGGGCAGCGCTGTGCCGTACGGCACGGAGGTACTCACTCAGCCAGTAAACACGACACAGTTCTCGGTAAACAAACGGCTGGTTGGACGGGTCCCTCGGACGGTTCACGGTGCTGATGTTCCCTGCAGTTAGCGGTGACGGTCTCTTCCCTGCACCTATGAAAGTCTCTTTGGTAGCGATGGGTCCCCACCGGTAACCCGCTCCCCAGCTTGGATATGAGCCGGAGGAGCTCCACTCTTGCCCGCAGGCGCTGGCCCTGGGAAACTGGTGCCTTGGCGGTGGCGGTGTCTCCCCTTAACGGTTGGACTGTTGCCTTCAACGGGACTTGGTTGTTGGGAGACAGTCGTCCCCTTTACTGACGGATTTGGCAAATTCGGCGACTCCAAGCCTTGCCGGGATCCGAAAGGCCCTTGCCCTGGTGCTGACTAATCTTCGTATACCGCTCCGGTACCGCCGGGTCACCACCCGTCCACGGTCCTTTCGGCAACCTCCAATCAGTCTCGCCTGCAGACGGTCACCGCCGTCTGCCAACCTTGCTGTCTCAGTCCGGGGCACACACCCGGACCAACTTCAGGCTTGCTTAACTGTTTCTTTTTACTTCTTTACTCCTCTTACAAGCTCCTCTCCTTTGCTCCACTACCACTTCACTTCCTTCTACCTCTTCCTCCTAAACTGCACTCTACTGCCTGGCTCTCCCGCCTCCAGGGCTGTGAACTCCTCGGTGGGCGGAGCCAACCGCCTGGCCCACCCCCGGGTGTGGACACCAGCCCCTGGAGGAAGGTAACAAGGATTTTAGTTTTGACCTTGTGTGTACCTGCAGGGAATGTGGGGTGCGTGTGGTGTTGTGACCTGTGACCCCTGGCTTGCCCAGGGCGTCACAGGGGCACCTCCAGGGTGGGGGCTATGGAAGTCCTTCGGTTATCATAGTTCTCTTTCTCGAAGTCTATGACATTCGCTCATATACTGCGCTGCTATCTCCACTGCTCTCTCTTCTTCCCCCAGCACGATATATGTTTTCCCTTCCTCCTTCATGGAGCTGAAATCAGGGAAGAGATCAGACAGTCTCCTGAAGAGAGTGTCCCTCGCTGCTGCTGATATATACTATTGACAAGGGAGTTAGTTACACCAAATTGTCAATTTACTCATTATTAGAATGGACAACAGAAGAAAAGCAAAGATGCTGCAGCATTGGCAACCCTCATTTTATTATTACTAATGCAGAGTCAATAAAAGGAGCTGGCTTAGCTAATAAAGCAAGCCAGACCCCTTCATCAATCCATTAATAGAAAGGAAGATGAAGCTTCTGCCTGTGTCAGAACAGCAGATAAAGTTTAACTTCTTGGACCACATTAGAGTATCTGAAATCAGGACATCAGTGCAGATTTCAAACTTCAAGAAAACCTGTCTCTTGCTTAAAAAACTGTAATTAAATATATTGTTAACATCCCTGCTTTCCCCTGATTCTGCCAATGTTTTCCATTTTGCTCTGTGTTACTCGATTGCAGAGATATTGACGTTTCTTCTTGAGCGCCGCATATGATATATCTGCTTGTTGTCCAACTGGGCATTTCTTCAGAGTCTTCTCTGGTCGTGTAAGCTTTCACCCTCCTTCCCAGTCACTGCCAATAGCCCAGCAGTATCTGAGACTGATAAAGCATCTGAGGCTGGTAAATCAGATGCTGAACTGTGATTCGCAGCATCTTGGAGGGAGGGGTGAAATCATATGTGTCGCCCAGGGAAGGGGGTACTCAGTCCCGGGCGGTTACAAACGGGAATGTCACTTCGGGTGGCTGTTGCCCGGTCCCGTGCCCTGGGGACACTTAATAAAATGGTAGGGGCTATTTACAAGAGATAATAAAGTTAATGTTTGTGACGCCACCTGCGGTAGTGCGGCAAGGGAATAGGTGCCGCCGCTGCTGCTTATGAGGGACTGGGGCTGATGGAATCAGCAGCAAGTGTGTTAACCCCCTCCGAAGGTAGGGTAAACCCCAGAGTCCTCTAGGTGCTGGATGAGGTGCAGAAACAGGCTATGAGACCTCTTGCTATTGGATGAGGTACACAGGAAACAGACACACACACTGCTGGTTACCATGGTGCTGAATGAGGTGCAGGCTGAAAGGAATCCAAACAGGCAAAGTCCGAGTGAAACAGGGAGTCTTTACTGAAGATTTACTCACAGGTTACACTCCCCTGGTGCTGGGGACAGATTTCTGGTTAAGTTTGTCCCAGCTCTGTCTGTGTAACCTGGCTATGGCGCCCTCTGTGCACTTCTCTTGCACAGCTCTGTCAGAGTCCCCTGCAGACCCCGCAGCCATCTTCCTCTCCCCTGAGCACCATGCGATAGATCCTCAGGCCTCACACCCAGACCTGACACCAAGCCGGGCGTCCTCCTCCATCCTTTCCTCACTCCGTCTCTGTCTGGACTTGTCTGATTTTCTCCTCCACCTCTCTCACCAACCCCTCCCCTTCCCTCTAAGGACCTAGCTACAGGAGGGTTGGATTTACACCTCCTAGGCAACCTCCACTTCTTGGACAGACTTTACACCATAGGACGGCCAACCTTCTTGTGGTTCAGGGTTGTGCGAGTGTTTTAGGTGTGTGCGGGTTTAGCCAGAGCTAGGACTCCAGAAACCAGGTTGCAGATTTTAGTAGCAAGACCGCAGGGGCGCTACACATACACCCACAGAGAAGACTCTCAAGAAATGCCCAGTAGAGCTGCAAAATAGAGCTATCACATACTAAAGGGGGCTTTACACGCTGCGACATCGCTAATGCGGAGTCGTTGGGGTCACGGAATTTGTGACGCACATCCGGCCGCATTAGCGATGCCGTTGCGTGTGACACCGATAAGCGATTTTGCATCGTTGCAAAAACGTGCAAAATCGCTAATCGGCGACATGGGGGTCCATTCTTAAAAATCGTTACTGCAGCAGTAACGAAGTTGTTCCTCGTTCCTGCGGCAGCACACATCGCTCCGTGTGACACCGCAGGAACGAGGAACCTCTCCTTACCTGCCTCCCGGCCGCAATGCGGAAGGAAGGAGGTGGGTGGGATGTTACGTCCCGCTCATCTCCGCCCCTCCGCTGCTATTGGGCGGCGGTTCAGTGACGCTTCAGTGACGTCGCTGTGACGCCGCACGGACCGCCCCCTTAGAAAGGAGGCGGTTCGCCGGTCACAGCGACGTCGCCGGACAGGTGAGTATGTGTGACGGGTCTGAGCGATGTTGTGTGGCACGGGCAGCGATTTGCCCGTGTCGCGTAACAGATGGGGGCGGGTACCCACGCTAGCGATATCGGGACCGATATCGCAGTGTGTAAAGTAGCCTTAAGTTCGAAAAGTAACAAATGTTAATTTCTCTGCGGTGGAGTGACTGCGCAAAACAGAAAAGAGCGGCAGAATCAGGGAAGCTCAGGGATTTTTACAAAGTATTTAACACTTTTTTTTGAGAAAGTGACTGCTCTAATATAGAATATATTAGTTAGTAAGTTTTAGTTATTACCATTTTTTAAAATGACTACTTTTTTTTATTATTGGACAACTCTGGTAGAATAAGCATAAACTGTAAAGAATAAAAATACTTTTACTCACCTCACTGCTCACCTTTCTGGCCCTTCAGCTCTTTACCTTTAACTGTCTGGTTCTTGTATATTCTTATCACTGCCCCAAGCATTGAATTCTTTGGCCTCTTGAAGTTAAAGGGAACCTGTCAAGTGCAATATGCATCCAGAACCATGAGCAGTTCTGGGTGCATATGGCTAATCCCTGCCTAACCGTCCCTGTATACACTAGCATAGATAAACGATCTTTAGAAAAAGTGTTTCTAAGAATCTTTTCTCTTATGCTAATGAGCATGGGGACTAGCCTCAAGGGTGTTATATCCCCCGATTAGCCGCCGTCTTAGCATGTTAGCACACCCAAAGGGGCGTATTAGCATGCTACTCAATGGAGCATAACTAGCGGTGCTGCGGGTACCTGTGTTTGCTGTCACCGCACTTCTGAATGCCCAGCACTTCCAGTCATCCAGTCATGCGCAGTAGACCTCTCTGAAGCTGGGGTGCGTACACCCGGCTTCATACTTAGCATGTCTGGAAGTGCCCAGCATTCACAAGCGCGGTCACAGCGAACACAGGTATGCGCTACACCGCTAGTGATGCTGAATTGATAGCATGTAAGTACACCCCTGTGGGTGTACTATTATGATTAGAGGGTGGACTAATCTGGATATATAACACCCTTGGGACTAGTCCCTGTGTTCATTAGCATAAGATAACAGATCCTTAGAAATACTTTTTCTAAAGATCTCTTTATCTATGCTAGTGTATACAGGGACAGTTAGGCTATGTGCACACGCTGCATTTTTTTGACGCTGTGTTTTTGGCCGCTAAAAACGCACAAAACCGCACCCGCGGCAAAAAAATGTGGGAAAAACGCATGCGTTTTTACCGCGATTTGGTGCGTTTTTGGCTGAATTTTGCTGCGTTTTTTATCTCTGCGTTTTTCTGCGTTTTTCCAATGCATTGCATGGGGGGAAAATGCAGAAAAACTCAGAAAAGAATTGACATGTCCATTTTTTTTTTAAGCTCAAAAACGCAGCTTAAAAAAAAAGTTGTGTGCGGACAGCAAAAATTAAAACTCATAGACTTTGTTGGGGAAGCAAAGTCATGCAGTTTTGAGGCCAAAAACGCACCCTAAAAACGCGCAAAAACACATCGAAAAACGCACTGTGTGAACTTACCCTTAGGCAGGGATTAGCAACATGCACCCAGAACTGCTCGTGGTTCTGGGTGCATGTTACACCTGACAGGTTCCCTTTAAGCTAGTACTTTCAGCTCTCATGAGGTCTTGGACAATTCTGAACAAGTATGGTTAAGGTCATGTACAATGTCATTTTACCTCAAAGGGTTCTGTGACCTCGCACACAAGTGTAAAACTGTACCAGGCCTCATTAGAGTTCGAAGTCCTAGCCTAGCATGAAGAGTATTCAGCACTTGTGGCAGTGGTAAGAAGAAGCGAACAGGACTGGACGGGAGCTCGTGAGGAGCATAGGGGCTGAAGGAGGTAAGTGATAAGGTAAGTTTCAGTATTTTTTTATTATTTCACCTTTCCATGGCACTTTATTGGTGACCAATATGGCAGTTATCTTGCTGATTCCATGTGGGAATGAATTACATATCATCTGTGTTTTGGCGAATTTGAATTTTTGCAAAATTCAAGTATCACTCAATTCTACTCAAATATATTTGTTCAACTCTACAGTAGTTAAAAGTGATGGCTGTTGTCTGAATGAATATTTAGCTTTCCGCTGTTCACTTTCTATAGTCAGCTAAACTGAAGAGACAAAGCTAAAGTCAACAGGCTGCAGATCCAGACGCATACACCATTGTTACTAGTTTTCTTCTAGACTTGACATACATAAAATAAACATGCTAAAGTTTCTCAAAAAAAAGACAACAGATTTTAATGTTACACTTCATTATTGGCATATTACCATGAACAAGACAGCGGCCGTCTGTGACTCCATAATGAACTATATCATATATTTACCCAGTCTAAAACTCACATGGGCGTTGGATGTATGCCATGCTGTTCTTTATCCAAAAAATAAAATGTAAATCTGTAGACATAAATCCTCAACAGAATATTATCATGGCTTTTAATCAAATCTCATGCAAAATAATATCCATTTTTGTTAAAGAAGTGCGGTGCCCCTGACCTGGTCAGGCACCACTGGGAACTGCACCCATGCTGAGACAGTGCCACCAGGTAACCCTAAAGGCCAGAATGAGGTGTGTCCGCACAGACACATAGCAACCAGGTCTCCCACACCTTTAGAGGGGACCCTTGGGTAGTCCCTAGAGGGGGCTAGCTTTCAAATCTCATCAAGAGGTGTAGTGGAAGGGCTGGGAGCTAAAGTGCAGAGGTTGTCAGGAAGTGAGGAGAGCCAGTCTGGTAGTGGAGCACGGCGGTTGCTAGGCGATGCATGCGCTGCCACTAGTCAGACCCTGCGCGGTGTAGTGACAGTTAGTGGGGGAGAACGGTCATCGAGTGAGGACGGAGAAGTTACTCCTGTTGACTAGGCACGTACAGGGTACAGGTCCCTAGAGCAGACTCTAGTTTATCTACCTGCTAAACCTGCCGGTGAGGGGAACTACAGGTACCTCATCAACCTTACTGGTCCGAGCCTCAGCAGCAACGCAGGGACCCATAAAGGGGACAGAGCCTGGAGCCATCTTCCTTGGTCCACACTGCCGGCAAACGGGCCGAACACAAAGGAGAATAGGCAGTTGCGACTCCCTGGATAGACCCCCATGGTACTTCAGGTCAGAGCCAGGGGTTATCCGAACACAGAAGTGCTAGGAAGGCGAGCTAATTGTCACCCTCAGACTGGCCCGAAGGACACCTGGTTTCACCTGGTTTATTGAAGCATCACCTGGGTCAGCTCACAGAAACATCTGGAAGTGAGTAAAAATCAGTTTAAAGACTGTTGGACGCTGCCTGTATTATTTTGGGACCTGTTACCCTGCTCACCTGAGCCCCTGGGGCCTGCCTCACTCACAGGAGGCTACACCATCTAGCTGCAGACCTTATCAGCCCCAGAAGCTCATAAAACCTGCAGCGGCGGTTATTACATCCCTGACCGCAAGCCGTGAGTGGTGTCACGATAAATAAAATAACTTACCTTACCTGTTTGCCAAATTGTCCAAGTCCATGCTCAGATTGGGTCACCGTCGGTGAAGGTGGCCCCGCCACCGGGTGTTTCCAGCATGACCCTGGGTCAGTCCAAAACAATCCCTGCCCTACCAGATATGCTGATCCCGCCGGAGTTACCATCAGAAGCCAGTGCGACGCCCATGCCATCCTGACCTGAAGCGATCACAGCACCCTCTCCGCTGGAGAGGGGTTCGGATGCCCTGTCATCAGCTTACCTGGTTGTGAGAGGCCCAGTCATCGAGGTGCCACTTGCCCGATCGGAGGAGTTCGCAGCACCCCCTGAAAGAGAGGGAGGCCCTATGTAGGCCGCGCTGCTGTTCCCCCACCGACCGGAAGAGGTCGCAGCACCCTCCATCAGGGAGGGAGAAGAGGTCCTGCAGCCTACCCCACCCCTGCTGTTTGCCCATCGACCGGAGGAGGTCGCAGCACCCTCTGAAAGAGAGGGAGGCCCTATCCAGGCCGCGCTGCTTTTCCTCCATTGACCGGAAGAGGTCGCCGCACCCACCGTCAGGGAGGGACAAGAGGTCCTGCAGCCTACCTGGCCGCTGTTGTTTCCCCATCGACCAGAAGAGGTCGCAGCACCCTCTGCCAGGGAGGAAGAACAGGTCTTGTTGCCAGTAGCAACCAACACCACATCACTGACCCGACTTGACCAGGTCGCAGCAAGTCCCGGCGCTTACATTACCTGGAGTCCTGCTGATGACCAGGTGGTGTCGCAGCGAAGGCCAGCCCGCACAAAGCGATGACGGGTGAGAGCTGGTCACCCACAAACCCTGGTAAAGCCCATCCCAGAGAGTGAACAGTTAGAGGCCCGGGACCTGCAAGAAAAGCAGTCCCTGTGGCGGGCCAGACATCAGGCTAGAGGCCCCCTCCACTTGGGAGTAGTGTAGGAAATTAATTGCAAAAAGGGGTGGGGCTTCATAGTGGAAGCCGGAGTAAAGGAGGGGATCTTTGTGTCTCGGCGGGACGTGCAGTCCCATTTGCAGAGGGGTCACCCTGGCCGTGACCTATATATGGGGGACGTGGTGAAATTAACGCGACATAGGGGAGAAAGAGGCTGGTTCGCCTTGAATGTGGTGCCACGTCCAAGGGGAACCTCAGAAAGCCAAGGTTCCACCCCCACCACTTCAACCAGGACCTATTATCATCACCGCCAGGGGACGCCCATGACACGACCTCCAAGGATCAGTACACCCCAGTAACCAGCACTGACCTTGGAAGGCGCAAGTCAATTTAGAAAGTTAGTACAGAAAACGTTCAGTTTAAAAATGGTTTAAGAAAGTTTAAGCAACGTTTAAAGAAATTGTGCCCGCAAGGACTTTTTCCTTGAACTTTTAAGTTTGTTTTTTTCAGCACCAGGTTATGTGCACTTTATATGGACCATAGGTTATGAACTGGCTATAACCACAAACTCTCGCAGTGTATATAGTTACCCCAGTGGTACCAACCCCAGAGTCTGCCTGTTGAGGGGCATGGGTCTGCACCACCAAGGGGGGCACGCCTGTTTATGGGGCCTGCTCTCCAGCACAGGGAAGCAAAGCAGGTACGCTTATTTATGGGGGCCTACCCTACGCCACCAGGACAACAAGGACTGTGACCGGAATGGTCTACGGCCGAGACCAGGTCACCAAAAGGACTGGTCATCACTCCGTATCCGGGTTTTGGTTAAAGACTCGTGGGTGGTGGGTGGTGGTGGTATGGTACCTGGTATGTTTATATGTAAATATCTCCCCTGTGTGGGAAAAGTTGTATTTTATTTTCTTGTCTTTGCAGCCCGAGGACATGCTGTCGATAACCAAGGGGGAATGTGGCGCCCCTGACCTGGTCAGGCACCACTGAGTACTGCACCCATGCTGGGACAGTGCCACCAGGTAACCCTAAAAGCCAGAATGAGTTGTGTACGCACAGACACATAGCAACCAGGTCTCCCACACCTTAAGAGGGGACACTTGGGTAGTCCCTAGATGGGACTAGCTTTCAAATCTCATCAAGAGGTGTAGTGGAGGGGCTGGGAGCTAAAATGCAGAAGTTGTTAGGAAGTGAGGAGAGCCAGTCTGGTAGTGGAGCACGGCGGTTGCTAGGCGATGCACGCGCTGCCACTAGTCAGACCATGTGCGGTGTAGTGACAGTGGGGGGGAACGGTCATCAAGTGAGGATAGAGAAGTTACTCCTGGTGACTAGGCACGTACAGGGTACAGGTCCCTAGAGCAAACTCTAGTTTATCTACCTGCTAAACCTGCCGGTGAGGGGAACTACAGGTACCTCACCAACCTTACAGGTCCAAGCCTCAGCAGCAACGCAGGGACCCATAAAGGGGACAGAGCCTGGAGCCATCTTCCTTGGTCCACGCTGCCGGCAAACGGGCCGAACACAAAGGAGAATAGCCAGTTGCGACTCCCTGGATAGACCCCCATGGTACTTCAGGTCAGAGCCAGGGGTTATCCGAACACAGAAGTGCTAGGAAGGCGAGGTAATTGTCACCCTCAGACTGGCCCAAAGGACACCTGGTTTCACCTGGTTTATTGAAGCATCACCTGGGTCAGCTCACAGAAACATCTGGAAGTGAGTAAAAATCAGTTTAAAGACTGTTGGACTCTGCCTGTATTATTTTGGGACCTGCTACCCTGCTCACCTGAGCCCCTGGGGCCTGCCTCACTCACGGGAGGCTAAACCATCTAGCTGCAGACCTTATCAGCCCCAGAAGCTCATAAAACCTGCAGCGGCGGTTATTACATCCCTGACCACAAGCCGTGAGTGGCGTCACGATAAATAAAATAACAAAATAACTTACCTTACCTGTTTGCCAAATTGTCCATGTCCTGTGGCGTCCTTGAAGAGGATCAGCATCTGTGGGGCGTCACAGAAGCACTTCCATGAAATGTTTTTTTCATAAAATGTGAGTGTATTAATAAGTAAGAGGCCACCAGATTATAAGACGGACCCCATTTTTTTACCTTTTTTCCTCGAAATTTGGGGTGCGTCTTATAATTCAGTGCTTCTTTTAAACCGAAAAATATGGTACTTCAATTACAACATGGTGTCTTTTATAGAGCCTTTCTGATAGTACTGGGACGAATGTTCAGCAGCAGCAGCTAACCTTTTAGGGTGCCACTTTACAGTCACCATTGCAGTACACAATTTATTTCATAACAAAAAGTAAGCTTTGCAGCATTGTGTCAGTAACTTGAACTCAACTTAAGGCCCGTTTACTCACCATGATATCGATAGCGAGACATCGTTGGGGTCACGGAATTCGTGACGCACATCCGGCGTTGTTAGCGACGTCATTGCGTATAACAGCTATGAGCCAGTGTTAATGATCAAAAATACTCACCTAATCATTGATCGTTGACACGTCGCTCATTTTCAAAATCTCATTGGTCGTTGTGGACGTAGGTTGCTCGTCGTTCCTAAGGCAGCACACATCACTACATGTGACTCCCCGGGAACGACGAACAACAGCTTACCTGCATCCTCTGGCAATGAGGTGGACGTGTCTTTCATGCAGCTGCTCTCCGCCCCTCCGCTTCTATTGGACGCCTGCCATATGACATCGATGTGACGCCGCACAAACCGACTCCTTAGAAAAGAGGCTGTTCGCCGGCCACAGCGACGTCGCTAGGAAGGTAAGTCCATGTGACGGGGCCTAGCGATATTGTGCGCCACGGGAAGTGATTTGCCCGTGACACACAAACGACGGGGGCGGATGCGATCGGCAGCGACATCGCTAGCGATGTCGCTGTGTGTAAAGTGGCCTTGAGACTGGTCCACTGGCGAAACAGGAGAGAGGGGGGTGATTTTTTTTTTTTCACTAGGTCACAAAACTTGCAGTTATAGCTTTGTCACAGTAGTTGATTACACAGATAAAGACAAACAGCTGGTTCAAATGACTTGTGCCAGGATTGGCTACAGGGATCAGAGAGGAAGGAGCTCACAACTCACCCATACCGACCAACGTTTGAAGAACAAAAAGAGGGACAAGTCATGAGGCATGCATAGCCCGCTGTGGCAAATTTTTACCATGCCCCTAACCACTTCCCAAGTCACATCCATTTACCATTTCTTTCAGGGCCGGCGTCAGCACCCGGCATACCCGGGCAAATGCCGGGGCCCTGGAGAGCCGGGGGGCCCACTCGGCCTCGTCAGCTCTGGTGCACCTTGGCCGGGGCCCACTCTCCTTAGTTCTGCGGTCCCCGGGCCGAGTTCCGGGGACCGCAGTCCTCGGCAGGAATCTGCGGCGCCGTCTCTTTAAGGCGCGCAGACTTCCTGGTTTGAACTTCATCTGTGGGCGGAGCTACAGACCGGCATCCTGCTCAGTCCCACAGATGAGAGTTGCAGTGCCAGCCAGCGACCCCCAGCACAGCGTGTCCCTCCGGCGCTGTGTGGGCCCCCTCTCCACCGTGACCTGAGCGGTATGTGCCCTCCCCAACCCCGATTTATGCCCCCCCCCCGGAGCCGCGCGTGTCTGTCTCTGTCTGTATGTAGCAGAGCTAGGTGTGTATGTATATAGCAGAGCTATGTGTGTATGTATATAGCAGAGCTATGAGTGTATGTATATAGCAGAGCTAGGTGTGTATGTATATAGCAGAGCTAGGTGTGTATGTATATAGCAGAGCTAGGTGTGTATGTATATAGCAGAGCTAGGTGTGTATGTATATAGCAGAGCTATGTGTGTATGTATATAGCAGAGCTATGTGTGTATGTATATAGCAGAGCTAGGTGTGTATGTATATAGCAGAGCTAGGTGTGTATGTATATAGCAGAGCTATGTGTGTATGTATATAGCAGAGCTAGGTGTGTATGTATATAGCAGAGCTATGTGTGTATGTATATAGCAGAGCTATGTGTGTATGTATATAGCAGAGCTAGGTGTGTATGTATATAGCAGAGCTAGGTGTGTATGTATATAGCAGAGCTATGTGTGTATGTATATAGCAGAGCTATGTGTGTATGTATATAGCAGAGCTATGTGTGTATGTATATAGCAGAGCTAGGTGTGTATGTATATAGCAGAGCTAGGTGTGTATGTATATAGCAGAGCTATGTGTGTATGTATATAGCAGAGCTATGTGTGTATGTAGCAGAGCTAGGTGTGTATGTATATAGCAGAGCTATGTGTGTATGTATATAGCAGAGCTATGAGTGTATGTATATAGCAGAGCTAGGTGTGTATGTATATAGCAGAGCTAGGTGTGTATGTATATAGCAGAGCTATGTGTGTATGTATATAGCAGAGCTATGTGTGTATGTATGTAGCAGAGCTATGTGTGTATGTATATAGCAGAGCTATGTGTGCATGTATATAGCAGAGCTAGGTGTGTATGTATATAGCAGAGCTATGTGTGCATGTATATAGCAGAGCTAGGTGTGTATGTATATAGCAGAGCTAGGTGTGTATGTATATAGCAGAGCTAGGTGTGTATGTATATAGCAGAGCTAGGTGTGTATGTATATAGCAGAGCTATGTGTGCATGTATATAGCAGAGCTATGTGTGTATGTATATAGCAGAGCTATGTGTGTATGTATATAGCAGAGCTATGTGTGTATGTATATAGCAGAGCTAGGTGTGTATGTATATAGCAGAGCTAGGTGTGTATGTATATAGCAGAGCTATGTGTGTATGTATATAGCAGAGCTATGTGTGTATGTATATAGCAGAGCTATGTGTGTATGTACATAGCAGAGCTATGTGTGTATGTATATAGCAGAGCTATGTGTATGTATATAGCAGAGCTATGTGTGTATGTATATAGCAGAGCTATGTGTGTATGTAGCAGAGCTAGGTGTGTATGTATATAGCAGAGCTATGTGTGTATGTACATAGCAGAGCTATGTGTGTATGTATATAGCAGAGCTATCTGTGCATGTATATAGCAGAGCTATGTGTGTATGTATATAGCAGAGCTATGTGTGTATGTAGCAGAGCTAGGTGTGTATGTATATAGCAGAGCTATGTGTGTATGTAGCAGAGCTATGTGTGTATGTATGTGGCAGAGCTATGTGTGTATGTAGCAGAGCTGTGTGTGTATGTATATAGCAGAGCTATGTATGTAGCAGAGCTATGTATGTAGCAGAGCTATGTATGTAGCAGAGCTATGTGTGCATGTATATAGCAGAGCTATGTGTGTATGTATGTGGCAGAGCTATGTGTGTATGTATGTAGCAGCGCTGTGTCTGTATGTATGTATCCAGCAGAGCTGTGTGTGTTTGTCTGTATGCATGTATGATGTGTATCTATGTATGTCAGTGTATATGACTGTATAGATGTGTCAGTTCTATATGTATTTTTGTGAGTTTGTCGTTAAATATGTATATGTATGTGTATGTATGTGTGTCTGCGTGTGGATGGGGCCCACTGGGACTCTTCCGCCCGGGGCCCACAAAAAACTGGAGCCGGCCCTGATTTCTTTCTACCCTGGTAAGAGGAAATGTCATAGCAGCAGTTGCAGTGAGGAGGAACACTCGGCAGACACCCGAGACTGCAGGGAGTAGACCTAAATCCAGGACTGGCACAGTGTATCCAGGATGGTTGGGACTAGAGATGAGTGAATTGATTCATGGGACTCCAGTTCAGTGTCTGGCCATGAATCTCTTACCTTCTGGCATCCCCAGCACGGCTTCTGATTAGGCAGAGCTGGCGCAATGTCATCTGTGTGTCATGCTCATCTCTAGTTGAGATCTATGCATTTATTTTTTATCCACGCATTCATAGTCATAGCAGCCAGAATTTTCTCATCTTGATGGGTGCGAATCGAGTACCTATGTATAATGGAAGTCAATGTGGAACTCAAGCATTTTCCAGGGAACACTTCGAGTTCAACATTGACTTCCATTATACTTGGATACTCAAGTCACGCCCATCCGAGCATAAAACTGCTTGTTACGAGTACCGAGCACCCAAGTATGGTAGTGTTTGCTCATCATTAGCTGCTTCTGTACCACCCCGTGGCCTCGGCTGTGACCACCGAGCCGCTCGGGTCCGGGTTCGTGTGTCGGTGACTCGAGCGCCTCCGGACCCGGGGGTCACGTCGCTCTGTAAGGGTGTAGTGGCGGTGCACGCAGGGGGTGGTGGGGTAGTTGTGTTGTGAAGTTCTTGATGCCACCCACGGCTTGTGGTGATGGTGGACACCATAGCTGCGCTGAAGGTACGGGGAGTCCCGGGAGCAGTGTAGGGGCGCAGCTAGGTGTTGACCCCTCCGTGGGTAGGGGGTGTTGGTCCCGGGGTCCGGTTGGCAAGGGGCCGGGGTGCAGGGCACAAGGTGGCGGTGCAGCGCGGTGCGGTGCCCGAGGGCACTGGTGTACTCACTCTGATACAAGACACTGGAGGCACTGGTAAACCAAAAGGGGGATTAACGGGTCCTGCAGCCAGCTGCAGGTTCTCCAGATAGGTTGGTAATGTCCGCCTTTCTCCTGCACCTGTATGTGATCTTGGCTACTGTGCCTGGGCACTGGTAGCCCGCTCCCCGGCGTATATGTGTCGTAGGAGCCCGCTTGCCCGCAGACGCTGGCCTCTTGGATCTCTAGCCTCTGGCGGTGGCTCCTATCCAGACGGGTTGGGCTGTTGCCTTCAATCGGGACTTAGGTGGGAATGAACTGCTGAGGTCCAGACCGCAATCAGTTGATTTGACTATGGTGGTGGCTTATAGCCTAGTTCGGGGTCTGAGTACCCTGCCTGGTGCTCCGGTATCCAGTTGGCTCCCCGGTTCGGTTCCGGCGGGCCACTACCCTGTCCCGGTCCCTTACGGTTCCACCGGTCGTATTCCCGGTCTCCTGCAGGCGGCCACTACCATTTGCCTGCCTAACTGATCTGGGGTCCTAGGCTCCAACCCAGGCCCCAAGCAGAACTGTGCTCCTCTCACTCCTCTCTCCTAACTCAATCTCCAGCTATCTACTTGTGTTGTCCTGCCTCAGGCCAGCAGACTCCTTGGAGGGCGTGTCTATCCACCTGACTCCGCCCACCTGGTGTGCCTGTCTGACTCTGAGGGAGGCAATCAGGTCTTTTGGTTGACTGGTGGTACCTTACTGGGGTGGGGGTGTATATGGTGTGTATAATGACCTGTGACCCCTGGGGTGTCCAGGGCGTCACACTTCCCATTTGGACCCAAACTGCATTAAATAAGGGATATAAAATGCAGCAAACATGAAATAATAAGGGAAGATTGTTACATCGTGTGAGGTGGACACCTGCAGTAAAATATGCAGAAAAAACGCACTGCCTCAGGGTTACATTTTTGTTACATTTTTTTTATAGGTTTAATAGAGAAAAAAAAAATCATGGCTTTTTTTACACTATTTTACCAGTCACTGTAAATAATCTGATTGCTGGATTGTGCGGTTTGTTACAATTACAGGTAGACAAAATATGTCTCCCTTATTTGCTGATTTCTGATGTTTATTTTTATATTTTTTTTAAAAAAAGTGTTTTAAAAATATAATTTATGTATTTGTTTTTCATTATTTTTTAATAATTTTATGCTAAGAAAAAAAAATCTGACTTATTTTCTCTTTAGAATACAGGGACATAGAAATACACTCCTTTGTACAGATGTACAGTATCTCTATTTACCAGTATAATCTGCCCATGGGTTTAGTGGCTGCACAGCAGCTTCAAAAATAGAAAATCCTCCCACTGATGTCAGTGGAGTCTGTAGCTTTTACCTTTAGCTACTACCTGCAATGATGTAAATTGTGTTTTTGATTCACGAATCATAACGAATCAGGACGAATCATAACTTACTCAGCTTCAGACGCTCCTTAAAAACGCATCTTTTTAGGGCGGCCTATCATACTCCATAGCCAAACTAAATTCACATAGTCCCTCCACGCCTTTTCAGAACACAACCCCATGTCAAACTCCATGGTACCCAAATGCATCTCAAGGCTCTGGCCAACTGGTCCAGGCAGCCAATATCTATCCCCCATTTCCTTGAGATGGCTGAATTGTCATTGTAAATAAGCACTTGTACTTTGCCCCCCCCCATCTCATTGTAGATTGTAAGCTCTCACGAGCTGGGTTGTCTCTTTTTTTTTTTTTCTCCATACTCTAAATATTATATTTTCGATAACTGTTATTTGTTTATATATGAACCTCCTGAATTGTAAAGCGCTGCGGAATATGTTGGCGCTCTAGAAATAAAGATTTATTATTATTATTATTATTATTATCATGTGGAAACTACATTTCTCAAGAAAGAAAAAAAATTGTTATTGTTTTTTTCATTCATTTTTATTAGTTTTATAGGAACAAAAAATATGACTTTTTCTTCACACCTAGAATACAGTGACATAGAAATACACTGCAATGTACAGATGTATCTCTATGTACCAGTTTAACCTGTTTCTGTGTTCTCTGCCTCAATGCAGCCTCAAGTATACCAAATTCTCCTATGCTTATAAATGGTGGGTCATAGCTTTAGTTTCAATTAAATTTATGTATGAGATAGCCAAGATGATTATCTATAAAATGATGGTAGTCTCAAATTAGAAACTATATTGGATGATGAGATATGGAGCCTGAAAGTCAAACGTTCAAAACCTTGTTAACCTTTTGCTCATCAGTATACATACTGTGTGGAAAATACACAATAAAAGGCTCAGTGAAAAAACACCTTGAGATTTATTGTTTTTTGTCTGTGGATGGAAGGTCAGCTTTAATTGTCTATAGCACCATAATACCTTGTTAGAGTTGAGCGGATAGTAAAAAATCCAGGTCCGGCGGCTACCCGGCGGGTTGAGAAAGAAGTCCGGATCCGATCCGGAGTTCGGCCCCATATATGTTAATGGGGAGTGGAATCCGGGGACGAGAGAGAGAGAGCGAGAGAGAGAGAGAGAGAAAAAAAAACGGATCCGGATCGTGCAACCGGAATCCTGTGTCAGGGTCGGACTCGGATCTGCCGCTCAAACTGTTCGGATCAGGATTTTGCCGATCCGGGTCCACTCAACACTATACCTTGTCCATCTCAGTTTTCTGATTATATCATCGTACAACACCAAGTATCGATGCCAGAAGTGCCACAACCATAAGTGATGGACACAGATTCCAGAATGTTTGGATTGATGCCTGTTGCTGGAAAGTTAATGGTGCATGAGGATTCAGACCTCACTAATGCCTGAGGACTAATAGCATAGTGCCCGACTTGGGAACATTTAGTAACAATTATTGTGGCATAACTGGATTATTTCTCCTAATCTATAAGAGACCATCATAACTTGTTCTTGGTCTCAAATGAATAGTCTTAAGGCTCCTTTATCATCAATGTTGTTGGTTTCCAGAAGAACCAATATAAGCGATTAGATCTGCAGTAATAGTTATTTTCCAAAAAGTTACCCTTGTCGAAGTACCCCCTTAAGTGTGCACTATTTTTGCATTTTTTTTCCATTGGTATACAGTATGTGAACTGTTTTCATTTCAATAGATCAAAAATAAGGAAAGCATTATTGATGAATTTGAAGAACGTGTTAATTGTTGGTGTGAGTAAACTTATATTATACTCATATAATCTATTATTTATATCACAGATATGGTTTAGATTTTCTCAGAAAGTGTGGTCTTAATTTTCCCTTCTGTTAAAGAAAATAGATTATTTTTTTTTAGAAAAGTGCCTCAAATCTAGTTTCAAAGTGCATATATATTTAGGGACAGAATGTCCCACCCAACAGTTTTATGCCCCTTGTGTGTTCTTGCATTTTTCTGATCAAACGATACATAAACGCATTTTCACAGCTCCAGCTGACCGGCAATCTGACAGCTTAAATTGTAACATAAGCTTCCATGCTTTCATTGCAGGCATCTAAGCTATGGTGCCATTGGTTTTGTCCATTAAGTTAAATTCTCATTTAGTGGCAAAATGAAAAACATCGACAACTCAGCCATAATGATTCATTAGCAAAATTATTTCATCAGACATAAATTCTGCCTTAGATCTATTTATGCAATTAGAATACAGATTGAATGTATCTATGGAATTTATGGCCAACACAAGAATCGCTAACGTATTTCATATGAATTGTAAAGAGATGTTGTATTTCTTGGCAGTGAGACATGAATATAATTAAACTGTGCCTCATGTTTCTCTAATGTTCAACTTTGCTTCAAATTAACCTTTGCTCTTAGTCTGTTTTACAAGATCAGACAAAATCTGCAGGAACTTTGGGCAAATGCTCCAAGACCTCCATTGATAGTTTGCATCACTACTCCACTCACACTCAATTCTAAAAAGACTCTAAAATCCCAGAAACAGCACCAATAATGGTAAAAGTGAAGGCATTTAAAACACTTTATGGTAATATATAAAACTGTTATTTTGAATGCTTTACGAAATATATAATCAGGTACTGCTTACTTGTATTATTTGGGTACTGTATGGTTAGGAGTAGGAGGACACATTTTAACCAGATGTTCCCACATGTTTTATGAATCTCCAATGCCCTCCTTTGCTTAGTTAGAAATGACTTTCCCTTGTTTCCCATGTAAACTGTGTGGAAATCTTAATAAAACACTTGTTCTGCCTCATTGCTTCTATACCAAGTGTCAGATGGGCATGTCAAGTGCCCACATGCAAAATTTAAACTTAGAGCCCAATCTACAAATATATGCAATTATTATTTAATCCTTGACAAATCGTCGAGTTTCTGCAGTTTACGGTCCCATTGTGATTGTGCTATAGCTGCTCTTTGTGACATAACACTAAAGAAAGTTCATTTAGTGCAAGAAATCTGTGTAGAAAGCTACAACTCCCATCAGGTCTGGAAGGTCTGCAGTTGTATGATCTTGCTAGGAGATACAGTAACCTATGGAGGTGATTGTGATGACGGGTATAGGAAAAAGTAGTTATATAATTACCTTGTAGGAAAAGGGATATACCGCACACTTTTTTACAATTAGCCTGCTGCCTTGCCTTTACCTCCGTAGCTGTCATGCACGGAGTAGGAGATGTCCATATGTAATGCATGACACACGCGTTCAGACTGTTGGGTGTTTGACGCACTACAAAAACACCACCAACAAAAAGGGGGAAAATCCGGGGTTACGATACAATGGACGTCCCTGCTGCTAGGGAGAGGGGTGAGGGGGCATCTTCTGAACTCACCTCAAGCTGACTCCTTATCTCCCCAGTCTCCCTATATAGGTTATTTCAACCTGTCGGCGAGCAGGATATCTTGGATCCTCAGCTGTCCTTAAACTCACCCTGCCTAGTGAGTAGGCCGACAAGTTCCCACTACACTAATATACATGGAGGGAAAGGAAAGACAGATGGGGAAATAAACAGAAGGATTCAAACACCAAACTTCAAAGTAGCAGATGAATGGGCACAGGACAATTCCTCAGCAGCGTCTTCCACCAAGCTGACCAGAGTAGAAATGAATTCTAACAGCAGCAAGGACTTCTGGGAAAGCTCCAGAATGTAAACCTAAATGGGCGTGAGCTCAAAGCACTTACATCTGACCTGCACTGCTATGAGCTGCTGGCAACAAAACTGAAATTAACTCATTAGACGCCAAAGGAAAGGAAACTTTGTTTAAATGAGGAGTCTTGATGGTGATGGGAGGCTCCAGTCCTAAGGCTGTCACTAGTCTCATGTAACATTTAATGTGTGTGTAACATACAGTGGGTGCATGTAGGATAGAGTTTGCGTGTGTAGCATGGAGTGTGTGTGGGTAGCATGGAGTGTGTGTATGTGTATGTAACAAACAGTGTGTAAGCAACATACAGTGTATATAACATACAATGTTGTGTGTGTAATATTCAGTGTGTGTGTAGCGTCCAAATAAAAAATTATAGCACAGAAGAAGCACACTCAGGTATATACATTACTATAGTCACTCAATAAATTAACAAAATGCTCATTCATCAGAGGATTGGATCGGCTATGTGGGAACAAAAATAATTTCAGCTGCACATCACCCATGTAAATAGGAGATATGTTGCCAAGTTTTATTGATTAGAACTTGTTCAGTTCCCTCATTTTTTGTCAGGCTGTGTAAAGAGGTGCTAAACAAGCAATGAATGACTCAATTATAGTCAATCGGCGCTCATTTAAAGATATGAAATCAACTCTTGTAAATGTATCCTATATTTTTCTTGCAATGTGTTAGAATTTAAGGCCCCATTTTATTTTTTTTTCCCAGTGCACGTTCTACCAAAAACAGTTCTGCCAGTATTATCAATCTTTGCAGTGTAACATGGCAGGGGGAGTAGCCATAGGCAAGGTGCTGATCTCTTACACCCCGGCATGTTAGATGAAGATGGGGGTCCTGATTGGGTGTATGGGCTTCTTCTATAGGCTGCATGATGTCGGTGATTCCGGCTGGGAAGGACCAGACGTTAGACAGTTCAATGACAGAGTCCACCATTCAAGAATAAACTCTTTACTGAATGATAATTTGGTGGGTTTATATAGAGTAGTAGTGGTTGCATAGCTTCACAAGCATTTCCTTTACAACAAGGATCATTATAATACACAGTCTCTTTACTTCTTCAAGTATACCTTTCACTACTTTTGCCTCTCAGTTACTTCGCAACAACGCAGCTCATTACTATTTTCCAGTTTGTGAGAGTCCTATTATCAGTGGTTCCATGTCTTCTTCCTTTTAAAGGAATAATTTGTCAATATGACCGGCACATAACTCCTTTTCTCCTGATGCTTAGGATCTCTCGTTTGGGGCACTCTCTTTATCTCACATTTTCTGTTCTGTCCTGGCCCCTTACCGCTCTGAGTTACAAACTTGTGGCCGTATGGCTAGGCGTCCAATTCTAGGACCCATCTCCAGATGATTACTCTGTCTGTCAGTGAGTTCTTTCTCTAAGGAGCTTGCTGTCCACTGTCCCGGTCTCCTCTCTCGTCAGGGACACCCAATTCATTCTACTTTGGTCAGATGTTAGGTCTACTCTTACTGCACGCTGGGCCCTATCTAAACTCCGGACAGTAAATTGTCTCTGTCCTTTGACTTTAGCCCCTTTCTCTCTAGGTTAGTCCCAACATTAACTTTGTCTTTAACCAGTATAAAGCAAATTATTAGCTTGTCACAAATAACGCATGAACAATACACATTACACATCAAAACAATACTCGTGTCTTCAAGGGGGGACATGGGCAGTATGCCCATCTCCTTATACTAAAGTCTAACATACTGGTCATGGACATATGAGATAAGATCTTCCATAAGCATGAAATCATTCCTCTTGGAGAAAATAAGCACTAATGTGGATGGTGCTCTCTTCCAGAGAAGTGGGATGCAAGTTCTGGCTCTAATGGTAATGAATAGAATGTATATACAGTTAGGTCCAGAAATATTTGGACAGTGACACAAGTTTTGTTATTTTAGCTGTTTACAAAAACATGTTCAGAAATACAATTATATATATAATATGGGCTGAAAGTGCACACTCCCAGCTGCAATATGAGAGTTTTCACATCCAAATCGGAGAAAGGGTTTAGGAATCATAGCTCTGTAATGCATAGCCTCCTCTTTTTAAAGGGACCAAAAGTAATTGGACAAGGGACTCTAAGGGCTGCAATTAACTCTGAAGGCATCTCCCTCGTTAACCTGTAATCAATGAAGTAGTTAAAAGGTCTGGGGTTGATTACAGGTGCGTGGTTTTGCATTTGGAAGCTGTTGCTGTGACCAGACAACATGCGGTCTAAGGAACTCTCAATTGAGGTGAAGCAGAACATCCTGAGGCTGAAAAAAAAGAAAACATCCATCAGAGAGATAGCAGACATGCTTGGAGTAGCAAAATCAACAGTCGGGTACATTCTGAGAAAAAAGGAATTGACTGGTGAGCTTGGGAACTCAAAAATGCCTGGGCTTCCACGGATGACAACAGTTGTGGATGATCGCCGCATACTTTCTTTGGTGAAGAAGAAGCCGTTCACAACATCAACTGAAGTCCAGAACACTCTCAGTGAAGTAGGTGTATCTGTCTCTAAGTCAACAGTAAAGAGAAGACTCCATGAAAGTAAATACAAAGGGTTCACATCTAGATGCAAACCATTCATCAATTCCAAAAATAGACAGGCCAGAGTTAAATTTGCTGAAACACCTCATGAAGCCAGCTCAGTTCTGGAAAAGTATTCTATGGACAGATGAGACCAAGATCAACCTGTACCAGAATGATGGGAAGAAAAAAGTTTGGAGAAGAAAGGGAACGGCACATGATCCAAGGCACACCACATCCCCTGTAAAACATGGTGGAGGCAACGTGATGGCATGGGCATGCATGGCTTTGAATGGCACTGGGTCACTTGTGTTTATTGATGACATAACAGCAGACAAGAGTAGCTGGATGAATTCTGAAGTGTACCGGGATATACTTTCAGCCCAGATTCAGCCAAATGCCGCAAAGTTGATCGGACGGCGCTTCATAGTACAGATGGACAATGACCCCAAGCATACAGCCAAAGCTACCCAGGAGTTCATGAGTGCAAAAAAGTGGAACATTCTGCAATGGCCAAGTCAATCACCAGATCTTAACCCAATTGAGCATGCATTTCACTTGCTCAAATCCAGACTTAAGACGGAAAGACCCACAAACAAGCAAGACCTGAAGGCTGTGGCTGTAAAGGCCTGGCAAAGCATTAAGAAGGAGGAAACCCAGCGTTTGGTGATGGGTGATGTCCATGGGTTCCAGACTTAAGGCAGTGATTGCCTCCAAAGGATTTGCAACAAAATATTGAAAATAAAAATATTTTGTTTGGGTTTGGTTTATTTGTCCAATTACTTTTGACCTCCTATAATGTGGAGTGTTTGTAAAGAAATGTGACAATTCCTACAATTTCTATCAGAAATTTTTGTTCAAACCTT
This sequence comes from Anomaloglossus baeobatrachus, assembly GCF_048569485.1. NCBI lineage: Eukaryota > Metazoa > Chordata > Amphibia > Anura > Aromobatidae > Anomaloglossus > Anomaloglossus baeobatrachus. The sequence continues at coordinate 137,491,470 of NC_134354.1, forward strand.
CAAATTAAACGTTACAATCTGCACTTGAATTCTGTTGTAGAGGTTTCATTTCAAATCCAATGTGGTGGCATGCAGAGCCCAACTCGCGAAAATTGTGTCACTGTCCAAATATTTCTGGACCTAACTGTATCACAGTTACTGCAGTTCATATTTTCCAATGATGAAGAAGGAAAAAAAACGCTACTCGGCACTGCCTTATTGTTTAACATTGATCTGAGTGTAATCTGATTTTTTATTGTTATGCACTCGGCATATTTATACGCTGATGTGAGTGAACCCTGATATTTTTAGTGCATTGCATTGATCTCACTAGGTAAAAGTCCATTTGAACCATCTGGACCAGTGTTCCTGAGCAGACATAGGCTAAAAGCACATGTCCTTTAGACCTCCATTAAAACGGATACGTTAGGAAACTGATTTCTGCCGGATCCGTTTTTTTCACATGGGAGTCTATGGCCAACGGATCTGTTAATGGATTACTATTTGGCCATCTATGGTACTTGCATTTGCAACAGATCTGTTGTTTTCTAAATGGATTCATTACAAATGGACGATAAATAGCAATCCGTTAACAGATCCATTGTCCATAGCCTCCACATGTTAAAAACGGATCCGGTCGACATTGGTTATTTAACAACGGACAAAAATATTTCCAAATGGATCTCTAACGGATCCATGATAACGGATGACTACAGGACATGTGAAACCAGCCTTACAGTAACTTGAAAAAGTATTCATACCCTGTGAACTTTTCCACATTCTTTCACTGGACACTCACAAACTTAAATGTATTTTATTGGGATTATATGATATATACCAACACAAAGTATCACATATTTGTGAAGTATCAAGAAATGATAGATGGTTTTCGAAATATTTTGAAAATATAAATCTGAAAATTCTGACATGCACTTGTAGTCTTATACCCTTAAATAAAATCCTGAGTGACCAATTACCTCCAGAAATCACCTAATTAGTAAATTGAGCCCAGCTGTGTGTAATTTATTGTGAGTAAAATACATCTGTTCTCTGACGGCCTCAGAAAAATATGAATAGGCCTAAATATTTTTGTAATAAGCAGTCCAAATCTGGTGTTACCTGTTATCAGGAGCACTTTCAGTGAATGTGGAGCTACATCCTAACTTTCCCAGTGTAAGCATTTTGGGGAATGTAGGAAATATGTAATACTGGCTGCAACAACTGTTCCTGTTCCTGTCCTCTCTGTTTCTGCTTTGTCTGCCAGGCGGCACTGCGCCTTTGTTGTGGGAGATGCGTGACAACATCAGTCCTGTTTTATTGCGGAGACTTTTGGTGATGCTAGATCAATGAGCTACAGTGCTGGCCAAAAGTATTCGCACCCCTGCAATTTTGTCAGATAATACTCAGTTTCTTCTTGAAAATGATTGCAATCACAAATTCTTTGGTATTATTATCTTCATTTAATTTGTCTTCAATGAAAAAAAATAAAAAAATTGTAATAAAGCCAAATTGGATATAATTCCACACCAAACATAAAAAAGGGGGTGGACAAAAGTATTGGCACTGTTTGAAAAATCATGTGATGCTTCTCTAATTTGTGTAATTAACAGCACCTGTGACTTACCTGTGGCACCTAACAGGTGTTGACAATAACTAAATCACACTTGCAGCCAGTTGACATGGATTAAAGTTGACTTAACCTCTGTCCTGTGTCCTTATGTGTACTACATTGAGCATGGAGAAAAGAAAGAAGACCAAAGAACTGTCTGAGGACTTGAGAATCCAAATTGTGAGGAAGCAAGCGCAATCTCAAGGCTACAAGTCCATCTCCAAAGACCTGAAAGTTCCTGTGTCTACGGTGCGCAGTGTCATCAAGAAGTGTAAAGCCCATGGCACTGTGGCTAACCTCCCTAGATGTGGAAGGAAAAGAAAAATTGACGAGAGATTTCATCGCAAGATTGTGCGGATGGTGGATAAAGAACCTCGACTAACATCCAAACAACTTCAAGCTGCCCTGCAGTCCGAGGGTACAACAGTGTCAACCCGTACTATCCGTCGGCGTCTGAATGAAAAGGGACTGTATGGTAGGATACCCTGGAAGACCCCACTTCTTACCCTGAGACATAAAAAAGTCAGGCTGGAGTTTGCCAAAACTTAACTAAGAAAGCCTAAAATGTTTTCTGGTCAGATGAGACAAAAGTAGAGCTTTTTGGGAAAAGCCATCAACATAGAGTTTACAGGAAAAAAAAGAGGCATTCAAAGAAAAGAACACGGTCCCTACAGTCAAACATGGCAGAGGTTCCCTGATGTTTTGGGGTTGCTTTGCTGCCTCTGGCACTGGGCTGCGTGATAAAGCTGTGTCTCTCTCTGAGGTCATGGGTCCTCCAGCAGGACAAAGCACACTTCAAAGAGCACTAGAAAATGATTTGAGAGAAAGCACTGGACACTAATAAAGTGGCCAGCAATGAGTCCAGACCTGAATCCCATAGAACACCTGTGGAGACAACTCAAAATGGTGGTTTGGAGAAGGCACCCTTCAAATCTCAGGGACCCGGAGCAGTTTGCCAAAGAAGAATGGTCTAAAATTCTAGGAGAGCATTGTAAGAAACTCATTGATGGTTACTGGAAGCGGTTGTTCGCAGTTATTTTGGCTAAAGGTTGTGCGACCAAGTATTAGGGGTACTTTGCACACTACGACATCGCAAGCCGATGCTGCAATGCCGAGTGCGATAGTCCCCGCCCCCGTCGCAGCTGCGATATCATTGTGATAGCTGCCGTAGTGAATATTATCGCTACGGCAGCTTCACATGCACTCACCTGCCGTGTGACGTCGCTCTGGCCGGCGAACTGCCTCCTTATTAAGGGGGCGGGTCATGCGGCGTCACTGCGACGTCACACGGCAGGTGGCCAATAAGAGTGGAGGGGCGGAGATGAGCGGGATGTAAACATCCCGCCCACCTCCTTCCTTCCGCATATCCGACGGGAGCCGTGGTGGCGACTTCACACACAGTGATGTGTGCTGCCGCAGGAGTGAGGAACAACATCGGACCGTCGTGTCAGCATAATTATGGAATTCGCCGACACTACACCGATGATACGATTATGACGCTTTTGCGCTCATTAATTGTATCATCTAGGATTTACACACTACGATGTCGAGAGCGACGCAGGAAGTGCGTCACTTTCGACATGACCCTACCGACATCGCACCTGCGATGTCGTAGTGTGCAAAGTACCCCTTAGGTTAAGGGTGCCAATACTTTTGTCTGGCCCATTTTTGGAGTTTTGTGTGAAATGATCAATGATTTGATTTTTGTTTCATTCTATTTTGTGTTTTTTCATTGCAAGCAAAATAAATGAAGATAATAATACCAAAGAATTTGTGATTGCAATCATGTTCAAGAAGAAACTGAGTATTATCTGACAGAATTGCAGGGGTGCCAATACTTTTGGCCAGCACTGTATGTGTTAATTGTCTCATTTTTGTTACTACTTTCTGACAGCTTTCACCAGCGTTGTCTGCTATTTAAACCTCTGGGTCTTTGACTTCTACTGCCATACAGTGAATTCTGCTTACCTGGCTTGAACCTCTAGTCCTTGCTCTTGTGTTGTTTTGTTGATTCCTTCCATTTTCTGACCCTAGCTGGTATTTTGACCATCCTCTTACTTTAAGATTTTGTTGTTAGCGTGACCTCTTGTCATTGACCCCACATGGCGCTGCTTCTTGCCTTCAGCTTGCTCCACTGGTCAGCTACTACTCTATGGCCCCAGCCTAGGAGCCCTTTGTAAGTTCTGATCCCTGTACAGGGATTAAAGGATGAAGGCCAGAGCAAACCCTGGGATGTGGTAAACGAAGTGCCTTGGACTAAGACTTTACATGGAAGCTCTATTAGCTGCCAGATGTCCACAAACAGTGTAACCATGACACTGGCAACTGTAAGTTGTGTATTACTCATTAGTGATTTAATGGATAATATTTTAGATAGAGCAAAAGCACTTCAAATTTTACTTTTGCATTGCCTGGCAGTATATTAAAATAAACCACCACACCATGCCCTCCAGAGCTATCTAGTTAGATAATGTAGACATAGTTATAACGCCTGATTCTGAAAATAAACAGATCAAGGTTAAAATGAGAGCTACAGTATTAAATCATATGACTTACCATAAAGTAAAGAGCAGCTGCCAATAGAAATGAAAAATATCACAAAATAATGTGTTTGCATATTAATTGCTCAACATAAATGAATGCCCACCCTTTGAAAAGTTAGATTTTAATCTATATCCCATTGAACACAAGAACAATTTCAAAAATGTTGACAAGACTGAGTGTCAGAACATTTCTTTTAACCCATAACATGAAAGTAAGTTTAATAGTAGAACTTTCATTGAAAAGTCTTCAGTTTTACCTAAATTAGTTTAAGCAAAAAAATGAATATACCTTACATAAACTACTATAGGAAATATTTTGTATGACCTCCATAATTGTTAAGAACAACACCAAGGCTTCTAGGCATGGAAGGAACAAGCTCTCACAGATACTGACTTTTTTTCTATTAAATCTATTGTGTTAGCTTGTTTCTGCTCTTTAGTGCATTAAGAAAGAAAAAAATATATAATTCTAATTCAGATGCCCGCTATATCATATCACTAATCATTTACACTGGCACTGCTGCTGGACACTTTCCTACTGTACCTCTCTCACCCGCTACCAACTGAATCTCTATAATATTCACAGAGCACTACACTCATCTTTCTCACTACTGCAGTTGTACCATATATTATTGTCTGGAGTATTTATCCAATGCTTTAGTGCTTTCTCTTCCAATGTCTACTGCTAAGCTGTGAGTTATGGCAACCTCTCACTGTTCTAAATAACCATAAAATGACTGCTCTGTTCCCTGTATAAGCTTTTATTCAGGCAATGATAGTATATACTAATTGTCTGCGCTATGTAATTCAATGTGATACCCGCATTATGGAGACAACCACGCAAAAATGCCTGAAATCATGTCAGCCTTCTTTTGACTGATGCAATCTTTTGCAATGTGTAAAATGGTTGCAGAATTTTTATTGGTTATTTGTGCAAATTGAATAGCAAATTGTTCAAATCACCGGAACCTGCAAATTTCATAGAATTCATCTCAAATTCAGTTAAACTTGAATTGATTTGATCATCTCTACTCACATACTGTACCTGCAGCTCCTTCTACAAAATAATGAAAACTTTCAGCTTTTACAATATAGCAACATAAAAATCCTACATAGTATTTATTGTAACAAAGTGCTAAGTTATAATTGAACTATGCATATTTGATGTCACAAGTGATATATTAACCTTTATTACGTGGGCCCTTATGATTAACTTAACAAATTTATATAAATGTATTTATATTTTACCATGTTTGCATAATAGAAATATTTTGCAAAAAATATATTTGTCGCTAGATTCTGTGAGACATAATGTTTTACATAATAATAGCAATATTTATTCATTTAAATAGCGCCATTAATTCCACAATGATTTACATACATTGGCGACACTGTCCCCATTGGGGCTCACAATCTAAAGTACCTATCTGTATGTCTTTGGATTGTGGGAGGAAACCCACGCAAACACGGGGAGAACATACAAACTCCTTGCAGATGTTGCTCTTGGTGGGATTTGAACCCAGGACCCCAGCACTGCAAGACTGCAGTGCTAACCACTGAGCCACTGCTTTTTTTTTTATTGAATGAGCTGTATGAGGACTTACTTTTTAAAGGACCAGTTGTAGTTTACATTGGTACCATTTCGGTACCAAATCTAGACTGGTCAGGTCGTGATCATTACTTGTCAATGTGTTTCAGAGACAATTTTTCTTCATCAGGAGCTCTTCAAATGTTAGTGACAAGCAAAAGGGTAACAATGTTTTGAACTTCTGCAGGCAACCCAGGACCAAGAGACTGTTCTGAATCTGGCACCACTACTATGGCATTTTTTGGCCATTCATACAAATTTAATTTGCAGATTGTTTAAATTTGCCAGGATTTTGTAGAATTTAGCTCAAGGAGCTTTCTGTGGAGATGTTACAGTGAGGCTTGTGCAGGCAATTCATTTCAATGATAAAACAGCTATAATGTCTTATAAACCTAGTCAGATCTCAGTCTCAAAGTAATATTTGATAATTTACCATTTTTAGCCTTTTTATCCTATTGTTAGGAAACATAAAGTAAATGCATACCATCAGCTGATCTAAACCTTCTACACAAACCCATAAAGTGGCAAAAGGGTTGATGCTACAAATAGAAGTGGGAAGCCATAACAGGCAAGGGGATCAATCTTTAAATGAATGATCTGTCTAACTAAAGGGTTAACAACTGTAGAGTATGTTTCCTAAACCAAGATTCCAAAATTACTCAGAAATTGGAAATAACCTTCCTGTCATGATATTGGTTTGGCTTAGTCACCAATGAGCCATTACAGGTTCCTATCTTCTAGGTACAGGTAATGGGAGGGGTTAATTCCATTCTGCCTCATTCCGGAGGGCAGGCCGCTATAACCTGGTGCTGCACCTTTGGAATATCGCCAGTAATAGTTTCTGCTCTGCAGCGTGCTTGTCTGGCTCTCCTGCATGTACCTTGATCAGTCCTGTTTCCCTGCAACCTTGTCCTGACTCGAGTCCTCTTTGTATCATTCATCTGTCCCTGTTCCATGACTTCCCGATCCTGGCTGTAGTTTTCCCCGTCCTGTCTGTCTTACCCCAGTTCCGACCTGTGACTTTTCCTTTCTGTATGTTAGTCTTATCTCCTGGCTCTGACCCATATTTTAGCTCTTGACCTCGACTTTGGTTCTCCCTCTTGTAGTTTACGTGGCTTCTCTGCTTCTGACCCCTTGGCTTTCACCTGACCACGATTTGCTCTATCCTTTCCTATTGATGAGACCTCCTGTTGCAGACCCGGCTTGTTGACTTCTCCTTCTCCCTTCAGTGGGCTTGTCTGCTAACTACACACTGAAGCTGCGCCAGCAGCTAGCTTCAGTGTTCCCATAGTACAACATCACACTTCCAATGTTTTGACCTTATGCAGGATTGACAGACCCCTGGCAGTAGATGTGATATCAATCTCATAGTTTTTTTATAATAAGGCTAAAATAAATAATTTTAATATTTTAATAGGCTAAATAAAGTGTGTTTTGCAGACTCATGTAGAGGAAAATGTTTTGAATACTGACTTTTCAGCGTCCTCAGAAAGTTCATATTGCTTTATTGACATCTGCTTGTGTGTATCAGGCTTCATAAACTCATTAATTAGTATGCCTCCTTCTAATAAGAATTTTTACCGAACCATGGCGTTTATTTTAATTTTTAAAACAGAAAAGGCACTTTGGTGGCAATGTATGGTGTCAGAGAGTTTATACAGACCCATAGACTTGTATGGGTAATTTTGATCCATGACTCAGGTCAAAAACAAACATTTCCATTTTTTGAGAGCGCACAGTCTGCAAAAAACCACAGACATGTGAAGAATTACATTCATTATAATGGATATATTTGCTACTTGCGAAAACCAGATAAAAGATGCACATAAAAAAACAGGCTCTGAATGAGACTTAAAAGTCAGATACATTAAAAATTTGAAAGGTCCAACTTTTTTTCTGATTTTTTGTCAATTTTAGTTTTTTGTTTAATAAGTTCCAATAATCCATATTGATCTAAATTCATTATTAACATAAAGCACATTTTGTGATAAAAAAACCCCCAAAAACCTGAGAACCAATAAAAAAAAAAATAATAATTTTTTGCGAAAAAGATCAAATCCCATCAAAGGCGTCACATTTTGATATTACTTATCCTTTATGGTGAACACCATAAAAAAAAGAAAAACAGAAAAATGATCCCATAAATATTTTTATTCATCTTGACATATAAAAAAAAATGAAATAATGATCTAAAAAAAACTGTATACATCCATTAGGATACAGATAAAAACTGTCGAAATTTCCATTTTGTTCATACAGTATTATTCCTATAAACACAATACATTCTTTAAATTGTATGTATAAGAGAATGATGACACTGACAGAAGTAAATTATCTTAAAAAACACAAGAAATCATTTGAATATGTCACCGGAAAAAATAAACAAAAAATGATGACTCCTAAAATGCAATTATACAAAACGTTAAAAAAAAGTTTGACATAAAGGTCAAAACTGGCTGCGATGCCGAGGGGTTAGGAGGTGGGGTTCATCTAATTTTCTGTTCGGGTCATGATTTTAGCAACTAATATAAATTTTATGATAAATTTTATGATTTTTTTTAACAAAAAATGTCAATTTGATGCCATATTGCATGAAGGTGTTTGCATGTATACAGTTCTGACTGCTATTTTGACAGTGTGAGAGATGTTATATTTCAGAGAATATATACCATATTTTTCTTTTTGTAAGACTCACTGGATTATAAGACACACCACAAATTTGAAGGAGGAAAATAGGAAAAACTTTTTTTACTCTTAAAATGAGGGCCCATGTTATAATCCTAGTTCCTCTTATATTAGCTCACCAGCGGTTGTCAGTGGCTCATAAAAGGTCACAAGAGACAGGGCAGGCGATGCTGCTGGCTCGGAGGAGGGGGTGTCGTGGCTCAGGAGGGTTGGCAATGCTGCGGGCTTGGAGGAGGGGGTGTCGTGGCTCAAGAGGGTCAGTTTGCGGAGGGTCGGCAATACTGCTGGCCCATTGGGTGTCACGGTGGCGGTCACCATTGATCTGCCGGTGGGCTCGGAGGAGGTGGTGTCACGACTCAAGAGGGTCAGTGTGTGGCAGCGGATGGTCAGCGATACTGCAGGCTCATTGCGTGTCGTGCCATTGATCTGCCAGCGGACTGCGGGTTCCATTGAATCGCTGGCCGATGATGCATTGGACTTCAAGAAAATGGCTACGGAGGCGGCACATACACAGATTGGCCTCCTCAGCCATTTACTTGAAATCTATCTCTTCAACCGTCGGCGATTCAAATCAGCCTACAGACCAATGGCGCTTGATGTGACATCCCACGAGCCCACAGTATCGCCGACTCTCCGCTGCGGCACACTGACCCTCCTGAGCTGCTCCACTGCAGTGACACACTCTTCGAACCCTCCATATTGCCGACCCTGCGCCACCACTGCCTTCCCGGTAAGCCATATGCGGTTTGTAGGACGCACCCCCATTTTCCCCCCAGTTTTGGGGGAAAACTAGTGTGTCTTACAAATTGGAAAATACGGTAGTTATTGGGTGTTTAATATAATTTTTAATTCTGTAATACAGATTTTATTTTAGAAAGAGTATTTGAATCGAAATGTCACTTATGATCTCAATCCAGACGGTATGTCCGAATATCTACTGAATGTACCACATATTTGAAAAAATTCCACACTTTTGCTTGATAACTAAGTGTGCTTTCACAATAGAACAAACTGAGTGCACCATGTGGGCACAAAAATTGCATATCTGTGGTAAAATTGCAAATTACATCCACAGCACACTGTGGGAAAGATTATATCACGGCTTTTACTTTACTTTTCTGACATAAAAAAAAGTCAAATTTGTTGCTTTTTGTTCTTGTGCAAAGTTTTTTTACTTGTTTCGGAATTTTATGCCATTGTTCCAGCACATGTCAGAGTTGCAGCCACAATGCTGATCTAAGTGATTGGCTGCAGCAGTCACATGCACTGTTGTTGTAACAGTCTCTCTACTGCCTGTCAATAAAAATTGCAAAGAGGTAGAAAGGCGCCAGTGAAGCACGGGAGGGTTGGTAACTGCTGGGTTTGTAATTTTCAACAAGCGCAAGCAGATGAACTTAAAAAATGTATTACCAGAAAACTCTAGAAAATGTTGGCTATTCCCCACCTGGTAATCCATGTCCACTTTTTCATATTTTGGCAAGCATGGTTCAAAAAAACAGCTATTTTATTTATCATTTTTTTTATTTTTCAGAGTTTGAGACTTATACATTTTTGACACAATTTAAAACTTTTGGTGTTCATTTTAAATAAAAAACTACGATAAAATTATTATTAAATGTGGACAGGTATTTTCTAATGTGGTCTAGTTGCTATTAAAGAAAATAACATTTTTGACTTTGCATAGCTCTGTATATATTAATGTGGCAATGTGTGTTAAATTATAGTCATAGGAGCAAAAAAAAAAATATCACATTGCTTTGAAGTTCTGATTTTCATCTGCTAATTACATACGCACGCAGTATACTTCAGACACCACTTTGCACTTTCATTACTCTATGACCCGAGGTACATACACTCCCACTCGTCTTTCAGTACTTCCTCATTGATGCCAGGGGCCCTGTGTATGTCTGTCATTACTCCCTGTTTCTTTGTCCATCAGTATTTCTGTTAATGCCAGGACCCCCGATGTGTATCTCTCCATGCCAGACCTTTCTGCCAACATCCTCAAGTCTGTCTGCGTTCATGTTTTCAATACATTAAAATTTAAAGTAAATGAATAGGGGACATGCAACATGAAATATTATTTCATGGATGGACACTAAACTGATATGTTTTTCGCAAATAAATATAACCACTTTTCTGGTTAATGTCAGAATTAAACCTATTATTGATATAAACTTTCCAATTGTCAATACATCAGTGCACAGTTGTCACGATGGTCCCTAACTCTAGTATCTCACCTCTCTATATGCCAGATGCCTATGCAATTGAAAAGAGCCATGTAAAGCGCCGGGATCGTCGTATCTAATGGATGTGACAATCTTGCGCGGCTGCAGGCTGATATTTTTAAGCTGGGGGAGCTCAATAAGCATGGGTCTCCTCAGCCTGGGAATACTAGATCCCAGCTCTCAGACTTTATTTTGGCTGGTTATAACAATTGGGGAAACCACACGCTGGTTTTTTAAATTAATTATTTATTTATTTAATTTTTTTTTTTTTTTATTTATTTATTTATTTTTTTAGGAAAAAAAAAAAGAGCTGACTTCTGTTTCGATCACCAGACGCCGCCGCCGCGTCACCACTGTGGGCGGTGTTGGGGACGAGGGAGCAGTCAGTGGCTCTACTGGGCGCAGGCTCCGCTCATCTGTGCCGCCCCCGTGCCAGCAGCCGGCGCTGCTCGGATCCGGGGCCTACGGTATGGCTCGAGGGGTTCCCCGGATCCGGGGGTCGTGCGGACAATCTGAATAAAAGGGGGACGTATTTGTACGGGATTGATTGTAAGATGTCTGTGACGCCGCCCACGGTGTGTGGTGAGGTGGGACACCACCGCTGCTGTCGTGGGATACCCAGGGGAGATGTAATGGCAGCCGGATGTTAACCCTTCCGTGGGTAGGGATGGTTGCCCTGGGGCCAAGTGTCTCTGTTCAGGGTATGGCGATGGCAGGGGCTTGCCCGCCCAGATGGACCAGGGGACAGTTGGTTACTCACTATTGAATGAATCACACGAGTCTTTTGGTAAACCAAGGTGCTGGTGGCCGACTGCCGTGGCACGCTGGTCCACTCACCCAGGCTGGTGGTCGCTGTCCTTTCCTCTTTACTGTTTTTTTCTATTGTGGGCTGCCTGGTTTGGAACTCAGGAGTTCGCTCCCGGCTTTCTGTGTGCCTAAGGAGCCGTGCCCGCCGACACTGACCTGTGGGATCTATAGGCCCTGGCGGTTGCCCTATCCCTCTCTGTGGGTGGTTGTCTGCTTTTGGGACTTTGGTTGGGACAGGACCTGTAATCCTGCCCTCAATCGGTTAATTAGCTCTAGGCCACTGGTTTCAGTCCTGGCTTCAGGGTCCGAGTACCCCCTCTGTGCACAGTTTCCGGTCGGGTCTCTGGTGTCGGTACCGGTGGGCTCCAACCCTTCTCCGGTCCTCCTCAGATCTGCCGAGCTGTCTTCCCGTCTCCTGCTGACGGAGACCACCGTCTGCCACCTAGCCAAGGTACCAGGGCTCCGACTCTGGCACTGATTAACTTGAACTTTCTCTGCTGGAGCTACACCTAGCTCCAGCCCACACTCCTCTCTACTTGAACTCCTGCTTTGCTCTCGCTTAACTATCGCTTAACTATTTTCCCGCCCCTGGCTGTCTAGACCCCTAGGTGGGCGTTCCCTAACCGCCTGGTCCCGCCCACTGGTGTGCCTGTCTTACCATAAGGGGGGTGACTAGGGTTTCAGGTCGGCTGTATGTCACCTAGGTGAGGGAAGGTGTTGTGCGGGGGCCTATGTGTGACTTCCTGGTTTTGCCAGGGCGTCACACATCTATTAAGCTGGGTTTCACCAGGACCTGCAGTACCACTGGTTGACTGTGATGGTGTGTGCCTTCCGGCTAGAGTAACTACCTTTAAGTTGGGGCCAATGATAAGGCACAACACCCCTTTTATGCTTTTTCCCTTCTGCTGGCAGGTGCCAGATATAGTCCTGTAATTCCCTGCTAGTCTCTGGTTCTTTGCTGTTGTTTGTATTCCCATATATTGACCTTAGCTTGACTACCTGACCACTCTTTTGCCTGCCGTTCCTGTACTTTGCTGCCAGCTCCGGTCTTGACCCTTAGCTTGTTTACCCGATCATTCTTCTGCCTGTCGTTTCTGTACTTCGCTGCTAGTTCCGGTTTTGACCCTTAGCCTGATATCTGACCACTCTCCCACCTGATGATTTTTATCCCTGTTCTACCTTCTGAATGTGACCCTGCCTGGTTACTGCTCTTCTCAGGACTGCAATCTTCCATGGGCAGCGATCACCTGGGCCCTGTGATAATTCCAAATCCCTGTATAGGGGTTAAATGGTTGTGGGGTACGGGTTCCTGTTTTGTGGGCGGTTGCCTCTATCCACCTGTTTCACCGATCCTGAGTCTGTGGCTCCAGGCAGGCGTCACAGATACACAGCCAAGATAAGCGCATATTTGGGGGCTGCAACCTATAGCTGTAGGCTTTATCTGAGTTGGTATCAATACAGGTGGGGACCCTTCGCCAATTGTTTTATTTATTTATTTATCACTAGTATAAGGACACAGTGTATGTGATTCCAACCAGTCACAGACGCTGTCTCAGAGGGTGGGGGTTGTGATCCAACAGCAGCCTTACAGAGCTGCTGGTAGGAGGGGAAAGCAGTGAATATGCATTAGTGATAATTGTCAGACCCGGAAGTAGTGCTGCCACCACAGGGACACTGTTTTAACCCTTTTGCTTCCTTTTGTTGTTTTTACAGTGACCAATCACAGTGTAGCACCCCTGCGGTACTAGGTGCCACAAATGTAACCAGTGGAAACCCAAACCCTGGAATAACCGTGCCAGCAAGTACACCAGCACCTTCAGGTCACATACACAAGCTTCAAAGCTTCTCCATTTTTCCTCTAAATGTACGATGGTCATTATGGCCAAACAGTTCAATTTTAGTTTTGTCAAACTACAGGACATCTCCAAAAATGAAGGTTTTTGTTCCTGTGTGCATTTGCAAACATTAATATTTTTTTTTCTTTTTAATGTTTCTTTTGGAGTAATGTTTTGGGGGTTTTGCAGACTATTAGTTTAAAGGGAACTTGTCATGTGGAAATGCTATTAACCTGCAAATATGGGGTTAATCTGCAAGTTAACAGCATTGTTATTCTGCCCAGCGCCTGAACATTTAACCCTGCTGCTGGGAGGAAAAGAACTTTAATCCTTCCAGCAGCATTCTGGTTTCAGTCATGGAGGTGGCACAGGTTCAGTTACTGCTCTGTGTATTGGGAGCGGCAGCTGTAAACATGCCCCCCCCACTGACTGACAGCTGCCCAGCACTAGACACAGTTCCCTTTAAAGGGAATCTGTCACCAGGTTTTAAAAAATATTCCGAGAACAGTATAATATAGAGATGGAGACCCTGATTCCAGTGATGTCACTTCCTGAGCTTCTTAGTGTAGTTTTGATAAAATCACTGTTTAATCAGCAGTAGATTATCATTAAAGGACTATTTGGCGTGCTGCTAGGTAGTCTAGCATATTCATAAGCTCTGCATAACTGCTAGATCTGCAGCAGAGAAAACATTTATTTTATCAAAATGACAGCAAACAGGCCAGTAAGTGACACATCAGTAGAATCAGGGTATCTGTCTCTACGTTATGCTGCTCTCAGATGGGATAGCAAAAACATGGTGACAGATTCCCTTTAACAAACAGAGATGCTTCTGTCAATTATACATGCTCACAAAATACATAAAAACATCCTGCTCCCTGAAGCACGTCCTATCCTAGGACAGCACACACTGATTTCTTCTCAGAGGAGAATGTCCTTTAGGCCTCGTTTACATGTCCGTGCCTCAGGTACATGTATGGTCAGTTTTCTGACGTACCGGAGACACGTGCACACGTAGACCCATTAAAATCAATGGGTCTGTGTTCACGTGCATGTTCTGCCATGGACCGTGTGTATGTGTGGAGCATACGTGTGCCCGTGTGCTCCACACGTAGACATGTCCACGTTTTCTCCGGCATCACGGGTGTCACACGTAACGCAAACGGGTCACACGTAACACAAACGGACCACACGGATGTGTTCCGTGTGACACGCGCCGGAGAAAACACATGTATCTGCGAGAAAAAAAACAAAACTTTACTCACCTTCTCCAGCCCTCCTGTCTCTGTTGCTGCTGTCACTTGCTGCTGACTGCCGCTCATTATGCTCATTGAATATTCACTTCACTGCGGCCAGAAGCTGCAGCAGCGGGGAGTCTGCAGGACCGAAGACCGAAGATCAGCACCACGGACAGCGAAGCCAGGGACAGGTGAGAAGAAAGTTCCCGTTCTCCATGTGTTATCATGGATAACACACGGAGAACACATGTGTGTGCCATACACACGGCACACCGAGGGCAATACGCACCTTTGACACGTCCGTAAAAAACGTGCGTGAATTTCACGGACGTGTAAAAGAGGCCTTATAGACTTTTCCAGGACGCTTGTGTCTTTATCCAAAGTGAAATTAAATTAATCAAATTTCATGAAATGAATCGTCTCCCATGCAAGTTACAATGGTAAGTTTTATGCAATGTGCACCTTGTTTTAAATAAAATAGCGTTTGAATCTGAGAAAGAATTAGCAAATTCTCCAACAATGATAATGCTTTTAAAGGGACTCTTGTCAGCACAGAATGACTCTTCAAACAGTACAAGCACTCGTGTGTCATCACAGGGATAATCAATTAAATACATGTAAGAGGATAGACATACTGTGCACGTTTTCCCTTGAAGTATTGTTAGGACGTGTAATGTGTATTGGGACGTGTTATTTCAGATAGATGGTGTTTTGCTTGACAGTAGGGAGAGGTAGAGTTAATGTTTGGGACTAGCCCAGAGTGGGAAGGGCTAAAGTGAAGGGGCAGAGACAGTTTCCTGTCACAAGCTCATACAGGGCCCAGCACGCAGTAAGAGCAGAGCTACAAGAGCATCTCAATTAATTAAAATATCATAAAAAAGTTCATTTATTTCAGTAATTTAAGACAAAAAGGGAAACACATATATTATATAGAGTCACTACACACAGAGTGATCTATTTCAGGTGTTTATTTCTGTTAATGTTGATGATTATGGATTACAGCCAATGAAAACCCAAAAGTCATTATCTCAGAAAATTAGAGTATTATATAAGTGTGACGCCCTGGCTGGGCCAGGTAGTCACAGATAGGGCCCCGCATCACACCCTTCCCTAACAGGTAACACAGAGCCAACCTTAAAACCCTAGTCACCCTCTAAGGGCTTGATAGACACACCAGGGGGCGGAACCAGGCGGTTGGAAGACGCCCACCTAAAAGTTTTACATAGCCTGGGGCGGGGAAAAAGTCAGATAAGTTTCAGAGTTCAAAGAGTGTGGAGGTCAGGCCTGTGTCTGGGCCTGAAGCAAAACTGACAGGTGCCAAGGTAGGAGCCCTGGTGCCTTTGGCTAGGAGGCAGACGGCGATCTCCATCTTCAGGAGCTGGGAAGACGGCTCGGTGGAACCGAGGTAGACCGGGACAGGGTAATGGCCCGCCGGTACCGACCTGGGGAACCGACTCGGAAACCGGAGCACACAGGGTGGTACTCAGACCCTGAAGCTAGGCCCAGAAGTGGCTGGACTTAGTTAATTAACTAATTGCGGCCAGGACTAGAGGTCCTGTCCCACCCAAAGTCCCGACTGAAGGCAACAGCCCACCGAGGGGGATAAAAGGCCACCGCCATGGCTCAGAGATCCCATGGGCCAGTGTCTGTGGGCAAAGGGCTCCTTAGGCGACCACAAGCCAGGAGAGGACTCCTGAAGTTGCAAGCGCAGGCAGTCCACCATTCTAAACAGGTGCAGGAGAAAGACAGAGACCACCAGCCGGGTGGTGGAACCAGAACCAGCCGGCTGCGGGCACCGACCACCAGCACCTTGGTTTACCAGAGACTCGTGTGTTTTCTAATAGTGAGTACACCAGCACCCTGCAGTCGCCAATCTCCCTGCATCACCAAACACCCCCAACGGGTCCCGGGGCCACCATCCCTGCCCACGGAGGGGTTAACAACTTGCTACACAACATCTCCCCTGAGTGCCCCGTAACTGCAGCGGTGGTGTCCAATATCACCAAACACCGTGGGTGGCCTCACGAACTCCGTATGGCTCACCCCGTACATTTACGTCCCACATCCACAGTCCCATCACTACCCCTTTTCATTTGAAGTGACCATGAGGCTCCCGGGTCCGGAGACACTCAAGCCACCCACAGAAGGGCCGGATCCGAGCAGCTCGGCTGCTGAGAGCAGGGCGGTACATAAGACCAAATGAAAACATGATTTTAAATTCAGAAATGTTGGCGCCTCCTGAAGAGTCTATACAGTAGATGCCTCAATACTTGATTGGGGCTCCTTTTGCATGAATTACTGCATCAATGCGGCTTGGCATGGAGGCGATCAGCCTGTGGCACTGCTGAGGTGTTATGGAAGCCCAGGTTGCTTTGATAGCAGCCTTCAGCTCATCTGCATTGTTGGGTCTGGGGTCTCCCATCTTCCTCTTGACAATATACTATAGATTCTCTATGGGGTTTAGGTCAGGCGAGTTTGCTGGTCAATCAAGCCCAGTGATACTGTGGTTATTAAACCAGGTATTGGTACTTTTGGCAGTGTGGACATATGAAAGTGCTTAGCCATGTTGTGAAGGAAACATTCTGGAAGCTATGCACACATTATCTACTGTATATAATCCCCACCTAGTTATCATTCAGTAAAGCTTTTAATTTTGAAAAGTGGTCTATCTTATTGAACTGTGTAACATCTGGTTCTGGTCAGCTGAATTTAATGGTATTATATGGTTTGCAAGGGTGTAGCGCCCCCATAGCACAAGTCCAGGCACCCAGCCAGCAACCCCACTTTCATATTATGTGGCAGGGTGTAAGAAATGTCTACCTAGTCCACAGCTATCGCCCCATGCCATATTACATATAACTTCCCACCTGCTTGTTTTCCCTTAGTCTCTACCCTTTGCTCTTCTTTGATTGACAGCTATAGTTTTATAAAGCAAGAGAAGGGTGGAGATAGATGGAAAACAGGCAGGTGGACAGATGTATTTAAATGTTTAGCCTCGCCATGATGCACAAGTGTCTGTACTTGGCTTGAATAGTCATTCTGTGCTGACAGAGTCCCTTTAAACTTAGTGATGTGCCACCAGTCTACCACTGGATTTTTAAAAATATCATCCTCTTTCTCAGACTGTATTTAGATATTAAAATACATGCTGTCGTTTTCCATGTCTTCCTGACCATGTACAGACCAGTAATGATATTTTGAGATAAAGTTTGAACATGTTTCAACTCAAACCCTGTCATTCTCCGTTCTGGGAGAAAACATAAGCTACATCAACAAAGCTTTTTATTTCCCAAACTAAGGAATAATTATATGATAACTTCTTTCACAAAATTTTTCATGACATAGTAACATGTTAGAAGTTTTAATTAGTCATAAGTACATCGCTAATACCAAAAGACAGAACTTTGTTTTAGAGCTGCCTTCATTAGGCTTCCTCCATCTAACTGGACAATTCCTTCAATTTCTCAATCTGTTAGCTACTTGTTCCCTTGTTTCTTACAGACCCTTTTACACCCACCAAAGCCTAAAGGGCCATTTACACGCTGCGACATCGCTAACGATATATCGTCGGGGTCACAGTGTTTGTGACGAACATCCGGCATTGTTAGCGACATCGCAGCGTGTGACAGGCTGGAGCGACCTTAAACGATCGCAAAAGAGACAAAAATCGTTGGTAAATGAGAGGTCGTTCATTTACCAAAAATCGTTGACTGGTAAGTAGCGATGTTGTTCCTCGTTCCTGCGGCAGCACACCTCGCTATGTGTGACACCGCAGGAGCGATGAACATCTCCTTACCTCCATCCACCGGCAATGAGGGAGGAAGGAGGTGGGTGGCATGTTCCGGCCGCTCATCTCTGCCCCTCCTCTGCTATTAGATGGTTGCCGTGTGACGTCGCTGTTACGCCGCACGAACCGCCCCCTTAGAAAGGAGGCGGTTCGCCGGCCAGAGCAACGTCGCAGGAAAGGTAAGTACGTGTGACGGGGGTTAGCGATGTTGTGCACCATGGGCAGCGATTTGCCCGTGACGCGCAACTGACGGTGGCGGGTACGCTTGCTAGCGATATCAGTACCGATATTGCAGCATGTAAAGTACCCTTTATCTATTGACTTTCATCTTGCTGCTCCAAATCACCTGTTTTCAATTTTCTGCTGTCAATTTTTCTGAAACTATGGTCCCCTGAGGTCAGGTTACCTGTGGTCACAGTTACTGATATACGGTAATTATTATTACGGTTAACATATATTTGAATAGGATCTTGGAGATGGGAATAACCATATAATGTATAATAAATGACTATAATAAGTCATTAATGTCATTGTTATTACGTAAACTGTGTATAATAATGTAATCAATTATACTAGGCAATGGAGGACTCTCCGCTAACCTCCCTGTAGCCTCAATTGACTTTATATTAAGATATATTCAGATGTCTGCCCTACTTCTGAACTATTTAAAAATAATAATCACTCAACAAGCCTTTAGACTCTTTAGTTTTATATACATGACATATGACACGAAAATATTTCAGACCTGATACGCTTGAAAAGTAAATGAGTCCATAGTGACGCTTGGTCTGCCTTGTGTAGATTTCCATATAGCTTTCATGCTGTGGCTGTTCTTGGACTTTTTCAGACATAAAATTACATCTACCTGTTTCCTTTTGGCATTGCGGTAATATTTTCAGAAATATCTGTATGTAGATCGTGAAGTGCTGAGTGACTGTACACGTTGTTCAATATGGGAGGTAAGAAATTAATACTGCCACATTCATTTCTGCTATCCACTTCTATGTTTGGTCCAAATGTACTGTGTTGTTAATGTGTTGGCTACAATAAATTTATTTGCAGAAAACTTTGAACGATTTTGGAGAGTATCTAGCTTTTTATGTAACCCCACACTGTTTCCATATTACACTTCTCTTTTTTTATCACTGCAACAGACAGTCGATACCTCTTTCACAACTGTTAAAAATGTAACTTAAAGGGGTTGTCCATTTGATCTTTATTGTAACAAATATGTTGGGGGACAGGTTTTTGTGGCATTTACTAATATATAAGTATAACAGGTTCTCCTCCTGCACTTATTAATGCTGCTTTCTTTATTGCCTGCACAGCACTCCTGAGGAGCATGTGACCAGAGAAGTGTTTTCAATGAGAGGAGGCTGATAGGCTAGTTCGTTCACATGGTCTTCCACTAGCAGCCATTTTGTGAACACTGTTTAGAGAAAAAGCTGCAATAAAAAGTCCTGGCGGAGAACCTAAAGACTCATAAATTAGTAAGTCCCTCAAAATTCTGTCCCCAACACATTTGTTAAAATAAAGGTAAAGTGGTCAACAGAGATAAGTGAACCTTTCAAAGTTCGATTCCCTGAGCTTTACCGAACAAACTCTACGTTCGCCAAACTGTTTTTTGAACTGAATCAATGGGAGGCCAAACCTAAGGCAGAGTAAATCCCTTTAAGAGGGTCGAAAAGCTTCCAAACCAGCAAGCAAAAATACATTTTACAGTGCAGCCCCCTTGTCTTGGCATAGCCATTAGCTTCCTAGACTATTGACATAAGAAATATTGAGGTCGATGAGAGACAGGTGCTCCCGCACCCCTGCCAGTACACACAAGACACAATTTGGAGATCCATCTTGGAGTCTTGACATTTAAAAACATTTAAGGCAGACAGCTAGATAGTGGCATCAATTACCCCCTCCCCCATTTCCCCATAGTGTCTTTGCACAGCAGGGAGGTATGATCCATTAAACACACAGGGTGTGGCCTGGCATTTCAATTTTAATAATGAAGAGGTGAATGAGTGACAGGATTAGGCCTCTTGCTCCCATATCTCTACCAGTACCGACAAGACACAACTTGCAACAAACAGGATTTGCCTTGTGACCAGGCATGGTCACTTCTGTAACAGCTGACAGGCTCTCACTCACCCCGTGTGTAGTGTGTAAACAAGTGGAGGTTCTCCAGTCGGAGACCTGTGTGAGATTAGTTTTGATGGTGATGTAGGAGGAAAAAGAAGAAGGTTGGGTAGGCCCGGTAATCCGCATTTTAGCCCAGTAAGATTCCCACAGTAATGCATGACGGTTATGCATGTGCCTGTTCATGAGTGTAGTAGTCAGTTCATTTAATTTTTTGCCTCTACTGAGTCATTGTTTACAACATTGTCAGAAAAACAAAAGTTGGGTCATCTTTTGCAGTCTCAAAAAAGGCCCAGGCTAGTCAACCTCTCCTGCAAACTGCAGACCCACACACGCTAATGGCCACAGCCAGAGTTGTGGATGAGGATACAGTGCTTCTCATGGTTGCATCACCATGTGTTTGTGCAGGAATTGCCAATGTAACATCCTCACCATCCTCCTTCTCCTCCTCCTTATCTGCTGAGCCACTCAGCTGCATGCCTCTGGGTTCACACCAAGTGGGATCTACAACTTCATTGTCATGCTCTATGTTGTCCCACTGCTTCTCTTCCTGACCTGACATCACAGTACAGTATGCGTGCTTCTCAGGCATCTGAGTTAACGTCAGTTGGCGAGGGTCGGGATCCTGCTCGGACCCTACTTTATATGGGCCAAGATCCAAGTGACAAATATTTTGGGCATTGGTACAGATGTTTTCCTCCTCTTGAGTCTGGGAATTTTTGGAGCAGACCTCTGATGTCCATGGGATAGAATGTGTGAAGAGCTCTGCAGACTCACCCATGTATGGTTCCCCACAGTCAGTTTTCCGGTTGGAGATTTGTGATGGGGGTGGGCAACCAGTGTAATTGGGATGGAACCTTTGAGGAATGAACTGTGTGATGTTGAGGTGCAGGAAGAGGGGCCACTTGATGCAGCGTTTGCCATCCACTCTAGCACATGCTGTTTAGCACCCTTATGTCGAAGTTGAAGTGATGTGCGGCTGCAAAGAAATCTAGTGGTGTAGGAAGTCCAGTAATGACATTTTTTCTCATTTCTCTGGTGATAGGATGACCCAATGTTTGCTTATTAGAGCCTTGGCTAACATTGGAACGTCCAACACATACAGCTCGAACACTCCACCTATTCACCCTTCCACCACAATCTCATCATGATTTACCACTCATGGTTGATGTACCTTTCCCCTCTCAAACAGATGTTTTTCAACCCTATGTCCACACCTGTCTGACACCTGACACAAAAAATATTTTTTTTATTTCTTGCCTGAGATGGCAATATTGTGAAGGCATTAAAAAGTACCAA